>NC_140222.1:2953234-3607488 GCF_951802725.1 Rutilus rutilus | reverse complement strand
GGAAAACTTAACTCAGGAAGCATCCTTGAATACTGGAACTCAGATAGTGTCTTTGAATGCTCGAATTCAGGAAATGTCTTTGACTACTCGAACTCAGATTGTCTTTGAATACTCGAACTCAGGAGATAATGGATTCCATAGCTGACAGACTCCGTAGAATCTTGAAACTTAGATGTAGACTCGTATATACACTGAACTTGAATGCAGACTCAGATGCATGGAACATAGATGTAGACTTGTAGATACACTGAACTTTAATGCAGACTCAGATGCATGGAACATAGATGTAGACTTGTAGATACACTGAACTTGAATGCAGACTCAGATGCATGGAACATAGATGACTTGTAGATACACTGAACTTGAATGCAGACTCAGATGCATGGAACATAGATGACTTGTAGATACACTGAACTTGAATGCAGACTCAGATGCATGGAACATAGATGACTTGTAGATACACTGAACTTGAATGCAGACTCAGATGCATGGAACATAGATGACTTGTAGATACACTGAACTTGAATGCAGACTCATAGATGCATGGATACCGTAGACACTGGAATCATCTCGAGAGAAGAAACATGGAATCACTCACCGATGATCTTTGGAACCAGTGTCAGATCACCAAACTAAACCCAGAACATAACATCAAGTCACATTAATACCCGGCCGTTAGTGCATGTGAGGGAACTGAATATAAAGGCTGGTGATGAGGTAATGATGAGGAGATGGGATTCAGCTGCGGTGATGAGGGAAGTGAGTGCAGGTGTGGATCCAGGGGGATGCTGGGAAATGTAGTACGTGACAGGGCCAGGGAAAACCAGGAAAACCGTGACAGTAGTCACATTCACATCCAGACTCAAAACACATCTGTTTAGCTATGCATTTAATGAATGAGCACTGTGCCGCTGTTCGTCCGACTGTTTGTACTGTATTTTATTTTTCTAAACTGTTTTAATTATTTCTTTTATTATTTTAATTTCTTCTATGTAAAGCACTTTGAATTGCCATTGTGTATGAAATGTGCTATATAAATAAACTTGCCTTGCCTTGCCTATAAGTAAATAACTAAGAGGATAAACCTGACCAAATCCTCTTGAAGAAAAAAAAAAAAAAAAACTGAAACACCTGATTTAAGGAACAGGGATTATTGTAAAGAGTTCTTATAAATATGCAGAATGGATCACCAAACCCTAGATTTTTGAGAGATAGAAAAATTAACTAGAATAAAAAGAGAATAAAACTGTCATCATTAACCAACTCACTATAGTCTAATAAATCTAAAACAATTTGGGTATTGTTTGCTATATGTCTCTTTGGCATTAATCCTGATTGAGTCTGATGAATAACTGAACTCAGAACACACTTGAGTCTTTTGACCAAAGCACAGGCTAATATCAGATAATCATTATCAGAAGACTAACAGAGGGAGAAACGAGGAAGCATTAACACTCAAGATCTTCAGGATAACTCGTGTAATAATGTTGGAGGAGGCTGGAGCTAAACTCTGGGACTGTGACCCTCCAGGATCAGATTACTCACTGTTAGAGCGCCACCCTGTGGCTGAATAACGCAAGGACAATAAACCTCTGACAGAAGTGTTCCTGGACTAGAATCTGAAACTTAAAATTCTTATCTCATTAATATATATATGAATAAAATAAGAATTTTGAATAATTGAAATGTTTGTACTATATATGCCTTTTCTATTCATTCATCAGAGTTAAAGAAGGAAGCGCATCTTCCGAATGCCATTTCATTTCTGGTTTCTAAATAGAGGCGTGACACAAATGAGCTCTTGTCTTTAACGTGTTGCTTTCGGTTTTGATTGCAGTGCTGGAGTTGAAATGGCGTCGAGTTCAGGTAAGAATCAAATTAAGGCACAAACATAGCCTATGAAGGAATGTTTCCTCAATGTTTTGTGCAGTGATTATGAAATATTAGCCAACAATAGACAATGGTTTACTTCGTTTAGTTATTTCACGCTCTTATAAGTATGTTTAAATGTGGCATTCATTGAACACCAGGAAGAAGAATACCACATCTCACATACATTTTTACCCATCACTTGTTTTATCTAAGCGTATGTATAGTTTTGCATTTTTAAATTCGAATTAACAACCAAAGCTAGACATTTACATTTAAGCTTAAAGTGACGCAAACGTATAGCGACACAAACTTATTAATCGATTATATCTTTCTTATACTGTCTATGGATTATATTAGCATTAGCGATAATAATGAGCGCTATTAAATGTGAAGCAAAAGACCGCGGACTTCAGACACTTCTCAGAATAGTTCAGATTCAGAAGAGAAAAACAGACGTATTGTTCTCTGCCTGGTGGCTTAAGCCCCTGATTATTGTTAAAAGCCCCTGATCTTTTTGAAGATTGACTTATGTATAATGTTATGGTCTGTTTACAGTATATGTTGAATAAAGAATAAGGGTAATATATATATATATATATATATATATATATATATATATATATATATATATATATATATATATATATATATATATATTAAACCACAGGAAACATGGTTGAATGTATGTACAAATGGCGTGTATAGTGGTTTGTTTGTGAAGATGAGATGACTCTATCATTTAATTGGTGACATAATAATACATTTTTGTATGATTGTGTTAAGTGTGTAATTGTTGATTGATTAAAGACCTCTGTGTGTGTGTGTGTGTGTGTGTGTGTGTGTGATTTTTTTTTTCAGCAGCAGGTAGAAGAAGTCCAAACTATGATCTTCCTAACAGTAAGTGAATTAAATCACTGGCAGTGATATTAAGATGTGTCAACTTGAAACATTTATGTGTTTCTTTAATGAAACATTATGGATAAAGGCCCGTTCACACCAAGGACGATAACTATAAAGATAACGATAAAGATATATAGTTCTAAAAAAAATTCTCAATATTAAAGAATAGCAGAGATCACTACACAACTATAACGATAATGGCACAGAGAAACGATGTCGCTGGAATCATTTTCAGAATAATTGGTAACGCTTTAGATTACAGCCTGGAAAGTACTGCGTAATTCAAATGAAAGTACAGTGTAACTTTCGGTAATTATAGTGTAGCCTACCTATAAAGTACTTACATGTAAGTATAGGGGAATAATATATAAAGTCTTGGGAATAAAGGTGTAACAACCAGGAAAGTACTGCGTAATTAAAACGAAATTACAGTGTAACTTTCGGTAATTACAGTGTACCTATAAAGTACGTACGTGTAAGTATAGGGGAATAATATGTAAAGTTTTGGGAATAAAGAGGTAACAACCAGAAAAATAACAAATTATTTAGACTGTAAATATTTCATGTAGTTACAGGGTAAGTATGACATTGCGGGCTGTAAATTAAAGTGGTGCTTCTTACCCTCTTGTTTCATGTAGTTACAGGGTATGTACAATAAAAACACATGTACACACACAATCTGACATCACTCGGAAAACCTTTATTTGAAAAACAACTTATTTCAAAACAGATTTACAACATATTACACTTCTTATTCTTGATTATTTTTTAAAAATCAACTTTTCATTTCAAATACTAAAGTCCTGACAGAAAGTAGCATGTTTTGTCCTTTTTTGTTTCTCTTGCATGGCTTCCTCCTCCTCTTGGTCCTCCTCTTTTTCTATCGTTCCACTGATTATTAGCCTAATCTTAAGGAGTCTTTTTCTATTCTGTATTATGTATTAAAAGAAAATACAGTACACCCAGAAATGTTCTCATAATTTACTCATCTTTTCGCTACCGACCAACTGTCACCAGCGAGTGCATGAGAGTCGGCTTCATAGGGTCGGCTTGAATGGCTTCGCGTTTGGTGAAGCCAGAGCCCGTCTACGGAGAGCCTGCCCACTCCCTATTAAGCCCTATTGTACCGAATTTTGGTTGTAGTTCCACCAGAGTTCCACTGGGGGCGATCGCCATGAGGGCAAAATGAATGGGAGTCAATGGGGCTAGACAGCTAAATGTGTCTCTTTCACCCGATTGCCATTGAGAAATCTCAGATCTGATTGTAGATTTTGCAAGTTCAACATGGGTTATAGATCGAAAGTTGAATGAACGAGTAGTTATGTCCTTTCGATTTCTTACAGGTTGAGTTGTTGTTGCCCATAACACGCTAGCATTCTGCTAATGACGTCATTGACATTTTGAAAGACTTTTTAAAGCAAATAAGTGACTCTAAAAAATCTAACACCCAGCAATGTGTAATTTCTTTGCATCTCCTTTCGAATACAACATTCAAATTACTAGACAAAAAATTATATCCTGAGAAAAGTGGATTTTGAGGGGTATACCGCCATTGACCTCCATTCATTCTGCACTCGTCCTGTGAGCGCCCTCATATGGAATCAGAGAGGAACTGCAACCAGTTCAGAAGCCGGAAGTGTACTGAGAGTGAAACTTCTCGCCATATTAGACATTCTCTGGTGAAGCTTTAAGCGTTCATTGCATTCTCGCGGGAGTTTGATGTGAAACTCGCACGAGAACTGGTGTCTCTGTTCTTCTGCATGGTTTGTTTTTCATTATTATTATCTATTATTGTTTGTATTTTGTTGTGAGCAATAATAAAAATAAAAATAAAATAATAATAATTCGACATTCGGTTTTTCGGTGCGCTTACGTCACGCTTTAAGCCTCTGATATACTCCAGTTTGGACGCGTACGCAGTGTTGCCAGATGTACGATAATTATCGTATTTGTACGATAATTTTGACCTCTGTACGATGTACGATCAATAATGGAAAAAATCCTATAATGTACGATAATTTTAGAACTGTGTGACACTTCAAATGATGGTCGTTGTAATCATAGGACTTCTCATTGATCTAGCTGTGGATTCTACGTCTACCAGGGGAAGAACATGTAGAGAGAGGGAGCGAGAGACCTTGCGTGTGTGTGCTAGTGTGCCTCACGAAGTGCATGTAAGGACCCAACCAATCATTCCTCAACAGCTGCGCACAGCTCGGACGCGGACTACTTGTATTTATACTTTCTCTCAACCCTCTCATGAACGCGCAGGTGACAGTTGGTCGGAAGCGATAGTCTACAGTTTAAAATGTTAAAATATTTGGTATTTTTCTTACAAACGCTTATCGTTTCACTTCAGAAGACATTGATTCATCCATTGGGGTCGTATGGATTACTGTAGTTATTGTTGTGTGCTGTTGTCAACTTTTAGGAACACATGAGCTTGCATTATATGCATTCACAGAGATTATTTATTTTTCTAAAAACTTTTGTTTGTGTTAATCTGAAGAAGGTAATTCATATACATCTCGGATGACATGAAGGTAAAAGATGAGTAAATAGTGAGGACATTTCTGTACTGTATTTTCTTTTAACACATAATACAAAATAGCAAGAGACATGTCATGGGATTCCTTCTTAAGATTCATCAGTGGAAAGAAAGAAAAAGAAGAAGAGGAACAAGAGGAGGAGGAAACCAAGCAAGAGAAACAAAGTGCTGTAAATCCGTTTTGAAATAAGTTGTTTTTCAAATAAAGTTTTCCGAGTGATATCAGATTGTGTGTGTACATGTGTTTTTATTGTACTTACCCTGTAACTACATGAAACAAGAGGGTAAGAAGCACCACTTTAATTTATAGCCCGCAATGTCATACTTACCCCGTAACTACATGAAACAAGAGGCAGGGCTTAAAGTATTTCCGGCATGAGGGCAGGTCCGGCCTCCGGCGCATGCAAAATTTATTTATCAGGCTCCAAATTACAGTCGGAGGCACTATCGGCGCGGACGCGCTTGAAAAAAATGAGCGCGTCGCTTCCATTATGAGCACGCATACCGCGCGGCTACATTTGAAATAACGAACTTGAGCGCGCAAAAGACGCGATATGTGAACAGGCCCTAATCTGACTTGAATAACACACCGGTCCTCTTCAACCTACCACCTTGATTCGAGAGTCAGCGCGCACAGCTGTCACAGCCAATGGGAGCATGATATTAGGTTGTCTTAGCCAATTGCTAGAGAGGAGGGTGGGTCTTGTGCAGGAAGTGAACCAGTTCGCAGTTAGCTTCAGAGCTGCCAACTCTCACGCATTCACCGTGAGACACACGCAATTGACACTTTTCACACGCTCTCACGACACATCTATTTTCTCACGCACAGAAAAATCGCGAAGCAAAGAGGACACGGAGACCGACAGACTAGACAGAGCAGGTTAGTTATGATGTAAAAAAAACTCAGCTCTCAGATTTTGTCACTTTTATTACGAAATTCAAACAGTAAATTTGTTCAAACAAAAAACTGTTTTGGCGCTTGTAAATGTGACGCGACCACTGATCTATATAGAATGACATTATATAGATCAGTGGACACGACAGATTCCTATAGCGGCAGGTGAACCTATCATCTCTAGCTAGTAAATAAACACGAATGAACAATGTTGAAAGATACCGTAAAATTACCGAAATGTATATTCCTTCATACATAATATCGACCAATCAATGAAACAAAGGGGTCAATAAAACAGCTGGAGAACAATTATGTCACATAACATTTACCTCAGGAAAGCCATTTGATGACCCTAATATAGGCTATAGCACGTTAGTTGGTTAGAAAAAAAGAGCTATAGAGAGTATTTTGCTAAATATGTGTTCTATATTACATATTTATTATGTTTTTACTTTTATCATTAAATAAAGTTATTATAATTAAAAAACGCATTATATATCTCTCTGTATGTTTACAGCATTAGGTGAGTTGTTTTTTTTCTTAAGAAAAATTAATGCCTATCTTGTGTAGCCTACCAAATATTTATTTAAATGAGTCAATATTAAATCAAATCACAATAATTGAATTGAATTGAAAACCAGAAATTGTACCATGTAGCCTAGGCTAAACATTGTAACATGTTGTCACTAAGCCTAATAAAATTCAGTTTAGTTACTAAAATGTTTTGACAATCACAATACACTTATTGTGATGCAATAATTTTTTTACAGCCCGCAATGTCATACTTACCCTGTAACTACATGGAACAAAAGTATATTTTCCCAGCATTTAAAAAAAAAAGTTGCAATAGTTTTACTTGCCTTGAAACTTAATCAGTGCACCTTTGCAATAATAACAAATTAGCCTACTTTATAAATGCACTGATATGTACCCCATAATTAAAAAAAAACTCTTTATGTATTTTTATACACTATTATTACAAAAAGGTGCAGTGTATGTACTCGCTAAATTGCTCCCAAAAGTAAGATTCTAAAATACTTAGTCTAAATAATTTGCCTAAATAATTTGTTATTTTCCTGGTTGTTACCCCTTTATTCCCAAAACTTTACATATTATTCCCCTATACTTATACGTACGCACTTTATAGGTACACTGTAATTATTGAAAGTTACACTGTAATTTCGTTTTAATTACGCAGTATTTTTCTGGTTGTTACACCTTTATTCCCAAGACTTTATATATTATTCCCCTATACTTACATGTAAGTACTTTATAGGTAAACTGTAATTACCGAAAGTTACACTGTACTTTCATTTGAATTACGCAGTACTTTCCGGGCTGTAATCTAAAGCGTTACCGAATAATTTTATCCAGCTGATGAACAATAAAAACATTGACAGCCAATCAGAATCCATCCTGCTGTCGAGTTTAGCTTTGAACACATGCTTAGAATAAACAGAACAATATCGGACGCTAATATAGTTATCTTTATAGATATAGCAATTTCCAAAACGGATAACCAAATGTAATGAATTCTTTTTACATAAGTGATTTATCTTAGATTATAACCACCACTATGTTCAAAGTGTGTGTGTGTGTGTGTGTGTGTGTGTGTGTGTGTGTGTGTGTTGGGTAGGTTTAGGGGTCGGGTTAGTGTGTTTGTGTGTGTGTGTGTGTGTGTGTGTGTGTGATAGATTAGCAATTTGTGAACAGAGAGATAGAGTACAACGGAGACGAAACAGTCAATAGCTGTGCTTCCATTATAGATTTGCGCAAAACTTTTGCCATTTTTTCTAAATGTCGATAAAAAATGATTGTGAAATGACAGCGTTTCCATTAACCGATGTTATGCGACTAAAACGTCATTTTTTCCTCTCGCAATAAATCATTCCAAAAATCATGGCAACAGACTTTGGTAGGTTTATATATATCCCAGCCACAGCACTGACCATTATTATTAATTAAAGGAGATGTATGTGTTATCCAATCATTAATGGCAAGGAAATACTCGTATACTGTGAGCTGCTCATATGAGGAGTTTCTGGGTGTTTCTCCCTCATATCTGCTTCAGGGTCTTGATTGTGGCATTTATTTGAGGTTTAGAATCAATTATTCCTGTAATTTTTTTGTCTTTTATGAATTTAACAAAGAACTCTGTCTCGTATTCTGTCCATACGGTGTCATTATGTCAGGTGACCTGTAAATGCGCAAAAACTGTTTCCATTGCAGTTTTGCGAAATATTTCTTTTTCGAATTGCATAAATGGGAGTTTTCGCGAAATTGACATGTTTCCATTGGCCGTATTTTCAATTTCGCAATTTCAATTTGCGCAATTTGAAGGGTAATGGAAACGCGGCTAATTACTGTATAGCATCAGATTGATCAGAGGCCGTGTTTATAGCTGGTATTAACATGCATTTTGGAAGAGCTGATCACAACAATTTATGTATTAATAATATTCTATCATCATCTCAATCTGGTTTTAGGTCTAATCATTCCACAACTACTGCATTACTTAAAGCTCCCGTTCTTCGTGATCCCATCTTTCAAACTTTAGTTAGTGTGTAATGTTGTTGTTAGAGTATAAATAATATCTGTAAAATTATAAAGCTCAAAGTTCAATGCCAAGCGAGATATTTTATTTAACAGAAGTTGACTACATCGAACGGCCAGTTTGGACTACATGCCTCTACTTCCTTCTTTAATGACGTCACTAGAACAGTTTTTCGACTAACCTCCGCCCACAGGAACACAGGCGTATTGATGGCGAAATGTCAACAGACGTGGTTGATGTTTATCTATAATCGGATACCCCAAAAGTTTAATTCGAAGTTGTTAGTTTGCTCTGTCCATTTCACCACGGACTGTTTTTCTAACCTGGATTAATATCAAGCAGACTTCTCTCAGCGTTTCATACTGACGAAGGGGACTATTTCAACTATATTCCAGCAAGCGGTAAGTAGTGATTTGTAGTGATCTGGACACTTGCCAAAACTCGTTATGAAATCAATGACGCTGTTACACTGCACAACGAAGCTCTTACTGTATTTATATGCCTCATGTTTGCATTGGTGAAATCATTAGTGAGTGCAGAAACTGCGTTGCAATGATAAGATCTTTCACGCGATCAACAGACTGTCATCTGCTCAGTGCTCATCACTGCAACCTTTTATGTGATGGGAATAGATCTAAATACTTAAAAAACGTCTCATGATTCGTTAATCCCGATAGCTGTAATAGTAAAAACGTATAATAGCAGTAATAGTAAAAGTTTTCCAGATAGTTCCACATGTAATGCCAGATATTTCATATGCAAGCATGTCAGCCAATCACAGCAGAGGGCGTTTACTCTGAAGTCTCTCAGCAGACACGCCCCTTCAAACAGAGTGTTCAAATCATAGGATGAAATCAGGCTAGGAAAAATGCCTTTTATTTCTAAATTATAGTAACTTTTGATTTAAAAAACATACTAACACTATAAGGGCACCCCAGGAAACATTATAAAATAATAAAACTAGAAAAAAAAGTTTGTTGAGACAAACTTTAAGTTGGCTTGAGAAAGCCGGACCAGAGAGTTTGAAGTAGTTTAAAGTAGGTTGATGTTTAAAGTAGGTTAAAGTTTGATAGATAGATAGTTCGAAAGAAAGAAAGAAAGAAAGAAAGAAAGAAAGAAAGAAAGAAAGAAAGAAAGAAAGAAAGAAAGAAAGATTAGTTAGAAAGAAAAAGAAAAAAGATTAGTAAGAAAGAAAGATTAGTTAGAAAGAAAAAGAAAAACAGATTAGTTAGAAAGAAAAAGAAAGGTTAGTTGGAAAGAGAGAAAGATAGATTAGTTAGAAAGAAAGATTAGTTAGAAAGAAAGAATGATTAGTTAGAAAGATTAGTTAGACAGATTAGTTAGAAATAAAGAAAAAGAAAGAAAGAAAGATTAGTTAGAAAGAAAGAAAGATGGATTGGTTAATTAGAAAGAAAGATAGATGGATTAGGTAAAAAGAAAGAAAGACTGATTAGTTAGAATGAAAGAAAGACATTAGTTCGAAAGAAAGATAGATTAGTAAGAGAGAAAGAAAAAAAGAAAGGTTAGAAAGAAAGACAGATTAGTTAGAATGAAAGAAAGACAGATTAGTTAGAAAGAAAGATGTATTAGTTAGAAAGAAAGAAAGAAAGAAAGAAAGATGGATTAGTTAAAAAGAAAGATAGATTAGTTAGAAAGAAAGAAAGAAAGAAAGAAAGAAAGAAAGATAGAAAGATGGATTGGTTAGTTAGAAAGAATGAAAGATGGATTAGTTAGAAAGAAAGAAATATGGATTAGTTAGAAAGAAAGAAAGAAAGACTGATTAGTTAGAATGAAAGAAAGACATTAGTTAGAAAGAAAGATAGATTAGTAAGAGAGAAAGAAAAAAGAAAGAAAGGTTAGAAAGAAAGATAGAGTAGTTAGAATGAAAAAAGATAGATTGGTTAGAAAGAAAGATGTATTACTTAGAAAGAAAGAAAGAAAGAAAGAAAGAAAGAAAGAAAGAAAGAAAGAAAGAAAGATGGATTAGTTAAAAAGAAAGATAGATTAGTTAGAAAGAAAGATGGATTAGTTGGAAAGAAAGAAAGAAATGTCTGATTAGTTAGAATGAAAGAAAGACATTAGTTAGAAAGATAGATTAGTAAGAGAGAAAGAAAAAAGAAAGAAAGATTAGAAAGAAAGAAAGATAGATTAGTTAGAATGAAAGAAAGATTAGTTAGAAGGAAAGATTGGTTAGTTAGAAAAAATGAAAGATGGATTAGTTAGAAATAAATAAAGATGGATTAGTTAGAAAGAAAGATGGATTAGTTGGAAAGAAAGAAAGATAGATTAGTTCAAAAGAAAGAAAGATAGATTAGTAAGAAAGAAAGAAAGATAGATAAGTTAGTTAGAAATATAGATAGATTAGTAAGAAAGAAAGAAAGATAAGTTAGTTAGAAAGATAGATAGATTAGTTAGAGAGAAAGAAAGATAGATAAGTTAGTTAGTTAGAAAGATAGATAGATTAGTCAAAGAAAGAAAGATAAGTTAGTTAGAAAGATAGATAGATTAGTAAGAAAGAAAGAAAGATAAGTTAGTTAGAAAGATAGATAGATAGGTTAGTAAGAAACAAAGATAAGTTAGTTAGAAAGATAGATAGATAGATAGATAGATAGATAGATAGATAGATTAGTAAGAAACAAAGATAAGTTAGTTAGAAAGATAGATTAGTCAGAAAGAAAGATAGATAAGTTAGTTAGAAAGATAGATAGATTAGTCAGAAAGAAAGAAGGATAAGTTAGTTAGAAATATAGATAGATTAGTAAGAAAGAAAGAAAGATAAGTTAGTTAGAAAGATAGATAGATAGATTAGTAAGAACGAAAGGTAAGTTAGTTAGAAAGATAGATAGATTAGTCATAAAGAAAGATAGATAAGTTAGTTAGTTAGAAAGATAGATAGATTAGTAAGAAAAAAAGATAAGTCAGTTAGAAAGATAGATAGGTTAGAAAGAAAGAAAGATAAGTTAGTTAGAAAGATAGATAGATAGATTAGGAAGAAAGAAAGAAAGATAAGTTAGTTAGAAAGATAGATAGATTAGTAAGAAAGAAAGATAAGTTAGTTAGAAAGATGGATAGATTAGTCAGAAAGAAAGATAGATAGATTAGTAAGAAAGAAAGATAAGTTAGAAAGATAGATAGATAGATAGATTAGTAAGAAATAAAGATAAGTTAGTTAGAAAGATAGATAGATTAGTCAGAAAGAAAGATAGATAGATTCGTAAGAAAGAAAGATAAGTTAGTTAGAAAGATAGATTAGTCAGAAAGAAAGATAGATAAGTTAGAAAGATAGATAGATTAGTAAGAAAGAAAGAAAGATAAGTTAGTTAGAAAGATAGATAGATTAGTCAGAAAGAAAGAAAGAAAGATAGATAAGTTAGTTAGTTAGAAAGATAGATTAGTAAGAAAAAAGAAAGATAAGTTAGTTAGAAAGATAGATTAGTAAGAAAGAAAGATAGATAGATAAGTTAGTTAGAAAGATAGATAGATTAGTCAGAAAGAAAGAAGGATAAGTTAGTTAGAAAGATAGATAGATTAGTAAAAAAGAAAGAAAGATAAGTTAGTTAGAAAGATAGATAGATAGATTAGTAAGAACGAAAGATAAGTTAGTTAGAAAGATAGATAGATTAGTCATAAAGAAAGATAGATAAGTTAGTTAGTTAGAAAGATAGATAGATTAGTAAGAAAAAAAGATAAGTTAGTTAGAAAGATAGATTAGTAAGAAAGAAAGATAGATAGATAAGTTAGTTAGAAAGATAGATAGATTAGTCAGAAAGAAAGAAAGATAAGTTAGTTAGAAAGATAGATAGATTAGAAAGAAAGAAAGATAAGTTAGTTAGAAAGATAGATAGATTAGTAAGAAAGAAAGATAAGTTAGTTAGAAAGATAGATAAATTAGTCAGAAAAAAAGATAGATAAGTTAGTTAAAAAGATAGATAGATTAGTAAGAAAGAAAGAAAGATAAGTTAGTTAGAAAGACAGATATATAGATTAGTAAGAAAGAAAGATAGATTAGTTAGAAAGATGGATTAGTTAAAAAGAAATAAAGAAAGATAGATAAGTTAGAAAGATAGATTAGTTAAAAAGAAAGAAAGGTAAGATAGATAGATTAGTTAAAAAGAAAGAAAGATAGATAACTTAGTTAGAAAGATAGATAGATTAGTTAGAAAGAAAGATAGATAAGTAAGGTTAAAAAAAGAAAGATAGATAAGTTAGTTAGTTAGAAAGATAGATAGATTAGTAAGAAAGAAAGATAGATAAGTTAGTTAGAAAGATAGATAGATTAGTAAGAAAGAAAGATAGATAAGTTAGTTAGTTAGAAAGATAGATAGATTAGTAAGAAAGAAAGATAGATAAGTTAGTTAGTTAGAAAGATAGATAGATTAGTAAGAAAGAAAGATAGATAAGTTAGTTAGTTAGAAAGATAGATAGATTAGTAAGAAAGAAAGAAAGATAAGTTAGTTAGAAAGATAGATTAGTTAAAAAGAAAGAAAGAAAGATAGATAGGTAAGTTAGAGAGATAGATAGATAAGTTAAAAAGAAAAAGACAGATAGATAAGTTAGTTAGAAAGATAGATAGATAAATTAGTTAGAAAGATAGATAGATAGATTAGTTAGAAAGAGAAAGAAAGATAGATAAGTTAGAAAGAAAGATAGATAAGTTAGATAGATAGATAGATAGATAGATAGATAGATAGATAGATAGATAGATAGATAGATAGATAGATAGATAAGTTTATTAGGTCTTGGAATTGTAGTTTAATTAAGTCTAGGGCTTCAGAGAATTTAGATTTGAGTTTTTGGCTTTTACACTAATGGGCCACCGTAGTCTTGGCTCAATTTGAACAGTCTGCAATGTAAGTCTATGGGATTTTTATGGTTTTTAATATTAATTTTTAAGAAAACTGAAAGTCAAATCAGTCTGAAAAGATATAGCATACCGAGTCAGAACAGTCTGAACGTCTGACCTGAGTTTGGAGTTTGTAGAGTTAAACCTCTAGGAGGAGTTAGAATTGTAAATTTAGTCTCAGAAGAATAATAATAATAAGTTTAAATAGGATTTCAGTAAGTTGGCTTTCCCAAGCCAACTTAATAATCCATGCAATGGGACCTTTAAGTTTACAAATTATGTTTTTTCAGTTTCAGATAATGGCAAGCTCACAGGTGCTATTTTTCTTGATTTGACTAAAGCTTTTGATTTGGTTGATCGTTATTTGCTTTTAGATAAACTTCATGCTATTGGTTGTTCAAAAAATACAATTTTGTGGTTTAATTCATATCTGCATAACAGGAAACAATTACCCCTTTTCCACCAACAAGAACCGGGTGCTGGTTCAGAGCCAGAGCCAGAGCTGGTTCAGAGTTGGTTCGACTGACGAGCTTACTAAGAACCGGTTTGCCTTTCCACCGGCTAGAGAGCCACAACAGAGCCAGATCTTACGTCACTGTATACGTCTCATGTTGCCCAGCAACCGCTAGTGCGGTAGCGCCAAACACAAACACGCCAGGCTTGTTCGAGATGCATCGGCTTCTCGCAGATCGATCCCCGCATGACATAAAAGCACTGCGATAGCGATCTAAAAGCACAAGGAGTCGTATGCTCTCCAAACACTCCCGCAGCTCCGATCGGTCCTCGCCGCTCCGATGCATCTCGAACAAGCCATCAACAATAACGGACGTTGCAATACTTTGGACGCTCATGGGTTTGCAAAAATACATCGGAATCCAACGCGTTCGTGCAGCTCGCCGTAACTTACATAGACGGATATTATAATCGAGCTGCTATTAGCTCGACTAGCTGCTATTTAAAAATGGCGGTCACAAGTTTCTATTCGTCTTGTTGGCCACGGTAACCCCGCCCCCAGCCCCTGACGCAAGCGGTTCTTTCTTGGCTCCGTTCTAGACCCTGCAATGATTTGGTGCTATTTAAGAACCAGTTTTACTGGTTCGGAGCTGGTGCTTTGGCGGTGGAAAAACAAAGAACCGATTTGAAACTAGGCTCTGGCTCCGAACCAGCACCAGCTCTGCCTTGGTGGAAAAGGGGTAAATGTGTTGTCCTAAATGGGAATAAATCTGATTTTCTGATTCAGCAAAGAGGTGTGCCTCAAGGCTCAGTTCTGGGACCACTTCTTTTTTCTATTTATGTAAATAATTTACCATTACTTCTTAAAAACTGCCAGGTTCAACTTTATGCGGATGACACTGTCATATATATATTTAATTCTGACCCCATACAAATTCAATTATCTCTTCAATCGGATTTTAATAGGTTACAAGACTGGCTTTTGGGTAATAAATTAGTGCTTAATAAAACCAAATCATATACTATGATTTTTGGTTCTAGACATAAACTTAATTAAATTAACCAAAACCTGTTCTTGTGTTATATCATGTAAAGACGGTACTCCTCTGCATAGAGTTGACACTATTAAAGGTCCCATTCCATGGATTATTTTTATTATTTTATAATGTTTCCAGGGGTGCCCTTATAATGTTAGTATGTTTTTTAGATAAAAAATTGTTATAATTTAGAAATAAAAGGCATATATCCTAGCCTGATTTCATTCCCTGGTTTGAACGCTCTGTTTGAAGGGGCGTGTCTGCTGTGAGACTTCAGTGTAAACGCCCTCTGCTGTGATTGGCTGACATGCTTGCATATGAAATATCTGGCATTACATGTGGAACTATCTGGAAAACTTTTACTATTACAGCTATTATACGTTTTTACTATTACAGCTATCTGGATTAACGAATCATGAGAAGTTTTTTAAGTATTTAGATCTATTACCATCACATAAAAGGTTGCAGTGATGAGCATTGAGCAGATGACAGCCTGTTGATCGCGTGAAAGATCTTATCATTGCAACGCAGTTTCTGCACTCACTAATGATTTCACCAATGCAAACATGAGGCATATAAATACAGTAAGAGCTTCGTTGTGCAGTGTAACAGCGTCATTGATTTCATAACGAGTTTTGGCAAGTGTCCAGATAAACTCGCGCTGTGTGATTGACAGCTTGGACGATTGGAAAGGGATTGTTCTTTGATCGCTTTCTGTATATTAATCACAGTTTAAGTAAGATTATTTTCATCCTACTAAGAGAAACGAACGATGTGAAGAGTGATCGCTACTTCCATATTAAATCACTACTTACCGCTTGCTGGAATATAGTTGAAATAGTCCCCTTCGTCAGTATGAAACGCTGAGAGAAGTCTGCTTGATATTATTCCAGGTTAGAAAAACAGTCCGTGGTGAAATGGACAGAGCAAACTAACAACTTCGAATTAAACTTTTGCGGTATCCGATTATAGATAAACATCAACCACGTCTGTTGACATTTCGCCATCAATACGCCTGTGTTCCTGTGGGCGGAGTTTAGTCTAAACACGGTTCTGGTGATGTCATTAAAGAAGGTAGTAGAGGGGTGTAGTCCAATCCAGCCGTTTTATGTAGTCAACTTCTGTTAAATAAAATATCTCGCTTGGCATTGAACTTTGAGCTTTATAGTCAAGTCAAGTCAAGTCAAGTCAAGTCATTTTCATTTATATAGCGCTTTTAACAATGTAGATTGTCTCAAAGCAGCTTTACAGAGATAAATGTATAATTTAACGTAAGATTGTTTTGGCTTTATAGCGGTTCTTTAATAAAGTTATTTTCCAGCTAAAGTTAGTTTTGATTGATTCGCTTCCGTCGCAACGATCATTTGTTTTTAAATTAGTGCCGCCAAGACGACACCATTCTCTCTACACAGACTTTAAACGCGAACCTGTGAGAAACGCTGATGGCGTTCAGATGCGCATTAAGAACGGGTTCTATAGTTATGTGCGTTTGAATATATGTGTGCAGGTTTGGAATTCCCTACAAACCAAGCCTAAACAAATTACTGGTGTTTCCTTATAGTTTTGATTCAGAATTTTATTTTATTTTATCAATTCGGGGTAGATACGCAAATTGAGTTTTCCCGACGACGCGTTATCTGTAGAGTGGGAAAGGGATCCTCTATAGGGAGAGACTAGTTGGCACTTCAGCACTGCGTTGACACCGGGTCCAGGCGAAGGTCCATCATCAGATCTGGAAACGGCCTGGATCCGGCAGGCTGCGGGAAAACCTTGGGATAAAAAAAAGACACTAAATTTAGCGTAGATGCCATTCTTCTCATGATGTAACAAGTACATCAGGATTTATGGGAAGTGTTCCCGGTTCCAGCTGACCTAATCTATGCAGCCTAATATTGAATTATAGAAGTCTATAATGTATTATGTGAACGCTATGTCAAAGAGATGTGTCTTTAATCTAGCTTTGAACTGACAGAGTGTGTCTGCTTCCCAGACAATGGTAGGAAGGCTGTTCCAAAGTTTTGGTGCTAAATAGGAGAAGGATCTACCGCCAGCAGTTGATTTTGATATTCTAGGTATTATCAACTGGCCGGAATTTTGAGATCGCAATAGACGTGAAGGAGTATAATGCGTTAAGAGCTCGCTCAAGTACTGCGGGGCTAAACCATTTAGTGCTTTGTAAGTAATCAGCAATATTTTAAAATTGATGCGATGTTTAATAGGGAGCCAGTGCAGTTTTGACAGAACCGGGCTAATATGCTCATACTTCCTGGTTCTGGTAAGAACTCGAGCTGCTGCGTTTTGAACTAGCTGTAGTTTGTTTATTAAGCGTGCAGGGCAACCACCCAGTAGAGCATTACAATACAGTTTTTTTCAATCGCTAACAAGCGCTTACCCATACTTCAGATACTTTTTCTAAACTCTTAACACAGACTCACACCTACAAAACACAATTGGCCAAATGGTTAATTGTCTTCTCAAAAACACAGTTTGTTAAATATATACTAACTCTTCATTTCAAAACAGAACACATGTTTCTCTGCGCACACACTAACTTTACCAAAACACTGGAAATCTGACTCAAAATGAAATAATTCTGTCAAAGAATAACACTTGTTTTCACTTCACAAGATTCATGCACTCAATCAAAGTACACCAGGTTTCAAAATACTGGCTATTGTTGACATTACTAAAACTGCATAGACTTTTATGTTTCAGTTTTACAGGTATTTGCATGCAAAACGTGCAATTCACCGTTTTACACTAAATTTCTTGGTTGGGATCTGTATGTCCACATGTACAGTACTTTCACATTCATAAGCATTCCAGTAAAAAGCAAATCAGTTTTTATTCCTTTACTGTTTACTACAGGAGGTACAGTAGAAACACAGTTTGATAGAACAGAAAAAGTTTTACAGTATTGCTTACAGTGAACAAAATATCCATTAAACACACAAGAGCATTGTGAACAAAAAAACAACAGCAAAAAAAGGGGGGGGGGGGGGGGGGGGATGGGGGGTTGCAAAAAAACATAAAATTACTGTATCTAATCTCTGCGATCTTCAGGGTTAGGCCACATGTTTTCATCAAGATCACATCTGATATCATCCAAGGCGATGCACCTGGGATAAAACTGCTTGGTATGTCGGATCCACCCTTGGAGCCAGCATCCATGGCTTCAAGGAGGGACATCTGCTCATGTGGCTGATGGTCATAAACCTTCCACCTCCATATTACATTTCGTCCAGGTCGTTACATTTGAATCCTGCCTCATCTATGTATATGAATTCATGAGGGGCCTGGTTGGCCTCCAATTCCATAACTCTCAAAACAAAGTTTATGTAAATCATGTCATTACTGTATACTATACTGTACTGTGTAGGTTACCTACTTGCAAAGTGCAAAGCTTATAGAACTGGACATTGAATTGAATATACTACACTATACCTGGACATATTGTCGTTGTAGCTTCTTGACTCTCTCACTGATATATTGTTTTTGAACTGATATCATTGCAGAAGCAGAGGTTTTTATAAACTTTCATATTGTAAAATATTAGTACAATTTGAAATAACTGATTTCTGTTTAAAAATATGTATGTCATGTAATAAATTGTGTAAAATGTCATTTATTCCTGTGATGAAAAGCTGAATTTTCAGCATCATTACTCCAGGAAGATGCATATGGACCCGAAAAGCTTGTTTCTTCATGACATTGTTCAAAAGCAACACATTTTGCTAGCAATCAAAATCACATTTAGCTAAAATCATGAAATTTACAAAAATGGTAAAAGTTTCATGTAAATGGTAAATACATGTAAATAAATGCAGTCCATACTGTATCTAAGGTTTGGAATATTGTTTTTGCTATTGTGGGATGTTGTGTGTTAACATTTGTAAATACTACAAAAACAATCCATCATTTTGTTGGGAGGTATAGCTTGTCTGTTAAGAAAATGTAAGCATTATGGAAATGTGTTCACTGACTGCATATTGTGTGAAAACGACAAGAAATGTGTGAATGGTATGGCCACAAAAGACCGATGCTGTGCTAATTGTGTTTAGAGTTTTGAAAATGTGACAACTGGCTGGACAAACGCTTGTTAGCGACTGAAAAAAACTGTAATCTAGCGTTGAGGTCATGAACGCATGAACTAATTGTTCCGCATTTGTCAATGAGAGCATATGACGTAATTTAGATATATTTTTAAGATGGAAAAATGCGGTTTTACAGATACTAGACACGTGACTTTCAAATGAAAGATTAGTATCAAAGAGCACACCCAGGTTCCTAACCGACGACGAAGACTTGACAGAGCAGCCATCAAGTGTTAGACAGTATTCTAGGTTATTACGTGAGGAAGTTTTTTGTCCAATAATTAGAATCTCTGTTTTTTCAGAATTTAGAAGTAGGAAATTACGAGTCATCCAACTTTTTATATCAGCTATGCATTCTGTTAATTTAGTGAATTGGTAAGTTTTGAAGAAATATAGAGCTGAGTATCGTCGGCATAACAGTGAAAGCTAATTCCATGTTTCCCAATGATATCTCCTAATGGTAGCATGTACAGAGTGAACAGCAGCGGTCCTAGTACTGAGCCTTGTGGTACGCCATACTGAACTTGTGATTGATAAGACATCTCTTCATTTACTGCTACAAACTGATAACGGTCAGATAAGTATGATTTAAACCATGCTAATGCAATTCCACTAATGCCAACATAGTTTTCTAGTCTATTTAAAAGAATGTTGTGGTCAATGGTGTCAAATGCAGCACTAAGATCGAGTAACACTAATAGAGAGACACAACCACGATCGGATGATAAGAGCAAATCATTTGTTACTCTAACGAGAGCAGTCTCAGTACTATGGTACGGTCTAAATCCAGACTGAAAATCCTCGCAGATATCATTTCTTTCTAAAAAGGAACATAGTTGTGAAGATACTTCCTTTTCTAGTATCTTTGACAGAAAAGGTAGATTCGAGATCGGCCTGTAATTGAATAATTCTGAAGGATCAAGTTGCATTTTTTTAACAAGCGGTTTAATCATAGCCAGCTTAAAGTTTTTTGGTACGTATCCTAGAGACAAAGAGGAATTAATGATATTAAGAAGAGGATCTGTGACCTCTGGAAGCATCTCTTTCAGTAGCTTAGTCGGTATAGGGTCTAACATACATGTTGTAGATTTAGATGATTTAACGAGTTTAGTAAATTCTTCCTCTCCTATAGCAATGAATGAATCAAATTTTTCCTCAGGGAGACTACAATGCACTGCCTGATGTGATACTGTAGTAGACGGTTGCATAGTTATAATTTTATCCCTGATATTATCAATCTTATAAGTGAAGAAGTTCATAAAGTCATTACTGCTGTGTTGCTTGGAACCTTCTGTGTTTGAAGCTTTCTTTTTCGTTAGTTTAGCCACTGTTTCAAATAAATACCTAGGATTATGTTTATTTTCTTCTAATAGGTTTGAAAAATAAGCAGATCTAGCAGCTTTTAAAGCCTCTCTGTAAGCAATCGAGCTCTCCTTCCATGAAATGCGAAATACCTCTAGTTTTGTTTTCTTCCAGTTGCGCTCCATTTTTCTGGCTGCTCTCTTAAGGGCCCGAGTGTGCTCGTTGTACCACGGCGTTGGATTATTTTCTTTAATCTTCTTTAAGCGCAAAGGAGCAACTGTGTCTAAAGTGCTGGAAAAGAGAGAGTTAAAAGTTTCTGTTGCAATATCAAGTTTTTCTAAGCTATCCGGGATGCTAAAATGATGAAACTGATCAGGAAGATTATTAATAAAGCAATCTTTAGTAGCAGAAGTGATAGGTCTAACATATTTGTAACACGGAGTCGGCTTTGCAGCCTTGGCTAAATGTAATTTACACGAGACTAGATAATGATCTGAGATGTCATCGCTCTGCTGCAGAATTTCAAAGGCGTCAACATCTATTCCATGTGATAATATTAGATCTAGAGTATGATTACGACGATGAGTAGGTCCTGACACGTGTTGTCTAACTCCAATTGAGTTTACAATGTCTTTAAATGCCAAACCCAATGCATCTTTTTCATTATCGATGTGTATATTAAAATCACCAACAATTAGTACTTTATCTGCAGCCAATACTAACTCTGATAGAAATTCCGCAAATTCTTTGATAAAGTCTGTATGGTGCCCTGGTGGCCTGTATACAGTAGCCAGCACAAATCTCAAACGTGATTTATCATTTATACTATATATTTTTACATTAAGCACTAACACTTCAAAGAATTATATTCGAAACTTGATTTCTTAGTGGTTTTGAAAATATTACTATAAATTACAGCAACACCTCCCCCTTTGCGTTTAAGACGAGGCTCATGTTTATAACAGTAATCTTGCGGGGTCATTTAAAGTAATGTAATCGTTTGGTTTTAGCCAGGTTTCTGTCAAACACAGCACATCTAGGTTATTATCTGAAATCATATCATTAACAATGAGTGCTTTTGAAGTAAGCGATCGAATATTCAGCAACCCAAGCTTTAGCATTTGCTCATCTGTATTATAGCTGTTTTTTATTTGTTGAACATCAATTAAATTTTTAACCTTAGATAGGTTTAAACATTTTTTGGATTTCCAAAATCGGGGAACAGACACAGTCTCTATATGATGATAGCTAGGTGAAAGAGGCTCTATGTGATGGGATTTATCTGACCTGGGTGACGCGAGGCCGCTAGCAGACGGTTGGTTTAGCCAGTCTGTCTGCTTCCTGACCTGGTGCCCAATTTGTCATGTTTGAGCTCTAAGACTATGAGCCATATTACTAGAGAGAAGAGCAGCACCATCCCAGGAGGGATGAATACCATCTCTTTTCAACAGGTCAGGTTTGCCCCAAAAACTTTTCCAATTGTCTATGAATTCTATATTATTACACGGACACCACTCAGACAGCCAGCGATTCAGTGAACACAATCTACTAACTATCTCATCACTCCTGCGAACAGGAAGGGGGCCAGAGCAAATTACAGTGCCTGACATCGTACTTGCAAGTTCACACACCTCTTTAATATTAATTTTGGTGATCTCCGACTGGCGGAGTCGAACATCATTAGTGCCGACATGAATAATGATCTTAGAGAATTTACGATTAGCATTAGCCAGCACTTTTAAATTTGCTTTGATGTCAGGCGCTCTGGCTCCCGGCAAACATGTGACTATGTTCGCTGGTGTCTCTATTTTCACGTTCCGTGTGATCGAATCACCAATTACTAGGGCACAATCAACAGAATTCTCAGTGGGTGTTTCACTGAGCGGGGCAAATCGATTTGTTGTGGTAATCGGAACGGAAGAGTGGTTTTTTGATCCGCGACTAGAGCGATCCCTCACTGTCACCCATTTGCCCGGCTGCACAGGCACTACTTCAGCTGGAACCGAATCATGTAAAGAGTTTACTATGCTAGGCGCATCCAAAATAGTATCTAAAGCTCTAGCACTCTTACTATCCTCAATTAAAGTTTGGATGCGTGTCTCTAATTCTGAAATCTTCTCTGTCAGCCTAACTGTCTCCTTACATTTATCACATATAAATCCTATATTGCCAACAGAGAAGTCTATGCTAAACATGTGACATGAAGTGCAGGTGACAATAACAGGACAAGACATTACTCACCGTGTTTGTTGACTGAGTATTACTTACCTGAGCTTTTATTAACTCAAAGGCGCGAGCGCGCGAGAGAAAAATAAATAAATAAAACAGCTGAGCGCACGGGTGGCGCGTTAACAGGCTAGCAGTAGCGAATTAGCGTGTTGTGTTAGTAGTAACGGAAGCTAGCGATGTCAATCTGAGATGTTGGGTAAGCTGTATTTAGTATAAACAACTACAAATTGTAGTAAATGATGGTTCAAAACAAAGAAATACGAGGCTAAGACGGAGCTTACAGCACCGAAGCAAACACACTCACAGCAGGCAGCAGGCAGCGAGGCAGACAGGAGCAATCGATCAGCCAGGAGCCAAGATTTTATAATTTTACAGATATTATTTATACTCTAACAACAACATTACACACTAACTAAAGTTTGAAACATGGGATCACATAGAACGGGACCTTTAAATATCTTGGTGTATGGCTTGACTCTAAACTTTCCTTTAAACCACACATTAATCATGTTTTACGAAAAGTCAGTGTTGGAATGAGTATCTTGCATCGATCTCGAAATTGCTTCTCTTATAGTGTTCGTAAGAAACTAGTGGCTCAATTTATATTTCCGTTTTTTGATTACTGTGATGTGGTTTATCAGATGGCATTAAAATCTGATCTTGTCTCACTTAATTCAGCATATAATAGAATTTGCAGATTTGTTTTAGGATGTTCTTTTTCCACTTACCACTGTACAATGCATGATGCACTTCAGTGGCCATCTGTGAATGTGAGAAGGCAGACTCACTGGCTCCAATTTATATTTAAATGTATTTACTTTGATTATCCTAGTTATCTACAACAATACTTTGTACTCTTTTCTTCAAACCACCAAGTTAGGCATTCTGTCCAGACTTACTTTCTCGTTCCTCGTGTTAAAAAAAACAATTGGTAAGAGAGCATTCATGTTTAAAGCTCTATTAGACTGGAATAATTTGCCTGTAGATCTTAGATCCATTACTTCATTTCGGTTGTTTAAACAATCTTTATTATCTTATTTGAAAGTAGATTGTACATGCTATCATTGAAACTGTCATTGGTGTTATGTGTACTGTAGCTTATTTTATTTATTTATTTAAAAAAAATTGTTGGTGTTTTGTTGTTTGTCTGTTTGTTGATGTATTGTTAATTGTAATCTTGTTATGTTCTTTATGTTGTAATTGTGTTTCATTGTAAGGACCCCCTTGAAAACGAGATGATACATCTCAAGGGGTTAATCCTTCCTAATAAATTCTAATAATAACTGGACGGCTCTAAATACTCTGGTGTAAACGGGTCTAAAACATTTTGAGCTTGTCCACTTCCAGAGGTAGCTGAAAACACATTTGACAGGATTGCTTTAGTAGTGTAAATGCTCATGGTCGAATGTGTTCAAACAGACACAAAAGACCGTCTACTCTCCGTCTACTGATCTAATGCTAAACATAATGGGAAGAGCTCTAGCCAGACGGGATTTAAACTTTATCAGCTGGAGACCCAAGTTTGGCTTGAAGAGAAAAACGTACCAAACACAATGTTCTCTCACCATTCCTGATTTCTAACACACACTCACAGCGTTCGGCTGGTCTTGTATGGGATGAATTTAGTCTCAAAATGATTAACACATGCATGCACAATTATCCATGAACTTTTTTACTATCCACAACCAAATGCCTTTCAACTTGCGTGTGCAAATTTCAGAATTAAATGAATGTGCAGCAATTTGTACAAATAGAAACTGATTTGTGAATACAAATATTTTCTTTTGCATTAGTGCATCATTATTTGCGCATGCAACAAGTAAGATGTGCCTTTGTGGATCCGGTTGTTGTGGTTAATGAGAAGATCAGTGAGGTGTTTGTTGTGGAGGTTGCATGTACCTTTGACTCTAGTATGGAAGAAGCCTTTATGACTAAGATTATTAAATATCAACCACTCCTAAACATCATCTCAGAGTTAGGTTATCAGAGCCGACTACTTGTGTTCATATTTGGCAGCTTAGGACACACACACAGGCTGGTTGTAAGAGGGCTTCAACAACTATGCCCAAAAAGAGGGCTAAACGGCTAGCAAAGTACTGTGCCCTGTCTGCTATCATAGGCAGCCGTCATATCTGGCGGAGACAGTGCTATATGTATCCATAACAACAACTGAGCGATGCTAAATATTGTAAAGATCTGCTGTATGCCACTGGTCCATGATTATGTACATGCATTTGACTGTATCTATAGTATTTATGTCCCTGTAAATCATTTCTTTTAAGTGGACTTAAATAAATAGTTAAATGTGTGTGAGATGGGCAGGTTTAGGTGTCGGGTTAGTGTGTGTGTGTGTGGCCTGGTAAACCCTACATTATAAAATGTCCCCACAAGGATGGCAATATCCGAAATCCTTGTTCGTGTGGGGACATTTTTTGGTCCCCATGAGGAAAACAGCTTATAAATCAAAAAAGTGATGTTTTTTTGAAAATGTGAAATTGCAGAAAGTTTTCTGTGATGGGCAGGTTTAGGGATAGGGTTAGTGTGTGTGTGTGGGCAGGTTTAGGGGTTGGGTTAATGTGTGTGTGTGTGTGTGTGTGTGTGTGTGTGTGTGTGTGTGTGTGTGAGATGGGCAGGTTTAAGGGTCGGGTTAGTGTGTGTGTGTGTGTGTGTGTGTGTGTGTGTGTGTGTGTGTGTGAGATGGGCAGGTTTAGGGGTCGGGTGTGTGTGTGTGTGTGTGTGTGTGTGTGTGTGTGTGTGATGGGCAGGTTTAGGGGTAGGGTTAGTGTAAGGTGACAGAATATACAGTTTGTACAGTAAAAAATTAATTAAAAAAATCAATGTCTATGGAAAGTCCCCCTAAAACATGAAAACCCCACGTCTGTGTCTGTGTGTGTGTGTGTGTGTGCTCTTTTTCAGTGAGTGATCTGAGGATTGTTCTGCTGGGAAAGAATGTGTCAGAAAACAGCCGAGTGGGAAACATTATACTGGGAACAGAAGCGTTTCACAGTGACGCTCCTTCATCTTATTCACAGCAGCACAGTGTGATAATCAGTGGAACGGTGGAGAAGAGACACATCATAGTCATCAACACTCCTCCCCTGCTCCAGCCACAGCTCTACCAGTATCAGATCACACAGAGAGTGAGAGAGTGTGTGTCTCTGTCTGCTCCAGGACCTCATGTGATCTTACTCGTCCTGCAGTTCAATGACTTCAGTGAGGAGGACCTGAGAAGAGTGAAATATGTGCTGAACCTCTTCAGTGTGAAGGCCATTAAACACACTATAGTGCTGACTACTGATGAAGAGCCACGCACATCTAAATGGACTTCTAAGATATGGGTTAACCCTATTCATAATTTAATAAAGGAGTGTGGAGGAAGACATCTTCAGTTTGATGCAAGAAACCCAGAATGGTGCTCTGAGATGATCAGAAGGATAGAGAAGATACTCCAGGAAGAACATGAAGAGTTTCTCGTCTGTAACATGTATGAGGCTGGAGGTGATTCAGTGGATGATCCAGACAATTCTGATCACAAAGGGGATGGACAATTCAGTCAGAGCACAAAAACAGGAGGTGATGGAGGAGGTTTGTCAAAGTCCTTTTTCTGGATAATACCTCTAAGAAACTACATTTTTGTCCTCTATAATATAGTTACAGTCATACAGTAGTACTTCTCATTTTTCTCCGTCATTTTCTGCCTCTACTGTAACAGTTATTTATTATTTTAGTAATCTGTTTTGTTTTGGTTGAAAAGCTTCTGAAAAGTTTGTATCAGACACTGACAGAAAGACAAAGTGTGTTGCTAAATACAGTCTTCAGACACAGTTTAAACAAGGCTGTCAGTGTTGTTAGACCGTTCACCCAAAAGATGATCATTCTGCTCTCATTGGGGCTGTTTACACCTGGCCACATAAATGTGTTTTCTCAGATCGGATAGCTGTCTGATTTATCAAAACGATTCCATTTACACCTGCTCACATAAATGTGTTCTCAAGAAAACGGATATAAATCTGATCTTCCATTCCCGCGCTATATGCAGATTTAATGGAGTTCACGTCACTGAAAGCAACAAATATAAGCTGCATCTTATTGATCACCAGCTAATTTCAAAATCAAAGACAGCACCAACATCATTTAGTTTCTTTAATTTTAATGATTATGATTGTGTTCAGTGTTTGCAACTTACTTTCACTTTGATTTGAGTCAGTTTGCGGAGGAGATGCTCAGCTCCAGTAGCGCCGTCATATCTGACTATAACATGATATATACAGGGTTTGTACGGATTCTGTAAAATTAAATTCCAGGACTTTCAAGGAATTTTCAAGCACTACTTTTTGGGATTTCAAGGACTTCAATCAGCACTTATCAAACAATATCTTTATTATTAGGTTTTTTTTTTTTTACTCAAATTACATATGGTATATTTGATGTTTCACTTCATAAAGATCAATCCATTGACCAACGCTGTCAGGCATGGGAAATCCTCTTAACCATTGAAAGGATATTGAAATATACACACACTGCCTGGTAGGCCTATCGGTTGTTGGTATCGGAGCATTTTTACGAGTACGAGTACATGAGCTCGGTATTGATGCATCCCTATTTTTAATAATTCAAGCACATTTCAAGTACCTCTTCAAAAATATGGCTGTTATTTTTTTTATGGCAAGGGTTTTCCAGGACTTAAATTTCAAAAAGTCAAATTCAAGTACTTTAAGCACCTTGTAACACACTCTCACACATTTATTCTTTAGCATTGTTGGGAGGAGTAAAATGAACATATGTGGTTTCAACAGCCAGATGCATTTACACTTGCCCAGCTTCATCTGGAATGACCTCTGGAATGACCTCTGGAATGAACTCCTGAAGTGGTTTGAGCGATCTGATTTAAATTCGTCTTGAATGCATTTTGGAGGTCATTTACACCTGGTCTTTTAACAACTGTAAAAAAAAAACGCGGAGTCTGTAGACACCACAGGCTCCACAAACGGAAACAAAAACAAACTGGGCTCACCCGCACCACGAAACATAACAAACTGTTCCAGCCAATAACCAACAAGTAGGATTTGGGGTGGGGTCTGGGGGGGTTAGTGCGCGGATGAGGAGGAGGGAGGGTCTAGCTTGCCTCCGTCTTGTTTGACAATACTTTAAACGTCATCAAGAAGTGACGTCACCCAACATCACTTAGAGCACCTTTAAATTGCAAACAAATGAGGAGAATCTTCGCATGAAAGACACACGACTGGCAGATCAACGTGCAACTACATTTCTCTCCGAAACGGTAGGAAATTAAATTAGATTGAATGGAGGATTTTAACAAGATGATTGACAGGGCAGTTTACAGTGACAGGACGCACGCAACAGATCTGTCCGTTAAGATGACAAAGTAGTGTGTCCCAAAGCTTGCCTACTCTTTTGCTACACACTCAAAATTATACTTTTCCGTCACAAAGAGTCCATTATTTTAGGGCGTAGTAAAATTAGGCGAATTGGGACGCAGCTTTGCTTTTCCTGAATGAATAAGCCATTTGAACAAATCGGTTGAATGAATGACTCCCTCAACTCGCTTATTAAGACAGTGACTTGTCGCCACCTACTGGTGGTTTTAGTTTCATATTTAAAGTACCCTTTAATTAAAACGTTAAAATTAGAAATAATTTCATATTTAAATATTGAATAAAAAATTATCTCATAGCTTTATTTATGCAATTGTAAATGGAGTTCTGATGGTGCTTCTGTGTCACCTCTGCACTGCAAAGATGGATTTTAATTTAATGATTTAATTTGAATGGTAACATGTAACAGAGTACTGTATTATTATTCTAATAGAAATTAATTTGAATGTTAGAATGTAAAGGTGATGCATTCTTCTAAATATGTTTAGATAAAATATTAATAAAATTTTTAATTTCCGTCACTGCTGTGAACTGACCACTGCATAGAATATGAAAAATATGCATATATTCGTGAGTCAGCTGTCAACAACAGGCCTAAACCAGCCATGGCACCAATCACAAAAACACAATCAGTAAAATATTATCTAATTATTATCAACAACACTTTGAAAATATCGAGATATATTTTTGTCAGTACTGCGCACCCCTAATACAAGGTATTCATTTTGATTTATTCAGGTCTTAAAAGCCTTAAATTTGACTTTAAAAAGTGTGTAGCAACCCTGATCATGAACTAAATGTGCCTCAGCTCTATCATACAGGCATGGCAAGGATCGAGAAACTGGGAACATTAGACAACAATCTGTCACAGGACAGAGAATAAATAGGGAGGGTAATGACTGTGAGGGCAAATGAACAAATGAGATGACAAGAGTGCGAGGTCAAGACATTAGACAGGAGATGTTTTGGGTGAACTATTGCTTTAAAGGCTGTGGTGTGAGTGTACATGTCATAGATCCATACATAGAGAGTAGATTCACACAAAAAATAAGTCAGTAAACTATTGCAAGGAAGCCTTCAGTGGATAAAACAATGTATTAAAATCTAAGGATATTATACAATATAACATTTTTTTGTTGTTTAATGAAGTTTAGATTTTGTACCAAAGCTAAACTGATTCATCTGTGTCTAAATATTGTTTCAGTGACTACTTCTGGAAAAGCAACACTGAACTTTGTCCTGTGTGGATATAATACAACACTCAAGAACTCAGTGTCTAAAATATTTAGAGGGACAATAAATAAACAAAAGAATTTTTTCCATCAGAAAGAAAAGAGCGAAGTGTGTGTGAAGAAAGAGGGAACGATTAATGGACGGCAGATCGCTGTAATAGAGCTTCCAGTTCTTACTCGGCTCTCAGAGGAGGAAGTGATGCGGGAGACTCTCAACAGTGTGTCTCTCTGTGATCCTGGAGTTCATCTTTTCATCCTCGTTACTCCTGTCGGTTCACTGACTAATGAAGACAAAGCAGAAATGGAGAAGATTAAAAGAATATTTTACTCTAATGAGCACTTCATGATGCTTTTCACTACTGAACTCACTGTTGACCAAAGTGTGACAGATTTTGTAACATCTGCAGAATCTCAGGGCATCGTGAGTCTCTATGGGAGTTGGTACTATGTGATGGGGTTAAAGGATGATAGAAACTCCGGACAGATCTCAAAAATTCTGGATTGTATAGAGAACATGAAGACTGAACCCTATTCACTTCAGATGTATAGCAGAGCTCCAGAGAAAAGAGTCAGAGATGAACTAGAGGAGAAACTGAGTGTGAGAGATAATGAAATCAAAGAGTTACAGGAGAAGATCAAGACACTGGGTGAGTGAATTCATTTATATTTCTGAATAAATTGTTGAATCTTTTGCAACTATTGACTGGGTAAAGTCTATAATCCTACACATCACCAGACTCTGAAGGATGGGATAAACTACACGACTTTCTGGACTAGTTGATGCCAGTTGCCGAAACTCAGAGCCAGTCTGCAGATTTGAGCTGACAGATTTCATAGAAAATCGTGTAGTGTATTATCCTCAGTTGTTTAGTGTATGATGCCCACACTGAAAATTTTTTTATTTGTTAAATTATTTATTTTTTTATCGTAAGTGGTTGCACACAATTGATTTTAGCTATATTTAAACAAATGCATTAAGTTGAACTAAAATTGATTAAGTTAAACTTAATGCATTTGTTTAAATGTAGCTAAAATCATTTGTGTGCAACCACTTACGATAATTTTTTTTATTAAATTCAACAAATAATTTTTTTTCAGTGCAGTTTTTCCTATGTAACCATTTACAAAGTCAGCAAGTGTGTGATGCCTAGTGTTTTAAAATCTGTTCAGCTTGTAAAAGTCGTGTTCCAGCCTTCAGTAACTTCCCTTGTGATGCTCTGCTGTCAGTTTCAGCTCCTGCATTTGTCTTTTTACCTTCAGTCCTCTCTTCAGAAAGTAAAATGTAAGGTCAGTGGGATACATGTCAGGTATCCCAAACATCCCACTTTGAGCACCTGAAAAGCTCTGTATTACTTAACCCTCTGGGGTCTGAGGGGTTTTCTGGGCCCTGGAGATGTTCTGACATGCTCTGACATTTGTGCTTTTTTCAGTTATTTATAAACATGTTAATGACAAAGGTGTAAATTCACTCTATATAGCACAAACAGGGCTACCATAATATCTGATCAACATGCTTGTAAATCTTTGTATTTTTAAGAGAATAATGTTTATGCGTGGTTATTTGAAAAAATAAAAATGAAAGTTGCTGAAATAAGAACACAAAACACATACTAAATATGTGTCCACAAGACTTTTGACTAATGAATGTTGTCGCTTCGAGTTCTGGCTTCAAAATTATGTGAAAATCATCCTGCCTAATCGCTCTCATAAAACAATACATTGATTTAAACTTTGTAAAAAAGTTTTTTTGTCTGAAGAGGTTTATGCATGGGAGGGGTAATGGTCCATCAATATTAATGAGATTCAGACCAGGGGTGTGACATAGACACTCCCCCAATGGCTAATGGGCCATCAAGTGAGGCAGCCTGAACAAGGTAATATTATTGTAATTCCTCTATGTGGAGGAACGAAATGTTCTAAATTTGCAAGTATCTCACAGTAAATGCTTATGCCCCGTTGATGCGGGCTCTAAGCAAAATAATGCAAAATGAGCAAAATAAAATAAAATAAAGGCAGATAGAATATAGTTACATGTCTTGGTTCTAACTTTCATACAGGCCTATGATCTAAACATATCGTTGTACATATTATACAGCATGTCTAGGCTATGCTGTATAAAGTCTTCTGAAGGCACGCGCCGAAACGCGTTTGTGCAAATAAGTTTATTTATGCATGAAGCCTCTCTCCTACTTTATACAGCATAGCCTAGACCATTTAAATATATATTACTCTGAATGGCGAGTATGGAAATGGTCCAACCAGTAAAATCTGTAGCCTACGTTTATATAAATATAGCTTGTCAACTAATTTCTCTGTACTGTAGGCTAATTGGGCTACGTGTTGTAGCCTAGTCATTAAATAAAACAATTTAGTTCATATTTAGGTTTAAATAAAATGTTTTTTTTTTTTTAAATTTATGTTGATTATATGAAAAGTGAAAAGCATGAGTAAGATCATGCGCAATCGCGAGACAAATGGAGTGGGCAGACAAGATTTTGACCATTTCATTAATTTTTTATTTTGTATAAAGCCTTTCTTTAAAGTGAATTTCGTTTTGTATTAATTGTATCTTATATTTAATCGTTGTTTCATCAACCAATTGCCTGTATTTAATACATAAGAATTTAATAATAGCACGCAATAGAGCTCCGTGTCGGCATGTGAACTGGAGCTCGCCTCATAAATGAACCCAAACTCATAAGCTTTGCCTAAAATACCAGAGAAATATATAGAAAGCTCGAAATGTGTTATTTTAAACAAAACTATTAAAAACGAAAGAAAACAGACTGCATGAAGCCTCTCTCTCCTACTTTATACAGCATAGCCTAGACCATTTAAATATAAATTACTCTGAATGACAAGTATGGAAATGGTCCAACCAGTAAAATATGTAGCCTACGTTTATATAAAATAGCTTGTCAACTAATGAAAGTAAATTTAAAAAGACTTACTCATCCGAAATATTATCCATGGCTGGATCAAGTCGCTCTTCAAAATACAAACGTTCGTCGTCAGAGTCCCGCTCTTCTTCTGAGGAAAATGTGAACTCTTCACTATCCAGGACTAGCTGAAGGGCTTCCTCACCCTCACCAGTCAATCGTTCCAACGGTGCAGAAAAGTGAATGAATGAAACTTGCTGGTTTTAAGGCATTTCAGGGGGCGTTTACCTTATTTTGCATAGATCACCTCAGCTCATTAGCTTATGAATAGCGCGCTCTGCGAGTGGGTGTGAACTCATTACAGATAATTAGATGAGACGGGAGAAACTGTACTTCTCTTTAGTTTCATACAGATTACATTGCAGGAGAATATTTGTTTCGAATGTGAATTGTTTTATTTAAAAGTAGAAATTTAAAGCTTTCTTTAGACGCATGTTTCATGGTTGTGTGATAAGTATTAGCTGATTTTCAGTTCATTTTCCAGACTTGTTTCAGAAAGATTTTTGCGGAGACAGAGTGAGCTGAAAGCGCACCCTGTTTATTTTATTTATTTAAAAATAAAAACAAGGTTTTGATGTTAATGTGAGTGTACACAAAAAAAAGAAGACCCTCTATAGTTTATAATCATGTATTTATTTTATTAATATGACCGTAAATGATTTTTTTAAGTTTATGTTGCTGCTATGTGAAAAAAATCCAGCAAAACGCGCGGGTGCGTTTGCCGACCTCAGAGGGTTAAGCTGTACTTTTTGTTTTCCATCACTTTGATACATTTTGATACAGTAAATGGCTTACTATACCACTAATACCACTGATTTAAAGTGTGCTGGACTACTGAATCAAAGCAACAGAAATTGTGTTAATGTGCAAGTACTTACAGTAGCATGCAAAAGTTTGGGCACACCATGTCAAAATATCTGTTCCTGTAAATAGCAGGGTAAAAGATAATCTGATTTCCAAAAGTTAACCCTCTGGGGTCTGAGGTGTTTTTGGGGTCCTTGAGATGTTCTGACATGCCCTGACATTTGTGCTTTTTTCAGTTGCTTATAAACATATTAATGGCAAAGGTGTAATTACACTATTTAGCACAAATAGAGCTACCATAATATGTGAGCAACATTATGGGCCCTATCTTGCACCCAGCGCAATTGACTTTGTACACGGACGCATGTATCATTCCTATTTTGCACCCGCGCAAAGCGGACTTTTCCTTCCACAGAAGCACGTCGGTTAACTAAGAAATACACTTGCGCTCCCCGGGGCGGTTCAGCGCAAAGAGGAGGCGTGTTCCGGCGCAAACGTTCCCTCATGCTATTTTACAGGTTTAGAAAACAATTTTATTTATTTATTTATTTATACATTTTATTTGGCCGACGCCTTTCTAAATACCCAAGGACATCTTACATGTTTCGGAGGACATAAAAGACTAAAGAAATTAAAATATATTAAAATTCATTGTAGGCTAATACATGATACAAATAAGACAAATCAGAAAAGTGCTAAGAACGCCAGAAGAAAGCACTATTAAGAGTGTCAGGAAAGTTACTATGGCGATGTAGAAATGAAAAGTTTTAAAGATTAAAAGCTTTCTTAAAGAGATAGGTCTTTAGCAATTTTTTAAATGAAGTAACTGTGTCTGCCTGTCGAATGTGGGAGGGGAGGGCATTCCAAAGTCTTGGAGCAGCGCAACTGAAGGCCCTTGCCCCCATGGTAGAGAGGCGGAATTTGGGGGTGACAAGGAGGCCAGTCGAGGAAGAGCGGAGGGAACGTGTAGGAACATATCCTGATAGGAGGTCATAAATGTAGCTGGGTGCAAGATTATGAAGTGCTTTGTAAGTGATGAGAAGGGTCTTAAAATCAATACGGAAGTGCACAGGGAGCCAGTGTAAAGAGATAAGGATAGGTGTAATGTGTTCTGATGGTCTGATACCAGTGAGGATTCGAGCGGCAGAGTTCTGAATAAGTTGAAGTCTATTTATCAGCTTGGAAGGGAGACCGATGAGAAGGGAGTTGCAATAATCCAGACGTGACGTGATATGGGCATGAATTAGGGTTTCAGTGCTGGCTTGTGTCAATGAAGGTCTAAGCCTGGAGATATTTCGGAGGTGAAAGAAAGAAGTCCGGGTAAGTGATTTTATATGAGATTTGAATGAAAGGGAACTGTCCAGAATGACACCAAGGCTTTTGACTTGCGTTGACAGAGGGACCGTGATCTCATCTATGGTTAAATTTAGGTTTTGCTGTTTTGAGAGAGAAGATTTTGAGCCGATGAGCAGGACTTCAGTCTTACTAGCATTCAGTTTTAAAAAGTTTGTGTTCATCCAGATTTGAATGTCTTTAAGACAGTTGCTGAGAGAGGTGGGTGGAAGGGGAGATGATGGTTTAGTTGAAATATAAAGCTGGGTGTCGTCAGCATAGCAGTGGAAATTAATTTTGTGGTGTCTCATGATCTTGCCCAGGGGAAGCAGATATATAATGAAGAGGAGTGGACCCAACACTGACCCCTGGGGGACACCCTGAGGCACAAACGCACAGGCCGATTTAAAGTGTTTGAGTTGTACGAACTGCTGACGATCCGTGAGGTATGAACAGAACCAGGAAAGTGCATCACCCATGATACCAATGCTGGCCAGACGTTCAATGAGGAGGGGATGTGAGATGGTATCAAAGGCAGCGCTCAAGTCAAGTAAGATCAAGATGGACAATAGACCAGAGTCAGCAGCACAGAGTAGATCATTGCTGATTTTTACCAATGCTGTTTCCGTGCTATGTTTAGCACGGAAACCAGACTGGAAATGTTCATAGAGATCATTGTAGATGAGATGGTGATGTAGTTGATGTGCCACGACCCGCTCCAGTATTTTGGAGACAAAAGGAAGATTGGAGATGGGACGGTAGTTGTTCAAGTCATCATGATCAGCATTGGGCTTTTTGAGGACCGGTGTGACAGCAGCAGTCTTAAGAGTGGGCGGTACAATACCTGTCAAGTCCTACTCTTGTTCAATTTCCAAAGGACACAAGGACAACTCAAATTTCCAACTCAATCATTTTTATTTTGGCTTTGTCAGTTGATTGGTATGTTCAATGAATTAGGTTGTAAACCTTTAAAGACAGAGAACAAAAGTTATCATTTTAACTAAACATTTCAGTTAAACATTTTTAATGAGTTTAAACGTTTAAATAAACATTTTAAATACATTTTATGATTAATTACCCACTTAAGCCTTTTACATTGAATAACACCATTTCAAACACCATGAAAGTAAATAAAATATTTCACCAACCATTGGCGTCTTTGGACCGAACCTACGAGTGAGTGAACTTGGAGTGTCTTCTCTGTGAAGTTTGTTCCTCTAAATAACTGAGGACCTCCAAGTCTTCACAGGTGCTCCAAATCAGTGATGATTGATCAGGTGACTAGCAGCCGGTTTGCTGCTGGTGCATTCTGGGAAGTGTAGTTCTCTGAGACTCATTTCTGAGATTCAGCTCAACACCTCCCACTTGAGCTCCTGGTTTTTTCAAAACCAGAGAGGTCACACAAGCCCTTCACACCTTTGCTTGTTCTTCAGTGGGAAGTAGAATGACAAGGCGTCTGACATCTCTATGAAGAATTGTGGCTGGGATTTTGGTTTGAAGTCTCTTGGTTCTTTCTCCGTTAGCTCTTGTAGGCCCTTCTTTGCCGTTTGCCTTTGTGATGTGAACAGGATAGCTGGGAAATGTCTTCACAAGCACATCTCTTACGATGCCTTTGCTGTCAGCATTGACACTGACCACTCTAGCCAGCTTGTACTGTCCTCTCAGGGCGTTTTGATCAGCCAACCAGACCACATCTCCAACAGCCACATTTCGCTCTTTAGTGTGCCATTTGTTTCTAATGAACAGATTAGGTCCAGCCAATTGGCTCCACTTCTTCCAGAAATTGCTTACCTCTGCTTGAATATGTTTAAGTCTTTTATAAGGGTAGCCATCAAACTGGAAATCTCCAGGGTCTCCCTTTGGATTGGCACGTCCTAAAAGCAGAGAATTTGGGGTGATGTACTCTACACAGTCTTCTCTGCTTTGAGTTCTTGCATCGATGGGTCTTTCATTTGCAAGATTGGCTGCCATGAAGAGAAAAGTTTGGAATTCTCCCCATGTGAAAACACCATCTCCCCCAAGGTTGCTCAACGCCCGCTTCACTACTTTGACAGCTGCCTCTGCTGCACCATTCCTATGGGGAGAGTCTGCAGGGTGAATCTTCCACGACCATTCTGTACCATACTTGGCAGCTGTGTCTTCAATATCAGACTTGTTTAGTCGGTTAAGGAATTTGTGAAGCTTCTCTAGTGCAGGTTTGGCTCGGTCTGACCAGAGTTTCCTAGGGTGTCCTCTCAGTGAAGTGAACCTTTGATAGGCTAGCAGGAATCCTTCAGATGACATGTCACTCACCACTTCAGTGTGTATGGCTCTGGAAGCCATGCAGCAGAAGACTATTCCCCATACTCTGAGTCTAGTTCTCTTCTTGACCTCATCTTTCACTTCATAAGGGCCGAACAGGTCCATAGTGGTGAATTCAAAAGGTGCAGCCGGGCCTGTTCGCTCTAGAGGCAGGTCAGCCATGATTTGTTGACACCGTTTTGCCTTGTTTTTCCTGCAGACCACACAGCTGTCAACCATTTTCTTGGCAAGTCTACGGCCTTTTATTACCCAGGCTTTCTTCCTCATCCGGAGAAGGGTTCCTGCCACTCCCTCATGGTTTGCTTTGTGGGATTCCTGTGCCAGCAGTGTAGACACCCATGCTTCAAATGGTAAAACTGGCACTGCTGTCTTTTCTTCGTTGAAAGTCTGAATTCTGCCTCCACAAACTAGCAATCCAGAGTTCACATCCTTGTATACTGCCAATCTGCTTAGAGTTGTGTCTGGAAAAACTGTACCTTTTTGAGCTGCAAGGAAGATGTCTTTGAGTGCATCTTCTCGTTCTTTGACAGTTAGCACAGCTTGCTTGGGTGATCTTATCTCCCACTTGGACTGTTTAGAGACCCGGCACTTCCTCTTCAGCCACTGCTTGGCAGCTAGACAAACCCAGGCAACGACTCTCACCAGTTTGGACAGGCTACTGGATCTTCTTACTTCCACAAGATCTTTAACCCAGCCAGTGGGCTTCCTTTTTAGAAGAAGAGTTGGATTTTCCACAGGTATTCCCTCTTGAGTTTCACTCTTTGGACTTTCCTGAGTGCCTCGTTGGTCTTCTTTCTGCTGACTCCTTCTTGCTTGAGCTCTTGTTAATGCACCTGAGAATGCCTTCCTCTGGAGCTTGTTTACACTCTCCCTGGCATGAGCTGCTACCTCTCCAGCTGATCTTATAGGCCACTTTTCCACTGGCCACTTCAGGAACTCTGGTCCATTTTGCCATGTGGAGTTCTCCTTCAAATCTTCAGGAGCGCCCCCTCTTGTTATAATGTCAGCTATGTTTAGATCTCCACGGATCCACCACCAGTCTTGCACTAGTCCAGCCTTCTGGATTTCACCCACTCTATTTGCAAAGAAGGTTTTGTACCCATAGCTGACTCTTTGAATGGCTCCCAAGACCGTTTGACTGTCGAGTAGATGGAACCATCTCTCAATCTTCATTCGAGCATGCTTTTCCACATACTTCCTAATCCTGGCTGCGAAAACAGCTCCACAGATCTCAGCTTTTACAGCTTCTCCCTTCTGATCCAGGGGTGTCAGCTTGGCTTTTGATTCAACAAATCGAACTTCAGTGCCTTGACTTGTCTCCCATCTTAAGTACATCACAGCTCCATAGGATTTGTCACTTCCATCAGAGAATGTGATGCCCCAAGGTTTCCCTTCCCAGCCAGCTGGTGTGAGGCTCCTGTGGAATTTCACCTGTCCAAGCTGCACATATTCTTCAAAAAGCTGTATAGCTTCTTCTCTGAGGCTTTCTGAGAGAGGTTGGTCCCAGGTTTCTTGGGTTAGTTTCCCACCTCTTCCCTCCTGGAATGCCTTTCTTACAAGAATTGCTCCTTTCTGTTTGGCAGGTGTAATTAAGCCAATTGGGTCGTACAGTCCAGCCACTTGGCTTAAGAGAGCTCTCCTAGTTAGTGGCTTAGGTGTCTCAGTTCTCACCTCCTCCTTGAGAAGATCTTTCCCAACTCTCATCTTCTTTTTCCTTTTGGAAAAGTTAACTGAGATTAACATGTAGAGCTTGTCTTCATCCATTTGGTAGCCAATACCCAAGGCTTTGTTGTCTTCGTCCCTCATTTGATTTGGAAGAATTAAGGTTTTACCTTGTGTCTCTGTTAGATCCTCCGTCTCCATTCCTTGCCTCCCACTTTGCCCTGACCGGACCCATGGTTTGAGGAAGAAACCTCCAGCTTTCAAGATCTCTTCAACATTTGCTGTGATTTTGTCAAGTTTATTTAGGTCATTTTGGGAGGTTAAGAGGTCATCCACATAACTGTCCTCTTCAATGACTCTGCGCTCATCCGCCAAGTGAACAAAGTTGGGCAGGCGTGCTGTTTCCCTCATAGCCAACTGAGCAATGCAACCAGCAGGTCTGTCCCCAATGTTGACTCTGGTAATTGCATATTCACTTATCTCTTCATCTGGGCTGTCCCTCCAGAGGAACCTGTGAAGATGCATCTCACGCTCCTCCAGCCATACGGAGTTGTACATCTTTTTGATGTCTCCTAGAGATGCATACGTCCCTTCTCTGAACCTCAGCAGAACAGCTCTGATAGGGTTGAGAACGTCTGGTCCCTTCAGAAGAAGATCATTCATACTCACACCTTTGTATTTCTGGCTACTATTCCATACAATACGGATTGGTGTTGTCACCGAATGAGGATTTGGCGCCACCAGGTGGCTTACGTACCACACTGGTCCAATCCACTCGTCCATGATTTTGTTGGTGAGTTTTATGGCTGCGCCTCGTTCGACCATCTCATGGATCTGGGTAGCATATGCCATTTTCCAATCTGGCTCTCTGCTTAGTTGCTTTTCCATCCTTAAGAAACAAGCCTGGACTGCACCTTTGTTGTTTGGAAGAGAGGCTGGATCTACCATCCAAGGATACATTGCATCCCAATGTGGAGCTGGTGTGTGAGCATCCCCCTTCTTGTAGGTGAGGCCTCCTTTAATAATCTCCAGTTCCCTCTCCTCTGCCAGGGTCATTTCTTTTCCTCCTGGTGGACAGTTTCCACATCGGCAACCTCCACATCTTGGCTCACATGCAGCTCCGATGCTGTCCCAGTGCCACCACTCAAGGAACTCACGGTTACTGGCAGCTGTAAAATTGGTCTGAGCCACATCCTCCTGCTGTAGCTGAGCTGTGACAGTTGTTGGACTTGTGATTTCTTGATATTTGACAGCTGCTGTTCTCATGGAGCGAGCGAAGTGTGTTTTGGACTCATATGCTCCAACCTCCACTTCTTCAAATAAGTCGGGATGTGCTCCACCCACCGTCTTCCCCAATGGACCCTCCCACAAGACGAGGTCTCCGATGATTTTTACCCTCTGGGGAGCGAGTCTTCCCTCTCGGTGGCTAATGAGAAGTTCAACCTCTTCTGGCCTTTCCAATTCTTTAAGTTTGACTTCTGGAAAGAATTTTCTCAACTTCTCAGGTTCAATTACTTGATGCACTCTGGCGATTTCATCCAAGCCGTAGCAGACCATTTCATGAGCTCTCTCTGTTCCTTTAGGTGTCTTGACTCTGACTTTGAGGAGATACCTTTGTGTTTTCACTTCCATGGCCATACCACCAACCCCATGCACAACTAAAGTTATCTTCTCATGTCTTAACCTCAGTCTTTCAGCAGCCTTATGGGTAATATAATTTGTATCTGAAGCAAGGTCAATTAAAGTCCCAATCTTCTGCCCTGCGTTTGCAGTGACTTGCATTAACATCATGATGACAGGAAGTTCAGAGAGCCCATTCCTCTGCAGTAGCTCAGACTGGCCTGAAGCATCGAGTGTCACTGCGGTTTTGCTGGTGTTGGTGAAAGCCTTTCTGCATCTATCTGCCATTTCTGGGGAAAGTTCAGACAAGATCTCCTCTTGTTCCTCCGTTAGTTTGCTTTCACCTTTGCCGTCTTTTCCACGCTTTCTCTCCTCCCCTCTTTTGACTTCTCCTTTTGGGCAGAGGAAAAAATGGTGGTCTGGGGCACCACCTTCCCTTTTACAGTCTTTATTTCTGCATAAGAAAGTGTCTCTGCAGTATCCATCTTCATCATGGCATCCGAGACATTTTCGGCATGCTCCCAGCTTTCTCAAAACAGCTTTTTTTTCAGGTAGCTTAAGTCTTTTGAACTTTCTACAGAAGAAGATTTTGTTGTTGTGCCCACTATCACCACAGACACCACATACCTCATCAAGCTCTTCTTTCTTTGTGGTTTTTGTTGAGGCAATCTTTCGATCATACTTCTTGTCTGAACGATCTGATTTCTCCACCTTCTCCACAGTTCTGAGCTGTTCGAGTCTCTCTAGTATTTCTTCTTGACTTTTCAGGAACTTCAAGAGCATGACAAAGTGGTTGTCTGATGTGACATTGTTTCTGGGTTCAACCATGAACATCACCCAGTCTCTTTTAATAAAGTCAGGCAACTTGCTTTCAATGGTCTTAATTACCAGTGGGTTCTTTATGGCTCCAGAGTTTCCTAACTCTGTAAGATCTGCTAGGGCTTTCTCTACTGACTGTATGAGATCAATGACCTTTCTTGGCTGGTTCCCTTTCACATGTGGCATCTTCTCCAGCTCTTCAAGGATTTCCACTGTGATGGTTGACTTGTTGCCATATCTGTTTTCCAAGACTCTGAACATGTCATTGGCAGTGGTGTAGGTTGAAAGTCTGAGGTCCTTTGAGATTTTGTCATCCACACTCCCCAAGAGTTGAATTTTCTTCACTTCAATTGATCCGGATGGCTCTCCCTGCTTTTGCAGGCTTTCCCAGTCTTTCCTCCATCTGTGATATTCTCTCTTGCTTCCATTGAAGATAGGTAGAGAGGTTGGTTTGATTCTCACTATTGGAGTGGATGTTGCCGGTAGGGGTAGTAGTTTCCCTCCTGTGCCTTGCTCGTTGATTGTCCGTGCAGTGGCAAATTCAGCTTTCCTTAACTCAAGCCTGTAATAGGATGCTCTTACGTCCTTGACTCTTCCATCTAATTCGTCCTTTAATTCTACAGGGATCCATCTCTCCCATGTTGACATTGCTGAGCTGGCCTCTTTTATTCTTTTTTCCAAGAGAGCGAGGTGCACTTCATAGCCCTCTAAATTGGCACTTTCCACAGGTACATCAGCCGCTTTATCATTAGCTTTTTCTGCTTCCAGGATTGCCACAAGAAGTTCACTCCTTCCATACCTCGACCACAGGTTTGTTTGGACCATGTCCCTTATCTCCTCCAACTTTGCTTCACCTTCATTTACAGATCTATCAATGTCAGCCTCTTGCTGTTCATCAAGACCTGCTTCCTCATCTTCAGTCTTAATGTCAGCCTCAAGTCCAATCCTGTAGTCATCATTGGCATCGAGCATCTTTCTGAAACAGACTGAAAGCTTAGTGAATTCTTCCCTTAACTCCACTTGAAGCATGCTGCTTGCTCCTCTTGAAATGAAGTTGGCTTGTCTGGTGAAGCTGCTTTTTGCAGTGGTCCTCTCCTTTTTGAGCTGCTGGACCGACTTCCCCAGGACATCTTCCGCCATCTTGACTTCCTCTGCGTCAACAGCTTATTTCTGGATCTGAAGCCGTTTATCCTCAGGGCCAGGCCGCTCCGCGTGGTTTACAACTGTCAAGTCCTACTCTTGTTCAATTTCCAAAGGACACAAGGACAACTCAAATTTCCAACTCAATCATTTTTATTTTGGCTTTGTCAGTTGATTGGTATGTTCAATGAATTAGGTTGTAAACCTTTAAAGACAGAGAACAAAAGTTATCATTTTAACTAAACATTTCAGTTAAACATTTTTAATGAGTTTAAACGTTTAAATAAACATTTTAAATACATTTTATGATTAATTACCCACTTAAGCCTTTTACATTGAATAACACCATTTCAAACACCATGAAAGTAAATAAAATATTTCACCAACCATTGGCGTCTTTGGACCGAACCTACGAGTGAGTGAACTTGGAGTGTCTTCTCTGTGAAGTTTGTTCCTCTAAATAACTGAGGACCTCCAAGTCTTCACAGGTGCTCCAAATCAGTGATGATTGATCAGGTGACTAGCAGCCGGTTTGCTGCTGGTGCATTCTGGGAAGTGTAGTTCTCTGAGACTCATTTCTGAGATTCAGCTCAACAATACCTGTGGAGAGGGAGGAATTTACTAATGTAGTGAGTAGTGGAGCGATGGAAGGCAGGCATGCTTTAAGAAGACTGGTAGGCAGAGGGTCTAATTGGGAAGTAGAGGTTTTTGATTTGCTGACAAGTTCTTTGATCTGGTTCTCAGAGGCCAAGGTGAAGTTTGAGAGGGAGATGGTTAAAGCAGAGCCCTGCAGGGCAGTTATGTAGGTCAGGTTGTGAGCTGTAGTGCTTGGAATATTATGCAGATGGTGATGTATTTCTTGAATTTTTGAATGAAAAAAGTTTAGAAACTTGTTGCAGAGTTCCGTTGAGGGGTCAGAGAATACATTTTCAGGTGGCTTAAGGAGCCGGTTTACTGTAGAAAACAGGAGCTTAGAATTTTTATTTCCAGAGTTTATAATGTTCGAATAGTAAGATGTTCTAGCAGCAGAAATGGTGTTATTATATTGCAAGAGGTGATCTTTGTAGGCCTGCGCATGAGATACAAGGCCTGTCCGTTTATACAAGCGCTCAAGGCGTCTCCCACATCTTTTTAACTGGCGGAGCTCAGGTGTGTACCACGGCGCCGAGTGGTTGAAGGAAACAGATCGAGTTTGAGTGGGAGCAAGGGCATCAAGAGAAGAAGATAGGCAGTCATTGTAATGAGTGATGAGGCTGAGGGGACAGAGGGAGTCAGTAGTCGAATATGTATTTATGAGGCTCCCAAGGTCAGATGGATTAATGTGTTTTATGTTTCTGTAGGCTATAATGCGTTGATGTTTATACCTGGAAACTGGGACAGAGACTTCAAATAAAACAGCTTTGTGATCACAGATGGGTAACTCGGCATGTGTTACATTGCAGGGAACAATACCAGTTGAACAAACTAAATCTAGAGTATGACCTTTGTTGTGAGTAGGAAAATGTACATTTTGGGTGACATCAAGACCATCAAGTAATGACATAAAATCAGCAGCAAAGGAACAAGTAGTAGTGGCATCAACATGAATATTAAAATCACCAACAATTAATATATTGGGAGAATAGACAGAAAGTGAAGTCATTAATGCAGAAAATTCAGTTAAGAACAGATCAGATGGTTTAGGTGGCCTATAGAGTGTTAAAATTACCAATGGTTGAAAGCCAGAGAGTTTAACAGCCAAGCATTCAAATGAAGAAAAATGAGGTATACTGATTGTTTTAACTTTGATCGTGTCACGACAGACAACAGCAACACCACCCCCACGCCCACTAGAGCGAGGTTGGCTGATGTAAGAATAACCACTAGGGGTTGTTTGATTAAGATGAAAGTAATCATTAGGCTGTTGCCAAGTTTCAGTGAGGCACATTATGTCCAGTTTTCCATCACTAATAAACTCACTTATCAGCAGACCTTTATTTGTAAGAGATCGAACATTAAAAAGTCCACATTGAAAACAGTCAGTAAAACTAGCATTTGACGTTGCCTTGGTAACCGGAAACAAATTATTTGGATTAGCTCCACGGCCGGTGGAGGAAACAGGACGAACTTTAGACCAGATCAAACTAATAGCAGAGGATGACTTACTGGATGTGTAAGATCGTCCCGATCCGCGGTGGATGTATCTCGGTCGGGAAAGAACATCACGGTGGGCAAACAGAGCCAGTGGAGTCCTGAAGTTCATTGAGTTCAAACGCAATAGCTCCGCTGCCGAATATTTTAATGCTGAAGTGGCACTGACAGTAGAGCATAGAAGAATCCACCAGAGACACATATTATTCCTCATATTAACAGCAGTATTTTAGAAGCCCCCTAGGAAGGTTGAATTCCGAAGTTCAAGAGTTAGGGATGCCGCCGCGCGTCACCACCGATGAGTGTGTGTGTGTATGTGCGTGCGTAGAAGCGCACCAGGGTAGACACACACAGAAATCCACCTCGTAGTTGGCCCGGTAGCAGGCAGGCCCTCCGGGGCAGAACACCACAGCAGGCACAGACGTCACCTGGGACAGCTTTCACAGACCACAGTCAAGGAGTGAGGACGTTTCAGTAGAAGCCAACAGGCTCGTTTCGTTGTTGAGATGCCAGTGGTCAGTATCAGCCAGCATCACAGCCGGCAACACAGAGCGCACTTTTATGACTAGCGCAAATAAACGTCAACAATAATAAAAGAAAGTCCAACAGTGTTAAGATATTAAATCCAACAGTGATAGATAGTCACGGAGGGAGAAGCGGCAACCAAACCGTGCCAGCGTGCTCTCCGACCGGAAGAGCCGGAGATTGACTTTGACAATTGCGCCACTGACCGAAAAAAAACAGTTTAAAAGTCAGTGGCGCGTTGCGCATGTTATTCATATGCTATTTTAAGGGCACATGCTTGGCCTTAATCAATGTAGCGTGTGCACAACGTGCATACACTTTGATTCTCTCATCTACACACAGACGCAGCAGTTATCATTTTTGCAAATCATACATTATTACAAAAGATAGATAGATAGATAGATAGATAGATAGATAGATAGATAGATAGACAGTTTATTATAAAAGCATACATCTAGCTTACACATTTACCCAAATTATCATACGCCTGTTTAACCGAAGTTAATTTGGGTGTGTTTCTCCATCCCCAACGTCCCTGACGGGAACGTCGGTCTCCTCGGCTGTGAACCGCTCCTGGCGTGCGCCTGGCAAATCCGCCGTTATAATAGGAATCCGCTTTAGAACAAGTGCGCCTGCTCTTAAAGGGAATGTGAGATGTTGCTCTGATTGGTTTATTTCACGTTACGCCCAAACCACACCTATGAGTAATGAAGCTACTTCAGACCAACCCATTTTAGATTTGCGCCAGGCGCAAGAGTCATTTATCCCGCCGGGAAAATAGCAACAGCGCCAAGACCCGCCCACAAAGTTACTTGCGCTTTGCGCTTTGACACTTGCGTTTCAGATCGTTAAAATAGGGCCCAATATGTGTATGTACATGTTTGTATTTTTGAGAGAATAATGTTTATGCATGGTTATTGAAAAAACTATAAATTATAATAAGGACACACAACACATACTAAATATGTGTCCACAAGACTTCTGAATAATGCATTTTGTCGCCTAGAGTTTTCTTCAAAATGATGTGAAAATCATCCTGCCTAATCATTCACATAAAACAATACATTGATTTAAACTTTGTAAGACACTTTTTGTTTGGAAAGGCAATATGCGTGTGGGCGTGAATAATGCTCTGATTCACACCTGAGGAGACAATGACCCACATAATGAGCCTTTCATTCAGGTGTGTTACTGAGCCACAAGAAAGAATGCAAGGACAAAAGAATAAATAAAAAATAAAAAATATATAGGCTATATAATAATAATAATAATAATAATAATAATAATATATATATGTATCGTAAATAAATAAATGTTCTTCCTTAAAATACATGGTGCATAAGTGAGTACACCCCTATGTTAAATTCCCATAGAGGCAGGCAGATTTTTATTTTTAAGTATTAAAAAAAAAATTTTTTTAGGATACTATGCATCCTGATAAAGTTCCCTTGGCCTTTGGAATTAAAATAGCCCCACATCATCACATAGCCTTCACCATACCTAGAGATTGGCATGGTTTTATTTCAGTTAGCCTAAAAGCTAGTTTGATTTGCATTGAGAGATGATCTTATGGAAAGTACCCCATGCCAATCTCTAGGTATGGTGAAGGCTATGTGATGATGTGGGGCTATTTTAATTCCAAAGGCCAAGGGAACTTTATCAGGATGCATAGTATCCTAAATTTAAAAAAATAAAAAATACTTAAAAATAAAAATCTGCCTGCCTCTATGGGAATTTAACATAGGGGTGTACTCACTTATGCACCATGTATTTTAAGGAAGAACATTTATTTATTTACGATACATTATTCATTCACAAAGAAAATTGGTGTCCTTAAAGGTTGGATTTTTCCTAATTTTTTAAATTAAGGCATTAAGTTCAATTTCCAAAATATGATTTTTTATTCCTCTTTTTAGTCAACTTTAGCATGGGTGTATTCACTTATGCATTGCACTGTATATATATATATATATATATATATATATATATATATATATATATATGCACACATAAATGAAATATCTAGAGTTTGTTTTGTCTTTTTCCACAAATTGTGCTTGCAAATTGTATTATATTCAAGGTAAACATTTCTAGTAATTGTGCAGTTAATTCTCATACTTGTATTTTCAGAAAGTTTTGGAATATATTCTCTCCCCAAATGTGTCACTAATAAAAAACAATAATAAATAATTTAATGAGAAGGCTTATATTGACCTTTTAAGATTGTGTTTACATCTACCTTGTAAATATATGTTTTGCTATTTTATTAAAAATGTTACAATAACAACAACAATTACAATTTTAACAATATTTCAAGTGTAGTCTTTCTTTGTAAAAAATAAAGTATAGGCCTACATTTTATGAAAGACAACATTTCGTTGACTAGTTTTGGACATATTATAAAGTTTTTACTGTAAAATAAACTACTGCCACATCAAATAAGCTTTTGTTTTGCAATTTCTGCTCATATGTTAAATATATATAGTATGTTTTGTCAAAAATAAAGTCGTCAACTAAGATGTTATTATAGTGTTTGTTCCAATGTAGGCTATATTCAAACTAATGAATCCTTAACTTTGAAATACGTAAAAAATAAAAAAAAGAATTGAAGAAAAAGTTTAAGTTAAAATAGAAAACTGACTATACAGACAAAAAGACAGCATGGTGTATAAACCATACAGGCAAGCTAGTAGATTGGGCAAGTGGCTAATGTAGTCAATAAGGGAGTCAAACAGTGCCAATCAGTCCAGTCCAGGGTAGTCCAAGGAAGATAATGTTTATGTATAAAGGCACCCAGATGAAGGCATGGTACAAAGGGTAGTTTGAAGAGCAGACTTAAACACCTAAATCAATCACACTCCTCCCCTTCTGTGTAGCATTGAAGAGCTGAATGACCCTGGGGACAAAGGACCTACGCAGCCTGACTGTTGTGCAAAACAGAGACAGGAGCCTGCCACTGAACATGCTCTTCTGCTTGGAGAGAGTGATGTGCAGGGGGTGGCGTTCATTGTCCATTATAGAGAGCACTCTGTTCAGGGTCCTCTTATCTGCAACTGATGTCAGTGACTCCAGCTCCATGCCCACTACAGAGCCAGCTTTTCTAACCATGCAGCCTGTCCAGTCATCCAGCATCCCCAACATACCACAGCATAGAAAAGGACATTGGCCATGACAGACTGGTAGAACATAAGCAGGAATTTGCTGCAGACATTGAAGGACCCCAGCCTCCTAAGGAAATAAAGTCTGCTCTGCCCTTTCTTGTAAAGTGCATCAGTATTGGCAGACCAGTCTAGTTTATTGTCAAGATGTATCCCCAGGTACATGTATGTACTGACAGTTTCCACATTCACCCCATCAATAGTGACAGGCAGCATGGGAGTGGCAAGCCTCCTGAAGTCCATCACCATTTCCTTAGTCTTGGTGGTGTTCAGCTGCAGCTGGTTAGTCCTACACCATCCCACAATGTCCTCAACAAGGCTTCTATACTCCCCCTTCTGTCCATCCTTGATGTACCCCACAATTGCAGTGCCGTCAGAGAACTTCTGCATATGGCATGACTCAGAGTTGTACTCTAAGTCCATGGTGTACAAGGCGAACAGTACAGGAGAGAGAACAGTTCAGGCGCCCCTGTGCTGCTTGCAAACTCAAATTGAAAAGGTGTTGAAGTTGCTCCCCAAGTTCCACAGCACAGGCCTTGAGCAATGTAGAGAATACACCGTCAGGGCCCGCAGCCTCTGGCTTTAGCCTTCTAAGCTCTCCTCTGAGCTGGTCTGCGCTGTGGGGAGTGGAGGGGTACATTCTGAGTTGGATGGCAGCGGTGGGGGAGGGGAGGCAGAGTGAAGTGAAAAGTCACCGGTTGGCAGGGTGATGCTAGTGATGCAGGTTGTGCGGTAGTTATCAAATGCAAGCAGAGTTGATGTAATTGTAGTGCCAATGGGGACAGAAGCAGCAGCAGCCGCAGAGCTGTCGAATCGATTATAGAAATGATTCAGCTGATTAGCTCTGGCCATATCACCATCTGCCATGCCACTTTCCCCCCCACATCCAGTGATGTTGCACAATTCCTGCCAGACCTCCTTAATGTTGTTGGCCTGTAGTTCACTCTCCACCTTCTTCCTGTATGACTCCTTTGCCTCTTTCAGACATTCCTTAAGCCCATTCTGCACGCGCTTCAGCTCCGTCAGATCACCATTCTTAAACGCCCTCTTCTTCTTATTAGGAAGGTTTTTGACATTGCTTGTCACCCAAGGTTTATTATTTGGGAAGCAGCGCACAGTCTTTGTAGGAACTACAATGTCCATGCAGAAGTTCAGGTAGTCAGTTGTGCAATGTGAGAACACTCCAGTCAGTGGATTCAAAACAGTCTCTCAAGGCCTCTTCCGCTTCAGGAATCCACTTTCTGAGGGTGCGCGTAGCAACCGGTAGCCTCTGTACCTTTGGCTTGTACATTGGCTGGATATGAATGAGGTTGTGGTCCGACTTTCCCGGTGAGGGTAGGGGGGCAGCTCTGTATGCATCCCTCATGTTTGCATACATGAGGTCTTTTGTCCTGTTTTTCATAGTTGGGCATTCAACAAACGGGTAAATATTAGTAAGGGTGCAAAAAAAGCGTCTGTGTGTTGAGTTTGGAGTCTTGCAATTGTAGAATAAATGACGTCACACGCTGTGTCCAGAAGTGCTTGTGGCGGAACGTAAACACAGACAACAATGGCATGCGAGAACGGCATGTAATATGGTTGGAGACTAACCGCTAGTAACTCCACATCTTTACCGCATACAGTCTCTTTAACTGTAACATGACTGGGATTACACCATCTTTTGTTTATGTACAGCACCAGTCCACCTCCCGTCTTCTTGCCCGAAAGTTTATCATCTCTGTCCAAACGAACCACACTGAAACCAGGCAGCTCAACGTTAGCAGTGGGGATGCAGCTAGTTAGCCACGTCTCCGTAAGGCATATCAGACTACATTCCCTGTACAATTTCTGATTCCTTACCAGGGCAGCCAGTTCATCAGTCTTAATTAGCCAGTGAGTTCACGTTCCCCATCACTATCGATGGAATTGATGGCTTATATCTCCACCTCTTCTCCCGTCGCCTCGTCCTCATTTTAACTCCAGCTCTACAGCCCCAAAAGCACCACAATTTCTTGGGGATGTTAACGTGAACACCACCAGCATTCCTTCATAGCGCGAGCAGCTGATTCCTTGCATAAACAAGTTTGTTGCCGCCAGAGCGTTGCAATAACTGTTCCGTATCCATGGGATAGAATAAAAACACTCCTCAAAGTGTATAATCCAAGGGTTGTGAAGTAAAAAAAAAAAGTAAAACAAACGACGAAGATGACGAAAAACACACGGAGCTACATGGACATGCTGCCACTCTCGTCAGAGCCCGGAAGTTGTACCAAATAGTCTGATAGATAGGAAACAGGTGTGGAGGCAATCAGTGCCAGGTACGAGGATTATTAGAAATGAGAAAAGTCCGGGGAAAGAGAGTAAATACTCAGGTGAGGGAACCCTCTGGTGGTGAGCGGGAGGAACCACAAAGGCATGATTCGTAACAGTCTTACAGTAGTTTGATTAACATTAAAAACAGGAATATTAGGCTGCTGTCACTTTAAGACGTAATGCACAGATCCAATATACGAAACTCGCATTGAAGAAAGTTTAAAACCATCACTGTTGTAACGTATTGGGAAGCCAGAATGTTCAGGATATTTATATGATGTAGGCATGACTGTATCAGGGTCTTCTCCCGCTTACCTTGCTGAACAGCAACACACCAATATGTGAGGAACTGTGATGTCAGCAACAGATTTACATCATAACAGTTGATTGGACATCTACTCCATTGTGAAATGCATGTAGAGCGTATCCATTGGCAGTTTAAACACATCAGCGAAACTCTGTTTTTGGCATTGTTTTTTTCAACAATGCATATTATAGATTAGGGATGTTAACCGATGATCATTTGACCGATGGTTGACCGTATCAACGTTAACCGATCAAAGTTGTCGGTAGTCGGTTAAAAAAAAAAATGTATCTCTAAGTTAGGCTATTATAGACAGTGGACTAAACGCTACTACAGTTAGTAGTTATACATTCGGCACAAAAAGGTTAGGGGATTATGGTCAGTATAAACGATTACTGGACATGCCGTAGATCCAACGTAAACTTCAAAATTCTGGAGTGCCAATAGCAAGGCTAACGCCTCCTTTTCAATGGTTGAGTAGTTGACTTGATGCTTATTAAATTTCTTGGAAAAGTAACAAATCGGATGGTCAACTCCATCTGCATTCTCCTGGAGAAGCACTGCACCTGTACCATACGCACTCGCGTCAACTTCAAGCTTAAATGGCACTGCGAAATTGGGCGCAGATAACACCGGCGTACTACACAATAGTGCCTTAATATTCTCAAACGCTTGTTGACTTTCTGAAGACCAGTCAAAAGATTTTGAGGGACTAAGCAGATCCGTCAAAGGACGAGCCACAGTGGAAAAATTTCTACAGAAATTTCTGTAATATCCTGCCATCCCAATAAAACGCCGCAATTCGCGCCTGGTTGACGGCGCTGGGAACTCAAGAATGGCTGCAATTTTAGCTTCCACTGGTCGAACTTGGCCCTGGCCTACCTGCTTCCCCAAATAGGTGATCACAGCTTTGCCAATTTCGCACTTGGCCAGATTTAATGTTAACGAAGCTGTTTCAAGACGTTGAAATACTGTTTCCAACAAGGATAGATGTTCAGACCAGCTCTTTGAATACACCACCAAATCGTCCAAATATGCACTGCAGTTCGAAACCCCGGCGAGTACAGTATTTACTAGTCTTTGGAAGGTGGCCGGTGCATTTCGTAATCCGAATGCCATAACCCGGTATTGCATGAACGAGTCAGGTGTAACGAAGGCAGAGATCTCTGAAGCGCGAGGGGTTAAGGGCACCTGCCAATATCCCTTCAGCAGATCTAATTTACTAACGAACTGGGCCGAGCCTAAATTGTCAATACAATCTTCCATACGAGGCAAAGGGAAACAGTCTGGCACAGTGACAGCATTGATCTTACGATAATCCGTACAGAATCGATAATTTCCATCGGACTTCGGAACAAGTAGACATGGTGAGCTCCACGGGCTACTACTGGGTTCAGCAAGACCTTCTCTTACCATATAATCAACCTCTTCTCTCATTAAGGATCTTTTAGTAGCATTTATTCGGTATGGATGCTGCTTAATAGGGTGCGCATCCTTTACGTTAATGTCATGGTACAGCACCCGAGTTTGTGTAGGAACGTCACCACAAATTGCAGGAAAACCACGAATAAGTGCAATCACATCCCGTTTCTGTGACTCAGTTAACCCGACAAGAAAGTTTGAAAGATCGCTCAATACCTCTGAGTTTGACAAGCGCGCACACGACAATGGGTCGCTGCGTAACGTCAAACACAACATAAAATAATTTAATCCCCGGATTAGTCAGCCGGATAATGTTTCTACGGTGCTGGTGCAAAAGGACACAAAGACAAAAAAAATAAGGTTCAAATCATGAAAGATCCATGTGTTTATTCATAGCACCCACGTGCACAAATGAGAGAGAGACAAATACCGTACCCAGGGAGTAGGAACTTGAGCGGGGCTAAATTAAGGAAATAAACAAAACAAAACCCACAATAACTACTTTCCCCGTCCCCGCTAAACTACTACCACAAGAAAATAAAACAAAACAAAATCAACGGCGCTCAGCACGCCCTACTTAATCTACACTACATAAAACAAAAACATACAATATAGCACCCGCTCCTTACCTGATGTACTAACACGGATTTCCCCTAGGTGTTGCATGGATGGAAGTCACGTGACATACTTTCCTATTCACTACTCCCTGGCCGGTTACAAAGCAATATACAGAAAGAAACGTAGGGACTCAAGTCCATCGTAAACCAAAAATAACCAACTGAGAGAAAATAAATAGTTGACCCAAAAATATAAACAGTAAATCACAAACAAAAGAAAACAAGGCACGCCACCGCGTGAACCAAAACGAAAACCAAACAAAGCTCCTTCTCTCTCTCCCGCTTCCGGTCTACGTCAATCTTTTATAGTAAAGACGCCCAATCAGGTGCACGTCATAATGATGATGGACAGCCAGCAGCACAGCCCTGAGAGGTGATAGCGGAGAGAGAATGACAGCAAAAGGAAGAAAAACAACAAAAACACCATATCCTCTCAGTACGTAACACCATCTCATTCCAAGATCTTTTTGTGTGAAGTGAACAAATTATCCCTCACATTCAATTTTTCATAACTCGCCTGTTTGTACTTAAACCAATAAAAACATTTGGCGCGAGGTCACAGCATTTGGGTTCGCGCGCTCACAAGGTTTGCGAAAAGTAAAGCTACAGGCTAAAACACTCGAGGTTAGAGCCAGGGCTGACGACAGGATGAAGTGTTCAAAGAAAAGTAGTGTGTGGGACCATTTTACCAAAAAGAATGACACAGATGTAAGTTGCAACTTGTGTGATAAAGTGCTTAAATACAGAAGAAGCACATCATCTATGATGTATCACCTGAAAACGCGACCCCCGCAAGCCTCTTCGGGTGAGAAAGGTAGCCAAAGCCAACCTACCGTGTCATCTATGCTAGCTGGTAGGAAATGTGACTGGCCGGTGCGTCTTTTACGCATGAAGGTGCCTGTTTTATCCATGTGTTTTATCGTGTTGCAGTCTATTAGGCAACATTCCGCATAAGATGGGCTTAGATTTGGAAATACATTACATCTACACAGGTAACAGATAAAGTGATGATGATCATCATCTTTCTTTATTATTGTTAGCACTACCTCAAACTAAAGCGACGCTTCGGAGCTGTCATTTTCTTAAATGAGCCGCGGCAATGTTTCAAATGAGCTTCTAACGCTAGACAAACGCCTTTATTTTCAACGCGATCACCTTGTACCAAAACCATTTCGAAACTAAGGAGCCATTTGTCCTCCGATTAAATACAAGCTCTCCTCGGCGCCGCGTTTGTGGGACTCATGTTTCGCGCTGTAGGGGATTTAAAAAAAAGTGACGTGAGTGGAAGGGCGGCGCTGGGGTTGTGTGTGTGTGTGTGCGGGAGGCAGAGAGATGCGAAATTGCAGGCGCGGCTCGATGGCTGTTATTTCAAATAGCGTAGCATATTTTAAACTAATCGGTTAACCGGTTTTAACCCTCTGGGGTCTGAGCTGTTTTCTGGGCCCTGGAGGTGTTCTGACATGCTCTGACATTTGTGCTTATTTCTGTTACTTGTGACATTTTCATGGCTAAAGTCTGATTACACTGTATTCAGCACAAACTCTGCTACAATAATATATCAGCAGCATGTGTGTAAAAGTTTGTAGTTTTGAGATAATGACATTTATGCGTGGTTTGTGAAAATACAAAAAAAAATTCTCACTGAAATAAGGTCATGAAACCCATACTGATTATTTCTTCACAAGACTTTTGAAAATTGTATGACGTAGCCTAGAATATTTGCTCTAAAACTATGTGAAAATCACCCTGACTGCTCATTTAGATAAGACAATATATTGATTTAAAAATTTTACGACGTGTTTTGTGTGATAAAGCTTTATGTGGGAGGGGCGGATCACCTCATTAATATGTAAGGCTTTTCACACCTGAGAAAGACAAAGACACTCCCTAATGGCCCTATTAGGAGCTTATCAGGGCCCATCATTCTGACCAACCTTGCACAAAGAATGAGGAGATTAAAAAAAGAATGGCTTTTAGATTGTTTGGATTTATTTACAACACAACATAATCCAAAGATACACAACAAATGACAAAAAAGCACTCATTGAAAACAATCATCCAAAGACAGAGACCTTTGTGCCATTCCTAAAAACAGTATACATACCTTTCATTTCCAAAGTGTTTGATTTTCACTTTACCATGTTCATATACAGAGACTCATGTGAATGTTGAAGTCAGCAGGACTCAGTGGCATCTGGGCCCTGAAAAAAAAAAAAAAGTGAACATACTGATATCAAGAGAAAGGCCTGCACGATTTTGGGAATACATTTTAGATTTTTCTGGGCAAAATTGCTTTTTAAAATTCACAGAATACACACACACACACAAATGTTTCCAACAATATATAATATAATGAACACCAGGTTTGTTGTGCCTTGGCTATGCGCAGTGCTGGATAAAATAATAACAATATAGCAGCCTATATAAATCTTCCTAAAGATTTCAGTAACAACTAAGCTAGAGAAAAATATATTGATTATCATGTTACTTCAAATGTTTCCATTCGTTATGATGATATGAAATGAGATAATATTAAAAACTTTTTTTTTTAAATATGATACATTCAAATGCGATTGCGCTCAAATATAAAACATTATGGTTACCATATACATATCTACGTTTGAGCAGATATCCACAAACACAGTAACAGTAAACACGGGTCTAAATATTATAATATTCACCATATATCTAGCAAAAGTTCAACTGCAATGTGAAATTTATGCAACAATAACAAACTAATATGTAAGAATGTCTTACCTTATCTTTCTTGTCTTCAAATCGCGTTCTTCTTCTGGGGTAAATCCAATGTAAGCTCACGATGCGTCTTTCAAACTCTACGAAAAGCAGAGACTGATGAAGTGTTTTGTTTCTGAGGTAATGAGCGCGTTCGCGTTCCATGTGGAGATTTGCATGTGAATATCTTTTGCCATTACAGCTTTATTAGTAACAGCCCCTATGGCAAGAGTCACAGCTTGTAAACACTTCTTGTAGCCAGATTGCAGTTATTCTGACATGATGTGAATGCAGCATTACTTTTAAGTTAAAACCAGATTGTTAAACTAGTTTATTCCTTTGACAGATCCAGAGGGTGTGAAGCTGAATCTGGTTCTGTGTGGGAGTGACGGATTGAAATCCTTCATATCAAACCTGCTCCTGAACCAGGGAGACAGAAGATCAGAGCTCAGCTCAGGGTGTGTGAGGAGAGACGTGGAGCTTCATGGACGTCTGGTGTCTCTGGTGGAGCTTCCAGCTCTGTTCAACACTCAGATCTCAGAGGAGGAAGTGATGCGTCAGACGCTCCGCTGTGTGTCTCTCTGTGATCCTGGAGTTCATGTGTTCCTCCTCATCATTCCTGATGCTCCACTTAATAATGAAGACCGAGCAGAAATGGAGAAGATCCAGAAGATATTCAGCTCAAGAATCAACAAACACATCATGATCCTCATATACCAGAATCCAGAAGACAGGACAGCAGAACTAGATGAAGAAACACAGTCTGTCATTGAGAGTTTTGGAGGACGACATCATTGCATTGGCCCCGACACACAAGTGTCCATGTTAATAGAGAAACTAGAGCAGATGGTGGAGGCAAATAGTGGTGTTTGTTTCTCCACAGAGACATTGATGGATGCACAGATGGAAAAACTGCTGACATTTGAAGAAATGAAGAAGAGAATCCATTCATTAGAGACGTGGTTTCAGCCAAAAGGTAATGATCAGAAAATCTGCAGTGATTAATCATGTCTGCAAAGGTTTACAAAGATATGTGAGAAAAACATATTACATGCTGTGTTCAGAGAAAATAATATGATTAGCACATGATGTTTCAGTATAAATTATACACAATATTCTCTGATGACCTGGATGATGAACAATCTTCACTTAAAATTCAATATACTGTTTTCAATTTTTATTTGATCTATCTTTAGATTCCAGAGAAAGAGAAGATGATCTGAGGATTGTGCTGCTGGGAAAAACTGGAGTTGGGAAGAGTGCAACTGGAAACACCATCTTAGGAAGAGGAGCATTTATATCAGACACATCTCATGAATCAGTTACTAAAGAATGTCAGAGCGGAAGAGCTGAAGTCAACGGCCGACACGTTACTGTGATCGACACTCCAGGACTGTTTGATACTAAACTGACTAATGAAGAAATCCAGAGAGAAATCAGCAACTGCATCTCCATGATCCTGCCTGGACCACATGTGTTTCTCCTACTGATACCAGTGGGACGATTCACTCAAGAGGAGGAAAAATCAGTGACGATCGTTCAAGAGATGTTTGGTGAGAAATCTTTAATGTTCACCATGGTGCTCTTCACCAGAGGAGATGATCTGGATAATAAAACCATTGAACAGTATCTAGGAAAATCTGAATCTCCTTTAACAAACCTGATTGAAGTGTGTGGAAACAGATACCATGTTTTCAATAATAAGACTAGAGACCGAACACAGGTGTCTGATCTACTGCTGAAGATAGACAAAATGGTGAAAGCAAACGGAGACAGTTACTACTCATGTAAGATGTTCAGAGAGATGGAAAGAGGAATACAAGAAAAACAGATGATGATTCAGACAGAAAGAGTGGAGAAACTGAACAGAGAGAAAGAAGAACTGATGAAGAAACACAAAGAAGAGAAGAAGAGGATGATGGAGGAAGAAAGACAAAATCATGATAAAGAGAGAAAGAGAAGAGAAGATGAATTTAGAGAGAAAGAAGAACAATATAAAAGAGACATTAAAGAAAGAGAGGAACAAGAGAGAAAGATGCGAAAGGAGATGAAGAGAGAACGAGAGGAGATGAAGACAGAACGAGAGGAGATGAAGAGAGAACGAGAGGAATGGGATAAACAGAAACAACAGGAAAGACAAAGAAGAGATGAAGAGGATGAGAGAAGGAGAAAGAAAGAAAAGGCGATGTGGGATGAATATAATCAAGAGAAAGAGAGAGGGAAGATGATGATGGAGGAAGAAAGACAGAATCAAGATAAAGAAAGAAAGAGAAGAGAAGAGGAGGATGAGAGAAGGAGAAAGAGAAGAGAAGAGGAGGATGAGAGAAGGAGAAAAATAGACAAGGAAACATGGGATGAATATTATGAGAAACTTAAAAGAGAGAGAGAAAGAAGACAGAGAGAGAGAGAAGATCTTCAGTTCATACATGAAGAAGAGATGAAGAGAGTGAAGATGAAGATGGAGAAAGAAAGACAGAATCATGATAAAGAGAGAAAGAGAAGAGAAGAGGAATATATAGAAAGAGAAGAACAATATAGAAGAGATATTAAAGACATAGAGGATCATGAGAGGAAGATACGAGAGGAGATGAAGAGAGAACGAGAGGAATGGAACAAACAGAAACAACAGGAAAGACAAAGAAGAGAGGAGACACATAATACAGACACACACCCTCAAGGTCAGAATTATAAATATGCCTTTGAAAATAAATCTGCATTGTTTATCCTTTTGATATTTTTTTGCTTTTGATCTAATTTAATTATTAATAATTAAAATAATAGTATAAGGGGGAGGAGGGGAGGGGAGGGGGAGGGGGAGGGAGGGGAGGGTTTGACCCAAAAAAGGTTGAGAACCACTGGGATGGACTGTTGTAAATAGTTTTCTTAGGGTCCCAAATTGAATAAATTGTTATTAATTTCTAAACTCTATTGTCATTTTCAGATGATGGAGATTCATCTTCAGATTCACCATCAGATCCAGGATGTTTGAGAATCTTGCTGTTTGGGAGGAGAGGAAATGGAAAGAGCGCCACAGGAAACACTATCCTCGGAAACAACCAGTTTCACAGTGAAGATAATAAATGTTTGGTGACCACTACTTGTAAGAAGGGAGTTGGTAAAGTTAATGGTAAATCAGTAGCTGTTATTGATACTCCAGGACTTTTTGACAGCTCACAAAAATATGAACAAGTGGTTGAAGAAATGATGAAGTGTGTTTCACTGTCCGCACCTGGACCTCATGTGTTCATCATTGTGTTGAGTTTGGGAAGAATCACTCAAGAGAAGCAAGACACTTTAGACGTGATAATGAAGATATTTGGCCCAAAAGCAGCAGATTTCAGCATTGTTCTCTTCACTAAAGGAGATGAACTGGAAGAGCAGACAATAGAAGAATATGTAGAGAAAAATAAAAATTATGAACTCAAGAAACTGATCAGAGAATGTGGAGACAGATTCCTGGCTTTTAACAACACAGAAACACAAGACGTTACTGAGCTGTTGAACATGATAGAAGAGGTGAAGAAGTCTAATGAGGGCCGATACTTCACTAATGAGATGTTTGAGGCAGCGATCTCTGTTGAAAAGAGAAGAGAAATGCTAGAAGAGAATAAAAGAAAAAATCAGGATCAAGTTGAAGAATTAGAAGCCAAATATGAGATGGAAGTCAAACTCATGAGACAGAGACTGGAGGAGAAGAAACTAAAGATAGATGAGGAGAGAGAGAGTCTGGAGAACAAGTTCAGAGAACTAGAGGAAACACTGAGGAGAGAGTTTGAGGAATCAGAGCAGAAGAAACAAGAGATGGAGGATCAGAAACAATCAGAAGAGGAAAAACAGCGAAGAGCTGAATATGATCAAACAATAGATGAGATGGACAGAGAGATTGAAAATCAGAGATTACAGTGTGATAAACAGCTTAAAGAAACAGAAGAGGAAGATAGGAAGAGAGAAGAAAAATATAAAAAAGATCAAGAAAAGATGAAAAGTGAGCAGGAACACATCATGGCAGAGTTAAGAAGAAAACAGGAAGAGGAGATAAAAAAGAGAGATTTAGAGGAACAAATGAAGAAGAGACAAGAAGAGAAAGAGAGAGAAGAATGGAAGAGAAAAATAAAAGAAGCTGAAGATGAAGAGATTCAAGAGGAAATTAAACGACAGCAGAGAGAATGGGAGGAAGAGAAGAAACAGCAGATGAGAGAACGAGAGGAAGAGGAAAGGAGGAGAAAAGAGAGACATGAGGAACAACTGAGTGAAAAACAAGAAGAACTGCAGAATATTAGAACGAGATTTGAAGCCGAGAGAGAAGAAGAAGAACAGATGATAGAGAATGAGAGAGAAAAACAGAAAAGAGAGAGAGAAGAAAAAGAGAGAGAATATGAAAAAGAGAGACATGAAAGGAAAATAGATTATGATCAGCTGGAGCGAGAGAGAAAAGAGGAGTGGAAGAGGAGAAAACGAGAGGATGAAGAGAGAAGAAGGGAGAAGAGAAAGAGATGGGAGAAAATGATGGAAGATCTGAAACGAGAGCAAGAAGAAGAGATCGAGAGAAGAGAAGGAGAGGAGAGAGAAATAATAGAGAGCAAAGAAAAAGAGTGTGATGAAATGAAACAGAAACATGAAGAGGAAAAAGAGAAGATGAAGAAGAAACATCAAGATGAAGCCGGAAAACAAGAAGAAGAATTTTATGATTTCAAAAAGAGAAAAGAAGAGCAGCAGGTTCATGAGCTCGAGAAGAAGAAGCTTAAAGAACTATATGAGGAGGAAAATAGATCGGGGTTCAGTCGGTTTATTAGAAAGTTAAAATTTTGGTAAAAAATGTGTTAATCTACCCGAGGCAAACTTTCGTTTAAAAGCATAATTATAATGGAAACTTTTAAGTTTGGCTGTATTTTCGTTTTAGGTTAAAATGGCGCTTAAAAAAGTGCTTGGGGCTCGACTATGATAGCATCAAAAATCGCTATTTTTAAACACTAATGCGGCTCGACACAACATGAAACTGCTGGAAGTCTCACCAGCGGCTCTACACATGAACTCCAGCACTGAGAACAGTGTTTGTGTACACTTGATTTTCCATCCGCCGGCACTTTGACAGTCAAAAATAGTCGATGTCCGTAACAGGAGAAGAGTAGAGATGGAAAGCTCCTAAAGCTCAGTTCCATATAAATTCACGGATAATTTGTGGTTTTGTCATTAGTGAAAATCAATATTGACCTTGTATTTGAAAAAGAATCCTCATATAAGAAGCAATACTAAAATTCAGAGTCAGTTCATTCGCATTCGGAGATCGACTATTTTTGACTGTCAAAATGCCGGCGGACACAGAGACAGTGAGTTGTTCAAAATCTTTATTTCTTTACACAAACAATGTTCTCAATGCTGGAGTTCATGTGTAGAGCCGCTGGTGAGACTTCCAGCACAGTTTCATGTTGTGTCAAGCCTTCTTAGTGTTTTAAAAATAGCCATTTTTGAAGCTATCATAGAAGTGCCCCAAGCACTCCCATTCACAAGGCAGTTTGACCAAAAACAAAAATACGGTCAAATTAAAAGTGGCGTTTCCATCCTAATTATGCATCCTAATATGTAATATAGGGCATATATTTAGCAAAATACTCCTGTCTATAGTTAATTTTTCTAGCTATGCTGTGGTCATTAAATGGCTTTCCTGAGATAAATGTTACGTTACGTGACATATTGTTATCAAGCTGTTTTATTGACCTAATTCCACAGTTGAAACACTGATTGAGCGATTAAATGAGACATGATACATTTCATCAAGTTGTATTGTATCTTTCAAGATATAGTTCATTTGTGCTTATTTACTATATTAACTAGCGCAAACAAACTGCATTATTAATGCAGGACTGACTTTAGGCTAATTGTTAAAAAACATTTAACAATGATAATAATTTATCATTACAGCTTCGCTTCGCTTTGAAGAAAATTGGCCCCAGGGTCGCGTCGGTCTTTTCGTTTTCAAAGTTCACCCTCAGGCATGAGAACCAGCGCTGCTGATAACGGTGGAAATTATCAGACCGGTTGATTACACTTTAATTACTTTTAAAATTTTACTATGTTCTAATATGTTTGTTATATGAGTTTAAATGTAGGCAATGTTGTATGCATGTTAAAGATTCCTTAAAACATCAACCTGCCCTCTTGACACACTTCCCACATCATTTTTCAAAAGTGTGTTTAACAGTTTAGAAGCAGATCTTCTAGAAGTGGTAAATGCCTCACTTCTCTCTGGTAGTTTTCCAAACTCCCTGAAAACTGCAGTTGTCAAGCCCCTCCTGAAAAAGAGCAATCTGGATAAGACCATATTAAGCAACTATAGACCGATCTCAAATCTTCCTTTCATAGGCAAGATCATTGAAAAAGTTGTCTTCAATCAGCTGAACAAATTCTTATGCTTGAATGGATACTTTGACAATTTTCAATCTGGTTTCCGACCGCACCACAGCACAGAGACAGCGCTCATAAAGATAATAAACGATATTCGCTTAAATACTGATTCAGGCAAATTATCAGTGCTGGTGCTACTCGACCTCAGTGCTGCATTTGACACTGTCGATCACAACATACTTCTGGACAGGCTGGAAAACTGGGTGGGGCTTTCTGGGATAGTCCTAAAATGGTTCAGGTCATACTTAGATGGGAGAGGTTATTATGTGAGTATAGGAGATCATAAGTCTGAGTGGACATCCATGACATGCGGAGTACCTCAAGGCTCAATTCTTGCACCACTCCTGTTCAACCTGTATATGCTCCCAATGAGCCAAATAATGAGAAAGAACCAGATCTCTTACCACAGCTATGCAGACGACACACAGCTCTACTTAGCCCTATCGCCTAACGATTACAGCCCCATTGACTCCCTGTGCCAATGCATTGATGAAGTCAACAGTTGGATGTGTCAAAACTTTCTTCAGTTAAACAAAGACAAAACTGAAGTCATTGCGTTTGGAAACAAAGATGAAGTTCTCAAGGTGAACGCATACCTTCACTCTAGGGGTCAAACAACTAAACATCAAGTCAGGAATCTTGGTGTGACACTAGAGTCAGAGCTTAGTTTCAGTAGTCATGTCAAAGCAATAACTAAATCAGCATACTATCATCTGAAAAATATTGCAAGAATAAGATGCTTTGTTTCCAGACTTAGAGAAAGACTTAGAGAAACTTGTTCATGCCTTCATCACCAGCAGGGTGGATTACTGTAATGGACTCCTCACTGGCCTTCCCAAAAAGACCATAAGACAGTTGCAGCTCATACAGAACGCTGCCGCCAGGATTCTGTGCAGAACCAGAAAATATGAACATATCACACCAGTCCTCAGGTCTTTACACTGGCTCCCAGTTAGATTTAGGATTGATTTTAAAGTATTATTACTGGTATATAAATCATTCAATGGCCTAGGACCTCAATACATTGCAGATATGCTCACTGAATATAAACCCAACAGATCACTCAGATCATTAGGATCATATCAGCTAGAAATACCAAGGGTTCACTCTAAGCATGGCGAGTCCGCTTTTAGCTATTATGCTGGAACAGCTTCCAGAGGAGATCAGATGTGCTCCTACAGTAGTCACATTCAAATCCAGACTCAAAACACTTCTGTTTAGCTATGCATTTACTGAATGAGCACTGTGCCAATGTTCGTCCGACTGTTTGTACTGTATTTTATTTGTTTGAATTTTTTTTTTTTTATTTCTTCTATGTAAAGCACTTTGAATTGCCATTGTGTATGAAATGTGCTATATAAATAAACTTGTCTTGCCTTGCCTAAAACAGTATAAAATATTATGTATTGCTGTACTCATCGACAATAAAGGCCAATGTCATGTATAACGTTACCTGTGTTTGTGTGGAGTATTTTACAAAGGTTTAGAGAAAATTAAAAGTTAATATTACTCATACTATAAAAGTTAATATTACTCAAATAAAAACAGTTAATAGTACTCATAAATATTTTTAAAATGTTTTCCTCAATTATTTCCACTCAATTTTTGATTGTCAATGCACCAAATGCAGTTAATCAGTTCATAATCATAGTAAAAGTTTTTAGAGTGTACTCTCCTGTCCACATACAGCAGTGTAATTTTTCCTTCATTCCTTCATTTATTTGTGTTCATTCATGTAATTTGGATTTTATTTGTTCATTCATTATTATTTGTTTATTGAATTATGTTAAATAAATTTAAGGGGGGGGGGGATAAAACAAGTAAAAAAAACAAATAAAGAAATATACATAAAACTATATTAAAGGTGAACTAAGTAACTTTTTTACCTTAACTGAACAGCTTCGGAGTCATTGGAATGGTTATAATACTTATTTCGGGTTGAATGGTGTTCGTTTCGCACCCCCCTGGTGCCCGTGAGCGGAAAATTCGCACTTGCAACTTTGAGCCGCCGGCCGCCGCGTCAGGAAGTCTCACGTGATATCAGGTCTCGCGATGTAAACAATTGCTTTACGGCCAAAAGAAATCTGCTAAAATGCCGTCATTATTGCGCTCCCTCACACTGTCCGAACCCGAATGAAGAAGACGTTTTAAAGAATGTCCCATCTGCTTTGATGTCGTTGATCTACTAGCCTCTGGTGTCTGAGAATCACCAAAGACAACAACAGTGTTGTCAAATATCTATTCCGAAGCTGTGGGGGGAGCTCTAGAGAGAAACCTGCGAGCAAAAAGCGAGAATACAGCAAAGAAATCCCGAAGCTACTGAGTGCTGCTTTAAAGTAAAGTTTAGGTGCAATTTGCCGGTTGTCCTGCAGGTGACCTCATAACTCTGGGTGTAGGATGCGAGGGAGAGAGGCGGTATTAACATTAAGTGACATGGCATCTGACACACAGAAGCCAATGGCACATCACTATGCGTATTGGCACATCCGGTCTTCATTGGCATGGCAGACATATAATCCCTTATCATACATCATAAACATATAATCATTTATAATACTACTTATTTTTCTAGCTCTTGCAATGCTTGCTTTTGTTGTTTATTTATTATGATTGCGTGGTCTCAATGGGTAGGTCTTCATAAGTAAGAGATAAGAGAATGTCGACCTTTAGACTCTCTCTGCTTCTTCTTTTCTTCTTCTACTCTGTTCTCTCTACTGATCAACAATAAAGAACAAAGAATACATAATAAAGACAATAAAGAATAAAGCCTCAGGCTTTTGTCTCTTCGTTCGAACTGGTCCAACACGAGGAAAGACGGGGTTTAGATCGGCTGATGCAGTTGGCCTACTCTATTTGTGGAGGAAAAAGTACTTACTTTTAAGTGTGCAGCAGAAGAGTAGACAAGTTTTGGGACAAACTATCATGTCATTGAGTTACGCGCATCAGTCACCGTGAACTGGCCTATCGTCACAGTTAACATCCTCCATATTTCATTTAATTTCCAATCATATTGGAGAGACAAGATGTAGCATGTTGTTCAGCCAGTTTTGGGTGTTTCATGTGAAGAACTCTCCTCATATTTTTTGTATAATGATGCATTTTAAAGTTAATGGCCAAACGGATCTTTATAAAAGTTTACACTGTTGTTGCAGATGAAATATACCATGAATAACTTAACATTATTTTTTTTACTTAACATAATTTTTAATTACATTAATTGTTTAATATTATTAAAACCTCTTTACTTAACCTCTCTACTTAATCTACCAGAAACAGTAGACTATCCAGGGACTTCTGGCATACTCTTTTCAACATACTACGCTTTGGGACACACATATTTTAATCTCACATACTGTTTAGGATGGATAGTGTTTGAATTTGATCACTCCTCAGAAAACAAGCTACTCACGCAGACCAGAAAATGTCCAAAAATTGATGTACCTCTTCATGAAAATAACACTTACAACATTTATTTCCATCATAAGGTGCATACATTTTTGGTCAAGATCTTGTATTGACAATGCAAGTGTTACAGGAGAGGCTTCCACTCCGCCTCCTCTAGGTCACCAGAGGGAGCTCTCACCAGAATATTGACTGTTGCTATTCGGACTACAAATCCCATAGGCCCTCATACCTGGGACTGATTACACACACACCTGCAGCTCATCTCACAAACACTATTTAAACACTCCACACACACACCACCGTTGCGAAGTCTTGATTTGCCGTGGTGATCATTTCTGAGCGTTTTCTACTGTGGATTATTTTCTGTGTTTGATCTTGGACTGTTTCTCGTTGTTTGATTCCTTGCCGCCTGCCTCGACCTTTGCCTGTCTTTTGGATTACGATTGTCAGCTACCTGCCCAGACCTCTTGCCTGTCCTTGTTCTGTGAATGTTTGCTGCCTGCCTCGACCTTGTTTGTACCTGTTTTCGACTCTGTGTTAATAAAGCTGCAGATGGATCCTCAATCCGATGACTCCTAGTTACAGAAGACTTCGCCAACAAGCGATCCAGCAGCCATCACGCAATTGTCATCTGAACTTTCAGCTCAAGCCCACCAACTCGCAGTACATCAGCACCAACTCGCTCATGTAACCTCTTTGACTGAAGAACTCGTTAAAGCACTACAAGGGCTACGTGTGACACCCGCAGAGGATGCGGCGGCTCCGTCACCTCCTTCCGCTGAAAGCATTCCCACTCCTTCCACCAGTGTGAACCAACGTCTTGCATTCCCCGAAAAATTTGAGGGAGACCCAGCGAAATGCAAAGGATTCCTGTTTCAATGCTCTCTGTTTGTAAACCAGCAACCTACCTTGTACCCAGCAGATTCGGGCAAGATATCTTTCGTTTGCTCATTGCTAACCGGAAGGGCTTTAGACTGGGCTACCGCAGTATGGAGAGATGACGGAACTGCTTTCCCTTCCTTCAATGTATTTCTTCAACGCTTCAGAGAAGTATTTGAACATCCGGTTGGAGGTAAAAGTGCTGGTGATCAGTTGCTCGCTCTAAGTCAAGGGAGAGGAACGGCGGCAGAATATGCATTGTCATTTCGCACTCTCGCGGCACAAACCAACTGGGGAGAAGATCCGTTAAAACTGCTGTTCAGAAAGGGGTTAAATCTGGAACTCCAAGCTGAATTAGCGTGCCGCGATGAGGGAAGATCACTTAATGAGTTCATTGAACTAACTATTCAAATTGACAATTTAATTCGCTCACGTCGTCCTGCTCGCAACCTGTTCACCGAGAGACAAGCCTCCCATCCAGAACCGATGCAGCTTGGTTACACTCATTTAACCCCTGAGGAACGGGAGCGGCGAATTCAACACCATCTGTGCTTGTACTGCGGCCAAGCCGGACATCTGAAGACATCATGCCCCATTCGGCCCAAGTCTTCTATCTCCAAAGCAGTGAGTGAAAGCGCACAGTTAAATTATTCCTCTTCATGTGTTAAAACCCCAGTGAAAATAACGGTTCAAGATAGAACTATTTCCACGTCTGCTTTGTTAGACTCAGGTGCTGCTGGCAACTTTATGTCACATGAATTTGCTCAACAACATAAACTCACTCTAACACGATGTAACCCCAGTCTGGCAGTGGAGGCACTAGATGGTCGTCCCATTGGAGAGGGGAGGATCACACACATCACTGAGGAGGTCCGTATGCAGGTTGGAGTTTTACACAGGGAGGCTATTCGATTTTATATAATTCATTCCCCTCACAATTCCATTATACTTGGTCTGCCATGGTTGCGTCAACACAATCCTCATATTTCCTGGAAGGAGGAACAAATCATCCAGTGGGATCCTGTCTGCCATGAACATTGTCTCACCCGCATTAATCCCTTGCCAATACACGAAATGGACGTTTACGAACAAACTCCTGTAATTCAGGGCTTGCCCACCGAATACTCCGATTTAAGTGAAGCATTCAGTAAAATTAAAGCATCACAATTGCCACCTCATCGTTCCAGTGACTGTGCCATTGATCTGTTACCCGGCACAACTCCCCCTAGGGGAAGAATATTTCCATTGTCACAACCTGAATCAGAATCCATGAAATCTTACATCAAGGAAGAACTGGCGAAAGGCTTCATCAGACCCTCTACATCCCCAGCATCAGCTGGGTTCTTCTTCGTCAAGAAAAAAGATGGTGGTTTGAGACCTTGCATAGATTATCGTGGCCTTAACGACATCACCATTAAATTTCGATACCCTTTGCCGTTGGTTCCTACTGCACTCGAACAACTCCGTCAAGCTAGATACTTCACTAAACTCGACCTGCGCAGTGCATATAATCTGATCCGTATCAGAGAAGGTGACGAGTGGAAAACGGCTTCTTCAACATCCTCTGGGCACTACGAATATTTGGTTATGCCATTCGGCCTGGCAAATAGTCCTTCTGTGTTTCAGTCATTCATCAATGATGTCTTCCGTGACATGCTCGACAGATGGGTAATAGTGTACATTGATGATATCCTGATTTACTCCAATTCTCTCGAAGAACACATCCAGCATGTAAGGTCAGTACTCCAACGCCTAATCCAGCATCAACTGTACGCCAAGGCAGAGAAATGCGAATACCACCAAACGGCAACAACCTTCCTGGGATACATCATCAGTCGAGAGGGAGTGGCAATGGATGAGAACAAGGTAAAATCAGTGCTCGACTGGCCTCAACCACGCTCAGTGAAGGAGCTACAGAGATTTCTTGGATTTGCGAACTTCTATAGAAGATTCATAAGAGATTTCAGCACGATCGCTGCTCCACTAACCGCCATGACCAAACGCTCCACGTCACGCCTTTCCTGGTCACCTGATGCTCAGCAAGCATTCAAGGATCTCAAGACACGCTTCACCTCTGCGCCCATTCTCCATCATCCTGATCCAGATCTTCCATTTATCGTGGAGGTGGATGCCTCCAACACAGGCATAGGGGCCATACTCTCTCAACGCCATGGATCCCCAGCAAAGATGTTTCCATGCGCCTTCTTCTCCAGGAAATTATCCGCTGCAGAGAGAAACTATGATGTCGGCAATCGTGAACTCTTGGCCATGAAAGCCGCCCTAGAAGAATGGCGTCACTGGTTAGAGGGGGCACAGCATCCATTTACAGTAATCACTGATCACAAGAACCTGGAATATCTACGTTCAGCTAAACGACTAAATCCTCGTCAAGCAAGGTGGGCCATGTTTTTTACTCGCTTCAATTTCATTGTCACCTACAGACCTGGTTCCAAGAATACCAAAGCTGATGCACTGTCACGACAACTTGAAGACCCAGTTCATTATAACCCTGACGAGAACATTATCCCCGAAACACTGCTCGTTGCTCCAGTTCAGTGGGACATCATGACGGAGATTAACCAATACAACACCCAAAATCCTCCACCATCAAACTGCCCACACAATCTCACCTTTGTGCCCGAACAACTGAGGGAGAGACTCCTTCAGCAGGTCCACTCGACTCCCAGCTCAGGGCATCCTGGAATCACAGCAACTCACCATCTCCTCACTAACCGATTTTGGTGGCCCACAATGTCTACAGACACCACAACCTTTGTAAAGAACTGTACCATATGTAACACATCCAAAAGCCCTCGACAATTACCCGCTGGTCTACTTCAACCCCTGCCGATTCCTCAGCGTCCCTGGTCCCACATCGCCATTGATTTTGTGACCGACCTCCCCAACTCCCAGGGCAACACCACCATTCTGACAGTTATTGACCGTTTCTCCAAAGCATGTCGTCTCATTCCTTTGTCTAAACTTCCCACTGCTTTTGAAACAGCCGAGGTCCTATGCAACTACGTCTTCCGCTTCTATGGATTACCTGAGGACATTGTGTCAGACAGAGGTCCACAGTTTACCTCCAGAGTATGGTCGGCTTTCTTTAAACAGCTCAACGTGAACATCAGTCTCACCTCTGGTTATCATCCGCAGTCCAACGGGCAAACTGAACGATTAAATCAAGAACTCACCCGTTTTCTCAGGTCGTATTGCCAACACAACCAATCTGATTGGAGTAGATACTTAATGTGGGCAGAATACGCACAAAATTCACTGCAGAAACCCGCCACTGGGATGACTCCCTTCAAGTGCATCTTGGGCTACCAACCACCCTTGTTTCCTTGGTCCGGTGAACCGTCCGATCTACCGTCTGTCACTGACTGGCTTCAGCATAGCGAGGAAGTCTGGAACCGAGCACACACTCATCTATTTCATGCAGTACACAGACAAGAACAACAGGCCAATCGTCACCGCCGTCCAGGTCCAGAGTACACTCCAGGGCAGTGGGTTTGGCTTTCCACAAGGGACCTCCGCCTTAGACACCCATGCAGAAAACTCAGTCCTAGGTATGTGGGTCCTTTCAAAATTCTTAGACAAATTACTCCAGTTTCATTTCGTTTAGAGTTACCTGCTAACTATCGTATCTCTCCCACATTTCATGTTTCGCTGCTTAAACCCGCTGGTGTTCCGGGAGGAGAGTCGGAGAGTGGAGCCGAAGGTCAGGCCTCCCCGCCTATCCTGGTTGAAGGCGAGGAGGCGTACCAAGTTCGTGAGTTACTCGACTCCAGGCGCCGGGGCGCTATGCTACAATACCTGGTGGATTGGGAGGGGTACGGTCCGGAAGAGCGATCCTGGGTCAACATGGATGATATCCTCGACCCTACCCTCACAGAGGAGTTCCATAGGATGCACCCGGAGAAACTGGCCCCTCGACCACGTGGAAGACCCCGGCGTCGTCTGCCTCCTCGCGTCAGGAGCCGCTCGCAGGGGGGGGGGGCTCTGTTACAGGAGAGGCTTCCACTCCGCCTCCTCTAGGTCACCAGAGGGAGCTCTCACCAGAATATTGACTGTTGCTATTCGGACTACAAATCCCATAGGCCCTCATACCTGGGACTGATTACACACACACCTGCAGCTCATCTCACAAACACTATTTAAACACTCCACACACACACCACCGTTGCGAAGTCTTGATTTGCCGTGGTGATCATTTCTGAGCGTTTTCTACTGTGGATTATTTTCTGTGTTTGATCTTGGACTGTTTCTCGTTGTTTGATTCCTTGCCGCCTGCCTCGACCTTTGCCTGTCTTTTGGATTACGATTGTCAGCTACCTGCCCAGACCTCTTGCCTGTCCTTGTTCTGTGAATGTTTGCTGCCTGCCTCGACCTTGTTTGTACCTGTTTTCGACTCTGTGTTAATAAAGCTGCAGATGGATCCTCAATCCGATGACTCCTTGTTACAGCAAGAGTCCAGCACTCTGTAAAGTCTCCTCCAGCACATGCCAATGACTTTCAATGAGTTTAAGCTCTACTGTAGACATGAATCTATAGTTAGTAATATTATAATACTACCATACTTTGAGTTATTTTCAAAATATATTTTTATTCAATCAATATATTTAAACTATTAAAAACAGTTCTAAACAGTTTGGTTTACCCAGTTTGGTGTGTTTGTTACCCAGAGTACAGTGCATCTGCAATTTACAGCCATGAAAGCCTTTTTAAGTGTGCAAGAATATAAAATAGACAAACACATGCAAGAGAAGGGAAGTTGAGGGCTGGTTTGGGAACCAGTGTCTGAAGACAAGGCTTTACGTATCTTAAAAATTCCCACAACCTTCACCCATAACTGTAGGACATGTGTTTGGTGGCAAACTGACCCTCAGTGTATCTTCCATTTAAACACCATCATGGACCGAGTGAAGCTGTTGACATGCGGATTTATGACCGCCACTCTGCACCACCGTCCTGATCTTCTGCTCAATCCCTGTCTGGCAGTGGGTTTCTTCTCATCAGTGGTGAAACTTTAACAATAGAGCATCACAGTCCCGCCCACAGCCGGTGCCGGAAGTAAAAATTCAATACAATTTCTCCATTGACAGTTGGGATATAAGCCATAAAAACGTAACCATACATGGTAGACTTAAAACCAGCTACGGCTGTACTAAGCGATTGTATATGCTCATATAACCGCCAAAAGTTCATGGGGCACTAACCTTGTTTTGGGATAAATGCCTTTTATTCGCGATGTCTTGGAGAAGTAGAGAGACTGACAAACCCCCCAAGCCAGATTCCCAGTGAAATGCTCTCAGACAACAAGTGCAGTGAGTTTGCTTCTTTCTTCTCTGAGAAAATCAATAATATCAGAAAGGTGATCAGCACATCCTTGAGTTGCGCTGAGGTCAGACAGACCAGACCACCTGAGAAAGTAGTTACTATGTCTGATTTCAAAGAAATTGATGGCAAAATTTTGGAAGAAACCGTACAGCACCTTAAAACATCAACCTGCACTCTTGACACACTTCCCACATCATTTTTCAAAAGTGTGTTAAACAGTTTAGAAGCAGATCTTCTAGAAGTGGTAAATGTCTCACTTCTCTCTGGTAGTTTTCCTAACTCCCTGAAAACTGCACTTGTCAAGCCCCTCCTGAAAAAGAGCAATCTGGATAAGACCATATTAAGCAACTATAGACCGATCTCAAATCTTCCTTTCATAGGCAAGATCATTGAAAAAGTTGTCTTCAATCAGCTGAACAAATTCTTGAGCTTAAATGGATCCTTTGATAATTTTCAATCTGGTTTCCGACCGCACCACAGCACAGAGACAGCGCTCATAAAGATAATAAACGACATTCGCTTAAATACTGATTCAGGCAAATTATCAGTGCTGGTGCTACTCGACCTCAGTGCTGCATTTGACACTGTTGATCATAACATACTTCTTGACAGACTGGAAAACTGGGTGGGGCTTTCTGGGATAGTCCTAAAATGGTTCAGGTCATACTTAGATGGGAGAGGTTATTATGTGAGTATAGGAGACCATGGGCCCTATCTTGCACCCAGCGCAATTGACTTTGTACACCGACGCATGTTTCATTCCTATTTTGCACCCGCGCAAAGCGCGCTTTTCCCTCCACAGAAGCACGTCGCTAAACTAGGGAATGAACTTGCGCTCCCTGGGTGGTTCAGCGCAAAAAAGGAGGCGTGTTTTGGCGCAAACGTTCCCTGGTGCTATTTTACTGTTCCATAAAACAATTGCGCCACTGGCCAGAAAAAACCTAGTCTAAAGTCAGTGGCGCGTTGCGCATTGTTCATTATGCTATTTTAAGGGCGCATGCTTGACCATAATGTATAGCGTGCACAACGCGCATACACTTTGATTCTCTAATCTACACAGAAGCAGCAGTTTTCATTTTTGCAAATCATATTATTACAAACAATAGATAGATAGATAGATAGATAGATAGATAGATAGATAGATAGATAGATAGACAATTTATTATAAAAGCATACATCTAGCTTACACATTTACCCACATTAATATCTGCCTGTTTAGCCGAAGCTAATTTGGGTGTGTTTCTCCATCCCCAATGTCACTTCTCTCTCTTTTACGGCCGTGACGAGAGCGTTGCTCTCCTCGGCTGTGAACCGCTCCTGGCGTGCGTCTGGCAAATCCGCCGTTATAATTGCAATACGCCAAGGAAAAAGTGCGTCTGCTCTTAAAGGGAATGTGAGATGATGCTCTGATTGGTTTATTTCACGTTACGCCCAAACCACACCTATGAATAACCACACCTATGAAGCTACTTCAGACCAACCCCTTTTAGATTTGCGCCGGGCGCAAAAGTCATTTATCCCGCCGGGAAAATAGCAACAGCGCCGAGACCCGCCCACAAAGTTACTTGCGCTTTGCGCTTTGACACTTGCATTTCAGATCGTTAAAATAGGGCCCTATAAGTCTGAGTGGACATCCATGACATGCGGAGTCCCTCAAGGCTCAATTCTTGTGCTGCTCCTGTTCAACCTGTATATGCTCCCAATGAGCCAAATAATGAGAAAGAACCAAATCTCTTACCACAGCTATGCAGACGACACACAGATCTACTTAGCCCTATCACCTAACGATTACAGCCCCATTGACTCCCTGTGCCAATGCATTGATGAAGTAAACAGTTGGATGTGTCAAAACTTTCTTCAGTTAAACAAAGACAAAACTGAAGTCATTGCGTTTGGAAACAAAGATGAAGTTTTCAAGGTGAACGCATACCTTCACTCTAGGGGTCAAACAACTAAAAATCAAGTCAGGAATCTTGGTGTGACACTAGAGTCAGACCTTAGTTTCAGTAGTCATGTCAAAGCAATAACTAAATCAGCATACTATCATCTGAAAAATATTGCAAGAATAAGATGCTTTGTTTCCAGACTAGACTTGAGAGCGGTTTCGAAAATCATATTTCATATGTTACAAAAAACGCCTTTTTCCACCTTAGAAACATTGCTAAGCTACGTAATATGCTATCAGTTTCTGATGCAGAAAAGTTAGTTCATGCATTCATGACCTCGAGACTAGATTACTGTAATGCTTTATTAGCTGGTTGTCCTGCATCCTCAATAAACAAGCTACAGTTAGTCCAGAATGCCGCCGCTAGAGTTCTAACTAGATCAAGAAAATATGATCATATAACACCAATTTTATCATCACTGCATTGGTTACCTATAAAGTTCCGTATTAATTACAAGGTATTGCTACTGACTTATAAAGCCCTAAACGGCTTAGCTCCAGTATATTTAACGGATCTTCTATCGCCCTATAATCCATCGCGCTCTTTAAGATCACTAAATTCAAGGCTTTTGGTCATACCTAGGATATCCAGAACCACCAAAGGAGGGAGAGCATTTTCACATTTAGCTCCAAAACTCTGGAATAGCCTTCCTGATAGTGTTCGTTGCTCAGACTCGCTCTCCCAGTTTAAAACTAGATTAAAGTCGCATCTCTTCAGCCAGGCATTCATATAATATTTTTAATCTTACAGTTCAAATTACAATCCGGCCTCTAGTTAATAAACGCCAGAGGAGAACTGGCCCCCGACTGAGCCTGGGTTCTCCCAAGGTTTTTTTTTCTCCATTTGGTCACCTGATGGAGTTTTAGGACACCATTAGGTCACTTGATGGAGTTTTTCGGTTCCTTGCCACTGTTGCCTTTGGCTTGCTCAGTTGGGGATATTCTGGGGATATTTAATTTGATTTTATCAATCAATAAATTCCACTAGAAACAAACCTTGTTGTATTATTTTAATTTAATACTGTGAAGCTGCTTTGATACAATCTGTATTGTGAAAAGCGCTATACAAATATACTTGACTTGACTTGACTTGACTTAGAGAAACTTGTGCATGCTTTCATTACCAGCAGGGTGGATTACTGTAATGGACTCCTCACTGGCCTTCCCAAAAAGACCATAAGACAGTTGCAGCTCATACAGAACGCTGCCGCCAGGATTCTGAGCAGAACCAGAAAATATGAACATATCACACCAGTCCTCAGGTCTTTACACTGGCTCCCAGTTAGATTTAGGATTGATTTTAAAGTATTATTACTGGTATATAAATCATTCAATGGCCTAGGACCTCAATATATTGCAGATATGCTCACTGAATATAAACCCAACAGATCACTCAGATCATTAGGATCATATCAGCTAGAAATACCAAGGGTTCACTCTAAACATGGCGAATCTGCTTTTAGCTGAGGGGAAGAACACCTGGGAGTAATATACAGTAAGTTGAAGACTGATTTATTACTTTTATGTTTCTGAATTAACATTGTCATTTCTTACAAGACTGAAACACTGGTCATTTTCATTGTACATTTGAAACCCTAACCATCAGCTAATGGATGAGTTATTTGGGTCATGGGGTGCACCACCTGGCACCATTCACTCTACACCTCTGGGTTTGGAAGAGACCTCCTCCAAAAGCAGGCCCACTACTTCTCTATAAGACCAGCCAGCAGGTGCTAGTATGGATGAACAGCCGGGAACCTCTACCATACAAAATACAAACCTCACAAGCAGGCAGAGACGACCACAACCCTCACAATTTCTGGAGGCTTACGAAGAGCATGCAGAGAGAAGGACTGCTGTACTTGAGTCCCTGGTAAGGCCAGATCTGGAGAGATGGCGGCAATTTAAGGAGAGGTGCCCTTCGAAAAAAAGATGGTGACCAGCTTGGGAACAATTGTGGAGGAGCTGAAGAAAATGGGGGAAAAAGACAAGAGCAAATTATACATCTATTAAATGGCACGACTACCTGGCTCACAGTAGCAATGACATAGGGGAGACCACACCGTTTGTTAAGTTAAATCAAAAATAATTTATTAAAGCATTACATTATACAATGAAATCATAATTTGAATGAATAAATGTATCGAGTCAGTAAATGAAAAGCAAGAGAAAGCTAATCAAAAAGTGTAAAGTGTAGACTATGTGTAATGCAAAAAAGGAGTAGGATGGTGCTGCTGCTGCCAGCCTGAAGGCCAAAGCAAAGCAGAGATGCGCAGCCAGAGCCCGTCTACGGAGAGCCTTGGCACTTCCTATTAGCCCCATTGTATCGATCTTGGTTGCAGTTCCATTAGAATTCCACTGGAGGTGATCGCGGGCGAGTGCAGACTGAATGGGAGTCTATGGGGCTAGACGGCTAAATGTGTCTCTTTCACCCGATTCCCGTTGAGAAATCTCAGATTTTATTGTAAGTTTTGCAAGTTCAACATGGGTTATAGGTCGAAAGTTGAATGAACGAGTACTTATTTCTTTTCGATTTCTTACAGGTTGAGTTGTTGTTGCCCATAACACGCTAGCATTCTGCTAATGACATCAGCATTCTGACGTCATTGACATTTTAAAAGACTTTTTAAACCAAATAAGTGACTCTAAAAAATCTAACACCCAGCAATGTGTAATTTCTTTGCATCTCCTTTCGAATACAACATTCAAATTACTAGACAAAAAATTATATCCTGAGAAAAGTGGATTTTGAGGGTTTTTCGCCGTAGACCTCCATTCATTCTGCACTCGCCTGCGAGCGCCCCCGCATGGACAGAGACGTGTTACTGCAGCCAGTCCAGAAACCGGAAGTAAGCAGAGAGTGCCAATTCTCTTCCTATTAGACATTCTCTGGCGCAGCCCAGAGCAGAGAGAGAACAACTGGCAGGAGATGCTTTTAAACAGTCCCGCCCATCAGCTACTGTCAGATGGACCGAAAACAAACAGCTCCCCCTTCAGATTGGGGGGAGAGAGACGGCCCAAACATATTGTTCATGGTGGAGTGAGCACACCCAGCACGGCAAAGCCAGGCGTGACATCACTCCCCCCACAAAACAGAGACCCATATGGGACTCTGTAAAACTACATTCTACTCATTACTTCATTCCCCCTAATCAATACTAAGAACAGAAACAAACCCAATAATACACCCAAAAAACAATAAATGACTAAATCCATTACCCTTTTTAACCAGTTACCCCAAAAGACTAATGTTAGACTGAACCAAACTCTCATCACCCTTAACCCACACCCTCAATACAACAGCCACCACTGGAAATGACCAAACTCACCCCCCAGCCCACCTAATCCAATAAAGCATCTAAAAGCTGTCACAAAGAACCGGCAAAAGTAATGATTATGAATATGTCAAATATAGCAAGGAGACATTTTAATTGTTTATTAATAAACAAGTGTTTTCTGTGTCGACTGCAAAGATGAAGAACGATGCTGACTCGCGATCTTCGCAGTAGTGAATGCGCCAGAGAGAAATGCACATTTCATACGGATTACATAAGTAGAGAGCAGTCTGTTTTCTTTCGTTTTGACATTTCAAGCTTTCTATATATTTCTCAGGTCTGTGAGGCAAGTACCTTACGCTGAGTTTCGGTTCATTTATGAGACGAGAGTCCAGTTCACTCGCTGGCGCCTCCATGTCATAATTATCTATTTTCTACTATATTTAGTTCTTATTTATTAAATCCAGGCAATTGGTTAAAATTCAGATACAATTAATAAAAAAACGAAATTCACTTTAAAGAAAGGCTTTGTGCTTTCTGTTTGAGGTCTCTGTGAAAGTTTTAAAGTTGCTCTCAGAGCGGTCTTGTCCGTAACGGAGAAATGAAAGCTTTAGCATAAGTTCTGCTGGGAAGACTCAATTACTACGTCACTTATTGCCTTCACTTCTATCCAATCATATTCTTATGCTCACTGTATAAAAGCACGGTACTTACACATGTTTGAGTTCGCAGATACTGAAGCGACGATTACCCCCATCCTCCCCACCACCACCAGGATGGTCCCGTCCATATCTCCCAGGGGGGGTCGGCTGCGCCCCTGCCTTCATCTCTAGGCAGGAATTGCAGATCCGATACTCTCGGATTATGCACTACGGACGGGGCCTACGCCAAATGACTTTGTAGTTTATCAGCTTGCTGAGCTGTCAATAAATGTATGGTTTATTGAAATAACTCTCCCGAGTCTTTCTGGTAGAACTGTCAACGTCCATAACATTGTTTTTTTCCTCATAAAAGCGAACACGAAAAATAAAATAAAAAGAATATTTTATGTTCTGTGGAGGCCGACCCTTCTTCATCCGGTGGATATATTACTTTTGGTTTGCGCAGTGTAATTCATAGAATTACAAAAAAATATTTTACCACCTAAAAGTTAAAGATTTTTTGTCACGTCACATGTGAAATTCCCTCATATTAAGTATAAAACGTACATGTATAAAACGTGTAGAGCGATATTTTTCTAATGTCTTGATTCCTTTATTAAGGGAGTATGATATAAACAGACTTTTCAATATATTGGTATTAAATGCATTTTCTGAGAACTTATATTTCAAGTTTTGACTGCAAATGTCACGTCCATAACGCTGGAATTGCCCAATTTTAACGAATTTATCCTCAACTAGTTTTTTGGTCTAGGTCTACGTATTTTATTATGTAGCCTACCTTAGTAATTTAAAGATGTGGTAGCCCTACATCTTACACATCACACTCCACTGTTATGGTGCAATTTCAGTAGATTTACTCACTAACATTATTGTGGAAACAAAATAAGAATGGAAACTAAAATATGGTAGTATCGCACTACAGCGCACATTCTATCAGCTGCAGTTCTGGCGCCTCAGTCCCAATACTGTAGCCTAAAACTCGACGTACATTCACATCACATGTTAATGCAGCGGAGTTACACTCACAGGACACTGCACTTATTCGCAATCATAAAAGTTCATTTGTTTGCTCGTGCTTTAAAGCTTTGCCGGGTAAACATTTCATTGGCGTTCTGTTCTGACATGATGCACTTTTTCTGAGCGCGTACTGAAGTGCGCGCGCACTGTCAAACAGCGCCAAACTGGATTTTTGTTGGGTCAGACGCATCTGATAGAGATGGGGGCCCGAGACCGCGAGAGCTACATGGAGCTACATGTAAAAAAATATGCACCAAACAAGCCACTTTGAAATGTTGCTGTTTTCACAAAAGTTGGGTGACCCTCCCTCTAGACTAAAAAAAGTTGGATGACCCTCCCCTCAACAAAGAATAAAAAGACATGACCCTCCCCTATTTTCCTCCGGTGGCCCCTTCAATAAATACCGAACGGTCCCTAAGTTTTACATATGTTACCGTGCTTACAATGAAAACCTTTTAAGCACGGTACTTTCAAGAGCACTGTCTTGCACTTTCATGCACGAAAGTGCTCTTCCTCTTGTGGATTTAGCTATTCTTGGCACTGTGTGGTAGCCACAATCAACTCAAGGCAATGAACAGAGTGAACCTACCATGGTGATGGCATGATCGGTGAAGGTCTTGGTGGAGTTCGATGAACAGAGAGAACTAGGCGACACTAAAGGACTAGGAGACCAAGGTGGAGCCATGGGGCCCTATCTTGCACTCAGCGCAATTGACTTTGTACACCGACGCATGTATCAGTCCTATTTTGGTCAGTCCTATAAACGTTCCCTTGTGCTATTTTGCAGGTTTAGAAAACAATTCCGCCACTGACCAGGAAAAACCTTGTCTAAAGTCAGTGGCGCGTTGCGTGTGTTATTCATATGCTATTTTAAGGGCGCATGCTTGGCCATAATCAATGTAGCGTGTGCACAACGCGCATGCACTTTGCTTCTCTCATGTACACAGACGCAGCAGTTCACATTTTTAGAAAACCATACATTACTACAAGGAAAAATATTAACACACAAGGGAAATCATTGTTGTGTCCATGAAGATGTGAAAAAATAGGCATAAATCTATCTTACACATTTACCCAAATTTTTATACGCCTGTTTAACCGAAGCTAATTTGGGTGTGTTTCTCCATCCCCAATGTCACTTCTCTGTGTTTTACGGCTGTGAACCGCTCCTGGTGCGCGCCTGGCAAATCTGCCGTTCTAATAGCAATCCGCCATGGAACAAGCGCGCCTGCTCTTAAAGGGAATGTGAGATGTCGCTCTGATTGGTTTATTTCACGGTACGCCCAAACCACACCTATGAATAATGAAGCTACTTCAGACCAACCCATTTTAGATTTGCGTCGGGTGCAAGAGTCATTTATCCCGCCGGTATAATAGCAACAGCGCCCAAGAACCGCCCACAAAGTTACTTGTGTTTCGCGATGATACTTGCGTTTCAGAACGTTAAAATAGGGACCATGGTGTGAGTCAGGGCCGAGGCGGAGTCGCTGTGAGAGGACTGAGGCAAAACCGGTGTGAGTAAGGACTGAGGTGGAGTCGCTGTGAGTGAGGACTGAGGTGGAGCCGGTGTGAGTGAGGACTGAGGTGGAGTCGGTGTGAGTGACGACTGAGGTGGAGTCGGTGTGAGTGACGACTGAGATGGAGCTGGTGTGAGTGCAGTGTGAATAAGGACTGAGGCGGAGCCAGTGTTAGTGAGGACTGAGATGGAGCCGGTGTGAGTGCAGTGTGAATAAGGACTGAGGCGGAGCCAGTGTGAGTGAGGACTGAGGTGGAGCCGGTGTGAGTGAGGACTGAGGCGGAGTCGGTGTGAGTGAGGACTGAGGTGGAGCCGGTGTGAATGAGGACTGAGATGGAGCCGGTGTGAGTGCAGTGTAAATAAGGACTGAGGCGGAGCCAGTGTTAGTGAGGACTGAGGTGGAGTCAGTGTGAGCGAGGACTGAGGTGGATCCGGTGTGAGTGAGGACTGAGGTGGAGCCGGTGTGAGTGAGGACTGAGGTGGAGCCGGTGTGAGTGAGGACTGAGGCGGAGACGGTGTGAGTGCAGTGTGAATAAGGACTGAGGCGGAGCCAGTGTGAGTGAGGACTGAGGTGGAGTCGGTGTGAGTGAGGACTGAGGTGGAGTCGCTGTGAGTGAGGACTGAGGTGGAGCCGGTGTGAGTGAGGACTGAGGTGGAGTCGGTGTGAGTGAGGACTGAGATGGAGCCGGTGTGAGTGCAGTGTGAATAAGGACTGAGGCGGAGCCAGTGTGAGTGAGGACTGAGGTGGAGTCGGTGTGAGTGAGGACTGAGGTGGAGCCGGTGTGAGTGAGGACTGAGGTGGGGCCGGTGTGAGTGAGGACTGAGGTGGAGCCGGTGTGAGTGAGGACTGAGGTGGAGCCGGAGTGAGTGAGGACTGAGGTGGAGCCGGTGTGAGTGAGGACTGAGGCGGAGACGGTGTGAGTGCATTGTGAATAAGGACTGAGGCGGAGCCAGTGTGAGTGGGGACTGAGGTGGAGTCGGTGTGAGTGAGGACTGAGGTGGAGTCGGTGTGAGTGAGGACTGAGGTGGAGCCGGTGTGAGTGAGGACTGAGGTGGAGTCGGTGTGAGTGAGGACTGAGATGGAGCCGGTCTAAGTGCAGTGTGAATAGGGACTGAGGCGGAGCCAGTGTGAGTGAGGTCTGAGGTGGAGTCGGTGTGAGTGAGGACTGAGGTGGAGTCGTGTGAGTGAGGACTGAGATGGAGCCGGTATGAGTGCAGTGTGAATAGGGACTGAGGCGAGGCCAGTGTGAGTGAGGACTGAGGTGGAGTTGGTGTGAGTGAGGACTGAGGCGGAGCCAGAGTGAGTGAGTGAGGACTGAGGTGGAGTCGGTGTGTGTGAGGACTCAGGTGGAGCCAGTGTTAGTGAGGACTGAGGCGGAGCCGGAGTGAGTGAGGACTGAGGTGGAGTCGGTGTGTGTGAGGACTCAGGTGGAGCCAGTGTTAGTGAGGACTGAGGCGGAGCCGGTGTGAGTGAGGACTGAGGCGGAGCCGGTGTGTATATGTATTTTTGGCATTAATCCTGATTGAGTCTCATCAATAACAGAACTCAGAACACACTTAAGTCTTTTGACCAAAGCACAGGCTAATATCATATAATGATTATTAAGAAGACAAACAGGCAGAGGGAGAAACGAGGAAGCATTAATTTGAGTATTGAGAAGCACCCAAGGTATTCAGGATAACTTGAATAATAAAGGTAGGAGCCTTTTATTCAACATTACAGCGCCACCCTCTGGCTGAATCACGCAAGGACACTAAACCTCGTCCAAAAGTCTGTCTGCATGACTAAAATGTAAAAGTTAAAATATATATACACACACTATATTGCCAAAAGTATTGGGACATATGTATATACATGCACATGAACTTTAATGACATCCCATTCTTAATCTCCAGGGTTTCATATAGAGTTGACAGCTATAACAGCTTCAACTCTTCTGGGAAGGAGTTTTGACCATTCTTCTAGAAGCTCATTTGTGAGGTCAGGCACTGATGTAGGACGAGAATGTCTGGCTCGCAGTCTCCGCTCTAATTCATCCCAAAGCTGTTCTATCGGGTTGAGTTCAGGACTCTGAGCAGGCCAGTCCAGTTCCTCCACACCAAACTCCTCATCCATGTGTTTATGGACCTGCTTTGTGCACTGGAGTGCAGTCATGCTGGTACAGGAACATCACCAAAGTTGGGAGTGTGAAATTCTCCAAAATGCATTAAATACAAAATGCCAAGCCCTGAAAAACAACCCCACACCATAACCCCCCTCCACCAAACAACCCCACACCATAATCCCCCCTCCACCAAACAACCCCACACAATAATCCCCCCTCCACCAAACAACCCCACACCATAATCCCCCCTCCACCAAATAACCCCACACCATAACCCCCCCTCCACCAAACAACCCCACACCATAATCCCCCTCCCCCAAACAACCTCACACCATAATCCCCCTCCCCCAAACAACCCCACACCATAATCCCCCCTCCACCAAACAACCCCACACCATAATCCCCCCTCCACCAAACAACCCCACACCATAACCCCCCCTCCACCAACAACCCCACACCATAATCCCCCTCCCCCAAACAACCCCACACCATAACCCCCCTCCACCAAACAACCCCACACCATAATCCCCCTCCCCCAAACAACCCCACACCATAATCCCCCCTCCACCAAACAACCCCACACCATAATCCCCCCTCCACCAAACAACCCCACACCATAATCCCCCCTCCACCAAACAACCCCCTGCACGGGCCTCAAATCTAGGCCCGAGCCCGGCCCTGGCCCGAGACGGTCAGGCCCTAGCCCGACCCGTGTCCGACAGCTCATCAGAATGATCAGCCCGAGTCCGACCCGAGCCCGTTTAAAAAAAAAAAAATTATTACACTGCTCTATTTGCAGCCATTAATATAGGTCAGTTTTGTTAGTTATGTTTCTTTTCATTTCTTTATTAAGTTAATTTAGACAATGGTGCATTTTTTTTTTTTTTTTTTAATGACGACCAAGCAGCCGAGCCGACAGCGAGTAAAACGTGATCAGTTTAGCCTCTCAAATCAACGCTAATACTTTACTTGGCTACAATAAAATCCATAGATATAGCCTAAAACACTTCAAGTATATCACACAGACAGTAAGTTTAATAAACCACAGTGAGTAAAACAACATTTTTGAAATACTGAGGCAGGCTTAGGCTGCTCGCAACAGCGCTCGCAACAGCGCTCGCAAACGAAATGAGCAACAGCCTACAATCTAAACAAATTAAATTAAATAAATTAAAAATAAACTTGCCGGTTATCTTACCTCAAAAATGCACCACAGAACATGGCCATTCTTTTTTCCAGTAGTTTCCAACAGTTAAACGAAAATAAAGTCCAATCAAACGAAAAACATCTGTAGTTTCCAACAGTTAAACGAAAATAAAGCCCAATCAAACGAAAAGTTAGAACAGTCTCTTAGAGAGCATCGTGGAAAAAGAATAGCATCCACAGGAGATTTTAACCCAGTCCTCCTCTCTTCTATCACTCTTCCCGCTGCATTTTAAGCATCTGCGATTTTTCTCTTAATATTCTCCATTATTTGCACATGAGGTGAATCGTGGGTCGCGCTGATGGGAAACCTTCTGTGTGCGTGCGTGCGTGCGACTTTCATGTCAGTCATATGTCAGTGTAAGATTATGAAAGTTGAGGTTATGAAATGTCTTTCTATGTTTGTTTTTCTATCGTCGACGTCAACTTGTCATATTTTTTTTTTAATTAATGTCTAAAAATATAAAAAGAAGGATAACCCCAAAAAAGCCAGAGGCCCGGCCCGCATGTGAACTATGACGTGAAAATTGGCCCGAAGCCCGGCCCTAGGGGCGTATTTAAGTCGGGGCCCGTCGGGCTCAGGCTGAAATGAGGGCTCTAAACCCCACACCATAACCCCCCTCCACCAAACAACCCCACACCATAACCCCCCCTCCACCAAACAACCCCACACCATAACCCCGCCTCCACCAAACAACCCCACACCATAACCCCCCCTCCACCAAACAACCCCACACCATAACCCCACCTCCACCAAACAACCCCACACCATAACCCCCCCTCCACCAAACAACCCCAGACCATAACCCCCCCTCCACAACCCCCCCTCCACCAAACAACCCCACACCACAATCCCCCCTCCACCAAACAACCCCACACCATAATAAAGTAAAGAATATGATTGATTCACTTCCGTTGCAAAGATCATTAGTTATTAACTGAGACGACACCACACCGTTTGAACCGTTTGGGGTTTAGGGTAGTCGTAGGTAATGTTGAAATTACAGCCAAGGAAGCAGTTACTTACTTGGGCTGTATACTAGATAACAAATTATCAGGTGAGCTTATGGCCCGAAAAATTATTTTAAAGGTAAGCCAAAGGACTAAGTTCCTAGCAAGAATATCCAGCCTCTTAGATAGTAAAACCTTAAAAATCCTGGCTGATGTGCTTGTTCAATGTCATCTTGACTATGCCTGTACATCTTGGTATACAGGCATTACTAAAGGTCTTAAAGACAAGCTACAGATCTGTCAAAACAAACTAATCAGAGTGATTCTTAAATTAAATCCTAAAACTCATCTTCTTTCTCACCATTTCTCCAGTCTTGGGTGGCTCAGAGTGGAGGAGAGGGTTTCTCAACTTAAACTGTGTTTGGTTTATAAAATAAGAAATAATCTGGCACCCAAGTATTTATGTGATTACTTTTCAAAAATTAGTGATACGCACAATTACTGTACCAGGGGGAGTTCCACAGATTATAGGCCCTGTCGCTTTAGGAGCTGTGTAGGAAAGTACTCTTTCCTATACTCTGCAGCTGTCTTGTGGAATAGTTTACATTTAAACCTTAAACTGTTGAGCTCTTCATATTATAATTTTAAATCTTCAGTAAAAAATTGGTTATTAAACTTATAAAGAAAAAAAAAGAAAGGAAATAGAAATAGAAATCCTTGAAGTAGTAGGAATACTGTATTGTCTGTTTGTCTATTTGGGAATTTAGTCATTGTTTCTTTTGTTTTATTGTGTTTTTATCAGCTTTATTTTATTTGTATTTTTTTTGCTCCCTTTCTTTATTGTTCTCAATGTTGTTAGTCCATGTACTGTTATTCATTTCCCATCATAAGGACCACAATGGAAACAAGCCTTTGGGCTTTTTTGTGTTTTTATCCTTTTGAACACTTCGTGTTGATTGTTGTTGTTCAATAAAGTTTTCATTCATTCATTCATTCAACAGAAAACCCTTAATGTGCTCTAAAATAATGTGATCATCAAACATTAAACAGCTTGTAAATCAAAACTGCTTAATGTTTCCAAATGAAATTAATGAAGGGGGGGGGGGGGGGGGGGGGGGGGTTGTTGGATTGTGTTTGATCATCGTTCTCATCTTTTTTGTTTAAAATGTTGCCTTTCTTTATGAAACTTACTGACATTCAAGTGTTGCATGTAGCTAATAAAATGTTTTTAAAATTAAAGTACAGTTAAAGGTATTTTTCAAGTATAAAAAATAACATTTGAACATAGTAGTATAGGCCTATTGCAAGTGCAAAAATTATATATAAATAGTAAACTATAAGTATAATGTTTAGTTCACTTAAAGAAAACTTGCTGTATAAAACTATTAAACAAGTAGTTTACTGAGAGTATACTTCAAAGTTGCTACAAGTATTAAAATAGTAAACTACTAGTATACCCATGAGTTCACTTGCAGTACAAATGAGAAATGTAATCATGAACTAGTTGTGCACTAAAAGTTTACTACTGTTACACTTATAGTACACTTAAACATATACTTTTATATACTAAAAGTGGGCCAATTTAGTCCCAAGCGGTATTAAAATAGTACACTTACAAGTTTACTACTAGTACATACTGACATTAGTATACTTTACTACATAATGTGTACTTAAAAATATACTTAAACATTACTCAAGTATACTTTATAAAATGAGCTTTAAGTATACTTCTTTTTCGTAAAGGCTGTTCTTGAGCTAATCTGAAGGCCACACGAAGTTTGGAGGGCTGTAGCTGTTGACTCTGCAGAAAGTTGGTGACTTTTGCGCAATGTGAGCCTCAGTATGCGCTGACACCGCTCTTTGATTTTACATGGCTTACCATAACTCGTGGCTGAGTTTCTGTTGTTCCCAATTGCTTCCACTTTGTTATTATGCCACTAACAGTTGACCGTGGAATATTTAGTAGTGAGGAGATTTCACGAATGGACTTATTGTACAGGTGGAAACCGATCACGGTCCCACACTTGAGTTCACTGAGCTCCTGAGAGCGAGGAGAGCTCCTGCATGCCCAGTGCTTGATTTATACACCTGTGACCATGGAAGTGATTGGAACACCTGAATTCACTGATTTGTAGGGGTGTCCCAATACTTTTGGCAATATAGTATCTATATATATAGTAATGTTTCCAAACTTTTGACTAGTACTGTATGGAATAAGAATTTTGAATAATGAAAATAAGTTTGTTCTATTATTCATTTGTTCACTTATTCTATTCATCAGAGTTGAAGAATAAACCGCATCTTCCATATTTCATTTATGGTTTAATAATGGAATAATTAATGGACGTAATAATGTAAAATTACTTTTTTCTAACCTCTGCAGGCGTGGCAAAGGTGAGTCTCATCTTTCAGCGTTTGTCTTTCTGTTTTGATTTCAAGGTGCTGGTGTTGAAATGCATTTTTACACATCAGTTCGATTATCTCGGCCAATGTTATTATAGTTTAGCATTTTTAAATTTGAATTAACAACCAAAGGTAGACATTTTAATTTAAGCTTATAGTGACGCAAACGTAACTACACACTCTTAAAGCATGTTGAGATTGATCAGATGTGTAGTGTAATAGTAAAATGATGCAAATATACGCTAAAATTAAGCAGTCAAGACTTTTTACTCCATAAATCTACACAAGCTCCGATTGAGGGAGCCTGTGCAGTGTTCACTTCTCCCTGAACATGTGAAAATTGAAGTTCACGACTGGACAAAATGTGTTCACATTCATAAATATACATACAGATAGCCTACATTGCATTTCAGAGGCTCGTTTCAAAGACCAATGAGAACATTGTGCAATGAGAAACAGATCAATAAACTAGTTCATCCAGCTTTTGGCCTACATTCCAAGATTTCTGAACCCGTACGATAATTTTTTTTGTTTATACTTATTATAACATAAGTTGTCATTCACTGAAAAAAATTCCAGTCCTTCATTTGATCTTATTTATTCATCACATCAGTGACGTCAGCTGCTACAACTGTAGGGTTTTAGGTTCAGAATGTGTTTAGGGTTTAGGTGTCAGAAAATGATCTCTGTATTGTTGTTGAAGATATTTCTGTGTTTTGTGTCATTCAAACACAAGAATATTACAGATTCCCAAAGATGACAAAATCCGTCGACTGAAGTTACAGATTCAGATGCTCTGAAAGCAGAGGCTGATGTCAGCAGATACAAAATTCCACTTCCTTTTGGTTTAAATGCTTTAGTGCAGTTTTCACAAGCGAGTTTCAAAGTTTCAATAGATCATCAAAAGTGCATTTCAGCATTGTGTTAGTAAAATACACAAAATCACAAAGTATCAATTAAATACATTTGTCTATTATTTAATTCAACTGAACTTAATGGTTAATCAATTAATTATTTGGTACATCTATTGATATCTATAGATACAGATTCTGTAGATAGTTTCATTAGAAATTTCTGATACAGATAACCAAATGTAATGAATTCTTTTTACATAAGTGATAAGTGATTTATCTTAGATTATAACCACCACTATGTTCAGTGTGTGTGTGTGTGTGTGTGTGTATGTGTGTGTGTGTGTGTGTGTGTGTGTGTGTGTGTGTGTGTGTGTGTGTGTTAAAAAGAGAGTTCTGTCAGGACCACTACCGTCAAATATGATTGACAATTAGCATACAGTTTGGAGTGGCGGAATGGTTCCGTTCTGGGCGAGAACTCCCTGCGCATCCATGCAGCCTAGCATGGATAAGAGCAGGGAGAGCAGCAATAATCCCCCTTGGGGTAAACAGAACAGAACCAACATGAAAATTTGCAAATATATTTAATTCAAGATTTAAAGTACAACATTATTCAATAATTATTCTGATTCAAGGGGAATCAGAATGTCAAATCCTGACTGGGCGAGAGGAGGAGCTGGGGATGGAGGAGGGTAATTTGCTCCTGAGAAACGCGATAGCTGCTGATAATACTGAAGGAGCTTATATATGTATACGGTGATAGGTGTCGTATTCCTATAGGTAGATGTGGATCAGCTGAGGGTCAGCTGATGCGAGCTTGACTAACGTGACCTGCCAGAACTAACGCTATGCTTGATATTTGCAATTTGTGAACATGGAGATAGAGTACAAGGGAGACAAAACAGGCAATGACCGTATAATATCAGATTAATTAGAGGCCGTGTTTACAGCTGGTATTAAGAAGCGTTTTGGTCGATCGGATGACAAGTAGACAGTGCTAAATACTGGTGTAAACGGGTCTAAAACGTTTTGAGCTCGTCCACTTTTGACCACTAACAGAGGAAGTCGAAAACACATTCAACCGAACTGCACAAAATTCAGATATGCAGGAATTTGTACAAATAGAGACATTTTTGTGAATACAAACGTATTCTTTTACATAAGTATATCATAATTTGTGCATGGAACAAAGAAGATGTGTTTTTGTGGATGAGGTGACGTGTGCATTCATTGACGTATTTTCTATATCTATCTCATTTGATTTCATTTGGATCTATGCTTTGCATCAGAGTTAATGAAATGAAAATGGTGTGTTTGGAGCGACAGATCTCGACCTGTGGTTAGAAGCAGACTTTCTTGTTTGCATGACATGTGGACTCAATAAATCCTTATCTTGAGCAAAATAAGCAAGCTGATATTCAGTACAATCTATATCTTTCATTCAGAATATATACAAATGTCATTAATGTCTTTTAGTTTGTTAAGAGATTTTTTGAAGAGTGCGCATGTGTGAACGAGCTCTAGTGAGAACGAGCCTATGATTGAATCTGGAAATAAAGCAAAATAACTGAGAAAAATGAGAAATAGTCCGCAGATGCATCTCTGTTATCTATAGCAAAACATCTAGCATTAATTCGATCTCAAACAAATACATTAAAAGTAGTCATTACTCCAACATCTGTGTGACATCATTAAAGGGCATTCTGCAGGGTAGAGTACCCAGTGAGTCAATGTATAGAAATAATGTAGGAACGAGATTTAAATATAAATATATACTTATTAAGGCTTCTGGAGTCGTTTTTGTGAGAATTTTACTTCTGCATCTGAAAACCGCCAAACCGGACGTGACGTAACAGGAGGGAGTGCGGTCAAAGTAAACAATAGGAAAGCAATGGATCGCAATGACAGTTCGGACGCTGAGGAAAATGTTTACTCATATAACGGACCTCAGTCATAATTATGAGCCTGCTATGCAGCCAAGAGAGCAGAGACAGGCCAGGATTAGACAAAACAACGGTCAGAGGAGACTAATTGAGTTGTGGTGTGAGGAGAACAGGGCAGGGGTCTCTATAGTGATGCACTAAGCCTTTTGTCCAGTCCAGTGTCAGTCATCGCCTTGTGACAGAGCCATACCATGCTTTGTTATATCAACTGAATGGTGTGATGGATGAAACAGTTCAAGATGCTTTCAGATACACAAACAACTGTCAATGCTGAGCCAAGCTCTGATCTCTCCCACCCACTTTCCCAGGGCAAGTTAACATCTCATGAAATCTCCGCCCTCTTGGATGCACACTGCTCTGGTGGGACAAGCCGTGTAATGGGGACAGGAGTCATCCCTCATCTGGAGAAAGAGGATTGTGCCACTGCTCTGCCTGAAAGCACTCTTCTGAATATGCAGGAGCAGGACAGCACAGTGAGTAGAGTGGTTTACTATGTCCAGAGGCACAAGAGACCTGACAAACGTGAGCGTAGGCCTGTCACGATTATGAAATTTGGCTGACGATTAATTGTCTTAAAAATAATTGCGGTTATGCCGATTAATTGTCAGTTTTAGGGCTTTGACGATTAATTGTCTGTGTTAGGGCTTTGGCGATTATGACGATTAATTGTCTGTTTTAGGGCTTTGTGCTTCATTCATTAAATAATTGTGATGAATTTAATCCTTTGTAAGTTATCATTTTGCAGTGTAAGATTACAGTTAACACCTTTAAATATTAAATAAATATATTCAATAGCTATGACAATTTGTTTATTAAACTTAGTGAGTGTATAAATCAACAGCAAAAAGTCATTTTTGAAAACATCTGCACAGTAATTTAATAAAATCTAAACATGTTAATAAAAACAAATGTGCACAAATCATGATAATATGATACGCTTCAAAACAGAGCGGAACAAAGCGCGTATGCGCATCGCGGGTGCAGAATGATGTGCTTAATGCAACATGGAGTCACAGTGCGCAGCGCTGCACAAGTGCGCATTTAAAAGTTCACGGCACAAAGCGAAGAAATGTCGACTGAGGGCACAAATCCTAGTGTATATCAGTCCAACAGTTTATTGATCACTTGTTTCTTCACAGTTTTAAACTCCAGTTCCCTATCGTCCGGTCACTACGACGTACGTCTCCGTTCCCTCCCTCAGGGAACGAGGGTTACCATATGTAAACGAGACGTTATTGTGCGTCTGATGCCAATTCATAGTCATTGTGCTGTGTAGGCACACGGTAGTGAGCGAGTCATTTAGAAACAGCAAAAAACTCCAGCAAAATAAAGTCATTTTATGCAAATCCACAGCCCTTTATCTACAGATCAAGCATTATAACGTCAATGTCACATTGGAGAAAGTTTTACCGTGTATCCTGTCGTAACCGGACGACGCGCGCTGTTTGAATGCCGAACGGAATGATTGACAGCTGCAGAGTTTGAATGCTGAACGGAATGATTGACAGCTGCAGACGAGTTTGTGAACTTTAATTTAACAATGTAAATATACTACTGTCCCTCACATTAAGCTATGGAATGGCTTCAGATGACTTTGAATATATTGCTGGAAAACGTTAGCCTGGTAATACCAAACTCTGCTACTTCGCTTTGCTTTGTAGACAGAGTCTGGCATGGCACAATTGAAAAGTGTTTTCTTTCTTGCGGGGGGCGCTTGTCTGAAGTTTAAAACCATTGGTTACCCGTAAGCCAATCACATGACGTTTGGTTATGGCGTGTGTTATGCGCATGCTCAGCCGCATCTAACTTCCACTGTAAACACATGTATGATGCGAAAACAAAACCATCGAGCGAAATACCGGAGTAAACATGGCTGTGCGCGACTTTTGCAGATTATTTGTGAAGTAAATCTATGCATCCACGGTACAATCAGCGTCTACGTCACGGCTCTCAGCCCGCCCTCTGTTCGTTGATTGGCCCGGCCGTCCGAAAGCCGGTGGAAAACTGAAAGATAAGCTGCTATCTCAGACTGACTACAGAAGCGAAATGAAATTGAGCGGAAGTAGGAAGTCTGACGTAGTCAGGCTAGGAAAACGTAATTAGTGCTTGTACTATTTATTTTGGTCCATGACTCCCCCTTGTGCCGTAGGCCTATAAAAGAGCGCAATAATCGCGGTTGTCTGAAACAATCGCGGTTAGATCAAATAATCGCGATCAGACGGTTATTTAATTATCGTGACAGGCCTACGTGAGCGTACAAAGGAGCCTCGTAGTGTAATCAAGCTGCTCAAGCACTGGAACAAGCTCACACTGCTTTAAATGCTATTTAAAGTGAAAAGAGATCACAACATGAACAACAAGCTCTATCAGTTCATTGTACCAGATTGCCTGAAACAACAAGTGCTTCATGGCATTCATGATGCCGCAGGTCACCAAGGATGCTCAAGTACACTCTCACTGGCCAGACACAGGTTGTTTTGGACAGGCACGGCGCATGATATTGTGCATTATGTCAGAAACTGCCAGCGTTGTATTGTTGGTAAGGTGCCGGAGCCTCATGCTCGTCCTCCTTTGGAGAACATTCACACCACAGAGCCCATGGAATTTATTTGCATTGATCTCTGGACAGCAGAGCAGGAAGACAACAAGTCTGTTGATGTTCTCGTAGCGACGGATCATTTCACCAAGATGGCCTTTGCTTTTCCTTGTAAGAACCAGTCAGCGAAACAAGTGGCTCGCCGCTTATGGGATGATATTTTCTGCATTTATGGCTTCCCAAAGCGTGTGCATTCTGACCAGGAGGCTAATTTCAAGAGTAAGCTCATCGAGGAACTGTTGGATATGGCTGGGATAAAGAAATCGTACACTACCCCTTACCACCCGATGGGTAACGGGATCACAGAGCGTTTCAACTAGGGCTGCATCTAACGATTATTTTTGTTGTCGATTAATCTATCGATTATTTTTCCGATTAATCTAATGATTATTTTTTGGATTAGCTGATTTTTCCATTGGCAAACTTTACAATAGATAATAGTTACAACTTCTACCATAAGTATTTCAAACTTTTATTAATAAATCTTCTGAAAAACACTGAAATTTCCCAGTATAAAAAATAAAGTGCCAGAATTGAAATGCAAACACTACTTTAGTGCATCATGTAACATTAATGCCACATAAATTCTGCCAAACACACACAAAAAAAAAAATACATTAATGTGAGCAAAGTCCAACATAAACACTGCCTAATACAGTGCAAAGATCACCTGAAATGTTTCCTTTAGTTTAAAGGAGCAAAGTCCAACACAAACACTGCCCAACTGTGCAAAAAAAGTTGGGGGACTGTGTTACTAATTTGAATAACTTCACTTCACTCAGTACAAGTAACAGATAAAAAAATACGGAGCCCGGGAAGTCACCTGTGGGAGAAAAAAAAAAACAATCCGTGGTGATGGTTTCGCAATCCGTCCGCTCAGTTTATAAACCGTACTCACGAATTCTCAAACTGTTCCCTTGGTTTAACAAACCGTACCCACGAGTTTCTAATCCACACTCTCAGATTTGTAAACCGTGCCTTCAGTTTTTGCAATCTGTACCCACAAATTCATAAACCATGCCCACGCTTTCGCAATCCGTTCCCACGGGTTTGTAAACTGTACTCACGGATTTGTGGCTCACCCTTATTTTAGAAGAACATGTTGTTAACGAATCTTATAGTATATTGTTTTATTGTGTATTAAGTGGAATACATCAGATTGTCTTAACTGCGTCATCCTGTTCCCCACCTTGATGTTGATGTGTTTGCTCCCTCTCTCTTCTTTTCTCTTCTTTTCTCTTCCAGTGCAAGACCTTGAACTTTGAAGTGAACTTTTAAAATGTCCTCTGCTTGCAGGAATTTTAGTTTGCGGAATCTGGGGTCAAGGGCTGCTGCAATAATACATACATTTTCTCCATCATCTCTGAATTTAGTTTCCCAATCCCATCTTGATGTCATCTCCTGTGCAGCAACGCCTTGGAAAGCCTTGACAGCTGCGTTCTCAAATAATGTGCTCTATATGGACTTCTGTAGGGCCTTCACCAGCGGAGGTAGAGCGGAAACAGTTGTGGCAGTGAAGAGAATCTGTGCAACAACATTGTTTATTTTACTTTCACTTTCCTTTTTGCGTGAATGGGTGGAGTGCTTCAATTAACGACGGAAGGAAGTTGGATATAGGGAAGTGTGTCCAAAGGCGGCCTTACCTATTTTTCCCCCTTTTCAATTGAAACAGGCCCTGCCCTCTAAGGGGGGCCCCAACAGACCAGCAAAATCCCATTCATTTTCTCCGCAGGATATTGATTTTCAGCCATAATGTCTAAACCAGTGGTTCTCAAACCTGTCCTGGCGTACCCCCAACACTGCACGTTTTCTTTGTCTCCCTAATAAAACACACCTGATTCAACTCATCAGCTCATTCACCCATGTTATAATGAGCTGATGAGTTGAATCAGGTGTGTTTGATTAGGGCGACAAAGAAAACGTGCAGTGTTGGGGGTACGCCAGGACAGGTTTGAGAACCACTGGTCTAAACCATCCAAGGTAGATTGACCACGAGCTACGAGGTTGTGAAACGAAAGTTTCTGCTCCTATAAAAGCCACAAGGTATAAAAATCAACCTTGTTATTTGCGATCTTCTGTAGAAATACTACACTACCCATAATTCTAAGCAAAACACTGACGTCTCTGATTGGTCGAACTCGCGGTTACCATGGCGATGTTTACCACCCCCACGAATGGTGATCTGAAGTAAATAAATACCGGTAGTTATACTTTGCCTTTTTTGCCGTTAGGTTAAAACGTTATTTTGAGCAGGAAAATGATTTTAATAGGAAATGAAACGTACATATGCTAGTGGTGCTGAAAAACTAAAGATATCAGACAACAAAAGAAAAGCTTTACTCAGTCTACCAAAAGTGACCTCTTTCTTTGCTCCAGCATCTGTAACGTTAACCCTACCCCGGGCCGAACCCCCGTCACAGGATGCTAGCCAAAATAAAGATAATCCGTCTTCAACAAACATCAACTTCAAACATCGTTATTTATTTATGAAGTTCGGTTCAGTGTCAGTCAGACACTGTTTCTTCTTTGCTTTTGTTAAATAATTCAAGTTGAGGGGATGTTTGAGCTGTTTTTTGTTTTTTTAAGTCAGCCCAGACAGCTGAAAATATAACGTTACTGTAGTTCGACTGAAGCGTTGCACTTCCAGACCGACTGATTTTGAGCTGTTCTGAAGACAAGTCAAAGCTGCTTATCCGCCTATCTTGGTGTCTGACGATGACCCGCGATACTCTCTAGCTGCCGTCATACCTGCAAACTTGGTCAGTACCTCTGCTCCGCCATTACACACACTACTACACACACACACACGCACGCAACCACTCGCATACCTTCCACATTTGCACATTCTGTGTGCTTAGTGTTTTGTTGTTCCTAATTGTTGCCGCCCGTTAAAATTGTTGTTTGATGTTGTTGATTTACAATGAAATGAATGAGATGTTTATCAGATGTTTACTTTTTTCTCTTTTCTTTTTTTATGGACAATTTGTGAATGAATGTGGACACGAATCTGCAAACGTGGATTAGAGCGACACGATTTTCTGCACGGATTTCAAAGACTGGATTTCTGATTATCTACTGCTAGTGTTGAACTTTTTTTTTTTTACTTTTTAAAAAAAGGAGTTTGTTATTATTATTATTATTATTACTATTGTTATTATGAACATTATATAATTAAAGAATAAATATCCCATTGTGAACTGAATTTTTCTGGGATTATTATTTTGATTTGTTTGTGTAACAGGTGGTTATTCATTTATGTCTGGCTATCCTGGGTTAATTTAAATTTTGACAGGTTTTAATCCTGTCTGGCGCCCGAAGTTTTCTTTAAAATAATTTATTCATGTTAGGGCGGCCACCACCGTTACACAGTCACATTGGACTCTGGAAGACAGTGGCACACTCAAAAGGCCTCAGGACTTGTTCCACTTCCTCAAGTAGGCTCCACTGATCACTTTTTAAATCCAGGAAGCGCTTCCCTTGTGGTGTGGCATCAGGATCTGAAAGCGTTGCTGTCACAGGCCACCTCTGTTCAAGCAGACGGCTGATCATGTGCAAAGTACTGTTCCAGCTTACGGATACATCTTGTATTAAGATATGCTTAGGGGTACCCATTTGTTGCTGCTTTGCTTTCAGCCTTGTGATGGCCAGCTCACTTTTTTAAAAATGTCCCACAAGGCTCTTCGCAGCCCTCAGTGCCCTACTGATCTGGGGATCCTTTAGAGCATGGTTGACAACCAACTGTAATGTATGACCAGCACACCTGAGAGAAGCAATCCCATGCTTTTCTTCCAAAATCCATAGAGCAGCAACAACATTCGCAGCATTATCATGTACAACCACCATTACATTGGTCATGGATATCTCAAACTTCTCAGCTGCTTTTTCCAGATGAATGCCGTTTGTTTGGCGTCGAGTGAGTCACTAGTTTTAGACTCAGAGCTGAATTATAAATGTAGCTTATTTTGCATGGCTTCTAATGCTATTCCTCCCTCTGACTTACTGTGCGTTGTGTAGGGCTGTTTGTCTCTGTCCGTGATGTCGACATGCCTATCCTGATTCAGCTTGGTTTCCACATGTGCAGTTAACTGATATTGAATGTGATGTTGACTTTTGTTATGTGAAGTATGTATAATGTTACTATAACAGCTTTAATCCCGTGTTGAAGACACTGTACTGTTTCATATACTGTTTTTATACAGCAGAAATGCCTTAGAAGCTGAAGATTTAATTTAATTTATTTTATTTTACATTTTATTGTGAAATAGACAAAGTATTGTAAACATGTATCACTGTACTTTTGTTAAAAATAACCATCCCACTATACGATCAGAGTTGAACAAGTTTAATAAAAAGAGCAGAACTCCTGATAACTGCTGTGGCCTGTTTGTCTCTGTCCGTGATGTCGACATGCCTATCCTGATTCAGTTTGGTTTCCCCATGTGCAGATGCAGCTCCACATACACAACACAGTGAGACTGATCCATAGAGAACCGTTACATCTACACTAACTTGGATGGGTTAAATGCAGAGGACAAATTCCGAGTATGGGTTACCATACTTGGCCTTCACTGGTCTTTAAATTTGTATTAAATTGTAAACTACTTTACACTTCAAACTACTTCAACTGAAAACCTTCAAACTTTAATATTTTAAAACTAATTCAAACTTTCTGGTCCGGCTTTCTCAAGCCAACTTAATGTTTGTCTCAACAAACCTTTTTTATCTAGTTGTAAGATAATATTCTATGCACGTAGGGCATTCAGTTCCTGGAGACCATATATATAGACCATATATATATATATAACAAGTTGTATTTAATTGCTATGATTTTTATGATTATTTAATTGAATACGAATTTTGAAAAATGAAGATGAGTTTGTATCATTCTATAACAGAAGTTTAAAAACTGGAACTGGAACTGGAACACATAACACGGCTTCATTCTTAATTCTCTCAAATCAATACAGAATGACTGTTGTTTTCCAGCCTCCTGCAGGCGTGGCGAGTCTTTCAGTGCTTTTCTTTCAATTTAGATTTCAAGGCGTTGGTGTTGAGATGGCATCATTTTCGGGTAAGAATCAATTAAATATTAATCAATTAAATATATGCAGCAACGTTTCCTCAATTAGCTATTCATTAAGTAGCTATTTATGAAATATTAGCAAACATCAGGTTTACTTCATTTAGTTTATTCACTGCGCTCTTACATTTATGTTTTAAAGTAGATTTGAACACCAGGAAGAAACTAATAACCGACGTAAAAGGCTCTCACATGCATTTTTATAGGCTACATAAAAACTTTTAATACTCATAAAATGTATTATCTAGGTTATGCAAGGTTATAGTTGTGCATTTTAAATTAGTTTTTATTTTAAAATCTTGTTCAAATTTGCTATAACTTTCAGTTCCGTTTTTATTGATTTCATTAATGAGTTTGTTATAGTTTTAAGTTAACATTTTTATTTTGTGATCACATTTTTTTGTTTTTATATATTTTAGTTTCAGTAAGCAGAATTAACAGAACACTTCTAGAGTGCAGACCAAAGCAAGACATTTTAATTTGATCTTGATGGAAACGTAGTGACAAAAAAATAAAGCATGTTGAGACTAATCAGATGTGCAATAGTAAAAGAATGCAATGCAAATATACCAAAATTAACATTTTTAAACCCTGGTCAAGACTTTTTACTCCATAAATCTAAACCAGAGCACTCTGATTGAGGGTCCCTATATCAGAGGCGCCTGCAGGATTTTATCTCAGGCTACACACAGGTTTTTTTTATTTATTTTTACGTTCCCCCAGTCACTGAGCGGCTTTGTGTTTTCAGAGAAACACGTGATCAACAAAAAACCAAGGTTCGCTTTGTTTCCAGTCACGTGAATGCTTCACTTTGCGTGTCGAAATGTTTAAACCCAGACCACAAGCCTAGCCTACTCTACTGGCTTAGGGAAGTTCAAGTCCATTTACTACGATTTTTTATATATAACCTATATATTTTGCCATTTAAAAAACATAAAATAATTAGAGCACCATTAACTTTCCTCAAACAACTCTGTTGGTATTATTATAATTAGTATTATTATAATTATTGTTGTTGCATTTAATTTATTGCATACAGAACAGGATTAGGGCCAAGCAATAATAAAAGAATAAAACCATCTCAAGATTAAAGTCATTATAATGTGAGATTAAACTTGTTAAATTTCGAGAAAAAAACTCAAAACAAAACTTTGAGAATTTTTTGTGAAACTTTTTGAGACATTTTTTTTGAGAAAGAAGTTGAAATAAAATGTAGAGAATAAACTCATTATTCTTTATTATTCTATTCTTTGAAAAGCATTCGATCAGTTTTTTATTATTTTATTATTGCAACAAAAATATATACAAATATTTGTACATGCATATATATTTCACAAGAAGTAGAAAATAACATACATAAGAACATGTAAAATAAAGTAGTTCATGCCAGGGATAAAATTACAATATTTAAAGTAAACAAAAATCTTCATAGGTCTTTCTTGCTTTTTTGTTCTTAATTTTATCTAATGGGTCACCATATTGTTTAATCTCTTTTATAAATTGTTCAAAGCTTGGCTTAGCTTTAGTCCATTTTTTCACATGAATGTGATATTTTCTAAGTAAAATAAAAAGTTGTATAAGGAAGCACATCTTACTTTTGAAATGAAGGTCTGTTTATACATCTATGTCCGCAGATGTTCCAAATAATGTTGTCAGGTAATTAGATAAGATTCTTTATGATTTTATTTGGAAGAAGAAAATACACAATTTACAGAAAGATATTCTAAACAAAAAATAGAGACTTTAGTGGCCTTGAAGTTTTAAATGTTATAGATCCCAATAATGTGTTTAAAATAGAATGAATAATCGAATTTATTAAAAATAACGATAGTGTATGGAATGCTTTCCCAAGTTACATATTTAAGTCTTTGGGTGGCAATAATTTTCTTTTAAGATGTAATTTCTCAGTTGAAAAAATCCCAGTTAAACTGGCAAACTTTCATAAGAAGGCACTGCTGGCTTGGCAACTTTTCACCACATCGATGCTGTATATGGAATAATATTTGCTGTCATAGATATATAAACAGACCTTGAGATCCCTTCTGCTTTTGAAAGTAGAATACATCCATTTATGGACAGATCTCTCATAAGTCACATATTGAATCGGTGTTTAATTTTCTCAATAATAAGCTCAAAATTTAACCAGCTTCTTTGATTCAAATCTTTACACACCATTATCACCATTACACACCAAGGTATGTGGTATTGTCTTTAATTGGTATCCCACAAATGTCTTTCAACACACTATCTTTAAGAGAGAATAAAGTGGACTTATTCTTATTCATCTTTTATCCAGAGATTCCAGAAAATGTTCCAATACATTTAATAACTTCATCCAATACGTCACTGTTTTTGACAATAATTGTGGTATCATCCGCTAACTGGCTAAGTTTAATCTCTTTTCCAAACACTGAAATTCCTTGAAAACGTGCTTTTTTTATATGAGCAGCCATGACCTGAGTAACCAATGTGAAGAGAAAAGGTGAAATAGGACATCCTTGTCTTATCCCACGCAGGGGCGGCGCCAGAGAATTTTTAACATGTGCTGAGGGGTGCTAGATCATTGACAGTGGGAGCTGCGCAATTATTGGCAATATATACAGTATATATATACTATTAATAAATGAGCAAAACTTGGCCACTAAATATTTAATATTCAATTATTTTAATGATCACAATTAAAGTTTTATTTTATTTAATTCAAGAAGCGCAACATTCAGCATTCAATCAAATATTCTAAAAGATGTAGGCTATTATTAATAATAATGTTATTTCAACATAATATCTCGTTATTTCGACATAATATGTGTGCGTGCAACAAGCAAGATGTGCATTTGTAAATCCGGTGACGCGTGCATTGATTTTTATTAATAAACTAGTGTTTTCTGACAGTGTCGGCTGCAAAGATGAAGTTGGCGATCGCCATATTCGTTGTGAACGTGCTTATACAGAGAGAAATGCACATAATGGATTACATAATCAGAGAGTAGCCTTTTTCTTTTCGTTTTGAATTATTTCGTTTAAAGACATTTCAAGCTTTGTGTATTTGATGTATTTCTCATGTCTGTGTGAGGCATACGTGGAGTTTCGTTTGAGATGCGCTCCAGTTAACGTTCAGTGCAAGTGACCGAGCGGGCGCCTCTATGATTATATTGTCTGTTGTATTTGCTTCTTATTTATTAAATCCAAGCAATTGGTTGATAAAAATTTATTAAAATTAAGATACAATTTATACAAAACGAAATTCACTTTAAAGAAAGGTTTTCTACAAAACAAAACTTAATGAAGTGGTCAAAATCATGTCTGGCCCGCTCCTCTCGATATATTGCGCATCCTATCTTACTCATGCTGTTCACTTTTCATAAATCAACATAAATGGAAAAAAATAACATTATAATATTTTAACAAATATGAAACTAAATGCGCTTATTTAATGGCTACAACAGTATAGTAGGCCTACAGACTCTCTATTTGTACAAATTGCTGCACATTCATTTACTTCTGAATTTTGCACACACAAGTTGAAAGGCATTTGTTCAAATCAAGTTCATAGATAATTGTGCGTGCATTTATTAATCATTATGATACTAAAATCATAACAAAGTAGGCTATGTTATGTACAAAAAATCAGATGAGCCCAGAATATGAACGTGACATTTAATTATTACACGTTAAGCATTATAAGAACATTTAATGTGGCTTAATGCAGATTAGAATGTCCCCTTATTATGTCGAAATAACGAGTTATTATGTCGAAATAATGAGATATTATGTCGAAATAACGACTTCTTATGTTGAAATAACGACTTCTTATGTCGAAATAACAACTTCTTAAGTCGAAATAACGAGATATTATGTTGAAATAACGACTTCTTATGTTGAAATAACGACTTAATATCTCGAAATAACAAGATAAGTTTTCTTTTTTTTTTTCTTCAAAATGCGGTTCAGGGCTTCCATAGAATACAGCCTGAATATAATTGCTTCCAGAAATTATTTTTGGGGGTGCTTTCGGGGTGCTTTGGTCTTTCTTGGGGGTGCTGAAGCACTGCTAGCCCCTCCCTAGCGTCGCCCATGATCCCACGGCCCATATCAGATCTCTGACAGGTACTGCGAGATAACTGAACTATTTGAACCATAATACGTTTAATTATACGAATTATACCATTATACGAATCATTAAAGCGTACAAAATTCTTTTTGAAAAAAATGACCAAAACCAAAGAAATCAAAAACTTTGAACATAAACAAATGTTCAGTAGTGTCAAACGCTTTATAGAAATCAATAAATAATATAAAAGATATTATTGGGATAAGATATCTATAATCAATTAAATCTAAAATTAGTCTAATATTATTTCCAATGTAATAGCCTTTCAAAAAACCTGACTGCTCTTCATCAATTATTGCATTTAGTTCCCTGTCAAGGGAACTCGACTGCGTCAATGACACTTTGGGGACGCTCCCTTAGAGTAGCGGCTCTGAAGTATGAATGAAAACTAATCCAATCCTATTGGCGTTGTGTCGTGACGAAATGAGTGACGGCATAGGCGGAAGCTAGATAAAGACGCCGGCACAGCATAGAGTTAGCTTTTGCTCTTCAGCAAGCGCTTCTCTGTTGTGTGTGAAAACTGAAAGAGAAAAGAAAAAGTGTGTGAAATGGCTAGTGAGCAGTTTAAGTTGTGTGTTCCTCCCTGCCCACGCTACATCCCGGGCGGGGATACTCATGATTTATGTGTGCTATGCTTGGGAATGCAGCATGCCCAAGCAGCCCTCAAGGGGGCTGCTTGCGGCCACTGTGAGAGTTTATCTATCAGAGTGCTGCGCTCTCGGCGGGCTATAATTGATGAAGCCGGCCAACCTTGCGCTCCCCACGGCTCTGGTCCCGCGTCCGCTGAGGCGGCGCGGCGGCTCAGATCGTGGGGCTCGCAGAGTGAGCTAGCAGACGCGACCGGGACTGCTTTTGCACTTTCCCCGTCCTCGTCTGGTAGCTCGGATTTCCTTCCTCCCTGTGCGGAAGCCCGCCCTGCGGCTTCTTCCGCTCGCGCTGATGATCCCGTGCTGCAGCTCTCTGATTCCGAGGAATTAGATGTGCTCAGCATCGTGGAAGGGGAATTCCTTGAACAGCCCCCACACACTGTGCAAACCTCATCGGCACCAGTTAAATATGAGGAGCTTTTAGAGGTCATTACACGTGCTGTAGAGAAATTAAATATTAACTGGCCTCAAGAGAGGCAGGAAGCGCGTGCTTCAGGCAAACTGGATGAGCGCTTTTTACAGTACCGACCTCAGCCTCCACGCAGGGCTTTGCCATTTTTCCCAGACTTACACAATGAGTTGTGTAAGTCGTGGAACAGGCCGTTTTCTGCTCGCCTGTCTAATCCCCCGATATTGGATTACAGCAACATCGTGGGGGTTAAGGAAAATGGATATGGGGTGTTACCACGGGTCGAGGAATCTTTGGCCAGTTATGTGTCTCCTGACGCGGCATCATCTCTTAAAGCCCCGGCATTGCCTTCTAAGCCCTGTCGCACGACATCTGGCTTAGTAGGCAGGGCGTATATGGCAGCGGGGCGGGCTGGTGCGAGCCTGCACACCATGGCTATTTTGCAGGCCTACCAGGCCAACCTGCTACAGGACATTGATGAGGGCGAGGGCCCGACACCTGAGGATGTCGCGGAGCTGTGCAGAGCCACAGATTTGTCTCTCCGGGTTACCAAGGAGACGGCCCGTGCTATTGGGTGCTCCATGGCAGCTTTGGTAACTGCGGAGAGGCATCTGTGGCTCAATATTTCCGGTATAAAAGAGAAAGATAGGGCTTTTCTTTTGGATGCCCCTGTTTGCGGCCACTGGTCTGTTCGGCGACGCAGTCAATACGGTCGTCGACAGATTTCAGGAAGCCAAGAAATAGAGCACAGCTTTTAGGCAGCACATCCCTCGCCGCTCGAGGTCCAGGAGGGTGGCTTCTGGGAGAAGTGGCCAGCCTCAGACATCTGCAAGCTCCTCATTTAGGCAGGATCAAAGAGAGAGTGTCGCTTCTAGAGCTCCCCCTCGAAGAGCTTGGGACTCTGGATGGCGCTCTCACCCGCAGCCTCCTGAAAGGGCAGATTTAAGAAATGTCCTTCAGGCTAAGAAGGCTAAGGGAAAGAGGTCCTAATGTCAGTGGGACCTCTGAGGGCCGCCCCCCACGAGAGAGAGCGATCGAGGTCCTCTCTCCCGTTGGGCCCTCAGGAAACTGGTGTCAGTATCCCGCCGCCTTTGGCGCTTCGGGACACATCGGTTTCCAGCGAACGCACGCTGCTCTCTCCACCCTACAGGCTTATGGTCAGGCAGCGTTCGCGTCCGCACAACGAGAGTCGTTTTCGAGGGGTTCCCGAGGGGCTGGTTCCCTTGGTGAATTTTGCCGAGGCATGGCAAAGCCTCTCCAATATAATGGTGTTAGAACAAGAAGTTCACTCGCTGCTGGCAAAAGAGGCCATAGAGTATGTTCCTCCACCAGACAGGGAGTCCGGGTTCTACAGCCGGTACTTCATAGTTCCAAAGAAGGATGGAGGGTTGTGTCCGATTCTATATCTAAGGCATCTGAATCGGTCTCTGAGGAGGTTCAGATTCAGGATGCTCACCATTCCCACTATCGTGAATCAAATCAGGTCCGAGGACTGGTTTGTCACGATAGATCTGAAGGACGCATACTTCCACGTTTCCATCCTTCCCTCTGACAGGAAGTTCCTGAGGTTCGCTTTTGGGGGCAAGGCGTACCAGTATCGTGTTCTTCCATTCGGCCTAGCTCTCTCCCCTCGCACATTCACCAAGTGCATGGATGCAGCTCTGGCCCCGCTGAGGCTCCAGGGCATCCGTGTGCTAAACTACATCGACGACTGGCTCATTTTGGCCCAGTCTCAAGATATGGCGGTTCGGCATCGAGATGTCGTCCTTGGCCACATTCAAAGCTCCACGAGGAAATTGTACGGCCTAAAGTGGAATGTCTTCACCACATGGTGTAGACAACGTGAAGTGGATCCAGTTAACTGCCCAGTGGCTTCAGTGCTGGAATTCCTCTAAGATCGCTTCTCTGCTGGTCTTACCCTGTCCACACTTAAGGTGTACGTGGCTGCCATTGAGGCTCCTGTGGGTGATGGGCCGCTGAGAAGACAACAGCTGGTCGCACATTTCCTCCATGGGGCTCGGAGGATGAGACCTGTGGCTCGTACCAGGGTTCCCACCTGGTACCTGGCAGTGGTTCTCGAAGGGCTGGTCGAGGCCCCCTTCAAACCTCTGGAGTCGGCTGAGGCCAAGAACCTGTCCTTGAAGGTGGCTTTCCTGTTGGCCATTACCTCTCTGAGGAGGGTAGGAGATCTTCAGGTGCTCTCTCTATCTCACGGGTGCCTGGAGTTTGCTCCAGGCGACATCAGAGCCATCCTTCATCCTAGGCCGGGCTATCTACCTAAGGTTCCATCCAATGTGGCTCGGCCTGTGGTTCTGCAGGCTTTCCATCCTCCACCTCATGAGACGGTGGTCGAAGAGAGACTTCATCGGCTCTGCCCCGTCAGAGCTCTCAGAAACTATATTCAGAGGTCCTCTTCATGGCGGAAGTCGGACCAGTTGCTGGTATGTTTCGGGTCGCCCAAGAAGGGGCTTCCTGCCTCCAAGCCCACCATCAGTAACTGGATCGTTCAGGCTATATCTTCGCCTACCAGGTGCGCAATCTGCCTTCACCTCTGGCCGTGAGGGCTCATTCTACCAGAGGCATGGCGTCCTCTAAAGCCCTCTTTTTGGGGCTCCCATCCAAGAAGTCTGCGATGCAGCAGGGTGGGCTACCCCGCAAACCTTTATTAGGTTTTATAGTTTGGACCTTCCCTCGACACCTGGCACCCTTGTGCTCTCGTCCTAAGGGTGCCTGTATTCAGCTTCACACTGGGACAGGCAGGGCTCGTTGTGGCATAGTGGGTATTCGTTCTCCAAAGTGTCATTGACGTAGTCGAGTTCCCTTGACAGGGATCGTCTCGGGTTACGTATGTAACCCTTGTTCCCTTAGAGGGAAAGAGACTGCGTCCCTTCGCCACGCCTCCCCCTGCCTGGGAGCGCTTGCTTCATCGCGAAGCTAACTCTATGCTGTGCCGGCGTCCTTATCTAGCTTCCACCTATGCCGTCACTCATTTCGTCACGACGCAACGCCAATAGGATTGGATTAGTTTTCATTCATACTTCAGGGCCGCTACGCTAAGGGAGCGTCCCCAAAGTGTCATTGACGCAGTCTCGTTCCCTCTAAGGGAACAAGGGTTACATACGTAACCAGAGACGATTTTTCTTACGAATTTTTGCAAAAATGAAAGAAAAGATTTTAGTATCATTATTTAAGAAACTAATTGGTCTCCAGTTTTCTAAGAACAATCTATCTTTGTAAGGCTTGGGTATAAGTGTAATTACCCCTCGTTTTAGTGATGCGGGCATTTCTCCCAAATCAACTGCTTCTTTAAAACTGCAAGTATAAAGGGTGTAAGATCATTACAAACATGTTTATAAAACTCCCATCAAGCCATCATTCCCAGGAGATTTATTTTCTTCAAGACTATTTATAAAAAAAATAAATTTCCTCAATATTTAATTCTTTATCACATGCTTTTTTTGTAGTCTGGTGTAATCAATACTGGTTGATAAATTACTAAGAAAACTATAGAATTTACTATAAAATTGATTAACGAAACAAGAAATATCCTTGGGATTAGCATTAGTAAGTCCATGTATTATTAATTTGTTTACTGAAGTTATTTCTCTATTTATTTTTTCTAAACCAAAAGTGTATTTTTTTCTCCTGCTTCCATCCATTTTTGATTAATTATTTCATTAATTATTTTGTAATCATTTTCTTTTTTTTAATGGATTTTACATACAATAATGCGTATTTCCTTATTTCAAATTTTGTTTGTTCCCATAAATTCCCATAAGTTTGAATCAAAGAAACTTGTTGCAAATATTTAACAATTAAATTCTTAACTTGGTCACAAAAATCATTATGTTTCAATAGACTATTATTTAACTTCCAATATCCTCTTTAACTCTACTTGATTGACAAAGTAACACATTCATTTTAATAGATATGCCTTTGTGATCTGTTAAAACTGATGGTTCAGTAGTAACAAATTCAACTCTCTCATTTTTACAGTATGTTCTGAAATAAGCCAAAAATAAATACGCAATTGCTGAGATGTCCCTATTACTCCATGTATACAAAAGTGACTGTGGATTTTTATATGTCCATTATGTTCAGTCGTAAACAAACATTGCTTGATGCACTTGCCATATTGTCAATTCTAGGTGGCAATCGATCTTGTTTTCCATCGAACACCGTATTAAAGTCACCACCCCAAATTACAGCTGAGGGGAATTTTGAACGTAAATGATTAATATGGCCTTCAATATCTTGAGAGATTAACTCATTTGTTTTTTTTTTTATTATTGGTGGCATATAATAATAATTTTAGCGTGGTTTATATCAATAAGTAGAGCAATTCAATGACCTTGATCATCTGTTTTGTGACTTCTAACCTTCCCTGAAAACCTGTCCTTTAAAATAGCGACACCTGCTGTCTTATTTGAGGCACCAAAAGAAAACCAAATGTCAGAACCACACTGATTCTTCCAAAAAAGCACATCATCTTTGCAGGCATGGGTTTCTTGAATAAAACAAAAATCTGCTTCTTTACCTTTACAAAACAAAAACAGAGCTTTTCTTTTTAGCATGTCTCGTATACCCCGAGCATTAACAGAAAATATTGATATTGACATAAATTTAAAGAAGAAGGAAACAAAACTGTAATAGAACAATTAGGTGAACAGTGAGCAAATTAAGTTTGTTGAGAGTGTGTAAAGCAGTGGCGGCTGGTGAAAAATATCTTAGGTGGGGCTGTCATAATCAGCCGTTTTTAATAGTCTGGTAACCATGGGAGTGTTAGGCCTACTTTCTGCCCTTGGTATGTGTATTGTGCTTTGATGTTTATTTTGTTCTATTCCTTAACCCAGTCCCAGTGGTTCTCAAACATTTTAGGGTTGTACCCCTATGGCAAGCCGTTTTAACATTTAATCATTTTAACCGACTAGTCTCTATTTTCATGCTACTAGTACTTATTTTTTAGATACTAGTAGCTAATGAATAAGTACTAGTACTTAATGGAATAGATACTATCTAAAAAATAAGTACTAGAAGCATGAAAATAGAGACTAGTCGGTTTAAATGATTAAATGTTAAAATGGGATGCCATAGTACCCCAAGAGGCTTTAATATCCTTCTGCTTACCCCCACTCTTCAGTCACACCTTTTTCAGTAAGGGACAATATTTGCCCCCTTAAATCGATTTTTTCAAGTGCATTTTTACCTTTGCAAATACCTTTATAAAATAAATAATGCTTTGAATAATAAAAAAAAAGTTAAATAGATAAATATGCAATGATGGTAAAAACGAAGTGATGCTTTTAAATATTAAATTAAAACCGCCAGTAGGTGATGAGTCATCGAGTCAGTCATTCAGTAACAAAGCAAGTGGCTGTATTTGAATTAATGATCATTGACTCTAAAGATTCGTTCACAATCATTGCTGCAGTTCTGCTGTGGCTTTCATTGGAGCTATTCATTTATTGTAAAAATACTGACAACTGTGTTGAAAATGAACATCACTTAATATTAATATTTCGTTTGTTGAACTGTTGTATAAAATCAATGTCACATTCGCAATCGTGTGGATCTATGCACAGCCTCTATATTTGTTCTTCATGCTAGTAAGTGCTAACTTAAATCCCTACTTTTACAAAGGTAACGTACATTGTCGAGAACGGCAGTATTGTAGTATCAGGTTAACTAATGGGGTAGGAACCATGTGTAGGTTGTTGTTGTAGGGGGGAACGATAATAAAGCCGTGGGTTCAACGGATGTACAGCTGTGGTCCTTGTGTTAAGCCTCCTATAAAGGTTACAGTGTACCTATAAAACACGTAACATGGTGTCAGAAGCAAAAACGTCGAACAAATAAGAGATAACACAGGACGCAGGCGAGTTGTTTATTTGCTTTCTCTCTGCCGATTACCAAAAGTTTGGGACTAACGCTAACGCTAGTGAGCTCACAGACGGCAAAATGAATCAGTTTCAAGTTTCCCCACCAGAAAAGTTCACATTTAAAGCCGAAGACTGGACTAAATGGATTAAACGCTTCGACAGATTCCGCATTGCATCTGGATTGGAGACACAAGCGGACGAAAATCAAGTGAATGCACTGATTTACACAATGGGGGAGGAGGCGGAGGATATACTGGTTTCCCTGCACCTCAGCCCAGAGGAAGCGAGTGAGTACGAAACAGTTAAGAGAAAGCTGGATGCTCACTTTGTAACACGCAGAAATGTGATCTTTGAGAGGGCAAAGTTTAACCAGAGGCAGCAAGAAATGGGCGAGTCGGCTGACAGCTTTCACACTGCGCTGCACTGTCTAGCGGAGCACTGCGGATACGGAGCTCTGCATGACGAAATGGTGAGAGATAGACTTGTTGTGGGTCTGAGAGATAAACGCTTGTCTGAACAGCTACAACTTGATCCCGAACTGACTCTAGAGAAAGCAATTAACAGAGCTAGACAAAGCGAGCAGGTGAAGAAGCAACAAGAAATGCTAAAAATGAACTTTAAAGCAGATATTTCCACCGCTCAGCTTGACAGCGTGCACGTGCGACAGCGCAACGGCGCACGCGCAAAACAACCCAAGCCACAATACAAGCAAACAGAGAAAAAACACAAGGAAAAACAGGTACAATGCAGCAGATGCGGTGATTCAAGATGGCATAGCCAACAACAATGTCCAGCTAAAGAGGTAATATGCAATAACTGCAGGAAAAAAGGACATTACGCCAGAGTGTGCAAAACCAAGAGAATGTGTGAAATGCATGTAGCTACAGTGGTTGAGGACACTGGTGAGGAAGTTGCATTTCTGGGTTCACTGTCAGCGGATGCAAATGACAGCCCATGGATGACAGACATACATGTGGAGAATCTCAATGCACGCTTTAAAATTGACACTGGCGCAGACGTCACCGCTATATCAGAAATGCTGTATAACCAGGGTCAGTTCAGCAGGCTGGAGAAGTCAACGAGGGTTCTGCTGGGGCCAGGAGGGACTCGTCTGAATGTGAAGGGCAAGTTCACAGCCACTCTCAGTAAGAACAGTAAAAGTACTAAAGAGGAAATTTACGTTGTGGAGGGGCTGTGCACACCACTGCTAGGCGGGCTTGCTGCAGTGGCACTGCAGTTGGTCGCCAGAATAAATAACATCAGCCTGGACTCCAAAGAGACAGTAAAAAGGGAGTTCCCTAAGCTCTTCTGTGGACTCGGTAAAATGGAGGGCGAGTACAACATAGTACTGAAACCAGGCGCTCAGCCTTTCTCCCTCTCAACTCCCAGGCGCATCTCCCTCCCACTCCTGCCAAAGGTCAGAGAGGAGCTGGACCGAATGGAGCAGCAGGGTGTTATCTCAAAGGTGGAGGGGCCCACTGAATGGTGTGCGCCTATGGTGGTGGTGCCGAAACGCACAGGGAAGGTGAGAATATGCACCGATCTTACAGAGCTGAACAAATCAGTTATGAGAGAGAAGCACCCCCTCCCCTCAGTTGAACACACTTTAGGGCAGCTCGCTGGGGCCAAAGTGTTCTCAAAGCTAGACGCCAACGCAGGCTTTTGGCAGATTCCACTGTCCAAGGAGTCATCTCTGCTAACCACTTTCATAACTCCGTTCGGGCGGTATTGTTATAATCGCCTGTGTTTTGGGATCTCATCAGCACCAGAACATTTCCAAAAGCGCATGTCACGCATCTTGGAGGGCCTGGTGGGTGTTCTATGTCAGATGGATGACGTGCTCATCTGGGGAGCCACACAGACGGAGCATGATGAGAGACTGTGGAAAGTACTGTCAAGACTGCAGGAGGCGGGAGTGACGCTCAACGATAAGTGTGAGTTTTCTAAGAGCAGGATGAAGTTCCTGGGGCAGGTCATTGAGGCATCAGGCGTCAGTGCTGACCCTGATAAAGTGAGCGCTGTAAAAGCTATGTCAGCACCCAGTAACGTCAGCGAAGTGAGACGCTTCCTGGGGATGACAAATCACCTGGGGAAGTTCCTGCCTCACTTGGCTGAGAAAACACGACCACTCAGAGACCTGCTGAAAAAGTCCAGTATGTGGGCCTGGGGGCCGCAACAACAGCAGGCCTTCGATAACATAAGAGAAGATTTGACGACACCCCCAGGGCTTTCATTGTATGACCCGAACGCTGAAACGCTTGTCTCTGCTGACTCTTCCTCATATGGGATGGGCGCCGTTCTTCTCCAGCGGCAAACAGACACAGAGTGGAAACCTGTGGCGTATGCCTCCAGAGCCCTCAGCAGCACTGAGCAGCGATACGCCCAGATCGAGAAGGAGGCGCTAGCATCAACATGGGCCTGCGAGAGGTTCGCGGAGTTCCTCATTGGAAAGAGTTTTCACATTGAGACCGACCACAAGCCCCTGATTCCTCTACTAGGCTCAAAGAGCTTAGATGAACTTCCTCCACGCATACAGCGTCTACGCATGCGACTAATGCGGTTTGCCTACACCATATCACATGTGGCGGGCAAAGACATTGCTACTGCGGATGTGCTGTCCCGAGCTCCCATCAGTCACACTGCAGAAGGATTGCAGGAGGAGGAAATCAACCTCTATGTTGACTCTGTTGTAGCGAATCTCCCAGCTACAGAAAAGAGGTTAAGAGAAATTCAGAGACACCAGGACGACGACCCCATACTCAAGCAATTGAAGAAATTCTGTGTCGAAGGATGGCCAGATAAATTCTCAATTAACAGAGCATTCCAGCCATATCTGCAATATTCAGGTGAGCTCACAATCCAAGAGGGTCTACTGTTGTATGGCAGCAGAATAGTTATCCCAGCGTCACTCAGGGCAGACATCTTGTCCAAGCTGCACGAGGGCCATCTAGGAATAACAAAATGCAGAGAGCGAGCTAAGCATTCAGTGTGGTGGCCAGGGCTCAGCAGAGAGCTGACAAACATGATAGAGAAATGTGATGTGTGCAGCCGTGAAAGAGTCAATTTCAAAGAAAAGATGATGTCTACTGAGTTTCCGCCAAGACCATGGTCCACTGTAGGAGCGGATTTATTCCAGATAGACAACAAACAATACCTGGTCATCGTGGACTATTTCTCCAGATATTTTGAAGTAGCCAAACTGACATCTACAACATCTGGAGCTGTGATTGATCACGTCAAGTCTATCTTTGCTCGTCATGGTATACCTGAAGTGGTCCGCTCAGACAACGGCCCACAATTTGCATCTGAGATCTTCAGACAGTTTGCACAGGATTGGGGGTTTAGTCATGTGACATCCAGTCCCCATTTCCCACAGAGCAACGGGGAGGCGGAGCGCGCGGTGAGGACGATCAAAAGTCTTCTCAAGAAATCCAGCGACCCTTACCTCGCCCTGATGGCCTATCGAGCTGCTCCCCTGGCGAATGGATACAGTCCCACTGAACTTCTGATGGGGAGGAAAATAAGAACGCCAGTTCCTGTCATTCCATCCAAGCTCAACCCAGGGTGCGCAGACATGGATAACCTGAAAAGGACAGAGCAAAGGTACAGACAAAAACTGCGACAGAATTATGACAAAAGACACAGTGCACGCGACATGCCGTTCCTTCAACCCGGTGATCATGTGTGGGTCAAAGATACAGTGGAAAGAGGCACGGTGGTGTCTACTGCCGGCACGCCGAGGTCATACATCATTGAGACGCCCGGGGGCACTCTGCGAAGGAACAGATACCATCTTTCACCAACCCCTGTGGCTCCTGGAGAACCTGCTAACTTAATTGAACCAGCACCCAAGAGCACAGTTCTTGATGACACACACACTCCTGTCACACCCGGAGCACAGTGTGTAGCCAGTCAGCAGTCTCCTGTGTGTGAAAGACGTTTCCCAGCCCGAATAAGGAATCCTCCATCTTACTTGAAAGACTTTGTTCGGTCTTAGGAATGGCACCTGAGTTATGCAGGAGGGCAGGGAGTAGTTGATTGTCGCCAGTTTATGTTATGGATAAAGGTTTACAGAAGCACATGTTCATAGTACTTCACAGTTGAACAGTATGGAAAAAGTTGAGTACCATAAATGTGTGTTATTAATCTTACTGATCTTGATTACCATTTAATGATGGTATGGGTTATATTTTCAGTATAAGTAATCGGAAGAGCCTTCTGTTATAGTTTAGAAATGCTCTTAATGTTATTTTTGCATCTGCACAACGATTATCCTTTGCTCAGAAAGGGGGATGTAGTATCAGGTTAACTAATGGGGTAGGAACCATGTGTAGGTTGTTGTTGTAGGGGGGAACGATAATAAAGCCGTGGGTTCAACGGATGTACAGCTGTGGTCCTTGTGTTAAGCCTCCTATAAAGGTTACAGTGTACCTATAAAACACGTAACAAGTATAGCGCGATTTGCTGAGGCAGAGACCTGTCATATAGCCGACACACTGCTTAAACGAGACCTGTCATATAGCCGACACGCTGCTTAAATGCAGAAAGTTTTGACCGCAAAAGATGAGGTAATTTGATCGTATGTCATGTATTTACAGCATTTAACCTGAGAGAAATGCATGCTCAGTTTAAATCGTATTTTAAGATGAGATAGTATTAAAGGAACGGCAAAATTCAGCATTTTGTTCCGCACCCCCTTCTGTCACCTCACGGTTTGAGAACCACCACAAACCCAGTTTGAGAACCAGCTGCCTTTACATAACCTTGTAAAACGAAAAATAATAATAATATTACAAATAATTATTAGTATTTACTACGGAAGCGTATTGCATTCACTTGAGGAAAAAAAATCTACTCTGTTTTTCTGAATTAATGACTTAATTATCTCAGAATTATGAGATAATTTTCATGAAAAAAAATTTTTTTGCTCTGTTTTTCTGAATTAATGACTTAATTATCTCAGAATTCTGAGATAATTTTTTCTTGAAATAAAAATATTTGCTCTGTTTTTCTGAATTAATGACTTAATTATCTCAGAATTCTGAGATAATTAAGTCATTAATTCAGAAAAACAGAGCAATTTTTTTAAATGAAAAATTATCTCATAATTCTGAGATAATTAAGTCGTTAATTCAGAAAAACAGAACAAAATATTTTTTTATGAAAAATTATCTCAGAATTCTGAGATAATTAAGTCATTAATTCAGAAAAACAGAGCAAAAAAAAAATTTTTCATGAAAATTATCTCTTAATTCTGAGATAATTAAGTCATTAATTCAGAAAAACAGAGTAGATTTTTTTTTCCTCAAGTGAATGCAATACGCTTCCGTAATTAACCACCCAAACACAATTTAAAACAAACTGCATGATACCAGTGCTCTGTGAAAAAGTCAGTAATTATTTAATGCCATATTACAAGACTGAAGCATAACGTTACACAAAAACAAACAAATTGCACAAACTTTCCATTTGCATTTGAAATTTAACTCAAAAAGTTTAGTTACTTTCTCAGATAGGTCCCTCACTTCGGTAACTGTCCATGCTGGATCTGTCGCTGTTGTTTTAAAAAGTAATCACGGAAAGCAAAACAAGACATTAGCATGACCGCATCCAGCTAGCCAGGCCAATAGCTGTCTGATGGAGATAGGCGGCATGAGCGCGTGCGCGGGCGGGCACGCACAGCTTGGGGCGCTAACAGAAGCACCCATAGCTGACTAGATTTGAGCTCGCTGATTGGCTACAGTTTATGTCAAACATGTATATCTTAAATCAGCAATTGGCTAAGCTGCTCCACAAACCCACCAACATCTGCAAAGTTACAACGCTCAAAGTTCAAAGCAAAGGGAGATATTTGCTTTTAAAGAAATTGTTTTTTAAGGACTACAACAAATGGCTGGTAGAGACTACACCTAGAACATGTGCGTATAGTCAAGCCGCCATCTTGGCCCGCCTCCATTCGATCAGTGTTCATTGCATACTGATAGAGGACATGACTGAGTTGGATCACTTAGGGGCCGATCACACCTGACGCGTTTTTTGCAGTGAGAGGCGCCTATTTTCAATTGGTTTCCTATGGCAGTGAGCGTTCTGTGCGCTGTTTATGCGTCTGCTGCGCCTCGCGTTTTTGAAGTTGAAAAAAAAAAGCAACTCCGAGCGGAAAAGGTGCCCGACGTCATCGCGTTTTTTTCCACTGTCCAATCGAATGAAGTGAGAGGCGGGCCTTCCGTTTTAGTGATGAAAGCTACAGTTGCTTGAACGGCAGGAGAGTGCGATGATGGAGGATAAACTTGTGGTGATCTCGTGGGTTACCAGGAGCTTAACGACTTCACAAACCGTAACTACCACAATGTTAACAGAAAGTAAATAAAGTTAATAAAAGGCTGATTTGACATTTACTTGACTGACAGGACAGCTGTTTCAGTGGTTGCCTAGCAACATAAAAAACGCAGCGCATTGCTCGTTCTGTGATGGTAAGTGCTGTGCACCTCGTGTTTTCGAACCTGAAAAACGCGTTAGGTGTGATCGGCCCCTAAGTCAAGCTATACTTTAGACTTTCATTTCAGTAACAAAGAAATACTATCAGCATTAAATTTTGAGAATAAAGTCATTGTGTTTTGTGCTTGCCTGTTTGACTACTCTGCTCAATAAATTAAGCTGTTTGACTACTCTGCTCAATAAATTAAGCTGCAAATGGATCTTGTCATAACCGTGACAGATCTCTCTGACTCTGATGCTTCACAACAATTTCTTTGTTACTGAAAGAAAGTGTAAAATATAGCTTGACAAAGTGATTCAACTGTCATGTCTTCTATCAGTATGCAATAAACAATGATCAAATTCGTTTATTCTCAACCTATTATTTCGACTTTATTCTCAAAATGCAACAAGTTTTTTTTCCTTGAAACACAATGACTTTATTCTCAAAATTTAATGACTTTATTCTCAACATTGTATTTCAACATTTTTCTCGCATTATAATGACTTGGTTATTTTCTGAGTTTGGGGACATGCCGAGCCCTGGCTGCTATTAGAGCCTTTTCATAACGTGAAATACTGTCTTTCCACGCGATTCTAAAGACCTCTAAATGAGTTTGTCTCCATTTGCACTCTAGATTATGAGTTTTTCTCTTGATAGTGTGTGTAGCACTGTTGTACCATGGTGCATTACTTTTCGCTCTAAACTATTTTAATCTGATAGGAGCAACAGTTCCTAATGTACTAGAGAAAGTGATGCCCATACTGCTAATCATTTCCTCAAATTTGTGTGTTTGGGTACACTGAGCAGTATCTAATGTTTAGGAGCCCAATATTTAGAAATTGGTTTTGTTCACAATTTTTTTTGATTTTCTGGTTTAATCAAAATCAGATTTTTCTGAAATCTGATAAGAAAATCAGATAAGATCCTATAGTAGATTATTGAAATCACAATTTGGGGAATAGATACAGTCTATATAGAATGGACTTCACAGGCATTACTATCAATTAAGTGGGTGAACAATGACTGATTTGAGGTTTGACTTACAGTACTAGTCATAGTGTTGGGGAATTTACAGTTAAAGACCCAAGGACCAGATTTGATGAATGAAAACCAGGAGTCAGAAATGCAGACAATTGAAGACAAGAGTCAGAATCAGTGTTGGGAACGTTACTTTAAAAAAGTAATTAGTTATAGTTACTCACTACTTGTTCCAAAAAGTAACTGAGTTAGTAACTGAATTACTCTATAATAAAAGTAACTCGTTACCAGGGAAAGTAACTATTTGCGTTACTGTAAAAAAAAAAAAAAAAAAAAAAATTGCTATGTCAAAGAATTTGGATTTCTTTGAGCAGTTTTTAAGTCAGTTGAAATGAGTAGAACAGACAGGTGTTTGTACATAACTTTCAATATTTATTGCATGTCGACAGACAGCAAGAGGTTTATCCTGCACTTCAAGCATTATCTTTGTAAGAAAAGTAAACAGTTACACCATATAAAGTGCATTTAACTCTGCAAATTAAATCAACCTCTCTCAACTTTTTATTAAAAGTTTTATTAATAAAGTAAAGGCATTGGACCAGTTTATTTGTAGTGCACTGACTGTGCACATTATATAAGATTAATATATTTGTTTTCCTTAAAATTTTAATTTAGCAGTAACTTAAACACTTTTTGATGTTTGATTGCCTCACACACACACGCACACAAATGTAAACACTTTGCGACTTTTCGATCGCGCCCGCGCCTCTCTTTCTCTCTCTCTCTCTCTCTCTCTCTCTCTCTCTCTCTCTCTCTCTCTCTCTCTCTCTCTCTCTCTCTCTCTCTCTCACACACACACACATTAATGTAAACACTTTGCAACTTTTCGATCGCGCCCGCGCCTCTCTCTCTCTCTCTCTCTCTCGGTTCAATACGAATACATGTACCGTTCCACCCCTAGTTCTTGCCTTTGACCTCAATGAATTTGAAGTAGTGCTTATATCTCCACCTTGAAAATGCCAACTTTTCATTGGATTGCTCCTGACTCGCCATCTCTGCTGCTTCTTCGCATCTCTGTTTAGCTGGTGTGTGTGTGTGTGTGTGTGTGTGGCGCGTGTGCTGGCATGTGTGTAAAAACACTGGCTCTGATTGGCTACCATGAAACACATGACCCTGCCTTAGCCAATCATAATCGCTTACCTTGTTATTAACCCACCTCCTCAATCGCTGTGCGAGCCAGGGGTGCGTTCGGATTACACAGTTTATTCAATCAATGCATAGTAACGCACCGCATTTAACGTTCAGTAATGTTAACGGCGTTGTAACGACGGGAAAAGTAATTAGTTAGATTACCCCGTTACTGAAAAAATAACGTCGTTACCTAACGCCGTTCTTTTAAACGGCGTTATTCCAAACACTGAATTATAATAAATTGAAAAAAAGATAGTTTGCAGTTTCATCAGGCAGAAGATGAAATCAACTTCAAGACTCATAAGGAATTTCTTTGCCGCTCCCCTACATTTCCACAACAATTTTACATTTCCCTAAGGTCACTAAGCTTAAGTTTGAATGATTCGGAAAGGCGTGACAGGAGGGAAAAAAGGGCACAATAAGGCATCCACGGCAAGTCAGCATTCCGTACACCTGTGCATCAACACTCACGCACACGTACACACACACCACTCACGACACAGCACACGTGATGAAAAGACCACCAGCAATCCACCCCTGCCTTAGGCACTCAGCTCTTGTAACAACAGAATAGCCACATATAGATTATCCGGATGGTACCAAGACCTTGGTTTAGGCACGGAGGGGGCTCTCCAGGGTGCCAGTTGTTCACTTTACCAATACAGGACCTGTAAAAAATCAAATTAGCTACATTAGATTTACAGCTTCCAGCCTTGTCAAGGTTGAAATTGGTGAAGCTCTGTGTGGCGAGCAGGACGAGGCTAAGGGACCGTGGGAGATTGGTGCGAGGCCGGTGGCGTGATTGCTAATGAGCGACACCTGTGAGACACACCGGTCTCGTATCTTTCACGGAGAAGCGGAGAAGAATCTCTTTTTGAGTTATGACACCTCTCGGAATTATTGGGATGGTAATGGGTATGACAATGTTGTATGTTTGGTCTTGGCGGAATAGATCTGCTACGCTGCTGCTGCGACAGAGCAAGTACGGGACTTGCTACTGCCAATACATAAACGACACGCTGCTGTGAGCAAGTCAGACATGCTGCTGCTGTACAATATAGCGTACATGAATTATCCCCCAACAGAGCAGGTGACAAAGTATTTGACAAAACAATACAAGCCAAGTGTACTATAATCCCCCACCCCCAGCAGATCTACTGCCAAAACATATGTACTGCTGCTTCTCTGAAGAGCCATAGGAACGTGTGTATGCTAGCTATGTGTACATGGCCCTTTAGTTTTGAGTATGAGAAATGAGGCGCATGCTTGGTCTTGGCAGACTAGATCTCCATACACAGTATTCCCAAAAGCAGATCTAGTCGTTAGACATGTGGGCTGCCATGAGGTGCATATAAGACACGCGAAGAATCTTGCAGTGTAGCCCTATGTGAACTAGTTCCCTTTCGTCCTCGGAACTCCGACGTGTCGTCGGGGGAGTTCCCTGACGAATTGGGATCACGCTAGGGAGCCAATTGCCTTCGAGAGAATTAAAGCGAGCCAATGGACATTGGCATGCAAGATTTGCATTCCGCGACCCGCCTACCAGCGCGGGTATAAAGGCGGAAGTAAACATTGCATCAGTGCTTTTTGCTTCGGATCCATCCAGTGTGTCTCTGTGTGAGCTGCTGTTCTTTTGCCTGAAGAAGAGTTTATAAACTACGAGTCCTCTTTTGGGAAGAAGATCCTCTCTGGTGCTGGTGTGACGGCACTTCAGTGACCATCGCTTCCTGCTGCTGCTGATTTTTTTTTTTTTTCTCTTAAAAAAAAAAAGAGCTGTTTTCATGGCTGGTAGTGGGTGAGTGCAGAACACGGCCTTGCAGTTTCACCGTTGTGTCTGCCGCGGTGGTCCCTCGGTGCTTCGGCACGTGAACAGAGAGTATTTTCTCTTTCTAAGAGAGCATCACGGGCGTTTCGCGTCCTTTTCAGGATGTTGTTTCACCCGTGCGTTTCTGGATGCGGTCGACCTCTCCCTTAGGAAGATGGTCATAAACACTGCCTCTCGTGTATGGGCTTAAAGCATGGTGAGGCAGCGTTTGTGAACGAGTCATGTTCTCATTGCGGGAACATGACTCTGGCGATGCTGCGTTCGAGACTAAGAAACCTGAAACATGGGGAAGTCCCTTCAGTGATTCCCCGATCTAGTTCGTCTGCCGGTTCAGTTCGGCAGGCGGCTACTTCGGTGATTCCTGTTGGTGAGCGAATGAGGATCACAGTGAAGAATGTCCCGTCTGGTGAAAGATCCTCACGGGCTTCTCACTCCTCTAGTAGCTCGTTGCCATTGGCTGTCCCGGTGGAGCTTCCGGAGCCGCCTCGTGCGGTTCCGGGTGTCTCCCTCAGGGAGCCGCCTGAGGACCAGATGTCGATCGCGGCATCGGAGGGAGAGCGGTCATCTTCTGGGGATGACTTGGCGGGACTACCCCCTTCGGGTGTGGTGGCTATGCTCGAACGGGCGGCCGCGAATGTCGGGCTTGTGTGGAACACTCCACCGGGTTCCGAACCTTCGCGGCTGGATGATTGGTCTCGCGGAGCAGGCCGTGTTGTTGCCCCACAGTCCGCTCCGGTACCATTCTTACCGGAAGTGCATGAGGAGTTGAGGAAGTCTTGGCTGGCCCCTCTGGCGACCAGACGTAGACAACCTCGCCCCTCCTCCCTCACCACTCTCGATGGTGGAGCGGCGCACGGGTACATGGGAATCCCCCCAGTGGAGCGGTCTATCGCGATGCAACTGTGTCCAAAGACCGCTTCCTCCTGGTGGGGTGCCCCTTCACTCCCCTCCCGCACCTGTAGGTTTTCCTCTGGTCTGACCAGGGACGCCTACATGGCGTGTGGAGACGCCGCTTCCGCCCTGCATGCTATGGCGCTGCTACAGGTCCACCAGGCCAAGGCACTCCATGACATGCAGGGGGGTGGTCCCGACCCAGGATTGCTTCAGGAGCTGCGTGCGGCGACGGACTTAGCCCTCCGGGTGACGAAAGTCGCCGCACGTTCCCTGGGTCGGGCGATGTCCACTTTGGTGGTCCAGGAGCGCCACCTATGGCTTACCCTTGAGGATATGCGGGAAGCGGAGAAGAACAAACTTCTCAACTTCCCCATATCCCAAGGGGGCCTCTTCGGCGACGCGGTGGAGAGCTTCGCCCAAGAGTTCTCCGCCGCCCAGAAGCAGTCGGAGGCAGGTTTCTACCTCCTCCTCCAGGTCATCCACGGCTGAGACTGGTGGGCACACAGTCTCCCCCGTCCGAGAGGGCCAGAATGGCAGTGTGCGCCGCCCCCGAGCGACACCACTCCCATTCCCCTCTCCCCAGCTTGTGGATAGCTTGTGCGTCGTTCCGGTCTGCAGCTGGGCCCGGAGGCGCAGAGACCAGGATACGAAGAGTCAGGGCCTCGTTCCTCGTCTCTCCCCCTCCCCTCGCCACCGGGCAGCCCGCAGCAGAATGCCCATGGGCCTTCTCTGCCGTCTGCCCCCCAGTGGAAGCAGGTTGGTGTCAAGTTCCACGCCCAGACCCCGCTCTCGGTCGCTACAACGCCACCAGAGCCGGGTCCCTGTCTTCCACCTCGCTGCCCCTTCGCGGGTATGCCGGTGGTTCGGGTGGGCTTATTGGGACGGTATCTGGAAGCCTGGCTAGCACCACTCGGTTTGGCTATGCAATTCAGTTTGCACGCCGGCCTCCCAAGTTCAGGGGCATCCACTTCACCCGTGTGCGGTCAGTGGACGCCCCTGTCTTGCGGAAAGAGATCGACGTCCTGCTGGCGAAGGACGCGATCGAGCCGGTCCCTCCTGCCGAGATGAGGTCCGGGTTTTACAGCCCCTACTTCATTGTACCCAAGAAAGGCGGTGGGTTACGGCCAATCCTGGACCTGCGAGTATTGAATCGGGCCCTGCACAAACTCCCGTTCAAAATGCTCACGCAGAAGCGCATTTTCGAATGCATCTGTCCCCAGGATTGGTTTGCAGCGATCGACCTGAAGGACGCGTACTTTCACGTCTCGATACTTCCTCGACACAGACCGTTTCTACGGTTTGCTTTCAGGGTCGAGCGTATTAGTACAAAGTCCTACCCTTCGGGCTGGCCCTGTCGCCCCGTGTCTTCTCGAAAGTTGCGGAGGCGGCCATTGTTCCCATGAGGACAAACATTGAAAGTATACAAGTCAAAATACATAACAAAGTAATTGAAAGAGTAGAGAACATCAAATTCTTAGGAATTTATTTGGATGAGTCCTTAAACTTTAAACAACATATAGAGTTTTTAACAAAGGAATTGTCAAAATATGTTGGTTTGTTCTATAAATTAAGATATGATCTTCCTTTTGATGCTCTTCTAACATTGTACCGGTCACTTTTTGAATCACATCTAAATTATTGTAATATTATATGGTGTAACACATATCCAAGCCATCTTGAAAAATTGCAGATTCTACAGAAGAAAGTTATACGTGTTATATCATGGGCAAATTATGATGCTCCCTCTGGTCCGCTTTTCTATAGGTATGAGCTTCTGAAGCTCGCTGAGTGCAATAGTTTTCAAAATGCTTGTATTATGTATAATGTAGTTCATAAACTGCATCCAACACTTTGCCGTCTCATTCCAGTAACCTCGTCTATGCATGACCATAACACTAGAAGGAGAACTCTATTACGAGGGAAAAAGCGCAAGATGAAGTGTACTAGTTTTAGTATAGCATGTAAGGGTCCTGGGATCTGGAATGAGATTGACAATTCTATAAAGGAACTACCTTCTCTTGATATATTTAAAAAGCATTTTAAACACAAATTGTTACAACATTATGCTTGATAGACACCATAAGGCTGAAGGTTTCATATTTTATTGACTTATTTTTTATTATTTTTTTATTTTTATTTTTTTTGTGATGTTTGAATACCCCTATTATTGACGTTGTTTGAGGGGTGGATGAGATGTGTGATGTATGCTGACTGGTGGGAGGATATTTTGTGGTGAATGGTGGCGTTATTGGTGTAGATCTGGGTGAATTAGAATTTGTTGTTATTAGTGCTGATTAGGCTATGTGTCTTTAAGGGCCCTATTTATAAGCCGGTATGGCTTCTGGGTAGTCCTTTTTGCAGGAACTTGTTGTTCTGTGAATAAACAATAAACAAACAAACCCTCGGCACGGACGCCCTGGCTCACAGCTGGCCCCGGGACCTGCGCAAGTATGCATTTCCCCCAGTGAAACTTCTTGCACAGACCCTGTGCAAGGTCAGGGAGGACGAGGAGCAGGTCCTTCTAGTGGCGCCGTATTGGCCCACCAGGACTTGGTTCACGGAACTCATGCTCCTCGCGACAGCCAATTCCTCTGAGGAAGGACCTTCTTTCTCAGAGACGGGGCACTCTATGGCTCTTCTAGGTGGTCTACCACAGGCAGTGGTAGACACCATCACTTCCGCTAGAGCCCCCTCTACGAGGCGCCTCTATGCGTTGAAGTGGAACCTGTTCTTCGAATTGTGTTCCTTTCGTCAGGAGGACCCCCGAATTTGCCCGATTAGAGTCGTGCTTTCCTTCCTGCAAGATGGGTTGGAGCGAAGGCTGTCTCCCTCCACCCTCAAAGTGTATGTCGCTGCAATAGCCATGCATCACGATGCAGTAGAAGTTAAGTCTTTGGGAAAGCACGACCTGATCATCAGATTCCTTAAGGGTGCTAGGAGGTTAAACCCACCTCGTGTTTTGCACTCTGTACCCTCTTGGGACCTAGCTCTGGTACTTAGAGCTCTTCAAAGTCCTCCCTTTGAGCCTTTGTCGACAGTAGAGCTTAATATCCTGTCCATTAAGACAGCACACCTGTTAGCATTGGCCTCTTTCAAGAGGGTCGGGGATCTGCAAGCATTTTCGGTCGACGAATCGTGCCTGGAGTTCGGGCCGGGCCTTTCTCACGTTGTATTGAGGCCCCGGCTCGGATATGTGCCCAAGGTTCCTACCACTCCCTTCGCGGACCAGGTAGTGAACCTGCAAGCGCTGCCCCAGGAGGAGGCAGACCCAGCCCTAGCTTTTCTCTGTTCCATCCGTGCTCTGTGGGTTTATATTGACAGAACGCAAAGCTTCAGGACCTCAGTTCAGCTCTTTGTCTGTTACGGAGGCCAGCAGAAGGGGAAGGCCGTCTCCAAGCAGAGGTTAGCCCACTGGCTAGTGGATGCTATCACCCGAGCATATAAGTCTCTGGGTGAGCCTTGTCCTCCCAGGTTGCGCGCTCACTCTACTAGAGGTGTTGCCGCTTCCTGGGCTTTGGCTCAAGGCGCCTCGCTGACAGACATCTGTAGAGCGACATGTTCGCTAGGTTCTATAGCCTTCGTATGGAACCTGTTTCCTCCCGAGTACTTGCTACGGCCAGTGGTGCGAGGGAATAGGTTGTGTCGGCTTGCTACGCCACTCCGCCTCGCGGCTGGATACGTGCGTCCCTTGCTCCATATGGCGCCCAACGTCGGTGAGCCTCGTGAGTTCCTCCATCACCCCTCCGGTGCCAGGCGTGGTGGACCACCCGGCGCCAGGTCTGCTATCTCTAGTAGGGAGTTGCTAGTAGACTGGGTGTTTTCCAGTGATCTCTACAGTGACCCATTATGTCACGTGCAGTTCAGCCGTGTCTTCCCCTTGACAGACTCGTTCTGTCGTCCCTGTTGAGTACGCTCCCACTTCCTCTGGATTGGGACCACCTCAGGGACTGCCATATGTTCACTATCCCACTGGGCTAGAACATATTTGTATTCCAGGCCTTCCTCAGGCAGGCTGGGCTTCCGCAGCGTTCCCCCCCCCCCTTTTTTTGGGGGGGTTAGGGCACGTTTTCCCAGTGTTATCCAAAATCCACTGAGCGGGTCTTGCGGAACAGCAGTGTGATTCCCCAGCTAGCTCCCGCAACTTATTCAAGAAACTGCTGCAGGGTAGCTTAGCTGGGCGCTGGAAGGGGCCAGCACCATGGCGTTTTATTAAGTATCCCAATTCGTCAGGGAACTCCCCCAACGACACGTCGGAGTTCCCAGGACGAAAGGGAACGTCTCGGTTACGTATGTAACCCTCGTTCCCTGAGTTCAGAACGGAGACGTGTCGTCCCTTCGCCATGTTGCTGTACCTTCGCGGAGGACTGGACACTGTCCGGCTCCTCAGCGAAAAGCACTGATGCAATGTTTACTTCCGCCTTTATATCCGCGCTGGTAGGCGGGTCGCGGAATGCAAATCTTGCATGCCAATGTCCATTGGCTTGTTTTAATTCTCTCGAAGGCAATTGGCTCCCTAGCGTGATCCCAATTCGTCAGGGAACTCCCCCGACGACACGTCTCAGGGAACGAGGGTTACATACGTAACCGAGACGTTTTCTTTAATCATCAAGGTCCTTTGGACAAGGTGGAGTCATCTGGACAACGGATGAATAATGGAGTATGACTAAGAGTTTTCAGCTGACTGAGCCCAAACATGCACAAGTAAATGAAACATCCGATGATCCTCGTCGCGGGTGATGTGCTGCGTCTGGATCAGGCTCCTGAAGTCCCTCTTCAAAACCTCCATCTACCACAGCCTGATGTCATTCACCCCCGTGTGCAGCACGACATCTCCGATGCTCTCGTCACAATTCAGGATCTCGGGTATCTGAGCAGCGACATCGAGAACACGAGCACCAGGAAAGCAGTGACGGCGGAAATTAATTGTTTAAAAATATATTGTTTAAATAAAATATCCACCCCCCCCATTTCTTTTATAATTTTTTTTTTACTCGTTTCTTATTTATGTTCTTTTAATTTCTTTGTTTTGAATGTTTATGTGTGAGACTGTGTTAATGTGATGTGTGGCACCTGTGCAAACCAAAGGGATGAAGGGATGAATAAACTGAACTAAACTAAGACCTGGCAAGCCACATGATTTCTATAAAAGTGCGAAGTGTGGCTCTTAGGTTCCTGAGTGCTGGGTTAGGGGCTAGAATACACAGTTTGTACAGTATAAAATCATATCTTTAGAAAGTACATAAAACATTGAAACCCAATGTGTGTGTGTGTCTGTGCTCTTTTTCAGTGAGTGATCTGAGGATTGTTCTGCTGGGAAAGAATGAGTCAGAAAACAGCCGAGTGGGAAACATCATACTGGGAACAACAGCGTTTGACAGTAAAGCTTCATCATCTTATTCACAGCAGCACAGTGTGATAATCAGTGGAACGGTGGAGAAGAGACACATCTCAGTCATCAACAGTTCTCACCTGTTCCAGCCACAGCTCTCACAGCATCAGATCACACAGAGAGGGAGAGAGTGTGTGTCTCTGTCTGTTCCAGGACTTCATGTGATCTTACTCGTACTGCAGTATAATGACTTCAGTGAGGAGGACAGAAACAGAGTGAGAACTGTGCTGAACCTCTTCAGTGAGAAGGCCATTAAACACACTATAGTGCTGACTACTGATGAAGAGCCACGCACATCTAAATGGGCTACTAAGATATGGGATAACCCTATTCATAATTTGATAAAGGAGTGTGGAGGAAGACATCTTCAGTTTGATGAAATAAACCCAGGATGGCGCTCTGAGATGATCAGAAGGACAGAGAAGATGCTAAAGGAAGAACATGAAGAATTTCTCATCTGTAACATGTATGAGGCTGGAGATGATGGATCATCAGTGGATGGAGTTCCAGTGAATTCTGATCACAAAGGCAGTGGAAAACTCAATCAGAGCACGAAAAGAGGAAGTAATGGAGGAGGTTTGTTAAAGTCTTTTTTTTTCAGAATAATCCCCATCCCCCCATTCTGTGCCTTCCATATCTTTACTGTACTGTTATACTGTACAGGTTATTACAGGGAAAAAAATCTAATCTTTTTTGTTTAGGTTTAAAAGCTTCTAAAAATTTTGTAAATAAAAATAAATGATATTTTTGAATAGAGTATCAGACATTGACAGAAAGACTTAAATTGCTTTTTTAGACAAAGTTTGAGTAATACTGTTACTGTTGTTAGACTGTCACTGTTCACCACAAAATGAACATTCTTTGTTTGTATATTACCTGAAGCACACCACATTCAACATCATAGTGTCGGTGTTGATGGATGAGTAGGGCTTTTATTAAATGTCAAACAAAACAAGAAAATGAACAAAAACGACTAAACACCCAGGGGAGCATACATCAGAGTGCGTGTATCTCACGCATTTGTTAACGCTTTCAAATGCATGGTCGATTTGCACTTTCACGGGAGGGGAGGGGTGGCACAGTAACTTGTTTGGGGAGCATGGCCAGCCAATGCCCCCCCTTGGCGCTGGCCCTGTTTACACCGTAGGGGGAAAATACAGGCACGGCACGGCTGAGCTGAACATGGCAGAGCTAGGCTTGACACACTTGGAATATCACGCATGCAGAAACATTCGACAACACCATTACACTTTTGTATTGTGAAAAGGGAGCCTTGACATTCTGCTAAAAAGCCCCTTTTGTGTTAAATAGAAAAAAAAGTGAATCGTATTTGTTACACCATGTGGGTATATGATGACAGAATTGTCAGTTTTGGGTGAACTATTCCGATATAATGTAATATTATTTATAATATTACAGTATATTTTTGTTGTTGTTAAATGAAGTGTACATTTGGTACCAAAGCTAAACTGAGTCTGTTTCTAATATTGTTTCAGTGACTACTTCTGGAAAAACAAAGCTGAACATTGTCCTGTGTGGAAACAATACAACCTTCAAGGACTCAGTGTCTAAAATATTTCGAGGGGTAACGAGTAAACCTCAGAAAGAGATGAGTAAAGTGTGTGTGAAGAAAGAGGAGAAGATTCATGGACGGCAGATTACTGTAATACAGCTTCCAGTTCTCACTCGGCTCTCAGAGGAGGAAGTGATGCGGGAGACTCTCAACTGTGTGTCTCTCTGTGATCCTGGAGTTCATGTGTTCATCCTCGTTACTCCTGTCAGTCCACTGACTAATGAAGACAAAGCAGAAATGGAGAAGATTAAAATAATATTTAACTCTAATGAGCACTTCATGGTGCTTTTCATTACTGATCTCACTGTTGACCGAAGTGTGTCAGATTTTATAGCATCCACTGAATCTCAGAGCGTCGTGAGTCTCTATGGGAGTGGGTACCATGTGATGGGGTTAAAGGACCAAAGAAACTCCGGAGAGATCTCAAAGATTCTGGATTGTATAGAAAACATGAAGACTGAACCCTATTCACTTCAGATGTATATGAGAGCTCCAGAGAAGAGAGTCAGAGATGAACTAGAGGAGAAACTGAGTGCGAGAGATAATGAAATCAAAGAGTTACAGGAGAAGATCAAGACACTGGGTGAGTGGATTCATTTACTTTTCTGAATAAAGCATATTTGTGAGAATACAGTAATGAGCTTACATGTTATTACAGTACAGTACCATACATTGATAAACACCCTTTACCAATGTCAAGGAGAAAAAAATTGACAAAAAAATATAATTTAAATGAATTAAGACAATTATTCAGTAACTCTTTGTGACAGAAAGTAACAGTCACTAACCCTGCATCCCAATGTCTATACTATCCATCATATGTGAGATTAGAAAAATGTGTCTCAAAGCATAGTATGTTGAAAAGAGTATGCCAGAAGTCCCGGGATGGTCTACTATTTCCAGTAGATTTTGGAAGTGTGGATCCGTGTTCACTATAAAGGCTAATATTGCACACAACCAGCTGTGCTTTGGAGGATTCGGTTCAGAACTACAAACGTGTGTAAAGAGTTTAAAAAACCACAAGCATGGCAGATGTGCGTGACCTTAGTAGAGAGTAGAGATAAAGTAGAGATGTTTAGAAAGGAGTTTGAGAGACTAATCAATGTCTAACCTGATAAAAAAAATGTTTTAATGTTATCCATGTTATAATTAATCTGCAACAACAATGTGAATTTTTATAAAGATCCTTTTGGCCATTGAATTTTAAATGCAACATTAATCAAAAAATGAGAAGAGTCTGCGCATGAAAGACCCACGACTATGGTAGGAAATGAAACTAAATGAAATGTGGAGGATGTTAATCATGACAAGATGATTGACAGGTCAGTTTACGGTGACAGGATGCACATAACTATGTGACAAAGAGCATCTTTTAATGATGAAATATATGCTATGAAGTAATAGTTTGTCCCAAAGCTTGCCTACTCTTCTGCTACACACTCAAAAGTATGTACTTTTTTCTGAAAAAAAGTCTGCCGATCCAGAGACTGTTCACGTCACGTCTGCCGATCCAGAGACTGTTCACGTCACATCTGCCGAGCCAGAGACTGTTCACGTCACGTCCACCGAGCCAGAGACTGTTCACGTCACGTCCACCGAGCCAGAGACTGTTCACGTCACGTCTGCTGATCCAGAGACTGTTCACGTCACATCTGCCGAGCCAGAGACTGTTCACGTCACATCTGCCGAGCCAGAGACTGTTCACGTCACGTCCGTCGAGCCTGAGACTGTTCACGTCACGTCCACCGAGCCAGAGACTGTTCACGTCACGTCCACCGAGCCAGAGACTGTTCACGTCACGTCTGCTGATCCAGAGACTGTTCACGTCACATCTGCCGAGCCAGAGACTGTTCACGTCACGTCTGCTGATCCAGAGACTGTTCACGTCACATCTGCCGAGCCAGAGACTGTTCACGTCACGTCCGCCGAGCCAGAGACTGTTCATGTCACGTCCGCCGAGCCTGAGTTTCTTCACGTCACGTCCACCGAGCCTGAGTTTCTTCACGTCACGTCCACCGAGCCTGAGTTTCTTCACGTCACGTCCGCCGAGCCAGAGACTGTTCACGTCACGTCTGCCGAGCCAGAGACTGTTCACGTCACATCTGCCGAGCCAGAGACTGTTCACGTCACGTCCGTCGAGCCTGAGTTTCTTCACGTCACGTCCACCGAGCCTGAGTTTCTTCACGTCACGTCCACCGAGCCTGAGTTTCTTCACGTCACGTCCGCCGTGCCAGAGACTGTTCATGTCACGTCTGCCGATCCAGAGACTGTTCACGTCACATCTGCCGAGCCAGAGACTGTTCACGTCACGTCCGTCGAGCCTGAGTTTCTTCACGTCACGTCCACCGAGCCTGAGTTTCTTCACGTCACGTCTGCCGAGCCAGAGACTGTTCATGTCACGTCTACCGATCCAGAGACTGTTCACGTCACGTCCGCCGAGCCAGAGACTGTTCACGTCACGTCCGTCGAGCCTGAGTTTCTTCACGTCACGTCCACCGGGACTGAGTTTCTTCACGTCACGTCACGTCTGCCGAGCCAGAGACTGTTCACGTCACGTCCGTCGAGCCTGAGTTTCTTCACGTCACGTCCACCGAGCCTGAGTTTCTTCACGTCACGTCCGCCGAGCCAGAGACTGTTCTCGTCACGTCTGCCGATCCAGAGACTGTTCACGTCACGTCCGCCGAGCCAGAGACTGTTCACGTCACGTCCGTCGAGCCTGAGTTTCTTCACGTCACGTCCACCGAGCCTGAGTTTCTTCACGTCACGTCACGTCTGCCGAGCCAGAGACTGTTCACGTCACGTCCGTCGAGCCTGAGTTTCTTCACGTCACGTCCACCGAGCCTGAGTTTCTTCACGTCACGTCCGCCGAGCCAGAGACTGTTCTCGTCACGTCTGCCGATCCAGAGACTGTTCACGTCACATCTGCCGAGCCAGAGACTGTTCACGTCACGTCCGTCGAGCCTGAGTTTCTTCACGTCACGTCCGTCGAGCCTGAGTTTCTTCACGTCACATCCACCGAGCCAGAGACTGTTCACGTCACGTCCGTCGAGCCTGAGTTTCTTGGCGGTGGTGGTTGAGGAGAGATCCCCTGACATGATTGCAAAGCGCTTTGGGTGTACAGTAGTACATATGAAAGCGCTATATAAATGCCCGATTCTTCTTCTTCTTCACGTCACGTCCGCCGAGCCAGAGACTGTTCTCGTCACGTCTGCCGATCCAGAGACTTTTCACGTCTCGTCTGCCGAGCCAGAGACTGTTCACGTCACGTCTGCTGATCCAGAGACTGTTCACGTCACATCTGCCGAGCCAGAGACTGTTCACGTCACGTCCGCCGAGCCAGAGACTGTTCACGTCACGTCCGCCGAGCCAGAGACTGTTCACGTCACGTCTGCCGATCCAGAGACTGTTCACGTCGTCCGCCGAGCCAGAGACTGTTCACGTCACGTCTGCCGATCCAGAGACTGTTCACGTCACATCTGCCGAGCCAGAGACTGTTCACGTCACATCTGCCGAGCCAGAGACTGTTCACGTCACGTCCGCCGAGCCAGAGACTGTTCACGTCACATCTGCCGAGCCAGAGACTGTTCACGTCACGTCCGCCGAGCCAGAGACTGTTCACGTCACGTCTGCCGATCCAGAGACTGTTCACGTCACATCTGCCGAGCCAGAGACTGTTCACGTCACATCTGCCGAGCCAGAGACTGTTCACGTCACGTCCGCCGAGCCAGAGACTGTTCACGTCACGTCTGCCGATCCAGAGACTGTTCACGTCACATCTGCCGAGCCAGAGACTGTTCACGTCACGTCCGTCGAGCCTGTTTCTTCACGTCACGTCCACCGAGCCTGAGTTTCTTCACGTCACGTCCGCCGAGCCAGAGACTGTTCATGTCACGTCTGCCGATCCAGAGACTGTTCACGTCACATCTGCCGAGCCAGAGACTGTTCACGTCACGTCCGTCGAGCCTGAGTTTCTTCACGTCACGTCCACCGAGCCTGAGTTTCTTCACGTCACGTCCGCCGAGCCAGAGACTGTTCTCGTCACGTCTGCCGATCCAGAGACTGTTCACGTCACATCTGCCGAGCCAGAGACTGTTCACGTCACGTCCGTCGAGCCTGAGTTTCTTCACGTCACGTCCGTCGAGCCTGAGTTTCTTCACGTCACGTCCGTCGAGCCTGAGTTTCTTCACGTCACGTCCACCGAGCCAGAGACTGTTCTCGTCACGTCTGCCGATCCAGAGACTGTTCACGTCACGTCACGTCCGTCGAGCCTGAGTTTCTTCACGTCACGTCCGTCGAGCCTGAGTTTCTTCACGTCACGTCCGTCGAGCCTGAGTTTCTTCACGTCACGTCCACCGAGCCAGAGACTGTTCTCGTCACGTCTGCCGATCCAGAGACTGTTCACGTCACGTCACGTCCGTCGAGCCTGAGTTTCTTCACGTCACGTCCGCCGAGCCAGAGACTGTTCTCGTCACGTCTGCCGATCCAGAGACTGTTCACGTCACGTCCGTCGAGCCTGAGTTTCTTCACGTCACGTCCACCGAGCCAGAGACTGTTCACGTCACGTCACGTCCGTCGAGCCTGAGTTTCTTCACGTCGCGTCCGCCGAGCCAGAGACTGTTCACGTCACGTCTGCCGAGCCAGAGACTGTTCACGTCACGTCCGTCGAGCCTGAGTTTCTTCACGTCACGTCCACCGAGCCTGAGTTTCTTCACGTCACGTCCGCCGAGCCAGAGACTGTTCTCGTCACATCTGCCGATCCAGAGACTGTTCACGTCACGTCTGCCGAGCCAGAGACTGTTCACGTCACGTCCGTCGAGCCTGAGTTTCTTCACGTCACGTCCGTCGAGCCTGAGTTTCTTCACGTCACGTCCACCGAGCCTGAGTTTCTTCACGTCACGTCCGCCGAGCCAGAGACTGTTCTCGTCACATCTGCCGATCCAGAGACTGTTCACGTCACGTCTGCCGAGCCAGAGACTGTTCACGTCACGTCCGTCGAGCCTGAGACTGTTCACGTCACGTCCGCCGAGCCAGAGACTGTTCACGTCACGTCCGCCGAGCCAGAGACTGTTCACGTCACGTCTGCCGATCCAGAGACTGTTCACGTCACATCTGCCGAGCCAGAGACTGTTCACGTCACGTCCGCCGAGCCAGAGACTGTTCACGTCACATCTGCCGAGCCAGAGACTGTTCACGTCACATCTGCCGAGCCAGAGACTGTTCACGTCACGTCCGCCGAGCCAGAGACTGTTCACGTCACGTCTGCCGATCCAGAGACTGTTCACGTCACATCTGCCGAGCCAGAGACTGTTCACGTCACATCTGCCGAGCCAGAGACTGTTCACGTCACGTCCGCCGAGCCAGAGACTGTTCACGTCACATCTGCCGAGCCAGAGACTGTTCACGTCACGTCCGTCGAGCCAGAGACTGTTCACGTCACATCTGCCGATCCAGAGACTGTTCACGTCACATCCGCCGAGCCAGAGACTGTTCACGTCACGTCTGCCGATCCAGAGACTGTTCACGTCACATCTGCCGAGCCAGAGACTGTTCACGTCACGTCCGCCGAGCCAGAGACTGTTCATGTCACGTCTGCCGATCCAGAGACTGTTCACGTCACATCTGCCGAGCCAGAGACTGTTCACGTCACGTCCGTCGAGCCTGAGTTTCTTCACGTCACGTCCGCCGAGCCAGAGACTGTTCACGTCACGTCTGCCGATCCAGAGACTGTTCACGTCACATCTGCCGAGCCAGAGACTGTTCACGTCACATCTGCCGAGCCAGAGACTGTTCACGTCACGTCCGCCGAGCCAGAGACTGTTCACGTCACATCTGCCGAGCCAGAGACTGTTCATGTCACGTCTGCCGATCCAGAGACTGTTCACGTCACATCTGCCGAGCCAGAGACTGTTCACGTCACGTCCGTCGAGCCTGAGTTTCTTCACGTCACGTCCGCCGAGCCAGAGACTGTTCTCGTCACGTCTGCCGATCCAGAGACTGTTCACGTCACATCTGCCGAGCCTGAGTTTCTTCACGTCACGTCCGCCGAGCCAGAGACTGTTCATGTCACGTCTGCCGATCCAGAGACTGTTCACGTCACATCTGCCGAGCCAGAGACTGTTCACGTCACGTCCGTCGAGCCTGAGTTTCTTCACGTCACGTCCGTCGAGCCTGAGTTTCTTCACGTCACGTCCGTCGAGCCTGAGTTTCTTCACGTCACGTCCACCGAGCCAGAGACTGTTCTCGTCACGTCTGCCGATCCAGAGACTGTTCACGTCACGTCCGTCGAGCCTGAGTTTCTTCACGTCACGTCCGCCGAGCCAGAGACTGTTCTCGTCACGTCTGCCGATCCAGAGACTGTTCACGTCACGTCCGTCGAGCCTGAGTTTCTTCACGTCACGTCCACCGAGCCAGAGACTGTTCACGTCACGTCACGTCCGTCGAGCCTGAGTTTCTTCACGTCGCGTCCGCCGAGCCAGAGACTGTTCACGTCACGTCTGCCGAGCCAGAGACTGTTCACGTCACGTCCGTCGAGCCTGAGTTTCTTCACGTCACGTCCACCGAGCCTGAGTTTCTTCACGTCACGTCCGCCGAGCCAGAGACTGTTCTCGTCACATCTGCCGATCCAGAGACTGTTCACGTCACGTCTGCCGAGCCAGAGACTGTTCACGTCACGTCCGTCGAGCCTGAGTTTCTTCACGTCACGTCCGTCGAGCCTGAGTTTCTTCACGTCACGTCCACCGAGCCTGAGTTTCTTCACGTCACGTCCGCCGAGCCAGAGACTGTTCTCGTCACATCTGCCGATCCAGAGACTGTTCACGTCACGTCTGCCGAGCCAGAGACTGTTCACGTCACGTCCGTCGAGCCTGAGTTTCTTCACGTCACGTCCGTCGAGCCTGAGTTTCTTCACGTCACGTCCACCGAGCCAGAGACTGTTCACGTCACGTCACGTCCGTCGAGCCTGAGTTTCTTCACGTCACGTCTGCCGAGCCAGAGACTGTTCACGTCACGTCTGCCGAGCCAGAGACTGTTCACGTCACGTCCGTCGAGCCTGAGTTTCTTCACGTCACGTCCACCGAGCCTGAGTTTCTTCACGTCACGTCCGCCGAGCCAGAGACTGTTCTCGTCACGTCTGCCGATCCAGAGACTGTTCACGTCACGTCTGCCGAGCCAGAGACTGTTCACGTCACGTCACGTCCACCGAGCCTGAGTTTCTTCACGTCACGTCCGCCGAGCCAGAGACTGTTCTCGTCACGTCTGCCGATCCAGATACTGTTCACGTCATGTCTGCCGAGCCAGAGACTGTTCACGTCACGTCCGTCGAGCCTGAGTTTCTTCACGTCACGTCCACCGAGCCTGAGTTTCTTCACGTCACGTCCACCGAGCCAGAGACTGTTCACGTCACGTCTGCCGAGCCAGAGACTGTTCACGTCACGTCCGTCGAGCCAGAGACTGTTCTCGTCACGTCTGCCAATCCAGAGACTGTTCACGTCACGCCCGCCGATTCCAGAGACTGTTCACGTCACGCCCGCCGCATTCTTCCTGTGCAGGAAGAATGGCACAGGGCCGAAACGCTGAGAACCAGCGTGGCACGCCCCGAGAAACCAATCGTCCAACTGAGGATCACTTCAGGGAGCCCTATCAGACAAAGGTGCGTGCGCCCGCTTCCGTGTTTATACCCGCGCTGCGGGGCGGGGCGTGTGACGCAATTCATGCACGCCAACGTTCATTGGCTCATTCTGTAGATACTCGAAGATAATGATCATTTTAAAAATCCGAAACATTTTTGGAAAAAAACTCAATTGCCTGTTGAATAAATCTAATAAGAGCTCCCTTGTAAAAATAAGAATAAATAATAATATCGTTAGTAATCCAACTTCTGTAGCTGATGCTTTTAATCAACACTTTTCTTCTGTTTGTAATCTACGTCCACCTGATTTCTGTTACTCCAACTTTGTAAACAGTAATGTTGCAAACAGTTCTTTTTCATTTACCACAATTCTTCCTACTGAGGTACAGCAGGCAATCTCCGAAATTAAATCTGGAAGTGGAGTCGGTGTAGATGGTCTAGAAATAAAGTTTATTAAAATTGCCTCTCATGTTTTAGCATACCCATTATGTGATTTATTTAATTTATCTATATCTACTTGTAAAGTCCCAGTTATGTGGAAGTGTGCTAAAATAACACCTTTATACAAAAGTGGTGATCCTTTAGATCCTAACAATTACAGACCAATTTCAATTATTAGTAATGTAGTAAATGTATTCGAAAAAAATATTTTTAAGAGACTGTTCAAATATATTAATGAGTTTTCTATTTTTTCTCCACATCAATCAGGCTTTAGACCCAATTTTTCCACCACTACTGCTCTTACAAAATTTGTTAATGATGTTACATTTTCTTTAGGTAATAATCTGTCCACTGGAGCAATATTTATAGATCTAACCAAAGCGTTTGATCTGGTTGATCACTATATTCTTCTGGATAAATTATATAACATTGGTCTCTCTGAACAGTCCATTTCATGGTTTAATTCATATCTTCATTGCAGACGCCAGTGTGTAATTGTTAATGGTTCTCTCTCTCAGTTCATGATAATGGAAAAGGGTGTTCCTCAAGGTTCTTCTTTAGGCCCTCTTTTATTTTCAATTTTTGTTAATGACCTCCCTCAAATGTGCTCTGATAGTCAAATTCTCCTGTATGCTGAGGATACAGTTATTTATTCTTCAAAACGTGACATTAACTTGATTCAATCCTCACTGCAATTTGATTTTAATACTATTCAAAAGTGGTTTTCAGAAAACGGACTTATATTGAATAAAAGTAAATCGTATAGTATGTTATTCCCCACTTGGTCTGCCCGACATAACCGACATAATCAGGGCAATAGTTTATCAATTAAATTCTCAGATGGTACACTTATGGAGAATGTTGAGAAATTTAAATATTTGGGCCTTTGGCTCGATTCCAGCCTCTCCTTCAGGTCTCATATTGAATCTATAGTGAGAAGAGTAAACTATAATTTAAAACTATTATATCGTTCAAGTAATTGTTTCTCACTACCGATTAGATTAAGACTTGTAACTCAGCTATTATTTCCCATTATTGATTACGCTGATATTGTCTATATGAGTACAACAGAATCATGCCTGAAACCTTTAAACGTTGTTTATAACAGTCTCTGTCGATTTGTGTTGAGATGTCCGTTCCTAACCCATCATTGTTATATGTATCAACAATTGAATCTCTTATCACCTAAGGCCAGACGACAGTTACATTGGTTTCAGTTTGTTTATAAATGTATCTTTTTTAATTATCCTCTTTATTTGAAGCAGTATTTAGTCCCATATAGATCAACTTATGGACTGAGACACCTTGATCATCTATTTTTTTCTGTCCCAAATATTTCAAAAGAAATTGGAAGACGTGCCTTCAAATTCAAAGCTCCCTCTGATTGGAACAGCTTACCTTGTTCCTTAAGGTCCATCTCTTCCTTTTCACTCTTTAAGTCAGCCCTGTTAACTAATTTACAATCCTGTGAACAATGCAAATGTTTCTCTATATGACTTGTGTATGTTTTTTTTTTTGTTTTTTTTTTCTCCTGTAATATTCTGAAATTATTTCATATTGTTTATATGAATATGTTTTGAATAGAGGAGGGACTGGTTGGTTGAATGTGTCGAAGAGCTTTATGTGTGAGTTTGTAATTGTGTGTAATTGTTTGATGTTATTTTGAGGACCCCCTCGAAAATGAGATGTTCCATCTCAAGGGGTTATCCTTAATAAAATGAAATGAAAATAGGGCTCCCTGAAGTGATCGACTGATAGGGAAACATTACTTCCTGCCGTGATTATGCCCATTTTGTAGCCAAAGAAACCAAACAACAGTTTTTCACTTAGGCCACATTTACACATAGCCGGGTATTTAGAGAAACGAATATTTCCCCCCCTCCGTTTTCAAAAATAACATCGTGCACACAACATCGTTTTCAAAAAAGTTGTCGTTTACATCAACCCGCATAAATTCGCCTTCGAGCGCCATCATAACATATGGGCAGCGGAGGGAGGGAGCGTAGGGAGAAGGATAAAGCCATGCAAGCCAATCAGAATCCTCAAAATCGACAACAACAAATAGCACGAGCGACTTCCAGTTCCTTTCAAAACAACAGACGTTGGGAGGCAATGTACCGGCGTCTTGGAAGGAAAAGCTGCTGTAAAAATGCTGATTTTCGTGTACTCCTTCGCCTCTGCTCCTCGATATAGTTCAGCAGTTGTGTTTTGCAAATGCAAACAGGCCAAAAGCGTTTGCACAAAAGTATTTTTTTTTCTTTTTTTTTCACAAAATCACCACCTTAACAGCATCCATGATCAAACAGTAGCCAAACAAACTCTAAACATAGGGCGCTCACATGACATAAGCATTTTCTGGCGCATAATGTGATGTTTGAGAACCTAAAACCCCGTTTCTCCCAGTTGACACGGCAACACATAACCGGCGTTTTCAGAAATCTCCACTTTGGCCGGAGTTTTTAGAAATAATCGTTTTCAGGGATAAAAACGGCGTTTTCGTGTAAATGACAGGCCAAAACGCAGGGAAATATCTGCGTTTTCCCATCGTGTAAACGGGGCCTTAATGTTACATTGCTAAAGTTGGACTAATTTACCTGTCCAGCAACTTCGCTGTCATTTTTAACCCTCTGGGGTCTAAGGTGTTTTTGGGGTCCTTGAGATGTTCTGACATGCTCTTACATTTGTGCTTTTTTCAGTTGCTTATAAACATATTAATGACAAAGGTATAATTACACTCTATTTAGCACAAACAGGGCTACCATAATATGTGAGCAACATGTATGTACATGTTTGTATTTTTGAGGTTATTTTTGCATGGTTATTGAAAACTAAAAATGAAAATGTCTGAAATAAGGCCACAAAACACATACTAAATATGTGTCAATAAGACTTTTGACTAATGGATGTTGTCGCCTAGATTTTTTACTTCAATGATGTGAAAATCATCCTTCCTATTTATTCACATAAAACAATACATTGATTTATTTTTTTTAAGACACTTTTTGTTTGGAAAGGCAGTATGCGCAAGGGGCGTCAACGATCCAACACCATCATACATATTTAGTGATTCACACCTGAGGAGACAATGGGCCCCCGCATAATGAGGCTGCATACGTAATGAGCCTTTCATTCAGGTGTGTGACTGAGCCACAAGACTGAGCCACAAGGAAGAATGCAAGGACAATATATATATATATATATATAATTGGTTCACAGTTGTTGTTGTTTTTTCCACAAATTGTGCTTGCAAATTGTATAATATCCAAGGTAAACATTTCTAGTAATTGTGCAGTTAATTGTTCTCATACTGTATTTTCAGATTTGGAATATATTCTCTGCCCAAATATGTCACTAATAAAACATAATAAAATTATTTAAAGAGAAGGCTTATATTGACCTTTTTAAGATTTTGTTTACGTCTATCCTTGTATATACACTACCGGTCAAAAGTTTTAGATCGGTAAGATTTTTAACGTTTTTAAAAGAAGTCTCTTCTGCTCACCAAGGCTGCATTTATTTGATTAAAAATACAAACAAAAACAGTAATATCGTGAAATATTATTACAATTTAGAACAGCTGTTTTCTATGTGAATAGGCCTATACAGTAAAGTGTAATTTATTCCTGTGATCAAAGCTGAATTTTCAGCATCATTACTCCAGTCTTCAGTGTCACATGATCCTTTAGAAATCACTCTAATATGATGATTTGATACTCAAGAAACAGTTTACATTTTTATTTCATGACGCTATGATGAATAGAAAGTTCAAAAGAACAGCATTTATCTGAAATAGAAAGCTTTTGTAACATTAAACACTACCCTTCAAAAGTTTGGGGTCAGTAAGAATTTTAATTTTATTTTTGGGGGAAAGAAATAAAATAAATCAATACTTTTATTCATCAAGGATGAGTTAAACTGATCAAAAGTTACAGTAAAGACATTTATAATGTTAGAAAATATTCTATTTTAAATAAATGCTGTTCTTTTGAACTTTATATTCATCAAAGAATTTTGAAAAATAATTGTACACAACTGTTTTCAACATTGAAAATAATAATGAATTTCTTTTTTAGCATCAAATCATCATATTAGAATGATTTCTGAAGGATCATGTGACACTGAAGACTGGAGTAATGATGCTGAAAATTCAGCCTTGATCACAGGAATAAATTACATTTTAAAATGTAGTAAAATAGAAAACAGTCATTTTAAATTGTCATAATATTTCACAATAATACAGTTTTTTCTATTGTTTTTTTTTATCAAATAAATGCAGCCTTGGTGAGCAGAAGAGACTTCTTTTAAAAACAAAAAAAATCTTACCGATCTAAAACTTTTGACCAGTAGGCCTAGTGTATATATATATATATATATATATATATATATATATATATATATATATATATATATATATATATATATATATATATATATATATATATTATATTAAAAAGGTTATACAATTACAACAACAATTAAAATTGTAACAATATTTCCAGTGTAATCTTTCTTTGTAAAAACTAAAGTATACATTTTATCATACGTAATTCAATTCATAAGAGCAGAAATTGGCAACATTATAAGCTTATTTGATGTGACAGTATTTTACAGTAAAAACTTTATAATCTTTATAATGATTTTTACTCATCTCAGTATAGCAATAGAGTTTGGTAAAAGCTGTTCATTCATTCATACATAGAAACGCGATTCATATTTAAACAGTCTTTTTGCCAGCTGTTGCTACATAACAGCGCGCATCTGTGCGTTCATTCATTCATACTGTAATACTCGTATTTGCGAGTCTCGAGGAATCCGTGCTTACCGAGTATTATGCGTGGGTTCTTGGCTATTTTCTGTATCTGTCGTGGTCACTTGATAGAGGAGTCAGACCAAGTCTTCTGTGCTCAGAACTCAGTGTTTATTTCAACATTTCTCTTAACTATGACTCTACATTGTTCCACCCGATTACATCGTCCATTTCTCCATCCATATCAACTCTCTCCTTCCTCTTTTTCAACCACTCCCCTTTTTCGCGTTTCTTACGCTCGCGATATCTCGCGTACCATCTAACTTTATTTAAACCTTCCCATTTTTTATTCTTACATAATACTCCCCTTCCTATAAGAAATGTCCTCATTTCTATGTATGTCGACACAAAACCCCATAAGAGAACATGTGATAACAGTGCATGTCATGAAACGTACACATTATATTTTTCCAGTACTGTAAGGCCATGAGAACAATGAACTCGTCATACTGTTAAACAACTTACAGTGGTATAAAAAAAAAAAAAAAATAGAATAAAAATAAATTGAACAAAATACTCATTATACTATGCATACTGTATAATGATAGAACCAAGTCACATCAGAACTTCCAAGTACACTATTTAGTACAATTGAAAGTCTTTCAAGTAAGCCGGCATTCGACGCAACCTTGGACGTTCGTGTGGAGTGGAGGACTGCGTGACAGGGGACACTGGGGAACCAGTGGGTACTCCCACTACCATCGAAGGTGGCATTTGGGGGGGCTGTACCAAGGAAGGTGCGGGGCAAATGTCTCTAGCATTGTCCTTTGAAACATCAGGTAAGGGGCCGTACTGTGGCAAAGGTTGGTGTGCTGGCGGCAAACGTGGCCTGGGGGGTCCAGCGGGAGGTCCTGGGGCTATTGGCGTAACATGAGGTGGAAGGAGACCTGATAGTGTGTTCAGAGTGTTTGGATTGGCGGTTAATTGAGGTGAGGAGGGTGTGTGTGTTTGTGAGTGCTCAGTGATGTATGGCTTCATGCGGTTATAGTGAATAACTTTGGTCTTGGCGTGTGGTTTGGAAGTATCACGAACAGCAAAATCCATGGGGGTAAGACTACCAAGAGGTGCTATTGAATGTAAAACCTCATAAGGACCCACCCAGCGAGGACGTAGTTTATTTTGCTTGTTGGCTGGGTCATCAAGGAGTACCAAGCCGCCCGCCTTGTATGGAGTGTACTTCACATGACGATCATAGTAATGTCGTTGTTGTCCTTGCGCTTTGTCCCGGTAGGCAGTTGCTGACCGATAAGCAGAAGATAATCTGTGTTGTAGCGAATTAGCAAACGCTGCAGGCGTGCCCGATGTGGCTGAAGTGACAGAGGTGCTATCCTGAAATAGCACGTCAAAGGGAACGCGGGCCTCGCGTCCATGCGCTAAAAAGAATGGCGTGAACCCGGTACTGGAATGATTGATGGTGTTGTAAGCTAATGCGACATGTGGGAGGTGTTCGTCCCATTCCTTACCAGACTCAAAGAGATATTTGGCAAGCTCATCCTTTAAGGTGCGATAGAAGCGCTCCACAGCGCCGTCACATTGGGCGTGGTAGGGAGATGTGCGAAGCTTTTTAACCCTCTGGGGTCTGAGGTGTTTTTGGGGTCCTTGAGATGTTCTGACATGCCCTGACATTTGTGCTTTTTTCAGTTGCTTATAAACATAGTAATGGCAAAAAAAAATTACACACTATTTAGCACAAACAGGGCTACCATAATATGTGAGTAACAAGAATGTACATGTCTGCATTTTTGAGAGAATAATGTTTATGCGTGGTTATTGAAAAAACTAAAAACTAAAGTTTCTGAAATAAGACCACAAAACACACACTAAATATGTGCCAATAAGACTTTTGTCTAATGGATGTCATCGCCTAGTGTTTTTTCTTCAAAATTATGTGAAAATCACCCTGCCTAATCCTTCACATAACACAATACATTGATTTGAATTTTGCAAAGCACTTTCTGTTTGGAAAGGCCATATGCGGAGTGGGCGTCACAGATCATGCATATGTAGTGGTTCACACCTGAGGACCGCATACTTAATGAGCCATTCATTCAGGTGAGTCACTGAGCCACAAGAATGCAAGAGCAACAGTTGGAAGCATCTCAATTCTTTTTTATTTTTCCACATATTGTGCTTGCAATTTGGCCTATAATAGCCAAGGAAAACATGTAATTGTGCCGTTAATTCTCATACTGTATTTTCAGTTTTGGAATATTTATCCTCTCCCCAAATTTGTCACTAATAAAACACAATAAAAATTATTTAAAGAAAAGGCTTATATTTACCTTTTAATAGTTTGTTTACATCTACCTTGTAAATATTTAAATAAACAACAATTCAAGTGTAATCTTTCTTTGTACAAACTAAAGTATACATTTTATCATACATATTTCAAAGTTAAGGATTTGATTGATTATTTGATTATTTTTGACAAAAAAATTGGCAAATAAAAGCTTATTTGAGGTGGCAGATATTTTACAGTAAAAATGTATAATCTATCCAAAACTAATCAACGAAATGTTGTCTTTCATATGTCTGTAACATAGGTCTTTCATTTTTATTATAAGGAATATAAATGCTAATTTGCAGTTTAATACGTTGCTTATACAAATATATATATGTGCATACACACACACACATATACATGTGTATATATTTATACACAAAAATAAATTTTATTTATATTTTTTATATACATTTTTTTTTTCCACAAATTGTGCTTGTAAATTGTATAATATCCAAGGTAAACATGTCTAGTAATTGTGCAGTAAATTCTCATACTGTATTTTCAGTTTTGGAATATTTATCCTCTCCCCAAATTTGTTACTAATAAAACACAATAAAAATTATTTAAAGAAAAAAAAATTATATTTACCTTTTAATAGTTTGTTTACATCTACCTTTTGAGGGACATTTTCCCTTATTATTATTATTCCTCACAGCGCTGCGAGACGGTGTAAACAAGTAATGATCTGAATAAACTTGTGTTTTCTTGAGCTGATATGGGGCTCGAGAAAACACAGCCCCTCACAGGTTTGCGCCGTGGATTCCCGCGAGTCAGACGCGGATACTGTGTTTGTTTTAGGCTCGCGCAGTCTTCACTCGGACGCGCGCTTCAATCCGTTGTGGAGACTCTCTTTTCGTTCCAGTGAAATTACAAAACAAAATACACACACACACATGTCTCTGCCTGATATACAACCACTGATAAACATAATCTGATTTGACAAAAAAAAAAAAAAAACTATGAGTGCAGATTTGAACTCAGAACCTCTGACACGCTAGGCAAATGTTCTACCACTAGACCACTTGAGTTCACGTATTTGCTCACGTGAAAACTCGGTGTTTACTCGGCGTGATCAATTCGCTCTTGAACATGCTGCCGTTCGTCTGAGTTACAATCTTCCTCTGAGGAAAAGCCAAGGTGAGTTATTCCTCGCTGTCCAGGATCATCTGAAGACCGTCTTTACCGGAGAACATAATGTTCTAAATTTGCTGTAAGCAAATCAAATGTGACCAAAATAAAAAAAATAATCAGTCTGTTATAAACAAACGGTCTGGTTCATGATGATCTCCAGTTCAAGCACCTTATGTTGTGATTGCTAGCCTATTTACTTTTTATGTATTAAATCCAGGAAATTTGTTAATGAAAATAATATTAAAATTAAGATACAATTAAAACAAAACGAAATTCGTTTTAAAGAATGGATTTGTGCTTTCTGTTTTGAAGTCTCTGTGAAAGTTTGAAAGTCTTTTAGTGCTGCTTCAGAGCGCTCGCGTCCATAATGGAGAACTGTCACGTAATATTGTTTTTTCCTCATAAATGCGAACATGTGTCAACTAATGCAAGTAAATTTAAAAAGACTTACCCGAAATATTATCCACGGCTGGATCAAGTCGCTCAACGTTCGTCGCTCAAAATACAAACGTTCGTCGTCAGAGTCCTGCTCTTCTTCTGAGCAAAATTTGAACTCGTGTCATCTTCCAACAGCACAGGAAAGTGAATAAATGAAACTTGCTGGTTTTAAGGCATTTCAGGGGGCGTTTACCTTATTTTGCATAGATCACCTCAGCTCATTATCTTATGAATAGCGCGCTCTGCGAGTGGGTGTGAACTCATTACCGATAATTAGGTGAGACGGGAGAAACTGTACTTCTCTTTAGTTTCTTACAGATTACATTGCAGGAGAATATTTGTTTTGAATGTGAATTGTTTTATTTAAAAGTAGAAATTTAAAGCTTTCTTTAGACGCATGTTTCATGGTTGTGTGATAAGTATTAGCTGAGTTTCAGTTCATTTTCCAGACTTGTTTCAAAAAGATTTTTGCGGAGACAGAGTGAGCTGAAAGCGCACCCTGTTTATTTTATTTATTTAAAAATAAAAACAAGGTTTTGATGTTAATGTGAGTGTACACAAAAAAAAGAAGACCCTCTATAGTTTATAATCATGTATTTATTTTATTAATATGACCGTAAATGACGGACTTTTTTAAGTTTATGTTGCTGCTATGTGAAAAAAATCCAGCAAAACGCGGGGGCGCGTTTGCCGACCTCAGAGGGTTAATGCCCATTAACTTACAGAGATTTTGAATGAGGTCAGATTCTAACTGTCTGCCTTGGTCGGAGTGCAAGGCATCTGGAACCCCATGTTGCAGTATATAATAATCAAAAATGCAACCTGCCACAGAGATAGCTGTCTGATCCTTCAAAGGATACAGATTTACAAATTTAGTGTACAGGTCCATCATCACTAAAACGTAACGGTTGCCTTTAGTCGACAAAGGTAGCTCGGTTATGTCCGCGGCTACAATTTCGAATGGTCGATCAGGAGAAATGGAAATGAGCGGAGCTTGTGGTCGGGGCACAGGCGAACGTCGGGACTGACAGGCCGCGCATCGAGAACAATGTTTAGATATGTCTGCAGACATGTAGGGCCAATAAAAGAGCCGCCTAGCCCTATTCAAGGTTTTAGCATGCCCGTAGTGGCCAACTGAAGGATCGCCGTGCACATGGGTCAGTATGTCTGGAACCAAGGACGTTGGAATGACAATTTGGAGGACGTCGTCCGCAGGAGATTCGCGCGACAGTCTACACAAGACATTGTCATGTATAGTTAACCGACTGAATTGTGACCACAATTTCCTAATGTATGGTGATGCGTTCCGGAGCCTCCACAAAGGGGGCTTATGATCCGTTTCTACCCATGAGAGGACAGCGGCCAAGTGAGGGTCAGACTGTTGTTGTTCTGCTACTTTCCAGTCACTTTGAATTTGAATTAGGTTCGCTGTGACATAATTTGGAACAGGCGTGCCTACGAGAGAATTAACATCCATTTTTGGTGTTTGCAGAGGTGTCGACGCAGGGTTTGACTGAGGCTCGAACAATGTGGTCTGTGTGGCGACCGAAAACTTGGTGAACTCCCGTTCATTGCCATTATCTTGTTGAACAACCTCACTGTTATGTTCTGTTGTTTATCTGGGCAAAAGAGAGACCTCTTGTGGCGACTCCTAACATAGCGTGCTGTTTACATTTACTAGTAGTCTCGCGTCAGTTCGCGTCAGTTCACATTCCACTAGCAATCTCGCGTCAGTTCAATGTCTGTCGGTAAATTAAGCAATCTCATATTTTTCTCTCTGGATTAAATTTGGCCAGGAAACACGTTTGCCTGTAAGTACGAAGTCATACAGTTACATCATCATCTAGCACTAAGAATACTAGTAATGAGATCCTTTGTTTATGAAGTTGAGTTCGTTCTAAATGTGTATTTTGATCGCATATGCTAAACGTTAGCCTCGTAATGTAATTTCCTATAGAAGTTAGCATTAAGCTAGCGCATTTATTTTTATACGTTCAACAGATTAAATTCCAATATTGTTCTTAAACAATTTATGTATTTGAATTGAATACTGAAATGTATTATTCTTTGCAGTTTTACAGTGCTTCCTGAGTAAAGTTTGGAAAGGATAAACAAGCTTCATTCTTTGTCTTGGGGAAACTGTTAGCTATCTGCCGAGCTGATGTAGCAGGTTATGCCACGCCATACACACACAGAAGCGGGGGCAGAACACTCACCCTGTGGCCGTCGAGACATAGCGTCTGCATTCAAGTGTTTGGCACCTTCGCGGTGGTGCACACACCAATCATAAAGGTCTAATTCTACTGCCCAACGTGCACGTCTACCCGCTGGATCGTGGTCCAAAGGGAGCTTTTTTAGGCCGACCAATGGCTTGTGGTCCGTGATGATAGTAAATGGGTGGCACGCAAGGTAGTGGCGGAAATGGCGCACTGACCACACAATGGTGAATAGTTCTCGATCGAAAGTGGACCATTTCCTTTCCGACACAGACAGCACATGGCTGGCGTATGCAATAACATGCTCCTTGCCATCCACCTGCTGTGAGAGGACAGAGCCAACTGAATACAGGGACGCGTCTGTGTAAAGTAGGAAGGGTATAGAAAGGTTCGGAAATGCGATAATAGGCGGCGACGTCAATGCTTCCTTTAAGACACGAAACGATTCATCCGCCTGAACTGACCAAGTGAACGCAACACCCTTGTGTGTTAACCGGTGTAAGGGCTCTGCTGTATGAGCAAAGTTTTTTTATAAACCTGCGGTAATACGAACATAAGCCTAAGAAAGCCCTGACCTGCGTGGCGGATGTTGGAATTGGCCACGTCTTAACTTTCTCGATGTTAGATGGGTCAGGCTCAACTCCGGCTCTGGAGACACAATGGCCCAAAAATGTAACCGAGGAGCATGCCAGATGGCATTTAGACGGCTTGAGTTTAAGTCCAGCCGAACGGAAGCGTCCAAAAACGTAGCGCAAATGTTTCAGATGTTGTGCGAAGTCTGCACTGTAAACGATTATGTCGTCTAAATAGATCAAGCAAATGCTCCAATGAAGACCACGGAGCACCAACTCCATTAAGCGCTGGAAGCTAGGCGGCGCGTTTGATATACCCATGGGCATCATACGGAATTGATAAAGCCCTGCTTCCGTTGAAAACGCAGTTTTTTCTTTGTCTGCCGGGTTAAGGGGTATTTGCCAATAACCCGCAGTCAAATCAATCGTGCTGAACATTTGTGCCCCAGACAGCCTATCTAGAGTGTCGTCGACCCGAGGAAGAGGGTGTGAGTCCTTGATTGTGACTGCATTGAGTCGTCTGTAGTCCACACAGAACCAGTATGTACCGTCTTTCTTTCGAACGAGTACAACCGGGGCTGACCATGGGCTCTGTGACTCCTCAATGATGTCAAGCTCCAAAAGCCTAGACACCTCTTCTTGTAGAATATTCTGCGTCGCTGGTGATGTGCGATATGGGCGTAGTTTGATTGGTGCCGCGTCTCCTGTGTTAATGGTGTGTGACTAGATCGGTCCGTCCGTAATCGTGTGGATGTGAACTAAAAATGTCTGCAAATTCTGTCAGCAACTCCTTAAGTAACGACTGCTGGTCTGCATCTAAGCAGGTGTCTGCTAAAAGCGTGTCCTGTCAGTGGAGGTGGATACAGATGAAACTAGTACGTATTCATCCTGTGTTTTTCCCGTTATGGAGAAAAACTGGCCAACGGGGCACCCGCCTCTAAAATAACCGGTTGGCTGGTCGGATTAACGACTCTAACGATGCCTCTACCATTTTGAATCGACGTTAGAGTGCGCGCAATGCCTAAAGACACAGTCTGGGGAGACTGAGGCTCTACAATACCCACATATGAGTCTGTGAAGGGGTTTGCGACAGCACCGTCTTTAATTGAAACTGAGATCGTTATTTCTGACATTGGCGGCACAGTTACCTGTGCGATAGTGATCGCTGTGCCCTGTACTGGAATGAATGACTGTGGCGGTGAGAGAAATACTGTAGTGTCATACAATCGTAGCTGTTTGTGTGGTATATCGACCGTAACTGCGTGTTTGACCATGAAATCCCATCCGATAAGCACCGGATGGGTTGCTGTTCGTGTTATGTGAAAAATGTGAGAAAATGTGGCATCCCCAATATGCAGAAGGGCTGTTACAGAGCCCAGTATGTCTAATGGTTGTCCTGTGACTGAGGAGGCCAACACGAATGACTTATTAATAGGTTGAGATGCCAAGGCTGGGATCGATCTATGACAGTCGTCGAAAATGAGGGATAAACCCGAACCGGTATCGACTAAACCGTAGATTTCGGTGCCAGCCAGCGTAACTTGAATGAATGGTGTAGGTGGGGTGGATGTACAGATGTGGCCTTTAAAAACGCGCGTTTTCTCCCGCGGCATTCGGCAATTCGTCTCGCAGAATTCTGCAAGTGCTTTCGGGGGGGCCTACTTAAAAAATCCCTCAATGTGTTTCGCTTCACAGAATATCCACCAGGTGGCGCATAAAAAAACAACTTTACATTCGATTTTTTATTTTACTTCACATCACGTCATGATTGTGAGAAAACATCCACAATAAAATATAAATTATAAATAGTAATAGACACAAATATTTACAGTAGGCTACTGTATTATACAGACATTTGAAAATATTTGTAAAAGCAAAAGGTTCATCAAAGTTGTCTTAAGACAAGAAGGGCTATTGGACAACGTTTACGAATTTTTATATGCTTTGTCATTGCTGTGGTTTCCAGGAGATGAGTGCATGCAGAATATTTAACATTGCTTTTATTAAAACAGCAACGTGACGTTCTTGCCAGCGCATAACTTTTTTGTACAACTATTAAGATGATTGTGCATGCAATGCGCATTTATATAAGTGCAACAGAGAATTTAGTGTGAGCATAATACACGTGACTCTGCCTGTAAAACACGGCATGTTGTAACACTGCGTTACAATGTGCCCCTATTAGAAATATGCTATTATATTCTATACTTTTATTAATTTTATTGAGAAAACGTGAGAAAAAGGTGAATAAAGACTGAGAGTCAATGTTCAGAAATTACTAATTATTTATTTGTTTTGAACTATGTTGTATAGCTGTGTGTTCGTAGTCAAAACTCAAAAATTAGTTTATATTTAATTATTAAAAATTGCCATTATTTTATATGAAAAAGTTTTTTAATTGTATTTTATTTAGAAAATATTTTAGTTTGTTTTGTATATTTTTTTTATTAGATCAGATAACATTTTAAGCTGTCATATGGTCATGTTACAATGTGCCCCTGCACATGTTACAATGTACCCCACCTATGGGGCATGTTGTCACATTTCACTTCCATTCTTTCGGGGTATATCAAGAAAAAAAGTATATACTGTATTGATAAAACAAAAACACATAATTGTACTAGACATGTGGGAAATGAATGTGGAAAAAAATAAATACTCTGCACCCTAAGTAGATTTACACAAACTGAGAAAGTCAAAAAACATTACTTTGTGCCCCGCTCTCCCCTATAGTAAATTTGCTTAAATAGCATTTAAACAAATGAACTGCAAGGGATTAAAACCCCGCCCACGCGCTGGTGAAAACAGGAAAAAACGGTTTTCTTTTGATTCCCTGAGAGGAGATCGATTAGCATTGGGGGTTGACTAAGAATCGGCAGACCTGGGGGGTGGGTGGTTTGTAATTTCTTGACTCTGTGTCAATTGGTAGCAGCTAAAACAAGCAGCTAAAACAAAGACTATGCAATTAATTACATTTTGGAAATAACTTCCTTCATGTCGTTTTATTTATACACTGTAAAAAAAAAATATTTTTTTTAATATGTAAGTAAAGTATTAAATATGTTTTACAAACAATTGGTTTACAAACTCTTGGAGGTTTGTGGTTACCATCATTCAGAAGAGTGGTGCTTGTGTTTAGACTTGTGTTTTACGTGATTAAATCAGGAAGATTACATTGGTTACTGTCCACACGGAGACGCATTTAAGACGATTTAATCAGGAAATGGAGGCACCGGCGCGATAAAACTTGCATTGCTCGTGAATTGAGCTCGTCTCATAAATGAACCGAAACTCAGAAATGTATCTAGAAAGCTTGAAATGTCCACTTTTAAACAAAACAATTCAAAACGAAAAGAAAAGAAACAGACAACTCTCTTATGTAATCCGTATGAAGTGTGCATTTCTCTCTATAGGCACGTTCATCTGCGAAGATGACGAGTCAGCATTGTCAACATCTTTGACTGACACATAAAACACTAGTTTATTAATAAACAATTAAAATGTCTCCTTGCTATATTTGACAAATGATTACTTTTGCCGGTTCTTTGTGGCAAGCTTTATGCGTCCGTTAACTATCGAATATCGTGACTCATATTTTGTACCAGACCATTTATGGTTGTTCATATTGCTCAACAAAGTTCTTGATAAAAAAAGAAAAGAAAAAAAAACAGGGGAAAAAAAATATCGGATAGGGAAAGCTCTGGCTTCGTGTGGATGTGGCCTCAGTGTAGGACAGGTTGTCAACAAAATGCAACAAAAAAAAGTATATTTATAAACATCGCTAAACAAAGAGTGAATAAGAATTTAAAAAGTAATGACGTTTTTTATGTTTTTATGCACTTTTAGTTTTGTTGCAATTTCACCAAAAGCTTATAATTAGGAAATACACACAACACGCTAAACTTATATTCTCTATATGTTAAAAATGTTGTAAAAAAAACTTTAAAAAAAACATATTATTCTTATATAATAAGAATAACAATATGATAGCCTACATTTATATTGGGCTCAAAATGATTTAGATATGGAAAGAGGAATTCTTCTCAACTACCACCAATAAAGTTTTAAAATTCTTCTTTAGAAAATATTATATTTTGATGATTCTGCAAGTTCAGCAGACAGTGAGGTTCGGGTTTGTTCCGATCAGAGCTCGTGAGTGGAGAGCGCATTTCTGAATATTCCGCTCCGCTCGTTCATTCCGCAGGGTCGCTCGCTCAACACAGATGTCCTGTTGCCTGGTTCGAAAATATGTGGAATAAGGGCTGCTTCCAACTAAAAGTTTTTTTTTTCTATTCGACTAGTAGGCTACTAAGGCTAGTTGTTCATTTAAGTAATTCGTGGACAAATCGCCCCTTTATATTAATTTAATTAGCCTACTTATATAGCTTACAATGAGCATTTGCGTAGCCGCACTCAAGCGCACGACCGTACGCATAAAGGTTGCCACAAAGAACTGGTAAAAGTAATGATTATGAATGCGTCTAAATGTGTCTAAATACGCTGTGAATGTGAATGTGCATTATACACTGAGTTTCGTTTAATTTATGAGACGAACTCCAGTTCACTCTCCGGCGCCTCCAATGTCATGATTGTCTGCTATATTTAGCCTACTTCTTAAATCCAGGCAATTGGTTTATGAAACACTGATTAAAATTAAGATATAATTAATGCAAAACGAAATTCAATTTAAAGAAAGGCAGCTGTTCTGTTTGAGGTCTCTGTGAAAGTTTTAAAGCAGTCTTTTAGTGCCGCTTTCAGAGCACTCACGTCCGTAACCGAGAACTGACACGTTGTTTTTCCCTCATAAATGTGAACACGAAAATGTAAAAAAAAATGAATATTATTATGTTTTTTTTTTGTTGGGTCAGACAATGATTACCAAATTTCTCTCTCATATTGCTCCTCATAACCACTGAAACCGGTCAAAAAAATCGAACCAAAAGTCAAATTAATATGGACGGAAGTTAAAAGTGGTGGGTACAAAATGACTCATGACGAAATCTGGTGGGTGGTACCCACCGCCCCCACCGAAATCGACGCCTATAAGGGAAACATGATAATATAAAAAGTACTGTACAGTAATGCAGAAAAGCGCATTACAACCATGTTAAAGCTATTTAAAACGTTAAGATGCAAAAAGGAACTAAATGTAAAATTAGATAATGATATTGCGCAAATGCTCTCGGTCTCTTCAAAGGTCTTCGCAAATTATTGTGTTATAAGACTCAGTTATCATACATCACATCTCTTCTACTGTAGTACACAGAAAAAAAAAGACAAATTATGCGCGTTTGAGTCGGATTTTTATGAAGAATATGTGACTGTTTATGTAACTATAAGTAGTCTACTAATAGTTTATTTTTTTCTAAGAACCACGTATGCACAAGTATACATAAAATACAGCCGGCACGAACTTCTCGTCATTGGTTTGACGCCCGGGGGCTGTATTTTTAACCAGGAAGATTCTAGCCTACCGTCTGAGCTCGTCAGACCACCGGGGTCTCCGTGGATTACTCTCCCAGCCGAGAAGCGACAGAGGCGGCGCTGTGAGAGGAGGCAGAAGCGGGGCTGCAGAGCCGGGATACGAGCTAGGCTAGGCAGAGACCCACACAAGCCTCCACTGCCGAGCCTCTTCGTCACAAATGCAAGATCACTTACCAATAAAATCGAGGAGCTGGAACTCATTACATCTACGCAGAAAAGCATCCAGGACTGCTGTGCCATGGTAATTACGGAGACTTGGCTTAAACCAGCGATTCCAGCAGAGGCTATTCAACTAGCAGGCCGTGTAGCGCACCGAGCCGACAGGACCGCGGATTCCGGTAAGAACAGAGGAGGGGGGCTTTGTGTTTACACCAACGACAATTGGTGTACAAACGCTGTAATAACTGACACTTACTGCTCCCCGGACTTGGAGTATTTAACAGTAAAATGTCGCCCCTTTTACCTGCCGCGCGAATTCACAGTTGTTGTTATTAATGCTGTTTACGTACCTCCGGATGCCAACACTAAAACAGCTTTGGCTTATTTGCAAACTGCCATTAGGAAACAACAGCAGGCTTATCCAGAAGGAGCTTTTGTCATAGCAGGTGATTTCAACAGAGCCAACTTAAAAACTGTTCTCCCAAAATTTTACCAGCATGTAAAGTGCCCCACAAGAGGGAAAAACATACTCGACCATGTTTATAGTAACGTTAAGCATGGATATAGGCCTAAGGCATCACCTCTCCCCCACTTAGGTCTGTCTGATCATATTTCACTGTTTTTGACTCCAGCATATAGACCAGTTATCAACCGAATCAAACCTACTGCTAGAATAATACAATTATGGCCCGAAGGAGCGTCTGAGCAGCTGCAGGACTGCTTTAGACGCACTGACTGGAGCGTATTTGTGGACAATAAAATCGACATCTATACATCCTCTGTGCTATTTTATATAAAATGCTGCATTGAAAATGTCACCACCACGAAACGGATTTGTATATTTCCTAACAACAAGCCGTGGATGACCAACAATGTAAAACATCTGCTGCAGGCCCGTAATTCTGCTTTTCGGTCTGGTGACAGGCAGCTTTACAGTGCAGCCAGGACGAATTTAAGGAAGGGCATCAGGGATGCTAAGGCCGCTTATAAGCAGAGGATTGAGAACCACTTCTGCAACTCCGACCCCCGCCGGGCTTGGCAGGGGATCCGGCACATCACGGGGCAGATTAACACCACTTGCCTGTCTAATAGCAGTGCTTTAATGGCAGAACAGCTTAACCGGTTCTTCAGCCGCTTTGAGGTGGAAAGTACTGAGACTACCATCAACCCTGTTCCAGACACAAATAGCCAGGTGCTTATTCTTCAACCTACTGAGGTGATACGCACTCTCCGTAAGATCAAGGCATGGAAAGCATCTGGACCAGACAGCATTCCAGGGCGCGCACTCAGAGACTGTGCAGTTGAGCTAGGTGAGGTACTCACAAACATCTTCAACTTGTCTCTGTTGCAGTGCACTGTTCCAACCTGCCTGAAGACGTCTATAATAGTGCCGGTGCCAAAGCATGCTGCTATAACATCCCTCAATGACTATAGGCCCATTGCACTAACATCTATAATTATGAAATGCATGGAGAGGCTGGTTTTACATCATATTAGGTCTGCTCTGCTACCCACCATGGACCCCCACCAGTACGCATACAGGGCCAACAGGTCGACAGACGATGCCATCAACATTGCACTCCACACTGTACTGAGCCACCTGGAACATCAAGGGACGTATGCACGGCTTCTGTTCATTGACTACAGTTCTGCTTTTAATACCATCTTATCAAACAGACTGTTTTATAAGATGTCTGACCTAGGCATACAGCATAACATCTGCCTGTGGATTAAAGATTTCCTAACAAAGAGGCCACAGTCAGTGAGGATGGGCTCACATTATTCCACAACTACGCTAATCAGCACGGGAGCCCCACAAGGCTGTGTGCTAAGTCCCTTTCTTTACTCCTTGTATACTCATGATTGTGTACCATCTAATGACAACAACATCATAATCAAATTTGCGGATGACACGACTGTGCTGGGGCTGATCACCAGAGGAAATGAGTATGCCTACAGGGAGGAGGTACAGAGGCTGACGACGTGGTGCACGGAGAATAATCTTACCCTAAACATCAAGAAAACGAAAGAACTTATCATTGACTTCAGGAAGAAACAGATTGTTCACACACCACTGCATATCAATGGGGAGATAGTGGAGAGAGTATCAAGCTTTAAATTTCTGGGCACATACATTTCCGAGGACCTTTCATGGACAACAAACATCATAGCATTAGTCAAGAAGGTTCAACAGCGGATGTACTTTCTCAGAATGCTTAGGAAAATAAACCTGTCAGCGCGTCTCCTGGTGTCATTCTATCGCTGTTCTATTGAAAGTGTCCTCACATATAATATGCTGGTGTGGTATGGAGGCAGCTCGGCTGGTGATAAAAAGGCACTGCAGAGAGTTATAAAAACCGCACAGAACATCACAAATCAACAGCTACCTGCCTTGGATGACATTTTTAACTCCCGCTCCCTGCAGAAAACACGCTACATTGTGACGGACCCGAATCATCCAGCCCATCAGCTTTTTGAATTGTTGCCATCTGGAAAACGCTTTAGGTCAATCAAAACACGCACAACCAGATTCATGAACAGTTTTTATCCTAATGCCATCAGGATAATGAATCATGAACTGAAACTACATCCTCAAATTATCACCACAAGACATTTTTGACATGTAGACAATTAAGTGAAATTTTTACTTAATCTAAGCACCTTATTTAATAATGGGCAATTTGCAATGTGACTGTAACTACTCTTGCTGTGAACGTTGGAAAGTATAAAAATGTCATTGTATGGCTGTACAATGACAATAAAGGAATCAATCAATCAAAAACTGGCAAAAGAAAACATTGTCTTCGTCATACTTCCTCAACTCAGTATGGCCAAATGAAACACGACTGCCATCTACAGGTTTTAGTATTTCCTGTGTCCAACACCTAATCCCCCTTCTGCACGATCCCGCAGAATTTCGGAAGTGCTTGCAGCATTCTTCTCTCTGAGACGCGCATTTTTAAAGGCCACATCTGTATAGTGCATATTATCAGAGTGGACCATCGATGGTGAGCGATGGGTGCGATAAGTAGAATGCCTGTAATGTGAGTTTGGTGAGAGCGAGCAAGTGGCGTGTGGTCTGTCATCATAGACCAAATGGGATCGGGGTTCTCTTGAGGGGGAGCGGTCAGGGTGTGTATAATTGTGTCTATGGGGGCTATGTTGATCGGGATGTGAATGATATGGGGTGTGTGACTCACAACACGGGAGGGGGAGAATAGCTGGGATGGCTCTGGTGACGGGGGTCTTCATCAGATGTAGTGTGATCGTGAGAAGAGCGGCGGCGGTGCGAGGAGCTGTAGTCATCATAAGGTTGTTATCGTCGCTCTCTCTGTAGGTGCTGTGTCGGGCAGCGGCAGTCCTGACGATGATGGTGACGGTCATCCCACTCAGGCTGGCGAGTCCGTGGTGTTATGTTGTAGTCAACAGCTGGGCAGGCGTGTGTAGTTTCTGTCATCTTGTGCTGAAGGTTGCCAATCTGTTGTGAGAGTACATCCAGGCGGTCGTCAGTCCGACATTCGTGAGACTGGCGTAAAGTATGCAGGTCCATCCGGAGGTCAGCGATGGCTGAGGCCAGATCTGCGATGGGCGTTGGCGTCGCTGTGGTAGATAAAGGCTGCTGATGCACAGTAACTGGCATGATAGCCGTTGGATTGGCTATGCTGATGGCCAACTGTGCACGTTCACATTGACTGGCTATTTTTAAAGCATTGTCCAAGGTCACTGCTCATGTATTTTCAATTGAAGTGCAGGATCTAAGCCAGTAATAAATCTACGAACATCATACTGAGGAAAAGCTTCCGTCACTAAACTGGTGAGCTCAGCTGCATAAACTTCGAGAGGTTCCTGAGGCTTGCGGGGACGAGCATTCAAATATGTTTGGAATGTGGCCAAAAATGTGGCACGTCCAAAAACAGCACCTAAACTGGCCTTAGTCAGATCATAGTCCGCTTTAACAGCAGGGGAGAGAGACTGCCAATATGCAAACGCAGGTCCTGAGAGCTTAGCAGGGAGAAGTTTAGCTTTATCTGGTGGTGTGGCAGAGACATTAAGAGCAACTTCAAATCTCTGAATCCAGCAGCTGAATGGTTCAGCGTTATCACCCGAAAAGGGAGCAGGAAGATCAATTCTGAAAGGCACATGTTAATTTGTACCAGCCATCACGTTATGTGGTTGCGGCTGCTCCACAATATCATGCTCACCATCAGACATTTTGTGTGTGCGAGCAACGGCGAGAGGAGGGGAAAAAAAATAATAATAAAAAAATGGCACGTGATCTGAACTTGCAAAAATATAGCACGTAAAATATTGTGGGCAACGTGCCTGCAGGTTAATGTGGCTATTTTACGTCATTCAGAGTCAAGTAGAAAATGTCCATACTGAGAACAGAAAGATAAAAATAGCCATCCAGCGCTGCCACCAGTGTAATACTCGTGTTTGCGAGTCTCGAGGAATCCGTGCTTACCGAGTATTATGCGTGGGTTCTTGGCTATTTTCTGTATCTGTCGTGGTCACTTGATAGAGGAGTCAGACCAAGTCTTCTGTGCTCAGAACTCAGTGTTTATTTCAACATTTCTCTTAACTATGACTCTACATTGTTCCACCCGATTACATCGTCCATTTCTCCATCCATATCAACTCTCTCCTTCCTCTTTTTCAACCACTCCCCTTTTTCGCGTGTTTCTTACGCTCGCGATATCTCTCGTACCATCTAACTTTATTTAAACCTTCCCATTTCAATTCTTACAATACATAGAAACGCGATTCATATTTAAACAGTCTTTTTGCCAGCTGTAGCTACATAACAGCACGCATCTGTGCGTTCATTCATTCATACATAGAAACGCGATTCATATTTAAACAGTCTTTTTGCCAGCTGTAGCTACATAACAGCGCGCATCTGTGCGTTCATTCATTCATACATAATGCGATTAATATTTAAACAGTCTTTTTTCCAGCTGTAGCTACATAACAGCACGCATCTGTGCGTTCATTCATTCATACATAGAAACGCGATTCATATTTAAACAGTCTTTTTGCCAGCTGTAGCTACATAACAGCGTGCATCTGTGCGTTGATTTATTCATACATAACGCAATTCATATTTAAACAGTCTTTTTGCCAGCTGTAGCTACATAACAGCGCGCATCTGTGCGTTCATTCATTCAGCGTGTACAGATACTTGCGATTAGAACAAAGCAGAGAACTGACCTATTCCTCAGCCGGATCCCTTTGCTCCTCGAAATGAAACTTCCAGCACTTCTGAGGTAAATTTTCCAGGATTATTATCAAGATAGTATTATTCCTCACAGCGTTGTAAAGTACATGAGTCTGAAAGTGAACTCGCGGTGTGTGTTATCCAGCTGATGTGGGCGTTCACGGGTTTGCGTCCTCAGATCATTTGCGTTTGAATAGCGTGCGCTCTCCGTGGGCGGAGTCACATTAAAACTTAATGAGCTGAGATGAGAACGACTCTCTCTTTTCATACATATTACTAGCCTGGGTTTCCCCATACTGCCTTGCTCGCAGCGCGATTTTATTCACGCTGCTAGGCAGTCTGGACACCATGGACCAGATTTTCCCCTGAAAAAGGGAACCAATCACAGAACGGGGAGGGAGCAGCAAGACGATGACGACACCGAAGCAGTTTGTTTATATCTATGGATCCAACATGGCATCAGACTCGACGTTACCTTTTACCCTCATGTTTATCTTGCACAAACGGTAATATTCGCTAAACGCCATCGTGTACAAATAAATCTTTGACCCATCGTCTTTCTCCTCGTCGAATTTCTGTCACTCTACATACGTCATCTGGTATAATTGAAGCGATTGGCTATGAGCTACGTACAGGCGCATTTGATAGACATTCATAGCGCCCAATAAACGGCTCTGGGCATTCGTAAACCACGCCTCAAATACGAGAAAATGAACACGTGGTTCCCAGACCAAGTCTCAAATGAGACTTGGTCTGACGTTAGCCAGGCTAACATATTACATAAACTGAGAATATTTTTTTTTATATAAAAATTACTTCATTTAAAAGAAGAGAATTCAAGCTTCATGCCTGTGTGTCTGTATGCCTGTTTGACTGAGAATTCACTGAGTTACAGTTCATTTTCGGACGTGTTTCAGAATGGACTACACTGACAGAGAGAAAGCAGAACTCACATCATGTTTATTTTTCTTTATTTGTCAAAAAGCACAACACTGTTTTTATTGTGAGTATACATAAAAATAATACACACTTAACAGGATCGATTGATGTATAACACAAGCATATAAGATAATTTTTTTTATTTTTTTTTATTTTTTTTGCACTGATAAGGAAAAAAACGAGCATATCGCGCCGGCGCGATAGCCGACCTCAGGGGGTTAACGCCAATTGAGAGAAAATGAAGCGCACACTTAAGGCAAGACCTAAGGTAAAGAATTTCATTAAATATGTCAACCCATGCCCAAAGTTTTTGTTGCTGGGTGACACACATGAAATGTGCGTTCTCTGTCTGGGTGAAGAGCACGCACGGGACGCTCTCGAGGGAGCGTCCTGTGCAAACTGTGAGCGTTTGTCTATGAGAACGCTTCGCTCTCATCTGGCTCTCTTCTCGAGGGAAGAGAGCTCAGCATCTGGACCTCGTGGTTCAGGTCCCGCTGGTGCCGAGGCAGAGCGGCGACTCACTTTCATGTGGCTCCCAGATGGAGCTCGTTGACAGTCTTGAGAGGTGTGTAAACCTCTCAGACACGTCATCGACTGGCGAGAGCGAGCTGCAGGTGGATGACGGAGATGATTCTCCTACTGGTACTGCAGTGAGTGCTCTTCAGGACGGGCAAGAGATGGCTGATGAGGATGAATTAGATCCAGAGCCTCGTCAGACATCCTGCTGGTGGACGTTATGGGGCGTGCCGCAGACAAACTTCAGTTGCCATGGCAGCACGCTCGGGGAGAGATCGCTCACGGCAAAAAGTTGACGATCGATTTCTCCCTGAACATAGGCCACCAGCTCAGGTGAGCCTTCCATTCCTTCCTGATCGCCATACTGAGATCGAGAAGGCTTGGAAGAACCCATACTCTGCCCGTATTCTCAGACATTAAAAAAAAAAAAAAATACCTGTATAGACCTAATGGGTCGTACTTGTAAGGAGGAATAAGGATTCAGGGCCCTGAAGCCGCCCCCTGTTAGGTGGCTAGAACGATTAGGAAGAAGCTAAAGAAAAATTTGGCTTCCTTCATGAGTATGTGATGGCCTTCTTGTCATAACATCTTCAGAGAACTATGCGAGGTGTGCCAGAGCTCATTCCTGTGAATAGCCTTTCGGGCTATTAGCCACCCAGGGGTAGATTAGTTGGTCTTTCTTAAAAAAAAAAAGGGGTTGTGCTTAACCCTCTGGGGTCTAAGGTGTTTTTGGGGTCCTTGAGATGTTCTGACATGCCCTGACATTTGTGCTTTTTTCAGTTGCTTATAAACATATTAATGGCAAAAAAAATTACACACTATTTAGCACAAACAGGGCTACCATAATATGTGAGCAACAAGAATGTACATGTCTGCATTTTTGAGAGAATAATGTTTATGCGTGGTTATTGAAAAAACTAAAAACTAAAGTTTCTGAAATAAGGCCATAAAACACATACTAAATATGTGCCAATAAGACTTTTGTCTAATAGATGTCATTGCCTAGTGTTTTTTCTTCAAAATGATGTGAAAATCACCCTGCCTAATCATTCACATAACACAATACATTGATTTGAATTTTGCAAAGCACTTTCCGTTTGGAAAGGCAATATGCGGAGTGGGCGTCACAGATCATGCATATTTAGTGGTTCACACCTTAGGAGACAATGGGGCCCGCATACTTAATTAATTATTGCAATTTGGCCTATAATATCCAAGGAAAACATGTCTAGTAATTGTGCAGTTAATTCTCATACTGTATTTTCAGTTTTGGAATATTTATCCTCTCCCCAAATTTGTCACTAATAAAACACAATAAAAATTATTTAAAGAAAAGGCTTATATTTACTTTTTAATAGTTTGTTTACATCTACCTTGTAAATATATTTTTTTATTAAAAAGGTTACAATTACAACAACAATTCAAGTGTAATCTTTCTTTGTAAAAACTAAAGTATACATTTTATCATACATATTTCAAAGTTAAGGATTTGATTGATTATTTGATTACTTTATTTTTGACAAAACATACTATATTTAACATGAGCAAATATTGGCAAACAAAAGCTTATTTGAGTTGGCAGATATTTTACAGTAAAAATGTATAATCTATCCAAAACTAATCAACGAAATGTTGTCTTTCATATGTCTGTAACATAGGTCTTTCATTTTTATTATAAGAAATATAAATGTTAATTTGCAGTTTAATACATTGCTTATACAAATACATTTTATTTCAACATATTTCAGTCGATTTTTACTCAGTATAGCAATACAGTTTGCTAAAACCGAAACATTCATTCACAAACAGAAACGCCTGACTGTAACGTTGTTTTTATGAAATATTAGGGCATATAAATGTTAATTTTCAGTTTAATACGTTGCTTATACAAATAGCCTACATTTTATTTCAACATATTTCTGTCGATTTTTACTCAGCTCAGTATAGCAATACAGTTTGCTAAAACATCATCATTCATTCACACAGAGACGCAATTTAAATTTAAACTGTCTTTTTGCGAGCTGTGATAAACAGCGCGCATCTCTGCGGCTGCCGTTCATTCATTCACAGAAACGCGATTAACTTGAGAAGGAAAAAAAACTTACTACATATTCGGATCCTCTCTCCTGCAATACCCGCACTCTGAGGTAGATTTTCCATTATTATTATTCCTCACAGCGCTGCCAGATGGTGTAAACACGTAGGCTACAATGATATGATTAAACTTGTGTTTCCTCGAGCTGATATGGGGGCGTTCACAGGTTTGCCTCAGTAATTTGCGTTTGAATAGCGCGCGCTCTCCGTGGGCGGAGTCACATTACCTTTGAATGAGCTCTAATTAGCTCGACTGGAATCGCTCTCTTTTAATACAGATTTCACAAGATGAGAATATTTGTTTTTTATATAAATTACCTAATTTTAAAGAAGAGAATTCAAGCTTCATGCCTGTGTGACTGTTAGCCTGTTTGACTCCGTATTCGCTGAGTTATTGTTCATTTTCGGACGCGTTTCAGAATGGTCTTCACTGACAGAGAGAAGGCAGAACTCGCATCACGTTTATTTTTCTTTATTTGGCAAAAAGCACAACAGTTTGTTTTTATTGTGAGTATACACAAAAATAATACACATTTAACAGAATCGATTGATGTATGAAACTTGCTTGTAATATCAAAGTCAACAGAGCAAAATAAATTTCTTTTGAACTGAACTGAAAAAAATCCAGCAAAACGCGCGGGCGCGTTTGTCGACCTCAGAGGGTTAAGTATAGACTGACGCTAGTGCTTCAGATAGGTCTTATGTCCGACCTTTTGTTTTGTTGACATTGATATCCTGAGTATATCGCTCCCCTGAACTCTGTAAAAGAGCGAGTCTCAGTAGGTTGAGTGGTTTTGCAGCCCCCAACAAATTAGGCCGTGGCCCCTCCGAGCCCTCAGGTAGATCTATGCTTGTAGGCTGGCCCTCACCCGGGCCGCCTCTGTAGCTGGCCTAGGCTATGCTAGGGATAGTGGAGGCGTTCTGCTAAGCATAGCTGCCGCATTCCTATGCGTTTTCTGCTTCCTCCCCTAGATTTCAGCCTCCTCCCATAAATGGGGTTGTTGGCCAAGGCCCGCCCCTTTCACTGCATTCAGGGGTGAATGAGTAATGCAGGGTGGTAGTTGAGGTATGGTCCTTCGGGCAGGGTTAGGCCATCTTTCACTCTGCGATGTGTTAGTTTGCCAGACCCTGCCGAACAGAGCTAACATATAATTGGGCCTCTAGAGCTGGCTCCACTCAGCCCGTTGAGCTAAACCGCTCAAACGATGGGTGGAAGTTGGTTGGCTTACAAGCAAGCCCCCGCTCCCCTAGGCTGGGCGCAGGATAAATCCCTGTCACCCTTGGAGCAACTTGCAGGCCCGCTCCCTGTCTAAATTCTCAGGGGCATATGGTTGTTACTCCCCCGTTAATTCAGGGTAGTTTTGAGTACTCCTTTCTCAGCTCTGTATCTATCTACCTCACACCATGATTGAGCAGGGAGTTCCAAACTCATTTCATTCAGGTTTTTGAACTCCACTCCCTTGAAGCCAGAGCATTGCCATGAGCTGACGCCCATGCATATAGTAGGTAGGCCCTTAATGGGGCCTCCACCAGGCAGAGTGGCGTATGTTGTACTCCCCTGCTATAAGGGTATTGCTTTTTGCTGAGTACACTGCCTTTGGCAATGTGATTAGGTACCAGGATGCTGTAAGCGCTGTAGTAACAGCTTTCTGCCACGAAGGCTGCATGGTCAGTTAGTAGGCCTCAGCAGGCCTCCTTGACCGGGTAGCCCCCAATAGGGCTCTTAGGCTAGCTCATCTTTGGTGGTTGGCCTTGGTAGTTCGGGCAGTAGGCTCACTGATGGGTAGTAGGCCTTAACAGGCCTCCTCTAAGGTGGGTCCCAACATTGTGGAACATACACAAGTACAAAACTATAGGAAAGTTTTTTAAATAGTGTGGTTCCAGCAGTGTTCGTTAAAGTAGCAGAATAGACTCGCTATCAGCTAGTAGGCCCGACCAGGCCTCCCTGTTAGGCAAGTCCCCAGCAGCAGTCACCATGTAGCCCAGTCTGGCGGGCCTTAGCAGGCCGCCCTGGGACTGTAAGCAACCGGATTTAGGGCTCTTAGCATCCAGCTGTTAGACTGTTTTCAGGTAGTAGGCCTCTTCTGGCCTCCCTGAAGGTGGGCTCCCACATTTTGTGGTGGTCAGGTAGTAGGCTTCACTAGGCCTCCCTGAGGGTTAATTCCCACATACTGTGGTTACTAGGTGGCAGGCCCCACAGGCCTCCCTGAAGCTGAATTCCCGCTTTTTGAACTATCAGGTAGTAGGTCTCATAAGGCCTTCCTGAAGGCAAAGCCCCAAAGACAGACAACTGGACTGCCAGTCTGGCTCACTATCAGCTAGTAGGCCTCACCAGGCCTCCCCAAAGTTGAGCTCCCACATGTCTTGGCTGTCAGATAGTAGGCCTCACCAGGCCTCTCTGAAGGAGAGCTCCCATATAATGTGGTTGTCAGGTAGCAGGCCTCACCAGGCCTCCCTGAAAGATAAGTTGCACATCCCATAAGGCGAGTTTCCAGTTAGTTAGTAGGCCTCTCTAGGCCTCCCTGAGGGTGAGCTCCCACATATTGTGGTTGTCAGGTAGTAGGCCTCACCAGGCCTCCCTGGAAGCGAGCTCCCACATACTGTGAGTTTCCAGGTATGGTGGTTATCAGGTTGTAGGCCTCTCCAGGCCTCCCTGAAGGTGAGCTCCCACACTTTGTGGTTGTTAGGTAGTAGGCCTCACCAGGCCTCCATGGAAGTGAGCCCCTACATACTGTGAGCATAGGATCACTATCAGGTAGTAGGCCTCTCCAAGCCTCCCTGAAGGTGTGCTTCCACTTATTATGGTTGTCAGGTAGTAGGCCTCACCAGGCCTCCCTGAAGGTGTGCTTCCAGATATTGTGGTTATCAGGTAGTAGGCCTCACCAGGCCTCCCTGGAGGTGAGCTCCCACATACTGTGCGTTTCCACTTAGCATGGCTTTTCAGATAGTAGGCCTCTCCAGGCCTCTCTGAAAGTGAGCTCCCACGTTTTGTGGTTGTCAGGTAGTAGGCCTCACTAGGCCTCCCTGGAAGTGAGCTCCCACATACTGTGTTTTCACTTAGCATGGTTTTCAGGTAGTAGGCCTCTCCAGGCCTCCCTGAAAGTGAGCTCCCTCATGTCATGGTTGTCAGGTAGTAGGCCTCACCGGGCTTCCCTGGAGGTGAGTTCCAACATACTTTGGGTTTCCACTTAAGGTGGTTTTCTGGTAACAGGTAGTAGGCCTCTCCAGGCCTCTCTGTAAGTGAACTCCCATGTACTGTGGTTATCAGGTAGTAGGCCTCACCAGGCCTCCCTGAAGGTGAGCTCCAACATACTGTGGTGGTCAGGTAGTAGGCCTCTCCAGGTCTCCCTGAGAGTAGTTTCACAGTGGTGCTGGGTTTTGTAAGCTAGTGGCCGCTTACTCTCAGTTAGCAGTCCTTATCAGGCAGCTACCGAAGGTGAGCTTGCGCCCTGGCTCGACTCAAGTTTTTATTCTCTGCTACGGGTTCCCTCCTGGAACCTCTTTATCCTGCTACAGCCTGGTTGCCTACCAGGTAGATCTTATGCTCCCCTCACTGAGGGTCAATATGAGTATGTGGTCTCCTGAGTCTGGTCAGTCGGTCGTAGGCCTCTCGTGAGGTCTCCCAGTTAGATCAGTCCTTAGGCCCTTACAGGCCTCCTCAGTGTTTTGAAACACAAACACTGGGTAGATCCATGGATCGAGTAGAGGAACTCCCCTCGCTGGCAAGGGTTGTAAAGCACTATGCTGAGTCATACTCTCCAGGATATCCCGTCTCTGAGATCCGGGCCGAGTGGTTCACTGCCTGCTTCGCAGTTCCTCGGGTTGGATGCCTTCCTAAAGGCAAGTGTCCAGAAGCTCTGTCTTCAGACAGACAGGAAGTGGCCAGACTGTAGTGTTTTATGTAGTGACACCAGGTCAGTCCTGCCTGTGGGGTTCCCTCGGGTTCCCTAGCCACATTCCCTAGAAGGGACCCCTTCTAAGAAGTTGAAGTTGTGGTCCTAGGCCCTTGAGCAGGCCCAGGTAGACCTTTCACTAAACTATGTTTATGGAGGTTTTCTGTGGTATCATATAGCTTGGGCTATGACCGTAGGGAGTGCTGTCACTGACAGCCCAGTGTGACCTGAGGGTGAGTGGTTCTAGCGTTCATTTGAATTCATTTGACAGTTGTCACTGCCTTTGGGCATGCACTCCCCTTAGCATGGCGGCGTGGGTATATCGTTCCCCAAAGCGTCAATGGCGTAGTGTCGAGTTCCCTTCGAAAGGGAACGTCTCAGGTTACGACTGTAACCTATGTTCCCTGAGAACAGGGAACGAGACACTACGTCTCCCTGCCATGCATCGGGGCCTGCCTACCAAACAGTCCCTTCAGACGAAAGGATATTGTCATGTTTGCAAGGCTCCCTTTTATACATCCAGGTCGCTGGTAATCGTTCACGCTAAAGATTCACGGGCTGTCGCCGGTCAACATGATTGCCGTGAGTTGATATTGATTTTAGACACCTGTCACGCCTGAGGTGTTCCCCAAAGCGTCAATGACGTAGTGTCTCGTTCCCTGTTCTCAGGGAACATAGGTTACAGTCGTAACCTGAGACGTTTGCTTACCACAGTTAGCTATCTATGTTTGCTAAGCTATTAAGCTTAACATCAACAGTATTCTAGAGTGGACAATGTCATATTCAGAGTATACAGTGGGGAGAACAAGTATTTGATACACTGCCGATTTTGCAGGTTTTCCTACTTACAAAGCATGTAGAGGTCTGGAATTTTTATCATAGGTACACTTCAACTGTGAGAGATGGAATCTTAAACAAAAATCCAGAAAATCACATTGCATGATTTTTAAATAATTAATTTGCTTTTATTGCATGACATACGTATTTGATCACCTACCAACCAGTAAGAATTCCGGCTCTCACAGACCTGTTAGTTTTTCTTTAAGAAGCCCTCCTGTTCTCCACTCATTACCTGTATTAACTGCACCTGTTTGAACTCGTTACCTGTATAACACACACTCAATCAAACTTCAAACTCCAACCTCTCCACAATGGCCAAGACCAGAGAGCTGTGTAAGGACATCAGGGATAAAACTGTATACCTGCACAAGGCTGGGATGGGCTACAGGACAATAGGCAAGCAGCTTGGTGAGAAGGCAATAACTGTTGGCGCAATTATTAGAAAATGGAAGAAGTTCAAGATGACGGTCAATCTCCCTCGGTCTGGGGCACCATGCAAGATCTCACCTCGTGGGGAATCAATGATCATGAGGAAGGTGAGGGATCAGCCCAGAACTACACGGCAGCACCTGGTCAATGACCTGAAGAGAGCTGGGACCACAGTCTCAAAGAAAACCATTAGTAACACACTACGCCGTCATGGATTAAAATCCTTCAGCGCACGCAAGGTCCCCCTGCTCAAGCCAGCGCATGTCCAGGCCCGTCTGAAGTTTGCCAATGACCATCTGGATGATCCAGAGGAGGAATGGGAAAAGGTCATGTGGTCTGATGAGACAAAAATAGAGCTTTTTGGTCTAAACTCCACTCGCCATGTTTGGAGGAAAAAGGAGGATGAGTACAACTCCAAGAACACCATCCCAACCGTGAAGCATGGAGGTGAAAACATCATTCTTTGGTGATACTTTTCTGCAAAGGGGACAGGACGACTGCACCGTATTGAGGGGAGGATGGATGGGGCCATGTATCACGAGATCTTTCCTCAGTAAGAGCATTGAAGATGGGTCGTGGCTGGGTCTTCCAGCGTGACAACGACCCGAAACACACAGCAGGGCAACTAAGGAGTGGCTCCGTAAGAAGCATCTCAAGGTCCTGGAGTGGCCTAGACAGTCTCCAGACCTGAACCCAATACAAAATCTTTGGAGGGAGCTGAAAGTCCGTTTTGCCCAGCGACAGCCCTGAAACCTGAAGGATCTGGAGAAGGTCTGTATGGAGGAGTGGGCCGAAATCCCTGCTGCAGTGTGTGCAAACCTGGTCAAGAACTACAGAAAACGTATGATCTCTGTAATTGCAAACAACGGTTTCTGTACCAAAAATTAAGTTCTGCTTTTCTGATGTATCAAATACTTATGTCATGCAATAAAATGCAAATTAATTACTTAAAAATCATACAATGTGATTTTCTGGATTTTTGTTTTAGATTCCGTCTCTCACAGTCGAAGAGTACCTATGATAAAAATTACAGACTTCTACATGCTTTGCAAATGGGAAAACCTGAAAAGTCTGCAGTGTATCAAATACTTGTTCTCCCCACTGTAGATGTCTCACGTGTATTGAGTGTAGCATTGTAGTTGTTACAGTAAATTAACAGGGTAAGGCCACGTGAACATGTCCCATTGACCTCCATTCATTTTGTCTATAGGACAAATGAATGGAGAATCTTGAAAGTTGAATTCTGAGAAATGTCCAAGTTGCTCAAAGGGCAAACAAACAACTTTTACTTTGATAACCCTATAGAACATGTTACTGTATAAAAGTTCACTGTACTCAACATTTCCAGATCAACCTTTTGGCAATTAGACTAAAAATTGCTAATTTTGTGAAATTTCGCCAAAGTTCATGTGTTAGGTGGCACCCCTAATTCTCAATGGAATTCCTCAAAACTTTGCAAAAGTAATTTTTATGTTAATTGGAACAAAATGCAATGCCAGCCAAATTGTTATTTTGAAATTCAAATTTCCCATTCAAATTTGATGCACCCCAATATATATATATATATATATATATAAAATTCCCCCAAACCCCCTAGCATTTACTGTCCCCCCCAGGTTCAAAATTGCTCCTACGCCCCTGGCAGTAATGTAGCGCAATTTGCTGGTTTGTGTGGATGCAGTCAGTTTTGACTGCAAAGGATAAGGCAATTTGATTGGATGGTATGTATTTATGGCATTTTAAGATTGAGTAGAATTAAATGAACGGCAAAACTCAGTAATTTGTTCTCAGTTTGAGAACCACTGCTGGAAATCAGCCTGCACTTTGATCGTAGATTTAGTTGCAGTAATCAGCGCAAGCGGCTCATGACAGAACACAGACCGACTGATGACCCCTTCATTTAAGTAGAAAATCTCAAATGAAGATTGTTGAACTCCCTGTCGAAGCCACTACCATTTTACCTGTTTTTACTTGATTTCACAACGATCACATGGGAGAGGTTAGAGCTTTCTCTTCAGTGTTTCCACAGGACTAAGTTCAGTTCAGCTAAGACATGAAAGGTTTTTAAAACAGTTAAAACCACAAATGTTAACCTAGTTTATTCCTTTGACAGATCCAGAGGGTGTGAAGCTGAATCTGGTTCTGTGTGGGAGTAATGGATTAAGATCCTTCATATCAAACCTGATCCTGAACCAGGGAGACAGAAGATCAGCGCTCAGCTCAGGGTGTGTGAGGAGAGACGTGGAGCTTCATGGGCGTCTGGTGTCTCTGGTGGAGCTTCCAGCTCTGTTCAACACTCAGATCTCAGAGGAGGAAGTGATGCGTCAGACGCTCCGCTGTGTGTCTCTCTGTGATCCTGGAGTTCATGTGTTCATCCTCATCATTCCTGATGCTCCACTAAATAATGAAGACAGAGCAGAAATGGACAAAATCCAGAAGATATTCAGCTCAAGAATCAGCAAACACACCATGATCCTCATATACCAGAATCCAGAAGACAGGACAGCAGAACTAAATGAAGAAACACAGTCTGTCATTGAGAGTTTTGGAGGACGACATCATTTCATTAAACCCGACACACAAGTGTCCATGTTAATGGAGAAACTAGAGCAGATGGTTGAGGCAAATAGTGGTGTTTGTTTCTCCACAGAGACATTGATGGATGCACAGATGGAAAAACTGCAGAAATTTGAAGAAATGAAGACAAAAATCCATTCATTAGAGACGTGGTTTCAGTCAAAAGGTAATGATCAGAAAATCTGCAGGGATTAAACACTTTTTCATGGCTGCAAAGGTTTATAAAGATATGTGAGAAAAACATATTACATGTAGAGTTCAGAGAAAATAAAATGATAAGCACATGATGCTTCAGTATAAATTATACACAATATTATCTGATGACCTGGATGATGAACAATCTTCACTTAAAATTCAATATACTGTTTTTAATTTTTATTTGATCTATCTTTAGATTCAAGGGAGAGTGTGGATGATCTGAGGATTGTGCTGCTGGGAAAAACTGGAGTTGGGAAGAGTTCAACTGGAAACACCATCATAGGAAGAGAAGCATTTATATCAGACACATCTCATGAATCAATTACTAAAGAGTGTCAGAGAGAAAGAGCTGAAATCAACGGCCGACACGTTACTGTGATCGACACTCCAGGACTGTTTGATACTGAACTTACTAATGAAGAGATCCAAAGAGAAATCAGCAACTGCATCTCCATGATCCTGCCTGGACCACATGTGCTTCTCCTACTGATACCAGTGGGACGATTCACTCAAGAGGAGGAAAAATCAGTGAAGATCATCCAAGAGACATTTGGTGAGAAATCTTTAATGTTCACTATTGTGCTCTTCACCAGAGGAGACGATCTGAGGAACAAAACTGTTGATAAGTGGCTTGGAAAACCTGGATCTGTGATCAGAAACCTCATTGAAGCGTGTGGAAACAGATTCCATGTGTTCAATAATAATCAGACTGGAGACCGAACACAGGTGTCTGATCTACTGCAGAAGATAGACCACATGGTGAAAGCAAACGGAGAGAGTTACTACTCATGTAAGATGTTCAGAGAGATGGAAAGAGAAATACAAGAAAAACAAACAATGATTCAGACAGAAAGAGTGGAGCAACTGAACAAAGAGAAAGAAGAACTGATGAACAAACATGAAGAAAAGAAAAAGAGGATGAAGATGATGATGGAGGAAGAAATACAGAATCATTACAACGAGAGGAAGACTAGAGAAGAGGAGTTTAGAAAGAGAGAAGAACAGTATAAAAGAGACATTAAAGAAAGAGAAGACGAAGAGAGAAAGATGCGAGAGGAGATGAAGAGAGAAAGAGAGGAATGGGAGAAACAGAAACAACAGGAAAGTCAAAGAAGAGATGAAGAGGATGAGAGAAGGAGAAAGAACGAACAGGCAATGAGGGATGAATATAATAAAATACTTCAACAAACAAAAGATAAAATGAAGATGATGATGGAGGAAGAAAGACAGAATCATGATAAAGAAAGAAAGCGAAGAGAAGAGGAGTTTAGAAAGAGAGAAGAACAATATAAAAGAGATATTAAAGAAAGAGAGGATGAAGAGAGAAAGATGCGAGAGGAGAAGAAGAGAGAACGAGAGGAATGGGAGAAACAGAAACAACAGGAAAGACAAAGAAGAGATGAAGAGGATGAGAGAAGGAGAAAGAAAGAACAGGCAATGAGGGATGAATATAATCAAGAGAAAGAGAGAATGAAGATGATGATGGAGGAAGAAAGACAGAATCAAGATAAAGAAAGAAAAAGAAGGAGAGAAATAGACACACAAACATGGGATGAATATTATGAGAGACTTAAAAGAGAGAGAAAAAGAAGACAGAGAGAAAGAGAAGATCTTCAGGTCATACATGAAGAAGAGATGAAGAGAGTGAATATGAAGATGGACAAAGAAAGACAGAATCATGATGAAGAGAGAAAGAGAAGAGAAGAGGAAAATATAAAAAGAGAAGAACAGTATAGAAAAGATATTAAAGACATAGAGGATCAAGAGAGAGAGATTCAAGAGGAGATGAAGAGAGAACGACAGGAATGGAACAAACAGAAACAACAGGAAAGACAAAGAAGAGAGGAAACACATAATACAGACACACACCCTGAAGGTCAGAATTATAAATATGCCTGTGAAAATAAATCTGCATTGTTTATCCTTTTGATATATATTTTTTAATCACAAAAAAAAGAAAAGAAAAGGGAACCACTGAGATGGACTGTAAATAGTTTAACCCTCTGAGGTCTGAGCTGTTTTCTGGGCCCTGGAGGTGTTCTGACATGCTCTGACATTTGTGGTTATTTCTGTTACTTGTGACATTTTCATGGCTAAAGTCTAATTACACTGTATTCAGCACAAACTCTGCTACAATAATATATCAGCAGCATGTGTGTAAAAGTTTGTAGTTTTGAGATAATGACATTTATGCGTGGTTTGTGAAAATACAAAAAAAAATTCTCACTGAAATAAGGTCATGAAACCCATACTGATTATTTCTTCACAAGACTTTTGAAAATTGTATGGCGTAGCCTAGAATATTTGCTCTAAAACTATGTGAAAATCACCCTGACTGCTCATTCAGAGAAGACAATATATTGATTTAAAATTTTTACGACGTGTTTTGTGTGAAAAAGCAATATGCGAAGGGGCGGGTCATCTCATTAATATGTAAGGCTTTTTACACCTGAGAAAGACAAAGACACACCCTAATGGCCCTATTAGGAGCTTATCAGGGCCCATCATTCTGACCAACCTTCCACAAAGAATGAGGAGATTTAAAAAAGAATGGCTTTTAGATTGTTTGGATTTATTTACAACACAACATGATCCAAAGAAAGAGACATTTGTGCCATTCCTAAAAACATTGTACATACCTTTCATTTCCAAGGTGTTTGATTTTCACTTTACCATGTTCATGTACAGAGACATGTACTGTGAATGTTGAAGTCAGCAGGACTCAGTGGCATCTGGGTCCTGAAAAAAAAAAAAAAGTGAACACACTGATATCAAGAGAAAGGCCTGCACGATTTTGGGAATACATTTTAGATTTTTCTGGTTAAAATTGCTTTTTAAAATTCACAGAATACACACACACACACAAATGTTTCCAACAATATATTATATAATGAACACCACGTTTGTTGTGCCTTGTAGGCATAGGCTATGCGCAGTGCTGCATAAAATAATAACAATATAGCAGCCTATATAAATCTTCCAAAAGATTTCAGTAACTAAGCTAGAGAAAAATATATTGATTATCATGTTACTTCAAATGTTTCCATTCATTATGATGATATGAAATGAGATAATAGTAAAAACATGAAGCCGTTTGGAGCGTTTTGCTTTTCCAAAATATGATGCATTCAAACGTGATCGCGATCCAAAATGTGATACATTCAAACGCGATCGTGCTCAAATATAAAACATTATGGTTACCATACATATCTACGTTTGACCAGATATCCACAGACACAGTAACAGTAAACACGGATCTAAATATGATAATAGTCACCATATATCTAGCAACAGTTCAACTGCAATGTGAAGTTTATGCAACAATAACATAAGTAAGAATTTCTTACCTTACATCTTTCTTGTCTTCAAATCGCGTTCTTCTTCTTCTGAGGTAAATCCAATGTAAGCTCACGACGAAAAGCAGAGACTTGTGGACTTTGAGGTAACGAGCGCGTTCGCGTTCCATGTGGAGATTTGCATGTGAATCTCTTTTACGCGCGTGGGCGTGGTCAAATTAAAAATAATGAGCAAGCGTTTGAGAAGCTGGACATCTTGTTGGTTTTATACAAATTACTTAAACAGAGAATATTTGTTTTTAGTTTGAATCCGATCATTTAAAAGTACACACTTTTAAAAGTACATGTTTATAAAGGTATATGGCTCATAAATGTGTGACAAGTATTCGCTGAGTTTTGTTTCAGTTTATAGACGTGCTCAAGAAAAAAAAGTTCACCACGACGGAGAGGCAGAACGCACACTCTGTTTATTTTCTTTATTTTTCAAAAGCACAATGTTTTGATTTGATTGTAAGTGGACACATACAAAAGTAGAAATATCACAGATTCTTTTTTTATATTTCTTTTTTCTGTATGACCATAAATGACGGAGTAATTTAAGTTTATTGTGCTACAATGTGGAGAAAATCCAGCAAAACGCGCCGGCGCGTTTGCCGACCTCAGAGGGTTACATTTTAGGTTTAAGTTCAACACTAGTTGCTCTGGGTCTCAAATTGAATAAGTTGTTATTAATCTCTAAACCCTATTATTGTCATTTTCAGATGATGAAGATTCACCTTCAGATCCAGGATGTTTGAGAATCTTGCTGTTTGGGAGGAGAGGAAATGGAAAGAGCGCCACAGGAAACACTATCCTCGGAAACAATGAGTTTCACAGTGAAGCCAGGAAACGTTTGGTGACCACTACTTGTCAGAAGGGAGATGTTGAAGTTGATGGTAAATCAGTAGCTGTTATTGATACTCCAGGACTCCTTGACATTACAGTGTCAAAAGAACAAGTGGTTGAAGGAATGATGAAGTGTGTTTCACTGTCCGCAGCTGGACCTCATGTGTTCATCATTGTGTTGAGTTTGGGAAGAATCACTCAAGAGGAGAGAGACACTTTAGACATGATAAAGATGATCTTTGGCCCAAAAGCAGCAGATTTCAGTATTGTTCTCTTCACTAGAGGAGATGCTCTGAAGAAACAAACAATAGAAGAATATGTAGAGAAAAGTAAAAATGATGAACTCAAGAAACTGATCAGCGAATGTGGAAACAGATTCCTGGCTTTTAACAACACAGAAACACAAGACCGGACGCAAGTTACTCGACTGATAAACATGATAGAAGAGGTGAAGAAGTCTAATGAGGGCCGATACTTCACTACTGAGATGTTTGAGGAGGCAGCGATCTCCATTGAAAAGAGAAGAGAAATGCTAGAAGAGAATGAAAGAAAAAATCAGGATCAAGTTGAAGAATTAGAAGCCAAATATGAGATGGAAGTCAACAGCATGAGACAGAGACTGGAGGAGAAGAAACTAAAGATAGATGAGGTGAGAGCGAGGCTGGAGAACAAGTTCAGAGGACAAGTGGAAACACTGAGGAGAAAGTTAGAGGAGAAAGAAATATCAGAGCAGAAGAAACGAGAGATGGAGGATCAGAAACGATCAGAAGAGGAAGAACAACGAAGAGCTGAATATGATCAAACAATAGAAGATATGGAGAAAGAGACTGAAAATAACAGATTACAGTATAAAAAACAGATAAAAGAAAGAGAAGAAGAAGATACGAAGAGAAAAGAAGATTATAAAAAAGATCAAGAAAAGATGAAAACTGAGCAGGAACGCATCATGGCAGAGTTAAGAAGAAAACAGGAAGAGGAGATAAAAAAGAGCGATTTAAAGGAACAAATAAAGAAGGAACAAGAAGAGGAAGAGGAAGAGAGAGAAGAATGGATGAGAAAAATAAAAGAGGCTGAAGATGATGAAGAGATTCAAGAGGAAATGAAACGACAGCAGAGAGAATGGGAGGAAGAGAAGAAACAACAGATGAAAGAACGAGAGGACAAGGAAATAAAGATAAAAAAGAGACACAAGGAACAACTGAGAGAAAAACAGGAAGATCTGGAGAAAATGAGAGAGAGATTTGAAACTGAGAGAAAAGAAGAAGAACAGATGATAGCAGAGGAGAAGCAGAAACTGAGAAAGGAGAAAGAACAGATAGAAAAAGAATATAAAGACAAGAAAGCTGAAATGAAGATACGTTATGAGCAGCTGGAGGAAGATAGGACAGAGGAGTGGGAGAGGAGAAAACGAGAGGATGGAGAGAGACGAGGGGAGAAGAGAAAGAGATGGGAGAAAATGATGGAAGATCTGAAACGAGAGCAAGATGAGATCTGGATACGAGAAAGAGAGGAGAGAGAAAGAATATTAAGAGAAGAAAAAGAGTGTGATGAAATAAAACAGAAAAATAAAGAGGAAATAGAGAAGATGAAGAAGAAACATCAAGATGAAGCCAAAAAACAAGAAGAAGAATTGAATGATTTCAGAAAGAGAAAAGAGCAGCAGGTTCAGGAGCTCAAAGAGAGGCTTGAACAACTATATAAAGAGAAAAAAAGATCAGGGTTAAATCTTATTATTAAAGGTGTTGAGAAACTGTTTTGGGGCTAAAAATGACCCATTCCCATAACACAATCACGATGGAGAACATGCTTAACACATAAACACAGAGAAATGAAAGGGTTAAATCACACTTAATACACTCTTAAGCATGCTTACACACACACACATTTTGTTGTAACACTCTAAAAAATAATTCAGTGGTTTAGTAAGTAAACCGGTATTATTTAACATTATTAACTTAATAAAGTCTCTGAATATCATTTACTTGATGGTTTGAGTTGAACAAACCAAAATAATTAACTAAAAATCCAACGGTTCATTTAGTATTTGACAAACTAATTATTTATTTAAAATACACTTAATATATTTGTGAAATTTCTATCTAATATTTGAGAATGGAGAATTAAACAGGGGTGTTTCCCGAAAGCATCGTTACCAACTATAGTCGTAAGTTCCGTCGTTATCAGCAGTTCAACGAGTCGGTGTTTCCCGAAACCATCATTCCAACGAACATTCGCAAACAGCTTCGCAAAGTTGTGTGTTTGGAGCGACGGCTCTAGTTTCTGGTTTGCATCACATGTGGACTCAATACATCCTTATCATGAGCAAAATAAGCAAGCTGACATTCAGTACAACCAGTGTCTTTTACCCCTGCACGGGGTTTAAAGGAGAAGTTCACTTTTAAAATGAAAATTCTGTCATCATATACACTGTAAAAAAGAATACATTGATTTTATTGATATCTAATTAATAAAAATGAGGCAACAGATTACAAGCAATATTATTAATTAAATTTAACAAATTAGAATTGAGTAATAATTAATCAAATGAATTCCTTAAAAGTTAACCATTTAAAATGAGTAAAATGTACAAAATATCTTTTATTGCCAACATTGAAGACACCTGGTGTTAACAAGCAGAATCACTGAAGGAGAAAACCATAATTAAAGTCACCATTATGGAGATCAGTGTGTGTTTTAGTTGGGCTCTTGACCTTAAATTATTAACTTTAAGTTTTGTTTGGCTGCTGTACCCGAGTTATAACAGCCAGATGAACAAATAGAAAAGGTGATGTAATGATGTTGGTTGTGATTTAACATAATCATTATTTCACAATCATTTGACCTGAATCACTGAATCTCATATAGAGTCCAATTTATGAGTTAAGGTAACTTTATTAATTACAGCAGTATAATATTATTAGCCTTTTCAATGAAATCCAAATGATCAAATCAATAATAAAAAAAATATATATATGTTTTTTTTTTTTTTTTTTTTTTTTTTTAGGCACACACACACACATCAAGATTTTGCGTATGAATCTCAGCAATGGTGACGAACAGATCACCTCTGAACATAAGCTCATTATTTATTCGTGCAGCAATGCATGATGGGAGCCATGAATGAGTTTTGATTGGTGGAACCCAGAATGCACTGCAACATGCTTTATAAATGTCACCATTGTTGAGATTCACAGGCTGATTATTGATGTCTGTGTGTCTCCTTTTTATGTAAGAGAAACTTTTTAGAAATTATTTGCCTTACATTGTAAAAGTTAAACAATATTATGCCGTACAAGGCCAGTGCTGCTATAATTAATATAGTTCACCTAACTCATAAATCGGACTCTATATGAGTTCAGTGATTCAGGTCAAATGATTGTGAAATAATGATTATGTTAAAACACAACCAACATCATTACATCACCTTTTCTATTTGTTCATCTGGCTGTTATAACTCATGTACAGCAGCCAAACAAAACTTAAAGTTAATAATTTAAGGGTCAAGAGCCCAACTAAAACACACACTGATCTCCATAATGGTGACTTTAATTATGGTTTTCTCCTTCAGTGATTCTGCTTGTTAACACCAGGTGTCTTCAATGTTGGCAATAAAAGATATTTTGTAAATTTTACTCATTTTAAATGGTTAACTTTAAATGAATTCATTTGATTAATTATTACTCAATTCTAATTTGTTAAATTTAATTAATAATATTGCTTGTAATCTGTTGCCTCATTTTTATTAATTAGATATCAATAAAATCAATGTATTCTTTTTTACAGTGTACTCACCCTCATGTTGTTTCAATCCTTTATGAATTTCTTTCTTCTGCTGAACAGAAAGGAAGATATTTAGAAGAATATCAGTAACCAGGCAGTTTTTGGGTCCCATTGACTTCCATAGTAGGAAAAATATATACTATGTACTTGCATCGAAAAATAGTTACAATGGCCCTCATTTATCAAAAGTGCGTACACCAAATTTCCAGCGTACACCTGGCGTACACCCAAAACCACGGTGACTTTGAGATTTATCAATATGGACGTTGGCGTACGGCACGCTCAAATCCTACGCCAGCTCAGGAGGTGGTGTACGCACGTTTTGAGTGCGGGAATGCGCGGAAAAACAATTCCTAACACCACAAAACGCTCTGACAAACTAAAAGTTATGATATATTATGACCCACTGACTGTAAAAAAACAACAACATAGTAATTATAAACTTCAGTGTTTATTTTTGTGCAACATGGACTTCAATGTTTAATTTGTGTGATTTTACCAAAGCATTTGATTTGTAGGCATATGTATTCCTTCAGTTGCGAGCCTGTGCGCTTTACCTGACGTTTCAAGCCTGGTTTATACTTTCGCCTGGCTCCGCAGCGCTAGTCTCCGCAGACTGCGCGCGCACCTCCCCAAACGGACGAGCTCGCCGTTGTACTATTCTTTGAAACGATGGTAAGGCCAGGGTTAGGCCCGGCAGGTGTGCACGGACTGGGTTTAGTAATGAAAGGCTTTCAATGACCAAAAAAATAATTCAGACTGACAAAATAATAAAAATGACATTATTCTTCTTTTAAATAATAATAATACAAATAATAATAATAACGACATTCTTCTTCTAAATAACAATAAGCGTCATTAATAATAAAAATCTAGAAATCAATTTTGTTTCTTTCCACTTCCCTGGTTTCGCTTTCTCTTTCTCAAAGAAGTTTCTCTTCTTTGCCGTCTTCCATGTGTCCATGGCGTAAAATGAGGGCGTGGGGGGAGCGGAGACTTGAATATATAGGGGCGTGTTATTCTAATGACGCTCGTTTTCAGCCGCGGCATTTATCAAGGGCAGGTATTGCGTACACCTGGATTTCAAAGGTACGCACAGCTTCATAAATCAGGCGATGAGAGGAGTGTAAGCATAATCTTACGCCAATATATACGCCCGTTTCTACGCAAGAATGATAAATGAGGGCCAATGTGCTTATTGCGTTGATGTTGTATTGTAAAACACTCGTGCTGCTATTGAGGCGTGATACAGGTGAGGTTAGGGTCAATAGTGTAATTACAAATGTAATTACATACATTAATTACAGCTTTAATTACATTCAGGTATTTTCAAAATATAAGTACAATGTAAAAACATGTATGTACACCATTGTGTCAAATTATTAATTTCAATGTAAGTACATAGTACTTAAAGCCATTTAATATAAAGTGGGACCCAATTGGGTCCTTATTGCTTTAATATATATGTGTCCCATAGCCTATACAGGGCATTTTAAACAAAGAACTACGAGGGCCCCCTGTAACTTCTGTTACTGTTTGGCCATATGTGAAAACCTCCAAAACCTCTTCTAGAACTATTGTCCCATCCTGTTTAAAAGTACATTTATTTGAACCACTCTTTGAGCTTCTCTCTTTGTGTGAAAGGTATTGGAAAAATAACTGTTGATTATTACAACATAACTTTAGTTGAAGTGAGACTAAATTTTAAAACATAAAACATTGTTTTTGAACTGTAAGAACTTACACCATTCACTCAACAGTTGTTTGAACGACTGTAAAAGATGCACCGTCAAAAAAAAAAAAAAAAAAAAAAAAAAACCAGCAGAGTGTATATTGGAAATTACAGATTTTCTTTTTTTACTGGTCAAACCAAATTTTAGTAGCTACAGCACTCGAAACGACTGGTCCGATCAGATTGTAATGCCTATTACCACTAGACTAGTGACATGAAACGATCACTGTTTGCTCATTAACGGTTAACAATGGATCCAGTGTTTTCCACATGATCTTGTGAGACTATGAGGGGTGGACTTCAGTTCCTCTGGGGAGATCCGGGGCCAAGAAAAGTTTCTAATTGCGATTTTTTTTTTCTTAGTTAAAACTGAAATTTAAAATTCCAAAAATGTTGTGTTGATTTATTAATATGACTAATAATAATAATTATGATTATTTTGTATCATTGCTAAATAAAATATTAACTAAATAAGAAATATTACAATTGTAACAACACTTTCATTATTAAAAATAAAAATATAGCATTTGATAATAGATATAACAATGTAATAATTATATTGATTAATTAATCAAACAAACTGAATTATTAATGCAGGACTGACTGTAGGCTAATTGTTAAAAAACATTTAACATTGATAATAATGTATAATTACTGCTTTGCTAAAAATAGAAAATTCAGCATTTAATGCATGCCATAAGGATTGGGCAATACACAATAACCAATCGGCAAAAAAAAAAAAAAAATCTTATTTTTGGGCTAAATGGCAATGTATTGTATAATCTCAGTTTTTGATTTTTTAAAAAACTGCTGACATGGTGGAAATTGGATAACAGAATGGTTGATTACATTTTAATTACTTTTTAATTTAGTTTTTACTTCTAATATGTTTGTTATATGAGTTTAAATGTAGGCAATGTTGTATACATGTTTAAACAGAATAAAATATTATGTCTTGATGTACTCATCGACAATAAAGGCCAATGTCATGTATAACGTTACCTGTGTTTGTGTGGAGTATTTTACAAAGGTTTAGAGGAAATTAAAAGTTAACATTACTCAAATAAAAAGTTAATTAGCCTACTCATAAATACTGTTGGTTTTTTTTGTTTGTTTTTTCCTCAATTATTTTTCCTCAATTTTATTTGTTAATGTACCAAATGCAGTTACTCAGATCTACTCTCCTTAAAATGTCCATATACAGCAGTGTCATTTTTCATTCCTTCATTTTTTTTGTGTTCATTCATGTAATTTTGATTTTATTTGTTTATTCATTATTATTTCTTTATTGAATTATGTTAAATGAATTTAAGGGGAAAAAAATAAAAAGGGGAAAAAATGTAAGTTTAGGTGCAATTTGCCGGTTGTCCTGCAGGTGACCTCGTAACTCTGGGTGCTTCTCAATTCTTATTTGTGCATCCTTGTTACATTTCCTCGTGTCTCAGCTCCACCCCTGTAGGATGCGAGGGAGAGGCGGTATTAACATTAAATGACATGGCATCTGACGCACAGAAGCCAATGGCACGTCACTATGCGTATTGGCACATCCAAACAGATCTTTATAAAAGTTCACACTGTTGTTGCAGATGAAATATAACATGAATAACATTAAACATTTTTCTTTAATTAGATTAATTGTTTAATATTATCAAAACCTCTTTACTTAACCTCTCTACTTAATCTACCAGAAATAGTAGACTATCCAGGGACTTCTGCATACTCTTTTCAACATACTACGCTTTGGGACACACTTATTTTAATCTCACACACTGTTTAGGATGGATAGTGTTTGAATTTGATCACTCATCACCATTAAAAGTTTCTCCTCACAAAACAAGCTACTCATGCGGACCAGAAAATGTGCAAAAATTGATGTACCTCTTCATGAAAATAACACTTACAACATTTATTTCCATCCTAAGGTGCATACATTTTTGGTCAAGATCTTGTATTGACAATGCAAGAGTCCAGCACTCTGTAAAGTCTCCTCCAGCACATACCAATGACTTTCAATGAGTTTAAGCTCTACTGTAGACATGAATCTATAGTTAGTAATATTATAATACTACCATACTTTGAGTTATTTTCAAAAGATATTTTTATTCAATCAATATATTTAAACTATTAAAAACAGTTCTAAATAGTTTGGTACTGTGTTTGTTACCCAGAGTACAGTGCATCTGCAATTTACAGCCATGAAAGCCTTTTTAAGTGTGCAAGAATATAAAATAGACAAACACATGCAAGAGAAGGGAAGTTGAGGGCTGGTTTGGGAACCAGTGTCTGAAGACAAGGCTTTATGTATCTTAAAAATTCCCACAACCTTCACCCATAAATGTAGGACATGTGGTTGGTGGCAAACTGACCCTCAGTGTATCTTCCATTTAAACACCATCATGGACCGAGTGAAGCTGTTGACATGCGGATTTATGACCGCCACTCTGCACCACCGTCCTGATCTTCTGCTCAATCCCTGTCTGGCAGTGGGTTTCTTCTCATCAGTGGTGAAACTGTAACAACTGTAAGTCATGTCGCACGCAACACACACACACACACACACAGAGACATGTATGACAAAACCTGTTATCCACAGCACCAATAAAGATGTACAGACAACATAAGGGAGAAATGGTGAACGAAAATTCTGTAGAAAAACAAAATGCGTATTATTATGCCTAATAGTTACAGAAAATGAATAAACCGCCTTGTGACAGCAATGCCCTTCCCAGGGTGCAAAGACAAGTGGACCCTGAAAGAAATCAAAATAAATTTGATTTCATACACTCCAACAATACATCTAGGTTAATAAAAATCATATTATGCTAGACCTTGCTGAATATTTTGCCATGCATTTGACTTGTCATTGGTGCATAATAGATGATTAGCAACTGTGATTCTGAACTAAAAGTAGGCTAATTTATACCCTGTTTATATTTTTATTACACGGCTCTGTGGAATACTTGATTCTGATTGGTCAATCGCTCCATCCAGCGGTATATTATTCCTAGATAGCAACCGTTGAGAACAGAAACACAGACTCATCCGCGTCACTGAAGTCAGCAGTGCTATACGCTCGCTAGGAAAAAAAAAATACTTCGTAGAAGTTTTGCGTTTGGTGAGCTAATAAAATATTACAACTCAGTCAAATCAATATTTTGTGAACAGTTTTTTAATTATTTAATTTAATTATGTCATCCAGTATCGTGGACTCGCTCTCTCTCGTTTCATACAAAGGCTGTCGCCATTTTGCAACTATTGTTTTGTTCACTGTTGGATTATAAGATACTAACAGGTACGGTTTTAAAACAGTTTAATCTCAAATCAATATCTCTTATGTCCATAAGATTTATCAGATTTATCTGATCTCCATGCTGAATATTTTGTCTCCATTATTATTTATGTGGTGAAATGCTGTGTAATAAGTGTTATGACTGTATACCGTACAGCGCCGCCGCTCCCACCACGCGCATCACGCGCTGTGCGTAGGGCACCAAGTGCTGAGGGGGCACCAAAAATAGCCTCATGAAAAAAAAAATTTATAATGCCGATATTATTTCATTAGCCTATAGAAATATTATTAGGCACATTTTAGCCATGTAGGCCTGGCTATATGTAACAAAAAGGGGGAACAAGATAATTTAATTGCTCTAGTCTAGAAAGTACCGCCCCCCCCGTTGGATGGTCCGTGCCGATTGTTCGCGCGGGCGCCTTTGCGAATGCGAAGGACGCGTTCGCGCGGGCGCCTGACGAAGTTTGACAGACAGACAGTAGGCAACTTTTTTGGAAATGGCCCCGAAAAGACAGCAGGAGTCAGGATCTGAGAAAAGAAAGAAAAAGAAACTGCGAGATGATGCCCGTGCATCACTTGCAGGTAAGTCCATGTTTAATCATTCTTAAATGATTGGCTGACAAGATGGCGCCAGTGTGTGTGGCCTGCCGTCTTATCCTTCAGTTATTGTGTCTGTTTGTGTTGTTTACGTCACTCGTTGTTCAACATGTTGACTCCTTACTGGTGTATGAGCGCCAAAGTTTACTGGATCTTCGACCTACTGTTGAGTTTGATTACGGTGGACAAAAAACATTGCCACCGTTCCTGTCTGAGATCCCAGCTTCCCTCTGCCGGTTTACCTTACATCACCAGCGTAAGCGATCTCGCCGCCGGGGTAAACGCAGCGGACGGCTGGTGAGAATGAAGGCTTCCCTGGCGCACATTTCAATGATCCCCTGGTCCAAGTACCGAGCGTGCCTCGTCCGTTTATTTCTCGCCGATCGCTAGACCCTGTCTACGCCTGGTTGGTACCTGTCGTCGGACCGGACGAGGAATTCCAGGCCCGTGCTCCTTGCTCTCCTCGTCTTTGTTGGCGTGGGGTGAACCTGCGAGACCTGCGACCTCTGTACCGGGTCTCTCGGAAAGACAACAACATTAAAGCCCTGCCGGCCCCTGCCAGGATTGGCTTAGTAAATGCTAGATCACTAGCAAATAAAACTTTTATCCTAAAGGACTTTTTCACCTCCCTGGGACTGGATTTCCTATGTGTGACTGAGACTTGGTTGAGTGTTGGTGAGTCCAGCGTTTTTTCTGAGTTTTTACCGCATGGTTGCAGCTACTTAAATTCCCCGCGGTCGTCGGGACGAGGAGGAGGAATAGCAATTGTTTATAAAAACACTTATAAATGTAAACAGAGATTTTTATCAACACCTTTTAGTAGTTTTGAACTCTGTTTATTTGAGCTGGGTCGTTCTTATACTGTATTATGTGCAGTGGTCTATCGGCCTCCAAAATACAATAAGGACTTTATAAATGAGTTTTCTACTTTTCTGGCTGAAATAATGCCGGAATATGACCGCGTCCTCATTATTGGGGATTTTAATGTCCATGTGTGTTGTACTGACGCCCCAATGGTAAGGGATTTTTTGTCTCTTATTGACTCTTTTAATCTCACGCAGTTTGTGTCTGGCCCCACGCATGAACGTGGACATACACTTGATCTTATTTTATCTTTTGGGTTGCCTGTAGTGATGGCCGGTTCGTGAACGAATCGTTCTTTTGAACCGGTTATTTTTAGTGAACTGGTCGAACCAGTACACTAAATCGGACTGAATCGTTCGAAACAGTTCGCGTCTTGCGTCAGCACTGATCCACAAGTTAAGTTACTCACTTTCGGACATGCCTGAGTCCTGACAGTCCCTTCGACTCAAAATAAACCAATATCCCGGAGTAGGCATATATGTTACTCCAGTAAATCCAACAGTTCACTGAACTGAGACATGTTGTGCTGAGAGAAGTGATGAGCACGAGCAGTTGATACTGAGCATGCGCGCACTGCCGAACGTACAGGTACAGCGGTTCTCGGATCACCAGTACAGAACTGTGAACTGTTTCTTTCGGACGCGTTCGATACGGAGAACCGATGAGCTGATGAGCTGAGCATGCGTGCAATTTTTTCAGAGGGACGAAATGCATGTTTCTTAAGTATTTTATTGAACATCAATAAGTGTAACAAAATAAAACATGTTAGAAACATGTTTATCACATAGGCTACTGCCTTTTCACTGTATTATTTTAAAGATTGGAAACAATGAATGGATTATACAACTAAACATTTATTATTATACTAAAACATTATTTTCAGGAACAGATCATTTAATTTCTAAGTAAGGTGATATACGTTTTTGACGTAGCCTAAACTCTTTCCAAGGTTTTAAAGGGTGCAAATGTTTATAATGTGTTAATCAAAACATAACGTATTAAACATACTGGAGACATGCATCGAGTTTTTAGTTTTGTCGACTGATTTAGCCTAGTAAGGTTTCAGTAGTTTTCAGCTCACACACAGGCATGCTACGGTTCTCGAGTCAAGAACTGGTTGTTGCAGCAGTTCTCGGATCACCAGCACAGAACCGAGAACTGTTTCTTTCGGACACGTTCGATACGGAGAACCGATGAGCTGGAGAGACTGCGCATGCGTGATCGCACCGTCTCTGAACCGAACTTTCTTTTGGCCAACTGATGCTGTGTTTATATACTGTCTGTGCTGTGCTGTTACATGAGCACGGGTGAACCAATGACTTGAATGAGGGGCCGAATTCGGCGAAATGTAAGTTTATTTAATTGCAAATAAAATAAAAATGATGAAGACCAGTTTATTCACTTTAAGACATGTAAAACATCCGCGTTTGCGCATTGCCTTAGGCCTACTACAGGGTTCATTTTCAAAACGTAAATGTAAGAAACCTATCCAAGATGATTATGACGATGAGTACTGAAGTTATGATTACAAATGCCTTTATTTGAATGTATATTTATACGCCAGGATGATAGAATTGACGTCATTACGTGATGACGTAAAAAGAACTGGTGAACCGGTTTTTTGAACCGGTTCATTGAAACGAACTGTCCGAAAGAACCGGTTTGCGGAAAAGAACCGGACTTCCCATCACTAGTTGCCTGTTTACAATCTAGAGATCGGCGACGCAGTGTTCTCTGATCATATGCCTATACTATTTGAGTTTGCCTTGGACTATAGTACAAACAAACCCTGTACTGTTGCTCGGCCCTGCCGCATTATTAACTCTACTACTGCTGTTAAATTTTCATCTGTTTTTAATCAGAATTATTGTATACCACAGCATATGTGTGATTCAGACGAGCTTTGCTCATGGTTACACTCCACCTGTCAATCTGTTATAGATACTGTGGCTCCATTAAAAGTCAGGCAACCGAAAACTAAATTTGAACCATGGCTAAATGACACGGTGCGTGCTGCTAGACGCAAGTGCCGTCAAGTTGAGCATAAATGGAAAAAGGATAGACTGCAAGTGTCATTTCAAATGCTACGGGAATGCTAGCGTCACTATCAGTCAATTGTGAAAGATGCTAAAAGAATGTATATCTCTGAGATCATTTTTTTGAACAGTAATAAGCCTCGCGTTCTATTTAAAACTATTGACTCAGTTATTAATGTTCCACAAACTGTCTGTGTTGATGAGTCTTCGGCTGCCTGTGAAAATTTTTTACGCTTTTTTAATGATAAAATCACTTCTATTAGAGCTCTAATTTCACCTTCTGCCTGTGACCCCTCAGTCTCTGTTATCTGCTCTGTGACATTTGATAAGTTTGAACCTGTGACTTTGTGTATGTTACAGGAGATTGTTGGAAATTTGAAGCCCTCAGGTTCACCACAAGATGCTATTCCTCCTCGATTCTTTAAGGAGGTTTTTTCTACTATAGGACCGTCTGTTCTTGCAGTTGCTAATAGCAGTCTGTCCTCAGGTGTGGTCCCTAAAATTTTTAAACACGCTGTAGTGCAACCTCTACTTAAAAAACCTGGTCTTGATCCTACAGATCTTGCTAATTTTAGGCCTATTTCAAAACTGCCTTTTATTTCAAAAATCCTTGAAAAGATAGTCTGTAATCAAATAATGGCTTTTTTGAAAGATAACAATACCCTTGAGGTATTCCAGTCCGGCTTCAAATCTTTACACAGCACCGAATCCGCTCTTTTAAAAGTTTTTAATGATATTTATTTAGCCACAGATTCTGGAAATTATGTTGTTCTTGTGCTTCTTGACCTAACGGCTGCATTTGATACTGTGGACCATGAAATTTTGATTTCTCGATTGGAGCATTGTGTGGGCATAAAAGGTATAGCGCTTGAATGGTTCAGATCATATCTGGAAGGTCGAACTCTCTGTGTCAGCTGTGGGAACTCTGAGTCCTCTTCTGCACCTCTCTCTTGTGGGGTTCCTCAGGGGTCAGTTCTGGGTCCTCTTCTATTTTCATTGTATTTGCTACCGCTAGGCTCAGTAATTAGGAAACATGGTATATCTTTTCACTGCTATGCTGATGATAGTCAGATATACATGCCGATTAAAAAGAATGACACTGTCAGTTCGCTAATAGAGTGCCTAGACGATGTTAAAGCCTGGATGGCTATTCATTTTTTAAGTTTTAATACAAATAAAACGGAAGTAATGATTTTTGGTGGTACAAATGGGACTAGTTCCATTGAGCTGGGTGCTTTGGCCCAATATGTTAAACCAGTCATCACTAACCTAGGGGTTAAAATTGATGCTCATCTTAACTTTGACAGCCAGATCAGAGCAGTGGTAAAAACAGGCTTCTTCCAGCTGAGGCAATTGGCCAAAGTGAAGCCTTTTTTAGAAAGACGACAATTTGAGACAGTAATCCATGCCTTTACTACTAGCAGGCTGGATTACTGTAACTCACTTCTCGTGGGGGTTAGTGGGTCTTCTTTAGCTCGTCTTCAAATGGTGCAAAACGCTGCAGCACGTCTCTTGACAGGAGTACGTAAATATGAGCACATTACACCCGTCTTGGCGTCGCTTCACTGGCTGCCTGTACAGTACAGGATTAATTTTATAGTTCTTTTATTTGTTTTCAAATCTTTAAATGGTCTTGCCCCGTCTTATATTTCTGAGTTAATACATCTTCACACACCCACTCGCTCTCTTAGGTCAGCCGATAAACTGCTCCTTCACGTGCCCAAAACAAAACGTAAACTCAGAGGGGATCGCGCCTTTGCTGTGGCAGCTCCAAAATTGTGGAATGACCTGCCTCGGCCGGTAAAACAGGCCGCTTCACTTACTCATTTTAAATCTCTTTTAAAAACTCATCTATTTTCCTTGGCCTTTAACACCGGGAGTTGACATTTTGTATGTTATTGTTTGTTTTATATGTTTTAATTTTAACTTACTTCACTATGTATTTTATAGTGCATTAGCTGTGTTGTGTTATGGTTTGTTTTGTACAGCACTTTGGGCTACTTCGGTTGTTGTAAAGTGCTTTATAAATAAAGTTTGCTTGCTTGCTTGCTTGCTTAAATACGGGAAATGTGCTGCATGGTGCTGCTGCTAATCGTAATGCGCCTCGAACTTGCTGACGTTAATGTTAGCAAACTATGTTATTATAACTTAGGTGCAAGCTAAATTGAGATTTTACTGTTGAACATTACCTATTTTACAAATAACTGACGCCAGCTAGCTGTTACTTTCTTTACTATCTTTCTTTAGATATTGAGCAGTAGTTTATGGTTTATTTTGACGTGACGGTGGTCACTTTCTCAGTAACAGTTAACGTTAGCAGTCAGTGCAGTGCACATGGTAGGCTAACAATTCCTGTTAAATATATATATATAAAATATAAAATGTCATTATGAATGATATAAAGCAAACATTACTGTTTAATTGTGTGCATTATTGCACCTCATTCTATTATGCTTTTATATTAAATTAGATTAGATTTATCAAATAGTTGATAAATAAGGAATAAAGGGGGAAAACTCCTTGGCTGCCATGCTTTCAGTTTTAAATGTTTATAATTTTTTTCCGGTATAAGATTCTTTGTTTGAATATTTTGTCTAATAAATGTAATTTATTCAAATTTAATTATTTATTTGCTATTCTGTTTACTGAAGAAAAGTTTGCACTTTCAAATGTGTAGTGTGTGTTGGCTATTCTACATTTGTTTACAAAGTCAGCAAAGCTGTGAAGATTTTACTTTTTCTTTTTAGTGTTCTTAAGTTTTATACTGTGATTGCTGCTATTGTGTTATTATTGGTATTGAGTTGTATGTTTGGTAATAAAAAGTTAAACTGGCAAAAACAAACTTTTTTTATTTTTCGGGGTCAGGGTGGGGGGCATCATAAAGGAATTATGCTTAGGGCACCAAAGTGGCTTGCAGCGGCACTGATACCGTATCTCTTAAATGTCCGTCTAGTTTGATCTTGCCACTGAAACTGCTCTCTCCGCGGAAGCTTTGCATTTGAAGACCTAATAAAATATTTCAACTCATATCAATATTTTATTTACTGAAGTGGCAAGTATCCTTGTAATAAGCGGGTGTTACAAACCCCTTTAGTCTAGAGAGAATAAGGTGTGCAACACTAAAGTACTGAACGTGTACTGGAAAACATCTCACACACAAACCAACCTAGTTTAAGTAAAGTGATACATTTATTACAATGAGAAACGATATGAAAAGAACACCTCAAAATAATTGATTACATAAATAAACAACTTATGCAAAGAAAAGGTTCACAAAAGGAAAAAGGTAAAGAGAAAAGAACTGGACCGTGCCAAATCAAAGAAATAAGTAAAACCAAAACCAATCTTACTAGATAAACAAAACAATGTATAAGCTGACTAAATTAACAGTTTATTTTTTCATATTTCTCAAGTCTGTATGATCAAATATGACGGAGTATTTTTAAGTCTATTTTGCTGCTATGTGAAAAAAAAAAAAAAAGACAAATGTCTGAGAAGAATTCTTCTTATGGCCTCTAAATGTCTGTCAATATGCTTCTGGAACTAATTCCTAGGCACGGAGAATTGCTAATTTTACAGCGTCATAGTTCAAACTGTACTTTAAGGAAAGAGTAGAGAAAACCTCCAACACTTAACCTATTAAACGTCATTGCAGTAACAAAGCCCAACATTCTTTGGGCCAACGAAAAGACATAGCAATGCGCTCAAAGGCACTAAATTAGGAATCTACCTCAGTCTCACGAAAATGTGGCACTAGTGTAATATTTTTACCAACGTCGAATAACTTGGTTGCTACGGATGAAGCCGACGCCTGGGCAACAGTAGGAGTAGACACTATAGAGGGAGCATAGGCTACAGTGGCAGCGGGACTAACTCGAGGGAGACCTGGCAGCGCAGCAGACCCTCCCACAATTCGCACTGCTTCAGCTCCAGCTGTCGCATTTTCACCTGCTTCTCCGCCTTGATCTCAAGTTTACGAATTTGTAACCGCAAATCCATCTCCACCTGCCAAATCTGCACCTTCTCCTGCGAGTCAAGTTGCACACGGGCCAAACGGACCTTAAGTCTCGTTTCCCTTGTTGAGCAAACAGACATAGGGGAGAATAGTTCAAATAGAGGCAATCCTGCCCTAGTCTCAGCCTCAACCTCTGTGATAGGCATTAGCTCCTCCTCACTCTCATTCTCACTCCTACCAGATGTATCCACCTCCACACTGTCCCCAACTGTAGCTACCTTCTCCGGCAACACAAGAACATTCATCTCCACTAATCGATTATATACCACAGACTAAATCTCTTTTTTTAAGAGACTGCTTATTTACTGAAATCTGAAAATGACTTGTTATTATCACTAAATCATCTTTCCTACAACTGTCTAATTCTTCTAGCGAAGGATTTTCAAGAAACCTTTCAAAATGAACCATGACCATCCTAACTGTAATGTGCAGGAGAAAGCAGGCGAAAGCGAGGATCTATCTGCAGGGTTTAAATAAAATAACACATAGAACAAATAATAAAGAACACCAGGGATAAAGAAACAAAACCACGAGAATGACCGAACTAGAAGCAGCCATACATGTACAACAACTGACAAAGTAACAAGTGAAACACAAGGGCTATAAATACACAGGGGCAAACAAGCTTAACTACGAAATGAGGAAACAAGATACACCTGGGGAGACTAATCAACATGAAAAACTACATAGGACTACAAGACTTAGCACAAGAAACTACAAAAATACACACAAAACAAGTGGAACACCAGACAGGAATCATGATACTTACGATGCTGTACAACCTCACATACTAATTCTCAACCACCCAGTGATACAAGAGATAGCGTTGCAAACTGGTTCTTTATTAATTCAGGATTGTTCATTCATATTTGGATATTAATTCAATTTGATCCCGGACAAGCCCCCATTATGTTACGACCCTTCTTTGACTCTTAACATTGAAGGGGAACATTAAACCAGTTCGGACCCTTGTCACCAATAATCACTGTGAATGAGATGAGAACAAGAGACAAAAAGTTGAATGAACTTAATTTAATAAACGTAAAGTCATAACTATTTTACATATTATAACTGCTTCCTTAACCTCACAAAAGGAATTAGTTATAAATCAGATTTTTTTATAGGGTGGGATTCACTAACTATATGTTGTTTTAAATGTACACACTGGAAATGTTTATTACCAATCTTAACAAATCTGTGACATGCAGAAAAAATAAATACTTTTCATTAATTGCATCTTTTTATCTTTCAAAAACCTTTCATAGACACACAAAAGATCTTACATGTTTTTTTTATAAATGAAAGTCTCATCTGTTTTTGATTGATGATAACGACGAAGATGACGATTGTAATATTCAAGTTTGAATAAAGACTTGTAATTCCATATATGTTAGGGAGTTCCTGAATATACGCTCTAGGGGGCAGTGGGTGAACGGGATGGTATGTGAAGCTGTGGGTTTGGGGGTGGAAGAATAATAAAAGTGGAGACCCGCATGTGTTAAACTGATCTGAGACTCTGGTCATTCTTTCTAAAATAATACAACGATGACAAAGATAATGACGTTAAAAGTTCCTCTTCCCAGTGCCAACCTTAGTGTTGATACAAAATCACATATGTGGAATAATTCAGCTTCAGGATCCACAGCAGTACGGGTGTAATCCAGTTTCAGGATCCGCAGCAATAAGCCACATGGCCTCTAAACCCACTTCATAGAGTTTCAGACAAGGGTCCAAACAGGTGACAGAAAGACAAATCCCACAGAATGTGAAGTCCTTCTACAAAAAATAATCACATTAAGAAAATAACTATTCATACATCAACCAGTCAACATAAGAAAATAAACAATGCTTACTTCCGACTGAGCATCAAACTCTCAGTTTCCCAATCAGGACTATTGATTGTTTGGATTCCTAAGGCATGCTTACTCCTCCATTACAAATCTACTACTTCTACTCTCTACACCCCTTTTATACCTGAGAGTGTTACTCCTTGTTGCCCCCTCAAGGTGTGTAGTATAATTACAATACCCCCAAAAAACATGTTAACAGGTTTGACTGTTACAATATGAATAAAGAAAATCAATATTTACACAAAGATAAATAAACCAACCAAGAAACAAAAGAAAACTAAACACACCGGCAAATTTTAGGAATTGGGGAGGACAAAGGGGAAAACTGGATTGTGCCAAACAAAAGAAAATAACATAAACAAAAAAAAAAAACTTGCTAAACCATTTAAATCTAATCCTAAACTAAAAAGAAAAGATCAAAGAAAAAGTCTTCAATGTACACAACATCGTAACTTAACTACCCTAACTATCCAAACAAAAATACAGAGAATGGCACAAATCCCTATCCTAGTGTGTATAGACAAAATCAATCTAAATGTGTGCCATGTACGTCATGTATCATGCTTACCTAACCCCTCTTCTCCATACAATTTAACCCAGCTTTGAAGAGCTGTTTAAGACTTTCAAAACTCACAAATGAGAAGTTCTTAGGGCAGTCAAAATAGCAATCCAGCCATCGTGTCTGCATTCACAGGTGGACGTCACACCCCCCACTGTCATTATTCCCCCTCCTCTCTCCAGGAATTGCTTGTGGTAGATTTTTCCCTAAACCTAACTATCTGGGTCTCGTATACAAATCGACATCCCCGACTATCAATAATAGTCACCTAACTAACTTGTTCCCCTAAACTAGCTTACTTCCTTAAATTAGCTTCCTGCGCAGGAATACTCGACAAACAGACTTCAGCAAATGTCCTTTAAATGCTTTAATCACGGCCAGGAGATCTTCCCGAGCAGTTCTCAGGGAATCTCTCCCAAGAAGCAAGGCCGGAAGATCTCAGGCAAATTCCATTGAGATTCCCACCAGAAAACACGGATACAACAGTTTTTATAGAATCGAGAAAACAAATAAGACTAACATGTCACCTTCAATATGATTGGTTCAATTGGTTCAAAAGCCCCAACCTTTTTCCTCTGTCACTGGCACAAGCAAACTGTTTTTGTGATTACTTATCACAAGGTTTGAGAACTAGTCATCTGTCTAGTTTCATTTCATTTACACACACACACACACACACACACACACACACACACACACACACACACACACACACACTCAAAGTCACAAGTTATCCCCAAAGAGTTTGGAAACATTTAAAAGCATATGAATGTCGTTCCAGCAAGAAAAACAAATGTTAGAAAACCCACCACTTCAGGTCAACTTTGCACCGGAGCCATCCTTTTTTCTTTTTCGCGGGTGTACACCAAGTGTAAACGCAGCCTAAGAGAGAGACAAAAGGAACCGAAAAGAGAAACACACCCAAAAACACTCTAAATGTCCCTAAGGATGTAAATCACCATGGTTACTGATTTGATTAGTCATTGTTTTCAGTTGTTGCCTAATTAGTTTTCTTTGTTTTTTGTGTTTTAGTCTTCTGTTGTCGATTCTCGTTAATACTATACTGGGTTTGGTTTTGTGATAAAGTTTTTTTTATATTAATCTTCTTCCAATCATGCTTATTCGCTTACCACGCTTAGAAAGTGTGACAGTGTTGAATCAAATTATTTCTTAACTGCTTAAATTCTCTTCCCAAGCCCGGATCGGGCCGATATTTCCCACCACTGTCCTCGGGCCGGGTCGGGTTGGGCCCTTGATAAAGCACGTCACGTGTCATGCGCAGCGTCTCGCACTCTCGCACGCGTGACGCATCACTCCTGCTGTGCGTGCTGTACTATTCTGTTGCTATTCTAAGTTGCTAATGTAAGTGCGACATGGAGCTTGAAGAAGCAAAGAAAAAAATTAAAATAGGAGAATTAACTTTGAGCAAGTTTGGAGGAAAATCGGAGGTATGAAAACATTTTAAACCAGTCGTGGGGAGTGACAACATATATGTTGGCTTTGTCTCGTGCATTAAATGCGGCGCGCTGCTCGCCTATGACAGCAAAAAAACGGGGACTTCGACAGTGAACAGACACATGAAGCAGTCTTGCCATGCCAGAAATGATGATAGTAGTCAGCCTCAGCCCTCAATGTCCTCTTTTGTGAATAAACGAAAAAAATGAAATTTCTGAATAAACAAACAACGCAGTTTACATGCTTCTTCCTTGTCGCATTAGGCCTATTCATTAAGATAATAATTAATGAATGCACGCACATTTATGAACTTGATAAATGTTACAGATATGTTTTACTATGCACAAACAAATGCCTTTCAACTTATATGTGCAAAATTCAGAATTAAATGAATGTGCTGCAATTTGTACAAAAAAGCGTCTGTAGTGTTTTAGCCATTAAATAAGCACATAGTTTCAAGTTTGTTAAGTTTTGTTTTGAAGAAAGCTTTTCTTTAAAGTGAATTTCGTTTAGTATAAATTGTATCTTAATTTTAATAAATTTTTCATAATACATAAAAAGCAATATAGCAGACAAAATAATCATGACATGGAGTCGCCGGCGGTCACTTACACCATTTGAAACTCGTAACACACGCTGTCACCGAATTTACAAATGCACATCTTGCTTGTTGCTCACACACATATTATGTTGAAATAACAATATGTTGAAGTAACATTATTAATAATAATTAATCTTTAAGAATATTTGATTGAATGCTGAATGTTGTGCTTGTTCAATTTAAGAAAATTAAAAACTATAATTGTGATAATTAAAATAATTGAATATTGAGTGGCGAATTTTTTCTCATTTATTAATAGTATTTATATAATATATATAACTGCGCAGCTCCCCCTGTAGCCTAAATGATCTAGCACAGCAGCACCTGCTTAAAAAAAATTCTGGCGCCACCCCTGGTTATAACGGCCCACATATTAAAAATGGTCGGGTTTAAATCGGGCTCAGGCTCATAATTACAATGAACGTGTTGGGTCGGGCCGGGCTCGGACACAACGTGCTCGGGCAGGGTCGGGCTTGATTTGTTGGGCCCGATTTAAGCTCTAAGTCCAACTGCTTCGGCTTCATCTTCAGTCCGTTCTCCTGCTGAAAAGAAAGCAAGAGACTATTATATAGCGCTAAGTTACCAGCCTGAATTCAATACAGTATCTCACTTTCCTGTGTCGTCTGTTGGTGACGTTCGCTTCAATAAAAGCCTTGGGTTCCCTTATCCCATTATCGGTTCATCCTTCTGTGACAACACCAAACACATTGCTTCGCAAAAGACATTTATATCTCATTGTTTTTATCCGAGTAGCCTGATGAATACATATCCAGATCCAACAAAAGAGTAGTATTAGTAAAAGTCAAAAAGTGTCAATTAAATTGTCTATTACCTAAACGCCTTGAAAGGCATACCTCTACCCAAAAACCTTTCAAAACCAGAAGGGAAGTGACATAAGTAAGGGATAATCCATGGCTAGGTGTGCATTAAGTTAGGGATAATGTACATCCAGCTGGTTGTTATCGCAGAATAAACCCAGATAGAGTGATCAGTACCCGGACACGAAGCAGAGAGGTCTTGCATTACCTTGATGGGGTTTATGCTGTGTGTGCCAGAGGCTGCCAGCCAAAGATCATACTGGCGTGATCACGCTCCAGGGATTAACCTAGAGTGAAGGTAAAAAATCTTTTCAAGTCAGAAGGCTCAAATCCAAGTCGAGTCGCGAGTCGTTGTCAGAGTCTAAGTTCAGTTGCAAGTGTTCTTTGATTATGTCAAGTCAAGTCCAAGTCCACAACCTTGGTAGTCGGAGACAAGATGTCTCATGCCACAGCTCCAACTAGTCACAGACATTATGATAGACTTAAAAACTTTCTCAAATCAAAAATGAGCCAAGTATGACCCGACTAGATGACCATTTTTAAACTTAAACTGATTTATCTAATGGCTTGGATTGCACCCTTATTATGATACAAGAAAGAAAGGACAGAGTAGTGTGAAACACTGAAACACGATAAAATGTGATTGTGAAAGTTTTCACAAATCTGGCTCAATCTAAAGCAGGGGATTTTGTATTAACCAGGGCCCGGTTTCCCAAAGCGTTCTTATCTCTAAGTAGTTCTTAACCTATTCCTTAACCTCTCTCTTAACCTTATGGCACGATTCCCGAAACGTTCGTTCGCTAAGTATATCTTCTGTAAGTCACACTTTCGTAAGGTTGGTCTGGACCACTCTTAGCTTTACCTTATCACTGTTGCAGGTCTATATGAATATAACTCTGAAATTTTAATACACCCAGACAGTGTTCAATTAGGCTAATTCAAGTGTTTTCATGCAAAGAATAAAATAGTCATTACACTGATTGTTGTTAGATTTTTAATTATATTATTACTTGTATACTTGGGCTTGTATGGTATTTTAAACATTTACAGGGGTGAGTCGGTGATTTTAGTGCCGTCCGAATCCATAATATCAGTGTTTTTCTCACCCAATCTGCGTAAAAATCCCTGTCCAAATTAGTACCTTCTGTTTTTTGACAAACAGGTCGTGTGGTAATTTAATTGCCGTCTGAATCCACATCTCTGAGTTTAAGAGATTCAAAATTCACGGTTGAAATCCTTTTTGATCACTGCCGAGCACCGTATGCAAGATGTACACTTTTGTTACTGAAATGCTGGAAAGTATTTACAAGAACAATATTTCATCGCAGCTCCACCTCAGCGAACAAAAATGGGAAAGAGAAGAAGGCACGTACATTTTTGAAAAGGTTATTGTGGCAGCAATATATGTTACAATTTAGGCTAGGCTATTATAGGCTACTATCGTTTGGATTATTTTTTATAATATCCAATAATCATAACAAATTGCAATTTCAACTATTTCTGAAGTGCTTCATTTATAAAGATCACCACTTTCTCACATAAACAGCCCCTGCACGAGAGAATAATTGATTGTCGAGCCATCGATATCAAACAATTCAGCAGCATCGCCACGGACAGCACCCGGTAATGTGGCACGTAAGAAGGTATATCTTAAGCAGCTTCCTAAGGTATAGTTCGGGGAACACACTTAGGAACATAAACAACTTTGGTAAGATATATCTTTCGAGCTTTCTTAGCGCGTTAAGAGTGAGCGTTATCGGGAAACCGGGCCCTGGTCTGCATATTTTTCACATTCCTGACTGGCGGACTTACCAAGGGGTTCATGGACAAGAGCTTTGCTGTGAAATAAATCACAAATCAAGCAGGTCAAGATGACACTGATTTCAGTCTCCTACAATAGGTGTCCAACTTTTGTAGCTACACAGATTATAAAAGTAAAAGTCACAAATCATGGAGAATGACATGCGATATTATTTCCATGTCTACGACAGCGAACTGCAGATTAATAACCAAAATAAATCTGAATATCAAACCGCAAACTATCTTTACTGCTGTATGAAACCACCCTTTACACTAGATGATGCTTTACAGTGAACTCTGTTAGAGCGACACATGGCAGTTTATCCGTTCATTAAAATACCTTGTTGAGTAATAAAAACACCATCATCTCCATGTCGCAACTTTTCAAATGCCTCAGTTCTCGTCATCTCCGAAAAGCCAAGCAGATGTTGATTCTTGTTTTATTACGAGCTCTGTCGCATTCTCTTATCTCCAGCAGACTCTCCTGTGTTCGGTGTTTGTTTAAAACGTGGTATTCCCCGGAGGTTGGAGATTTAGGGGCTCGATGTCAACCTTTCTCGCTTGTTGTGACGACTAATCTCTGACACTCCCACACCAGACACACGTCAACTTTCCTCTATTTACAGATATGAGACATGCACGGGCGAGTGACGTATGTACACCAAAAAAAACATCCAGACAGATCTTAAACATAAACACTTATAACAGGCTTACCATAGTGAATCAAATATACATTTTGGAAGAAGGATTGATGATGTCATTATTTACATTTTGTTCATTTAAATTTATTTTACTACAATGTACAGGTCCATGTCAAAGTATATATGGAGGTTGTTTCATGTCTTATTTTGAAATGGGGAAAGTGTAAAATTACAGTAACATTACAAAGACACTACAATACTTTATATCAATAATAATATTAAAAATAATAATTTTACTGAGTAATTATAAGACAAGGTAATAAGTAGGCAACTGGAAACGTAAGTTTCTGAACTCTTAAGGTCCTTGCACACTGAGTCCGAAATTTTCGCATGCGTTTTTTGGTGTTGGTCATTCGGTGGCTCTGAATTGTCAAAACACCTCTCACAATGCTTGCTGCGGATGCGAAAAACGCAGAAAATCGAACCCAATCTGAATTTTTTTATGACGGATGAAAGTTCCGGAGGCAGTGTGTAAATGTGATTGACCAAACATGAGGTTGTATTTATTTTTTAACGTGCAAAAATTTCGGACGTGAATTTCGGATTCTATACTGTAGGCGAAAAACAGTGTGTGACAAAAGAAGTATGTGGAAATTCACAGTACTCATGGCGTGCTTCTCAATAGAAAGGCTGCGTCCTGCATATCTCGACAGCCACGTCATCAAGGATATCTCAAATTATAGGTCCCTTTAAAGACAGCCTTCGTTTCGCATCCTTCACTCGGTCTGTTACGGAGGAAGCATCGAGTGCATCCTTCGCGTCCTCCAAACGCCCACAACCCTTTGCACACATTCCAATTCACAAAGAATTAGCATAAAATGAATTGGTACTGAGCTTGTCTAATTTCACTATATGATGCAAGAATGGAGATAAAGGTATTATGTTTGTCAGTGAAGGACTGATTATGACCAGAGATACCGCTTGATGGCATCGTGTCATCCGCAGCGGGACCAGAAACAAACAAAACAAAAACTCTTCTAGCACGTGTATTTCCCTGTCAGCTGTGTGTGTTTACCTGTGTCAGCTGTGTGTGTTTACCTGTGTCAGCTGTGTGTGTTTGCCTGTGTCAGCTGTGTTGTCGATGCCTCGAGTGAAAAGAAAGTGCAGAGCGCGAACGCACCAGAGTGACTGAAGGATTGCCGTTGTAAGAACTGATTTTCCTGCTAAAACAAAGCTCACCCTGCAATAAAGCCATAAAATGCCCCCTGGACAGCAGATAGCAAAGACAGAGCACAGAACCTTGTCCTGCCCAAACTTATCTCATTGTCCCCTTGTTTGACTTCAACTCATCCCCCCTCTCCCTCCTCAAGGCACTGAAAGTTCATTAAGAATGTCTATATAACACATATGGTGTATCTTATGAATATGTTGTTTTTCCTTTTCATGTTTGGTATCATTTTAAGTGTCGCAGTGCGATTGGTAAAGTGGTCTTAATTTCATTGCAGTCATTGGTTTAATGAGAAAGATTGAGAACTTAGGAGAATCCTGTATCTCTCTGGCTGATATCTCTTTACGATATCCCAAGAAACCAGGTGCTACCCCCCTCGGGTACATGGATTGGCCCAAACAACTCTAAACAACATTTGTTTAACCCCTGTTGTTCTGGTCTGGTATTTAAGGTGAGGGGACAGAGCAATCTTGGGGAATCTTTTACCAGGAGAATCCCCCGCACAGTAATACATGTCAGTATTTTCCTGTTGGAAAACCCTAACACATTACTGTGTGTCTTTGTCAGGAAAACATTACTTACTTTTAGAGTCATCTTTGAGTAAATGATGTCATATATTTTTTGAATTGGCTTTTAATAATTTACTTCTGTAATTGGCATGAGATATTTTTACCTGACAAATAAATGTTACATCTTGATTTATTCTGCATTCTTTTGAAATCATTATTTCCAGTAGATTAATGTGTAGTCTGGTGTTTCCGCAAATTTTGTCCAGAATAGATCAAACTGGAGGCACTTTGAATGGACCATGGGGCACATCTTTAGATAGACCTCCTGATTTCTGACTATTCCCTGACTTAGCATGTTGTACGCTGCAAATATTATAAAAAATTACACCTCTGGGTCTGCAGTGAGCGGCTGCATTGGGTAAAATATTTGCACTGCACCCTCTGACTATTTCAGGACTGGCTAGTTTGTGATCGTGAGCGTGCAGTCGCGACGTGACGTCTCAAAGCGACACTAGGTCCGTGATGAACGAATAATTGAAAGTATGGGATAATCAGAATAATCAAAGATCTAAATTAATTAATAATCAATATTTATGATTATTTTCTAATCAGAAATACGATCTAAATTTGATTATCATTTGAAATTGGAGTCAGATTACGCATAGAGCTAAGTAATACTAAAACTAAGTTCCAATAAATTAAGTGAACATCACTGGAGCGCTGAAAAGACATACATGCTTTAAACCTTCGCCAGGCCGTTGGATTCCGTCATTGGGCTAATGGATGGTCCTTACAAAGTGGTGACCCCGACGTGATTCTCCAGGTTGCGAGTGTCTTTTCAGCGAAATATTGGGACTTGCAACAAGTAAGAGAAAAAAGATGTCCTTCTCTTTCTTCAGCCGTTTGGTAAGTCAATTCTCTTTTGCCTTTTAGAAGTGTTGAGGGTAAATTCAGACGCACCTCATATAGACACATTTATAGAACGGGTCGGCATACCCAGTTAGACCGGAGAACACAAAATCCGGTGGGGCTTGAGAATTAGATACAACCACATATCAGGGACATGATAGCAGCAGTGTAGATGAGAAAAGATATCCCTTGCTTTAACTTTAAATACCTCCTTGTTTGTCTATGCAACAAGTGATGAAACCTAAATTGGGATAACATCATCCACATTTTATTCTGGTACTCAACAGAGGGTTGAAAACTAAAAACTTAAATTCTGAGGTAAATAATGTTGTAACATTTAATTATTTGCTTTGCTGCAACAACATTGCAATAATGGAAATAAGAAAATGGTCACGCTAACTTGTGAAAAACCTTGTGAATTGATGAGCTAAAAGATAACAAGTAAAACTGTCTCACTTGAATCCTTTGTGTGTGAAGTGTAAAGTTGGACAAAACAGTGTAATTTAAAGTAGAATATTTCAAAAGAAATTATCTGAGAAAATTATCTCAGTCCTAGAGAACAGCTGCTATGCAGAAGTCCTAGAGGCTGAAATTTGGAAAAATACGCTAAATTTTAAAACTGATGCATATAATGACAATTATTGTGTTACTAAGAGGCTTGTAACCAGGCCTGATAGTGTTAGAGGACATGCACAGCTTGTCCTTATCCTAAGAGATAATTTAGACAAAGACCTATATGAAATACATCAAAGTAATCATGGTTCTTTGAAAATCTTTTAATAGTGTCAAAAAGTTCATGACTGATGTCCCATATATGGTTTAAACAACACCATTGAAGGCTCAGTCTTATAAAACATAGCTTTTAATTTGGTTTTATACCAGACTTTGCAATCACTGCATTATTGTATGCTTTCGAGGTCTCAAAAGAGACTGATAAAAGCAACAAACCATAAAACAATCTTGGCGCCCTCCATGAGACCTGTTTGTCCAACCTTTATTTCATATTCAAATAAGATTCTTAAAAGAATGCAACTGATAACATCTCAGCCTAAAATAAGATAATTGTGTCCAATTCTAAATTGTAGTCACAAAAATCTTTAAATTGAGCAATGATTTGACCCATGTTTCTCAATGCCTGCAGTCCATTGAATGTTCACAGCATCAAAGCAGCTGTAACTGGTTTCCAGTTTGGTTGTTGCTGTGTACACAATGCTCATGCCAGCACAGCTGGAGCTGCAGGGCCAATCACCTTCTAAAAGATCAGTGAGAAGATAACAAGTCAGTTTGGACAAATTACTCAGTAGAAACCCCCGAGACCAGTAAATAAAATTGGTTTGATTTATACAATTTTATAAAATATAATTTATATTATGACCAGATTGTAATATATATTATATTGTAATGGCCAAGAATGGCTTTAATCTCGTGATGATTCAGCATTGGGTTAGAAGAGAAAAGAATGTTTAATGAGAATTAAAAGAATCAGAATGTAGAAAGATGGTACGTGTATGTAGGGAACAAAAAGGAGGAACACTAGTGTTGGGAGGAATGAGATAATAAATGGTTAGAGAAAGTATTGGTAAGAAAGGAAACTGAAAGGAAGAATGAATCAGAAAGAACTTCTTTACCTTCTATTTGTGCAAGAATCTTTAATGAGAGAAATTACAATGCTCAGTATATACCAACTAAAATGATCAACCTGATTACCATGTCTTAAATATCCATCCAAATCCACAGGATGATTTAATTTTGATCTAATAGATCTTTAACCCAGTAACAAGGGGAGGTACAAATTTAAATTTTCTCTTGCAACAAAACCACAAACAAAGTGGTGCAAGTGTTAAAAACTCCTCTCTGGGAGCTTCAGCTTACATGGAATCTGATCAGGAAAGGTATTTTACTGGACATGTAAGAACAGTTTGTGTGAAATGTAAACATCAGGCAGAAAATCTTCAGCCTTTATGGACCACAGAGATCCAAATGGTCAAGAGTTGAATGGCACCATAAATTCCAAAGGCTAAAACAAACAAGCACAGCACCACATCTGGTGATCTAATTGCTCTAAACACAGATCTGGCTAGTGTAAATAAACAGCATCATGTAAAGAGATTTCCCTAGCAGACCTGAGGGTCCTAATGCTCACAACACAGCAGACTGTGTGAGTTTAGATGCAATAGCAGTCAGATCTGACCATTATCACTGTTTAATTGACCTTTTCTTTACTAAAACATGATCATGATAATGATGCATGTCTTTGTAAACTAAAACAAATTTTCTTCTAATGGCGTAAAATCTTAACAGATCAAAGCCATCAGTAACAACTGTCTGGCAAAGGCAATCAAATAAATATTGAGATCGACCATCTATCTTAATGCAATTTGTATAAAGGCTCAAGATTAAACTGTGTTTTCCTCTCTAGGTCTATTTCCCTTACAGGCTGACAAATGACTTTCTTCAGAACCAGATTCCATAGGGGTCTGGTCTCGCCTGCCTTAAGCAGGACACACAGCTTTACATTAGGAGATGGGGGTGGAGAAACTTCAAGGGGCCGCTCACACCTCATAACACTACAGAAGCAGCTCCTGTATGTGGCCTCCCAGTTTAGAACTGGAACTAAATTATGCAACACAAATTATGGTAGGATAAAACACCACCCATCTCCTATACACAAACATACACAACAATACACACCATCACTATGGCAATCTTAGAACATCTCTACCTGGCATAGATCATAAGACTATCCAGGCCAAAATTATTCACATCATGCAATACATCATTTACCTTCATACATATAGGACAAGGGAAATTATTTTAATAATTTCTTTTCAGCATTACAGTCTTGTCGACTTCCTGTATGTAAATACTGTGCTGTGCATAGGACATGCATGGCTGTGGTCACACATCAATTGATTTAAATCCACATAAAAAATCTTATTGAGACCTATTAATCAATGCAACTGGTCTATGGACAAAATATTTTTTATGTCCAGTCGTTAGCGTTGTTGCAAACCAGGAGGGCCCCCTAGTTTCCAACAAATGACTAATGACAATGATCTAAACAGCTAAATCTAAAATGCAGGCATTTCTATTTGTCAACTATACAATTCAGACCTGCACTATTGAGTGTGACCTAGCCTGTACATCAAATGCACAGAGGATGATTACTAAGTTAAACCAGAGAATTTAAATATCTGTTTCTATACATTTCATTCTCTAATTGAATCGATTAAAAAATTTAGTTTCATTGATGATTTGCACTTATAACAACTAATGTAGACAATTTTATAATTATGAAATTGTGTATTTCCATGTTTAATTATGTGATATACTCTAATTACTCTAATTATGCATACAACTAAATATACTAGTTATGGTGACTTTCTGCTACCCTCCCTTAATTATCCAGACCAAGTCTAAATCCCACTACCAGATCACTGCGGTAGTGAAGAATTTGGTGATCAAATTACACCTGTTCATTAAATATATGATTTTGAAAAAAGACCATATTTACCACTCGCACCTTTGACTTTTGGGGTTCATATTTTTGAGTACATCATGTTTTGTTATCTTGTGTTCTTGTGTTTATCCAATAACTTTTCCTCATCTTACAATAACCACAAATACATCAGTGTTCAATTATTGCATGGTCATTCAGAAGTTGTTCAGGTGTCTCACATGCAATGGAGCGTCATCAGTAAATGAATCCTTCAACAATGGAGTTCTGATCTGCCCGGCAAATGAAACCTTCTGCTTGAAGGTGACCGAGGACTTCTCAAAGGGTCAGTTAAAACATCCTAGGGAGGACAAAGATGTTTCCACAAAGCGTTACAATGACACTTTCTGATCATGCTGACCAAAGCAAACAGACTTGATACAACGAGATCATTCTGCAGACTGAATACCAACGCAGCCAAGTGCAGGTGGAAGCAAACCTGGCCAAGACGGTCACATGACACCCTGTCCAGCTGCTGCAGCATCCACGCATTCTGCCATGCTTTCATTTTAATGTTCAACCTGTCTGAATGCTGTTATTTCAGGTGACGACTGGATTCCTGCACCAATCGACTAACACTGCAAACTACAGTGGTCAGCCCTATGAACACTCAGAGAATAACACTGAAAATGTGGAAACAGGAAAATGTCCAAAAAATGTCCCCTTAGGCCTGATCTAAATCTGTCCCAAGGGGCCAGGGGCCGTCTGTAAGAACTGATTTTCCTGCTAAAACAAAGCTCACCCTGCAATAAAGCCATAAAATGCCCCCTGGACAGCAGATAGCAAAGACAGAGCACAGAACCTTGTCCTGCCCAAACTTATCTCATTGTCCCCTTGTTTGACTTCAACTCATCCCCCCTCTCCCTCCTCAAGGCACTGAAAGTTCATTAAGAATGTCTATATAACACATATGGTGTATCTTATGAATATGTTGTTTTTCCTTTTCATGTTTGGTATCATTTTAAGTGTCGCAGTGCGATTGGTAAAGTGGTCTTAATTTCATTGCAGTCATTGGTTTAATGAGAAAGATTGAGAACTTAGGAGAATCCTGTATCTCTCTGGCTGATATCTCTTTACGATATCCCAAGAAACCAGGTGCTACCCCCCTCGGGTACATGGATTGGCCCAAACAACTCTAAACAACATTTGTTTAACCCCTGTTGTTCTGGTCTGGTATTTAAGGTGAGGGGACAGAGCAATCTTGGGGAATCTTTTACCAGGAGAATCCCCCGCACAGTAATACATGTCAGTATTTTCCTGTTGGAAAACCCTAACACATTACTGTGTGTCTTTGTCAGGAAAACATTACTTACTTTTAGAGTCATCTTTGAGTAAATGATGTCATATATTTTTTGAATTGGCTTTTAATAATTTACTTCTGTAATTGGCATGAGATATTTTTACCTGACAAATAAATGTTACATCTTGATTTATTCTGCATTCTTTTGAAATCATTATTTCCAGTAGATTAATGTGTAGTCTGGTGTTTCCGCAAATTTTGTCCAGAATAGATCAAACTGGAGGCACTTTGAATGGACCATGGGGCACATCTTTAGATAGACCTCCTGATTTCTGACTATTCCCTGACTTAGCATGTTGTACGCTGCAAATATTATAAAAAATTACACCTCTGGGTCTGCAGTGAGCGGCTGCATTGGGTAAAATATTTGCACTGCACCCTCTGACTATTTCAGGACTGGCTAGTTTGTGATCGTGAGCGCGCAGTCGCGACGTGACGTCTCAAAGCGACACTAGGTCCGTGATGAACGAATAATTGAAAGTATGGGATAATCAGAATAATCAAAGATCTAAATTAATTAATAATCAATATTTATGATTATTTTCTAATCAGAAATACGATCTAAATTTGATTATCATTTGAAATTGGAGTCAGATTACGCATAGAGCTAAGTAATACTAAAACTAAGTTCCAATAAATTAAGTGAACATCACTGGAGCGCTGAAAAGACATACATGCTTTAAACCTTCGCCAGGCCGTTGGATTCCGTCATTGGGCTAATGGATGGTCCTTACACCGTAAAGCAGTATATCTGGTCGTACGTGTATGACGTCATTGACATTTTAAAAGACTTTTTAAAGCAAATAAGTGACTCAAAAAAATCTAACACCCAGCAATGTGTAATTTATTTGCATCTCCTTTCGAATACAACATTCAAATTACTAGACAAAAAATTATATCCTGAGAAAAGTGGATTTTTATTGGTATAGCGCCATAGACCTCCATTCATCCTGCACTCGTCCTGTGAGCGCCCTCATGTGGAATCAGAGAGGAACTGCAACCAGTTCAGAAGCCGGAAGTGTACTGAGAGTGAAACTCTTGCCTGCTTGCCAGCTTGCCTGCTCTTTTTTCACTCCTCCTCTCACTGCAGCCGCCTACTCTCGACTACATTTCAGGCGAGGCAAGGCGCATCTCAAACAAGCCTATTCTCTATGGAAGGCCAAAAGGGCCAAAACGTGTGAAACTGTCGTGTAAACACGTATTTACGCGTTAACGCGCAATTTACGTGTTAACATGTCATTACGTGTTAACACGTAAATGACGTGTTAACACGTAAATTGCGTGTTAACGCGTAAATTGCGTGTTAACGCGTAAATTGCATGCTGGCACATTGGAAACCATGGAACTTTACTGGCTGGTATGGCTATCTAAGCACAAATAACAAACAAATCCTGTAAATTGCAGGATTAAATCTAAAATAAAATTTGAACAATGTCTTTCAAAATGAACAACACACAACATTTAAAACAATACATATCCTAACACAATAAAAAGCATGCAACTGTGTGAATCAGAAAGTGGGAGGGGGGTTAATAGACCACTTACTGATATTTAGTTTTTCCTCAATCAAACTTCTTTAAATGAATAGTTGCTTTAAAATCAATTAACACAACATACAAAAAACACCCTTCTGTTGATGAAACAGTTCAGTATTCACTGCACAATGAAGCACTGCAGTCTATTAATGCATTTATTAAAAGTAGCCTAAATGTATATCATCAGAGCTATTCTCTTTGATTTTATAACATATTCAGCTATAGACACACAAATACACTAATGAAATACATGTTTTTATATTTTTAATAATTAATAGTGCATATTGTTTTTCTAAATGGAACCATCCCTACACCCAAAGAGCACAAAGAGGTAACACCCCGTGCAGCACTTTTTGCATTCCTTGTATTAATGAAAATGAAGTTAATGAATTAATGAAGATGTTGTGAGAAAGCCCTACTGTTGGTTAGTACTGCCGGACTCAGTACTGCCGGACTACACAGTACTGCCGGACTACACTCAGTACTGCCGGACTGAGTGTTTGGTATTATACAGCGATCAGCCAGGTGTGGACATGAAAAATCGGCAGCTAAGTTACACATCAGACCGACTGGTCTGTTATCCAATATATGTTTTTTTATCAGTGCGTAATGAATAGGGGTGAGTTTTCGTATATATTTCGCCTTTGTTATTGATATTGTTCTGAATGTCGAGATTTGCTCGTAAAATTAACGCATTTTAAACTGCGTCACAAAGTGAAACCAAACCGTTGTCATATCAGACTTTGAGCTCGAAAATGATTGTAATTAGATTAGATTATATTCTCTACCTAGTTTCAGATCAACCGGTGTGTTCAATATTGTTTGAAAATGTTGAATTTAATGACATTTTATGTTTGCTACTGTAATATTGAGCATATACAACGTTGCGATCGTGCAATCTGCATGTCATTGTTTACTTTATTATGTTAATAATATAATCACGCCGCACGCGGTTTACCCAAGTATGTTAATTTATATAGGCCTATTACTTAATAACTGAATGTTTGTATCATTTACTGATATGCTTAACTGCATGTTTGTATAATTTACTGAAATACTTATACAACTGTTTTCTTTGTTTATATTCTGTTTATTGCAGACCACACATTTGTGAATTAACATATACAAACTCATTTGAATAAATAAGTTCAACTGGGATTCCCTCTCGTGTTTCTCTTACCGGAAACACACACCACCATCTCAACTGCATTAATCCTGAACCCTTGAGCGTCCCATATGCTCGAATACATGTTTTTCATAAAGTTTTTCAATTAAGGGTTTTTGTTATAAGTTTAACCCCTCTACCCCAAAGAACATAGCCAACACAAACATGCAGCAAAAATTTACTTAAGTCGAAAAAAGTCCAAAAAAGTACAAAAAAGTCACACTGGACTATGAGTCGCATTTATTTAGAAATTTATTTCACACACACAAAAAAAATCAATGTTACGGATGGGACAGTTCTCCGTCATGGACGTGAGCGCTCTGAAAGCGGCACTAAAAGACTGCTTTAAAACTTTCACAGAGACCTCAAGCAGAAAGCAGAAAGCCTGTCTTTAAATTTAATTTCGTTTTGTATTAATTGTATCTTAATTTTAATCAATGTTTCATCGACCAATTATCTGGATGTAATAAATTATATTATATATATTATATGTATAAAAACAAATATGGATTGAAGCAGAATATGTCGGTAGATAAAAACATGTTGTGAATTTTGTAAAATATTACATTAATATTTTTTCAATACAGTTTGACTTTTGGACTTATTAACGCTAGAGTTATTGGAACTGTTTGAATCACACAAATCGGAAACAATGCAGCCACCACCGGAATCAAAGTCCATTCATAAATGGATCTGTTATGTTAGGATATGTACGAAATTGAATTTCTAATAAATGTGAAAATTTAACTAATTGATGATTCAGGGTTTTGCACTGTCGCCCAAAGATTATAGCCTAATTAGTTTGTTTTATTTCGTGAAATATCAATCTTGTCAAAATAAATTAGCCTATGTGTATTAGCTAGCATTATACCAGCATAATAATAATATTGATGATAATAATAATAATAAAAGAAGGATATTTGGTCGTAACATTTAAGTAGGCTACTGGAGATCATCAGCCACCTACCTGAACAGATGCTACACGATTTCCTGCACGGCGGATCGGCACATGTTACATGCTAACACAAATATAACATATAAAATAGTAGCAGAAAATTTACAATGAATTTAAATAATAACTATATCATTAATAATTATTCCAAACACAACTAATTGCAATATCAGCTGAAAGCCGAGGTGTCCTATATTTAGTCTCTAATAGTCATTTTTATCAAAAATAAAATAAATGTAAAAAAAAATGTAAATCAGTTGTTCATATTAATCAGTTGTTTTCATTAAATTGGCTGCAGAATGATTTTGTTTCGTTATTTGGACATATAGCCTACAGTAAAAAAGAACAATTGAAATTGTTTTTGTTCAGTATGTTACAGTCACTCAGAAGAGTTGTGCAACTGCAGAATCAGGTCAGTGAGAGAGAGATTGTTTCTGCTTCAGTATCAAGTCTTCATGTCAGGTCCAGCCGGAGGACTTTGTCCACATCACAGACAATATAGGCCTAAACTCTGCAGGTAAAGGGAAAATCCAGATCCAGCCTTGACAATATTCCACACCTTGAGAGAGCCCGCCCCGGTCGCGCGCGCGCACTCTCACCCTCACCGCACTGTCGGCCACCACAGAAGACCAGTTTATTATTATTTTACTATAGTAAAACTATGGGTTAGCCTATATTCGTAAGGGTCTGTCTGTCATCTATCTTTACTTATTTATTGTGTTATTCAGTTTATAATGACGTTTATAATAACTGCATCCAATTTCTAATTTTTGTCATTTTGTCATCATCATTTTATTTGCTTAGTTGTGCCATCCTCATATTTTTCTTTTAAGGACTTTATTTTATTTTATTTTTTTAATTGATATCGATTATTTAATTATCTTGTAAATACCAAATGTCATCTCTGAAAAAAATAAAAATAAATGAGAAATGGGTTAAGACACGACATTTACTTAGCCAAATGTAACATAACTCTCTGTTAATAGACATGGGGGGATAATTCGAAGTCGAAGATAATTCATAACTCTGAAACAACATTCCAACTGCAACGGTATTTTGATTGATTGCATATAATGGCAGGCTTTCGCGCTAATCGCGAAGCAACAAACTCATGACAAACTTAACCCTCCTGTTACCCTCAAATCTACCAACATCTTTTACCCACTGGGGTCAATTTGACCCCACCAATTTAAACCCCCACAATTTGATTTTTTCCCCAAAGGTTTAAGTCAGGTACTTTATGTTTCTTTGTTGACTACTTAAATAGCCCTTTAAATAAAACACCACCAACCCCCCACCACCACCCCCACCCCTTATACATCCAGAATACTTATTGCACGACTATGGACAAATTAGCAAATCACTATAAAATGTCACTGATTTATCTAAAATTCAAAAATTATATATATTTTTGGTGTTTTAATAGCTATTTATTTATTATATTATACAATATATTTTATCAAGGATAGGTTTGGGGTCAATATGACACTCCCATTGATAGTCTCAGGATGCCTCACTGTTGGCACGACACAGGACTCATGGTAGCGTTCACCTTTTCTTCTCTGGACAATCGATTTTTCCAGATGTTCTAATCAGATACATTAACTTTGCACCAGTCTTCTGCTGCCCAATTCTTGTACTTCCTGCAGAATTTCAGCCAATATTTGATGTTTTTATTGGAGAGAAGTGGCTTCTTTGCTGCCCTTCTTGACACCAGGTCGTTGTCCAAAAGTCTTGGCCTCGCTGTGTGTGCAGATGCTCTCACACCCACCTGCTGCCAATATTGAGCAGTTCTGCACTGGTGGTGACACGATTCCCTAGCTGATTCCTCAGGAGGAGAAGTTCCTGGTACTTGCTGGACACTCTGGGACATCCTAAAGCCTTCTTCACTGCAGCCGAACCTCTATTCTTGAAGCTCTTGATGATCTGGTAAATGGAGGCCATTTTGATGCAAAGATGATCCTCCATCTTTCTTTGGAGGAAACCATTGCTAACAGAAGAACACAATGATTGGAAGCACTTCTTCCTTCCTTATAGCAATCATGTGCTGATTATATGATTAGTAAAATGATGTTAGCTGGTAATTTGGTGCCAAGGACAAAAACAGTGAAATTTGGGGTTTTGTGATAAAGTTTTTTGAAATTATGTAAAATGCCACTGATCACTCTGCACAATAATCTAGAAAAATGTGAATCAACATCATAACAACTGAAGCAGCAAAAATTTCAAATTTGGCTACAGCTGTACAGCTGTACCCTGTCATTCAAGTGGGAAGTGTCCGGTCTAACAAGGTGATGTTGGTGGCGCATCCGCTGTTCAGCTCCCGCAAAAGGTCCACGTACTCGTAGGAGATGCCCAGTTGTTGTAGGGCGAGCAGTACGGCATTGATCTCTATGCTGTCGAAGGCTTTCTCGTAGTCTATGAAGGCCAGTACCAAGGGCATCTTGTACTTCCAGCAGCATTCGAGCAGTTGGTTCAGCACCTGGATGTGGTCCATTGTGCTGTAGCCAGACCGGAAGCCGGCCTGTTCGGGTGGCTGTTGTTCGTCCAACTGCCTGGCTAGTCGGTTGTACAGCACCTTGGTGAAGACCTTGTACACGGTCGGCAGGAGCCAGATTGGCCGATAATTCCTCAGCTGTTCGCGGTCACCCTTCTTGTACAACAGCACTGTCTTGGCCGTCTTCCATTGATCTGGTGTTCTTCTCTGCGCCATGTAGTGGCTGAAACGGCTGGCCAATGCTGCCCACAGCATCGGTCCACCCTCTTTGAGCAGCTCGGCCTCGATTCCGTCCAGCCCTGGCGCCGGTCTTTCTGGATGTTCTGGATCGCATGCCTGACCTCACTGGTCAACACTGACGGGATGGCTGGTATGGCGTCGTCCTGCATTGCGGGCGGGTCGACTGGTGTCTTGCTGGCGAACAGGTCCGTATAGAACCCAAAAAACCCCCCAAAAAACTTTGCTAAGAGGTAATTTTCAATTGAGAAAGAGCATAAAGAGAGAGCTCACAAAGCACAAAGAGAAGTGGTTTATAAGGCTTCTGTGGAAGCTTTCATACATTTGCTCCTCCCCTATATTATGTTTTCCCCTCCCCCACGGAACAAAATATCAAAGTTCTTGCAAGAATTATGTTTTCCCTTCCCTGGAAATATATAATTGGCACTGGAAATATCTAATTTCTTGTGAGAATTATGATTCCCCCCTCCACTATATCGTGTGAACTATCAGTGGTTCTCGCAATACTTCAAGTAGGCCTATATGGTAATGTCAGGTTAGGGCCCTAAAGCAGAGGGAAGGTTTTTGAAGATCATAAAATCTCAACTTATAATGACCTCAATATCATCCAGAATAAATGTGGGATTTGTGCCTAATCACCAATGTGTGAACAAAAAAAAAAATGATATTTCTTATATGTTTTATACAGCAAAATGAGCCTGGGGTCAAATTGACCCCAAAGAACACCGATGCTACAAAAGTACGTACAGAACATTGAAAACCTATCATCATGTTAATTTTATGTTTACCCAGTTGTCCCCATTAAATTAGGAAAAGTCTTTAAATATGAAGCAAAAAATTTTTTTAAAGTATGTATTTTGAGACGTTAAACACTGAATGGGGTCAAATTGACCCCAAAGGTAATAGGAGGGTTAAGTAAAAAATAACTATTTTCAACATATACAACCCACCGTGATAAGTTTAACAGTGTTTATTAAAACCGAAAGTAGCTTTGTGCTGTTTGTTTTCACGTCTGCGCATCACGGGCGCGCACCCAACTGAAGATGCCAGGTGACGTAGGCTCATCGTATCCATTAGGTAAGCGCTCGTTTACAATCTCATGAATAAATACAATACAACGAAGGTGTACATCACCACATAAATAGTCATGAGAATGATTACAAACCGTTACGACAGGCAGTGTCAACGTGACACAACACCTTTATTTTATTTGAATTATTAATGATAGAGTGACACAAGCACTACGCTGAGCATACCTCATCAGCCATCATAAGCCAATGACAGTGACGGAAGGGTAACTTGCAGGAAACTCGAGTGTAATCTCCAAATCTAGCCAACATATTGGCGAGAATATAGCATAATCTCTTGTTCTGTGTAGTATTCTTACAATATATTTTAATAATTGTTGGTCTTATATTCACTGATTTCACATTTGAATATGCATTGTAAAATGCCATTTTACGGCAGGAGTTCTGTCTCATTTCAATTATTAATAATTCAAGCCACTCTTGTTTTAGATTATTATTATGACATACGAATGTGTGTGTGTGTGTGTGTGTGTGTGTGTGTGTGTGTGTGGTGTGTAATGTAGTATAATGTGTAAAGTGTAGTGTGCGTGTCCTAATATAAATAACTTTGTGATATATGTTTGTGTGTGTGTAATGTAATATAATGTGTAAAGTGTAGTGTGTGTGTTGTAATATAAATAACTTTGTAATATATATATATATATATATATATATATATATATATATATATATATATATATTCACTTCGAAAAACACTGCAAAACAATGCACTATCTCAGATTCATAAGGCTTAATGGTGTTATCAGAAGGGGCTCTTTAACAAATAATGCATAGAGGTTAAATTATAAAAATATGCTTTAGAAATATGCTACAGTATAAGTGTACATGAAAATACTGTTTGGAGAAATGTGTTATTATCCTTACACAATTTCAATTGTGATTGTGAAAACGGTCATGACTTTCAGGGCTTAATTAGTTATAGTTAACTGTCTAAATATGCCCATTTAAAATGTACGCGTTAACACGTAATGACGTGTTAACACGTAAATCGCGCGTTAACACGTAATTACGTGTTTAAACGACAGTTTCACACGTTTTGGCCCCTATGGCCTTCCATAATTCTCTGGTTTCACCGTCAGCCGAAACTCAGGTAGAGCGGTGACGTCACGCGCATTTCTGTGACTCACGCGCACACACACACAGGCACGCGCACACATGAATGAAAACACTCACACAGCCCTGCGGTCATATCCTAGTGGGAATCATCATTCACATTCATTGTTCTAGTTATCCTAGTGGGAATCATCATTCACATTCATTGTTCTTAATAAATCATTATTATGTTTATTTAAGATTTTACTCAGTTAAATAGTTATCCAGGATAGGCAAAGTAAAAGTAAAATACAACACAAGTATAGGTCTAAATACATCAGAGAGGAGCAAAAGCTGGTGTAGTGCCTAGTTCTGTGACCCTATAGGCGCTGTGGTGAGGGTAGGGTTAGGATTAGGAGTGGGATTAGGAGTAGGTTGGATTACAATTCGGCATTGTCCCGAATTTCGACTGCCTGCCAAATTATTACCCCTCTCGTTGAATCCGATATGATTGCCTAATCCTAACCCAAACTACTCATTCTTGGCATTAATGATTTGGTGGGTTTCAGAATTCGTCACAACATCGGGACTCAAACTCGGGTCGCTCGCTCAGTCAAAACATATCTAAAAAAATATGATTTCTCATATTTTCCATATCCCACCTTCCATACGGCTCATCTGCATGCACAGGGGTGGTAGTGCACTAAATATTCATCCACTTGACTACATAGACCCTTGACATAAACTGACCCGACTGACTTCAGTGTGTGTCAGACTCAGATCCTGGAGAGACACTGATAAACACACTTGGACCATGTAACTTCTTATCTGTACATCCTTGTTCTCCTTGCGTTCTAGCTCCATCCCCTTATGAAGAGAGAAAAGTATACACCTGTGTATGGCCCTGTCCCAGATAGCACACTTCACTGCACTTTCGGCACTATTGTAGTCTCATGGACGTACCGGATGGCACACGGCAGCCCTTGTAAGTCCACACGCCTGTGAGTGCATATGAAGTGTGTTATTCAGGACCGGACCAAAGCAGCATTACGTCAGGAAAGTGTGGACGCGCAGGAAGACCGCGAGTGACAGGGCCTGTATCCTCGCGCATGATTCCTCAGGAAAGCTTCCCTTGGTCCTCGTTTCTCACCTCCTCTTTTTTCCCCTCTTTTTTATTATATAATTGCAAGAACCAAAACCTGTGTCAGGGGTCAGTATAATCGACAATTCAATTACAGGAAAATATCATTGAAATGACACCGTGAGACAGTGTTAAGGGCTTTGGAGTTGCCGGATGTAAAGGAGATGACCAAAAAACACATCTTTGCATAACAAATAAAGACTGATTGTGATGAGAATGTGTGTATAAAGACACAAAAACACACTTGTGTGATTATTCCCAGAATTCAGCACCACAGAAGGAACTCAGAGAGGCAATATCAGAGAACATTTATTTTACACAGGATACAAAATATCAAGTAATTTGTAAGATACATTGTTTACCTTATTGGTTATTAAATATTTAGACAACAGTCACACTTTCTCCCATGCAATGTCGACAAACTGGCCATTCCAGAAGAACACAGTGTGTGAAATAACCGTCTAAATCTCCTGTTCCGGCCGGAAGAGTATTAATATTCCCTATCATGGTATCAAACGGATGAGCTCATGATGAGGAAGACTGGGATCTGAGTTATTGCTCCATAAGGAATAGCATTACAACAGCAAACTCTGGTGGAGTGACAGGTCTGTAATATTATATTATATTATATTATATTATATTATCTGCTCAAAAACTCTGGACAGAAATATAAGTGTCCATCACCATTGATTAGTTGAATATTATTACACTCTAAAAACTGCTGGGTTAAAAAATAACCCAACCTTAACCATACTGCTGGGTCACTATTGGACAGAACACGCGCTGGGTTGGTTTGACCCAAGTGCTGGGTTTTTGCCATTTGACCATATTTCTGGGTCATTCATTTGACCCAACCAGTGGGTGAAATTAACCCTTTTGCTGGGTTAAGTCTTACTCATGTGCTGGGTTATTTCTTGTCTCATTGCCTTAATAAAATTAGAAACAAATATTTGTTATATTATGAATGTAAAATAATTATTATCTCTGTAATACAATAAACAAGAGAGGCAACTGTATGATTTCAATCTCATTTTTTATTTTATTTTATACATTTCTTTAATACTTTACTTTATCAAATACAAATGTTAATCAATGTCAAAGGTCTGACATGTCCCCCTCATTTCATCCCTGAGGGACAGAATGTGCAGCAATTCACCAGTCATCTCATTTTGTAAATATTCAACCATGTTGGTCCTCACCTGTTAGTCAAGTCATCTTTATTTATATAGCGCTTTTTACAATACAGATTGTATCAAAGCAGCTTCAGTGATACTGTAACATGAATATAATACAACAAAGTTTGTTTCTAGAAGAAAATTGCATCATCGTCCACCTTAAGGCAAATCAATAATATTGTTGAATATTAAATGTCCCCAACTAAGCAAGCCAAAAGCCAAGGCAACAGTGGCAAGGAACCAAAACTCATCAGTGACAGAATGGAGAAAAAAACCTTGAGAGAAGGCTCAGTCATTCAGTTCTCCTCTGGCCATCGAGCGAACGGTGTATGATTATGATCCAGGCAGCATTACAGGTCAGAGGTCAGATTGAATAAGAACATTCAGAATATTTATCCAGTTCCATCTGGTTGGAAGTCGGAGTCATCACACCAGTATGGAGACGAGTTTGTTGAGGATCAGTCGTGTCTATGAGGCCTTCACAGGGCTGATGAGGCTGGCACTTCAGGAAAGCGTCATGGATGGGTCCAGGCGCAGGTCCACCATCTGATCTGCTTACGGCCTGGATCCGGCTGACTTCAGTAAACTTAAGAATGAACAGAAAGACATACATTAGCATAGATGCCATTCTTCTTATTAAATAATGAGTACATCAGGTGTTATAGGAAAGTGTCCCCGGTTCCGGCTGACCTATGCAGCCTAATAATCATTTAACTGATTTGAATAATAGAAATGTATAATGTTCTATATGAATTCCAGGTAAAAGAGATGCGTTTAAGTTTAAATTTAAACTGACAGAGTGTGTCTGCTTCCCGGACAATCACTTAGAGTGTTGCAATAAAACTGACATGCAAGTTAAGCTTTTTTTGTGGAAGTATCAATTTATTACTGAATATGCAATTCAAATTATTGCAAACATTACCAAATGACCAAATGTGAAAAACAAACAAAATGTGCATTCAGTATTGCAAACTGAATTATAGTAATAAAAGAGTAATTTTGACAAATATTATCAACATTAAGGCATTAAAATAAAACATTATTTTATTAAAAGTAAAATATTACTGTAATGTTGATAAAGTGTCTATAACATTAAAATTCACAAACCCACAAAGCTGCTCGTTAATCTCCTGACTGGCAGCGCTGATGATCGCCCGTTTAGATGTTAACTTGCACACAATAAAATGAAAGATGACAGGGTAGGCTATCATGTAAGTTTAAATTTTTTAAGTTTTAAATATTGACGATCATTCGTTCAACTAAACGGGTATACTTTTCTTCTCAAAACTGGCGCTATTTCTCCTTTCCTCAGTCGATGTTTATAAAGATTGCAAGTCATACATTTACTAAAAAAGGCTATATCAAGGCTCTTGAAAGCCTTCTTTTTTTTTTTTGGCAGAAACGATGGTTCGAGATTTTACAGACAAGACACACGCAGACTGTGCTGCAACTTACCTCAGTCACTTCTTCAGACGAGTATTTCTAAAACGACACCAGCAGACTTTTCACTCACAACTCACTAGCTAGCCTAACGTACATTAGAGACTCATTTCCCGCTGATTTTACGTGCGAGCCCTGTGAGGGAAACTGCGCGTATGGATTTCATACAAAAGCTTTTCTCACTTTTAAATACGCAACGTCCACAATGAATAGGCCTACGATAATTACATGATGAATTTAGAATTAAAATTTTCAAAAAGGCTGCTGATATATCTGGTTTAATTTCAACTAAGGATTTAACATGCGGCATTTTGTCAAAAATTCTAACCGGCTAGCTGTGGCTAATTAATGTTTCACAGAATAAATACGTTACCCCTCACACTTCCATATCAAGGACTGTATGTTGAACAGTGAAATTAGCTTGCTGCTACCACCACAACTTATTAAAAATATAGGTAAACATTAACTTACCATAAAACACTGCCTGCTCCGAGTGGCGTGCTCCTCAAGTCAGAAGTGAAGAATCCAGAAAGTTCCGCAAAGAATGAAAAAAGTAACCAGTTGCTGGGTCAAAATAACCCAACCAGCGTTTATTTGTGAATTGACCCCCTTACAACTCATTTGACCCAGCATGAGCAACCCAATAATGTGTTTACAGTACCCCAAACAACCCAACTTTTTGACCCAGTACAATCAACCCAACAATTTGTTTACAGAAACAACCCAGCATTTTTAGAGTGTATTGACCCAATCTGGGAAACAGTAGAGCTGCAAGACTTATTTGTATGAGGAATATGACAATTATTCAAAAAAATAAATAAAAATAACTGTGAGGATTTAAATGATGTTTCTAAGTTAGATGCCAAGCCAAAAACACTAATTCATGAAAATTGTATCATTTAAGGTGCAATTTAGTGATGTTAGTTACATAACACTAAGAAAGGGAGAATTCCCACCTTAGAGAACAAGATTGGGAAGAATAGGCTACTTTATCCTGACTGTATTATTTAGTGAAGGAAAATCTAGAAAGTTTAGACCAGCACATTCATATTTATTATAACCAGTGTGTTTGACGTAATGCCTCTTCTGCACATAATCCAGGATATTAGAGAGAGAGCGGGTCCGTCATTCTTCAGTTCGTCCTCTCTGAGAGAAATCTCCTGAATTTCCTTCCAGCTTCTTCAACAACCGCGTCAAAGTTCACTCTGCATCTTTATCATCTTTACACCAGGATAGTTCACCTGTGACTTAACTGGATATCCTGAAGAGAGAAAAACAGGTTTTAACAGCTCACATTTAGCAAGATTTACATTTAAAACTGAAGATTTTGAGGAAAATTCAGTGTGTTGGACAGCAATCGGTCTCTGTGATTCACTTTTACAAACAGGGTCGTGTCGTCAGATTCTGGACTACAAGTAAATAAATAAGGGGATAAACCTGACCAACTCCTCTTGAGGAAAAAAAACTGAAATACCTGATTTAAGGAACAGGGATCATTGTAAAGAGTTCTTATAAATATGCAGAATGGATCACCAAACCCAAGATTTATGAGACATAGAAAAATAAACTTTGTAGAAGCTTTATAAAAATCTACAAAAATACAAATCTCATCTTTAACCAACTCGCTATAGTCTAATCAATCTAAAACAAGTCGGGTATTGTTTGCTATATGTCTCTTTGGCATTAATCCTGATTGAGTCTCATCAATAACAGAACTCAGAACACACTTGAGTCTTTTAAGCACAAGTTAATATCATATAATCATTATTAAGAAGAAGGCAAACAGAGGGAGAAACGAGGAAACATGAACACTCAAGATCTTCAGGATAACTCGAATAATAATGTTGGAGGAGACTGAAGCTAAACTCTGGGACTGTGACCCTCCAGGATTCCTCACTGTTAGAGCGCCACCCTGTGGCTGAATAACGCAAGGACACTAAACTAATAGTGTTCCATGACTAGAATCTGAAACTTAAATTCTATCTCAGTAATATATATATATATATATATATATATATATATATATATATATATATATATATATATATATATATATATGAATAAAATAATAATTTTTAATAATTGAAATGTTGTACTATATGCTTTTTCTATTCATCAGAGTTAAAGAAGGAAGCGCATCTTCCGTAAGCTATAGTTCATTTCTGGTTTCTAAATAGAGGCGTGGCAGAGATGAGCTTTAACGCGTTTCTTTCGGTTTTGATTTCAGTGTTGGTGTTGAAATGGCGTCGAGTTCAGGTAAGAATCAAATTAAGGCACAAACATAGGAATGTTTCCTCAGTGATTTGTGCAGTGATTATGAAATATTAGCCAACAATAGACAATGGTTTATACTTCGTTTAGTTATTTCACGCTCTTATATGTATGTTTAAATGTGGCATTGAACACCAGGAAGAAGAATAACCGACGTAGGCTATATTAAAGGCTACATCTCACATACATTTTTACCCATCAATTGTGTTATCTAGGCGTAGCCTATGTATAGTTTTGCATTTTTAAATTCGAATTAACAACCACAGACATTTACATTTAAGCTTTAGTGACGCAAATGTAGCGACACACTCTTAAAGCATGTTGAGATTGATCAGATGTGTAAGAGTAAAATGATGCAAATATACGTTAAAATGAAGCAGTCAATTTTACTCCATAAATCTACACAAGCGCTGATTGTGGGAGCGCAGTGTTCACTTCTCCCTGAGCACGTGGTTATTGAAGTTCACGACTGGACAATATGCGTTCAGATTCGTAAATATATATAGCCTACACCTACAGATACATTGCACTTTGGAGGCTCGATATAAAGACCAATGAGAACATTGTGCAATGCGACTGCAGTACTTTATTATCTCTATTATATTTAATATTTATATGCTACTCTCAGTGTCACTTTCATGAAAATAAAAAGTCATGAAAAAAATAAAAAAATAAATGCTGTTTTAAAAAGAATGGTCTTGATGGGGGAGGAGTCAATTCGCTCGCAGAGTCACGCACGCATTAGCAAATAGCAATTATATTAGCATTAGCTCCTCATCCAGATCGATTATAATGAGCGCTATTAAATGTGAAGCAAAAGACCGCGGACTTCAGACACTTCTCAGAATAGTTCAGATTCAGAAGATAAAAACAGACGTATTGTTCTCTCCTAACCTGCTATTGGTCAGTAACTGAGTCATTCCACGAAACCGGTATGATTTGAGTCCCTCTGACGTTTTTAAATGTATTTTACCTATTGGGTCACCAAAATCTATTCTTAAAAGCTTTTTGTATCAATTGAAATGTCTCCTTTAATAAAGTTTAAAAATAATGACATACATATTATCTTTATATTAGAAATTATCTTGTTTTTCAGTTGACACCACCTATTTTGTCATGTCCCTCATGGCCTTCTTTGAAAGTGTACTTGGAATATGAATAATATAATTAGAAAAAAGTCCATACATTTTGCCATTCCCATGAATATCTATCTGTGCTTTTTTGCTGGTAATGTTTTTTTTCTAAGTAAATTCATGATTATTCATTAAAATCACATTATTTAGTTCCGTCCCTCAGTAATCCCTCAACCCCCGTTACACAAACCATTCTCCCCCATAAAACTAATGAACAGATCCTTATATGTGACATCAATAACAGGAATTAACATCATAGAAGTCTTCTGAACAACACTGTGTGTAGAGACAGGCAAGTTACCACCCTCTTTTATAACTATAACTTATTTAGAGTTGTGATAATGTGGTCGTCAAGCTCAACGACTCAACCCCGTTACATCAAATAAAGATAGAATTCTATTACTTGTGAAAATTATCTTTGTTATTTCAAAAATATACATGATTTCTTAATACAATGAATGCCATGTACTCTCTTGTTGTTCACTACATGTAGAGCAGTGGCCATTTTCAAGCAAAAAATCACAACCCCGTCACACTCAACCCCGTTACTTTTTTGCCACGAAGCGCACGCACATGCAAAAAAACACACAAAAACATGTTCGCACAGACACACAAACACATCAAAAAAGCACACAAGTAATATGTTTTATTTTGATGACCTATTTAGTCAGTTTATAATGTTCTAATGTATTTAAAGTTATTGTTGTTTTTCCTGCAGTCGGGTTAATAAAACTGAGTTGCAATTGCAATTTATATATGTTGTTTTTCTTGGTTACATAATGAAATACAGTGCTCATAGAAAATCTTTCAGTGAATTTGAGAAAAAAACAACTATGTATATGTTTAGCTGTATTTGTCTCTTCAACCCCGTTACCATCTTCAACCCTGTTAACCTTAGTCTCAACCCCGTCACACCTACATTTTTTTTTATTTTTTTTTATTTATGAATAAGTAATTTAATGTTTGTTGAACTTAGTCAGAAATGTTCAGAGCAATCATAAGAATACTGATTTTAGTTAAAATTCTGAAGTTAAGCCACATCTTTGATCAAAAATGATGAGGTTGCTGTCACAAAATGTGCCCATTTCAAGCTTTAGTATAGCATAAGTGTAAAATTATATGTAAATTTTACATTTACAATTACTGAATTAGTGTGAGGGACATATGATTAATAGAAAAATGTTGATTTCATTACAAATATATTTTATAATCATATTCAGAGAGCTCCCATAGTGTCCATAACGGGGTTGAAGACTAATAGTGCCCATATCTTAAAATAATTACCACTAATAATAGGGATTTGATGCCTGAGGTGGGAAAATATGATTTTCTGGAAGTTAAACGTGTAATTAATGTTGTGGGTTGTTCAGAAAAGTAATACATAAAAGTAAAAAATCCAAAAATGTGTTTGTCCAAATCGTACCGGTTTCGTGGAATGACTCAACTATTGGTGGCTTAAGCCACTGATTATTGTTAAAAGCCCCTGATCTTTTTGAAGATTGACTCAGGGACATTATGTATAATGTTATGGTCTGTTTACAGTATTCGTTGAATAAAGAATAAGGTTAGAATATATATATATATATATATATATATATATATATATATATATATATATATATATATATATATATATATATATGTATATATATATATATATAGAGAGAGAGAGAGAGAGAGAGAGAGAGAGAGATATTGTGAAGATGAGATGACTCTATCATTTAATTGGTGATAAATTAATACATTTTTGTATGATTGTGTTAAGTGTGTAATTGTTCATTGATTAAAAAGACCTCTGTGTGAGTGTGTGATTTTTTTTTTTTTTTTTTTCAGCAGCAGGTAGAAGAAGTCCAACCTTTGACCGTCCTGACAGTAAGTGAATTAAATCACTGGCAGTGATATTAAGATGTGTCAACTTGAAACTTTTATGTGTTCCTTTAATGAAACATTATGGATAAAGGGCCGTTCACACCAAGGACAATACCTATAAAGATAACGATATAGTTCTAAAAGTTGTTCTCAATATTAAAGAATAGCAGAGATCACACCACAACTATAACCATAATGGCACAGAGAAACAATATCACTGGAATCACTTTCAGAATAATTTTATCCAGCTGATGAACGATAAAAACATTGACAGCCAATCAGAATCCATCCTGCTGTCGAGCATTTAAAGCGGCAGACAAACACACACTTAGAATAAACAGAACGATATCAGATGCTAATATAGTAATCTTTATAGTTATCTTTATAGATATAGCAATTTCCAATACGGATAACCAAATGTAATGAATTCTTTTTACATAAGTGATTTATTTTGGATTATAACCACCACTATATGTGTGTCTGTGCGTGTGTGAAAGAGAGATTAGCTATTTGTGAACAGGGAGATAGAGTACAACGGAGACGAAACAGTCAGATTGCAATTTTTTTCTAAATGTCGATAAAAAAATTATCGCGAAATGAAGATGTTTCCATTAACCGTTGTTAAGCAACTAAAGCGTCATTTTTTTCTTTCGCGATAAATCATTCCAAAAATCATGGCAACGGATTTTGGTAGGTTTATATATCCCAGCCACCGCATTAACCATTATTATTAATCAAAGGAGACGTATGTGTGTTATCCAATCATTAATAGCAAGGAAAGACCCTTATTATACTTGAGAGCGGCACGTATGAGGTGTTTCTGGGTGTTTCTCACTCAGATCTGCCTCGAGGTCTTGATTGTGGCATTTCTTTGAGGTTTAGAATCCAGTATTCCTGTTATTCTTTGTCTTATATGAATTTAATAAAGAACTCTGTCTCGTATTCTGTCCATACGGTGTCATTATGTCATGTGAGCTGGAAATGCGTGAAAACTGTTTCCATTGCAGTTTTGCGAAATATCTCTTTTTCGAATTGCCTGAAAAACCACCTCATGCGAGGACAAAAACTTTTTTGCAATAAATGGGATTTTTCGCAAAATTGACGTGTTTCCATTGGGCGTATTTCCAATTCGCAATTTCAATTTGCGCAATTTGAAGGGTAACGGAAACGCGGCTAATGACTGTATAACATCAGATTGATCAGAGGCCGTGTTTACAGCTGGTATTAACATGCATTTTGGTCGATCTGATCACAACTGGACGGCTCTAAATACTGGTGTAAACGGGTCTAAAACATTTTGAGCTTGACCACTTCCAGAGGTAGTTGAAAACACATTCGAACGGATTGCTTTTGTAGTGTAGACGCTCATGTGGGCGAGTGTGTTCAAACAGACACAAAAGACCGTCTACTCTCCGTCTACTGATCTAATGCTTAACATAATGGGAAGAGCTCTAGCCAGACGGGATTTAAACTTTATCAGCTGGAGACCCAAGTTTGGTTTGAAGAGGAAAAACGTACCGAACACAATCCCAGCAAACACAGAACGTTGGCACAACGTAGCCAACCTTCTAAAAACGTTTTATCAACATGGCCAAAAGGTTGCTATAACTACGTTGTGTGGTGAAGTTGTTACAGCGTTGTCAAAATGTTGACATTAAACCATCGTTCAGGGCCATTGCTTAAGGTTGTGCCTAGGGTGTCTGGACAACCACTGGACTACATAATGTACTCGTCACTGCCCTGAAGCGGGAAAATCAGCCTTTTAAATTCCAACCACCTGTTGTTGGGCACTTGGGCTCATTGTGTTTTCATTCATCATCGAGCAAGGATACGTGAGTATTGCGTTTAGCCAGTTACCTCAGCTATCAAACACAACCTACAGCTTTAATTTCTAATGTGATTAATGAAGCATCGCTCGCACTGTTTAGTTTTTCGTTTGATTTTTCCGCTATTTAGTCTCATTCGTTTCTTTGCTCCTCTGGATTTGTGGATGTTTCCCCGGTGACACCTGCTCGGCTACTGTCTGCCATACAGACCCGGTTTTGTTCATTAAATGTTCTGATCTGCCTTTGCTTTTCATGTTTTATTTATTATACTTAAAATAAATGTGTATTCGTTTATTTCTTTTCTTTTCTTTTTTTTCACAAATGTATGACTTTTGGAAGTGCAATTTGATTATATGCAATTTTAATAAAGTTGAATTAACGAAACCTTCTGTCATTTTTACTCTTTAAAGTGTAGGCTACACTTGCAGGTGTTGATAGCCCCATTAAATAATATAGATAAACAATAAATGATAAAAAGTATATAATTATCTAACAAAATACACCATATAAAAATATTGCCAGAACGTCGTCTCTCAGTTGCTGAATGTCGCGCAACAACGTTGCTACAGCCCTGTCACGTCTTACATTTCTACGTTGTTACAATGTTGCGAGCACGTATACAGCGACGTTGCCATAGCAGAAATGCAACGTGCCAGAGACGTTGCCACAACGTAAATGTGTTTGCTGGGATGTTCTCTCACCATTCCTGATTTCTAACACACACTCACAGCGTTCGGCTGGTCTTGTATGGGATGAATTTAGCCTCAAAATGATTAACACATGCATGCACAATTATCCATTAATTTTTTTACTATTCACAACCAAATGCCTTTCAACTTGCGTATGCAAATTTCAGAATTAAATGAATTTGCAGCAATTTGTACAAATAGAGACAGATTTGTGAATACAAATGTTTTCTTTTGAATTAGTGTATCATTATTTGCGCATGCAACACAGAAGATGCTTTTGTGGATCAAGTGACACGCGTTCATTCATTGACGTCTTTTCTGAGTCGATCTCATTTGATTCATTTGGATTTTGAGACTTTCCTTTCGCGGTTTTCAAGCATTTCACAGCACACACACAAACAACTACAAATGAATAGGCCTGGTGCTGATTACTAATGTGTGCTCAACTACACATCTATTTGACAAATTCACAAATGTGCGCCACTACATTTAAACTAATAATTTACAAGTTGTGTGTGCAAAATCCAGAATCACATTAATGTGCAGCATTTTGTACAAATAGAGACAGTTGTTAATACAAAGCTTTGATTTTGTATTGATGTAGGTCAGAATTAGTAAGAACAAGTAAGATTTGTGGATCCAGTGACACGCGTGCATTCACTGACTCGTTTCTAAGTCAATCCTATTTGATTAATCTGGATTTTGACACTTTCATTCTGCCAGTTTAGCCACGATCTACACACACACACACACACACACACACACACACACACACACACACACACACACACACTATCTTTGTGGGGACTCTCCATAGACTTAATGGTTTTTATACAGTACAAACTGTATGTTCTGTCCCCTTATACTAACCCTACCCCTAAACCTACCCATCACACACACACACACACACACACACACACACACACACACACACACACACACACACACACACACACACACACACACACACATGTCTGGTTCACTATCTTTGTGTGGACTCTCCATAGACGTAATGGTTTTTATACCATACAAACTGTATATTCTATCCCCTTACACTAACCCTACCCCTAAACCTACCCATCACACACACACACACACTAACCCTACCCCTAAACCTACCCATCACAGGAAACATTCTGCATTTTTACTTTCTCAAAACAACTCATCCTGTGTGATTTATAAGCCTTTTGAAAAGTGGGGACCGCTGGCTGGTCCCCACAATGTAGGTGATCTCAGGTTTTACTATTCTTATGGGGACATTTGGTCCCCACAATGTAATATAAACAAGGGCACACACACACACACACACACACACACACACACACACACACACACACACACACACACACACACACACACACTAACCCTACCCCTAAACCTACCCATCACAGAAAACTTTCTGCATTTTTACATTTTCAAAAAAATATTTAGTATGTTTATTTACCCATTCCCCTCATGGGCACCACTGGCTGGACCCCACAATGGAGGTGATCTCATGTTTTACTATCCTTGTGGGGACATTTGGTTCCCACAATGTAATATAAATCAAACGCACACACACACACACACACACACACACAGCTGACTGAGAAAACCTGCTACCACTAGATGGCAGTAGCTGCTAAAACAGACAATGGCATCATAATGGGACCTTCTAAAACACTTAACATTAAAAATGCTTAGCTTTTAACGTAAGAAGACGGTGGTATTAAAAAACCAAACTCTGTACACACCTTATTAATACCTTATTAGTATGTGCAAAAAAGAAGATGAGCCCAGAATATGAACGCAACACTTGAAGTTTTACGTTAAGCCTTTTACTCCCATAGAAACCCATTATAAAGAAAATGTGAAATTTTGCAGCTGTGTTCATATTCTAGGCTTCTTTTTATCTGCACACAGTATGCCGTATTAGGTGTGTCTTCTTACGTTAAACGTTTTTCTGTCAGGTTTCGTGTATGTGAAAGAAGCGAGGACTCATTTGCAGGACAATGGGGTTTTAATGATAATACAAATACATATATCAAATTACATTTATGCATTTGGCAGACGCTTTTATCCAAAGCAACTTACATTGCATTCCAGGTACACATTTTTTACATTTTGTCAGTGCTTGCTTTCACCTGGGAATCGAACCCTTGACCTTGGCGTTGCTAGCGCCAACACTTTACAGCATTTTACAGTATGACATGTGATTACATGGTCTAGACACATTACTGTAACTCACCCTTATAAAGACCACAGTATACTTCACTTTTTACGTGCGTGATTCCGTCATCAGAAGAGTACACGCGCACTGTCGGATATTTCACACATTGCACGCGCAGGTCACACACATGCGCATTATATTTTTTTGCAGTAACTTCATCCACAAGGTCGATTGTCGATTCACATGGTAGTCAAAGAAAAACTGCGTGAACAGTACAGACCGTAACGCATGCAAGCTACAGCAACAGTGGAGGCCTACATACACTCTTAAAAGAGATTGAACCTTTGGGGTTCAAAAAAGAACTTTAAAGTGCAAATATGAACTTCTAACTATAAAAAAGGTTCAAAGTTGAACCTATAGGTTCTATAATGATCCACTGATTATTTGGCACATGTTGTCAGTTCATTTTAGAACCTTTGTTGTGGCAGAATGGTTCATATAAGAACCTTGGCCTGTTGTCAGGTTCCTTTTTGAACCTTATAAGATGGACTGTAAAAAAAATATTTTTTATTTTGTTATTAGGCCCTTGCTTTGCTATTAGCCCCTGAACATACAAGAATGGAACTTTTAAATTTGTACACATTCAAAGCACTTGATCATTAAAGATGCTCCATTATTGTTGTTCACCTGTTAGTTTAAAAAATACTTTGCACAATTATAAGCAAAACTACAGCCCCGAAAAACCCCTGCTTTCAGGTTGATAAATGCAAAAAAAAAATTTTATAGAGAAGTCAATAAAATATAATTCATATATATATATATATATATATATATATATATATATATATATATATATATATATATTATGTCACATAAAATTTGATGAAAGTGATGCTTTTGAAAACATATTTCTGACAATAAATGAAAGATTTTCGAAATGGCATGTCTATTTTGTCTCGGCGGAGCTGAGATGAGAACAATCGGAACACGGCCGTATTCTTGTTCAGCTGCTTAATCTCGTTGTCAGTAGACCATGATCGCGCACCGCTCGTGCATCCCATGCGCGTATGGCTAGCCTTCTACTCAGAACTCCGACACGGATAAATGTACGCAGCAATACATAATGAATGTTCCTGGGAGATCCGTAGTTAGTTGCGCGGGATGTGGAAGCGCCCAAAAGTTCCAGAACCTTTTACTGCCCTAAAAAAAAAAAAAAAAAAAACCCCAAAAAAAAAACCTCATGCTGCTGGCCGCCGCTGCAGCAGCAGATCAATTTGGTCAAGTTCAGCACAACGTAAGGAAACAACAAGGTAAGGAAAATAAGACTAAATGTGTAATCAAGTGATTACTGATTAACAGTAGGCCTAATGTAAATGCTAAATGTCCTAAAACCTGTTGATAGGCTACTACAACAATGCAAAGTATATGCTCTTAACCTTGCAGTTTTTATCATGTAAGACTCAATTTCTCCATTTCTTTGCACAAAACTCTCCAGAAAGCCATTTAATGGTTTATTTTTATTTTTTTTAATTCACGGGGGGGGGGCATATATATAGCCTATATAGGCTATATATATATATTTTTTTTTTTTACATAGTTTTCTTTTTTCTTTTCTTTTTTTGATACAGATAGGCCTAATCTATTGAAACGTTGGGCTATTAATTAATTAATTACTCTTGGATTATTCTAACAAAAATGACATCCAAGAAGTAATAATAATATCAATAATAATAATAATTATTATCTTTTTTTATTATTATGCATAACAATAATACTGTTCTGATTAGCCTACTATTTTTTATATATATATATTAATAGTAGGCTAATAACATGCATAGTCTACCTATTATTATTTTTAAAAGTTTTGAAAATTTTAACAATGTATTTGTTTCCACACAAAAATCAGAACACATAAACCTCAATAACATATTCATTTTTGTTTAGCCACTTTAATTGTGGTAATACTAAATAATAACAATTCATTAATAATTTAATTAAATTTTTACGTAAATCACAAAATCTTCAATGGTCTGTGCAAAAAAGAAAAAACCGTTTAAACCGTTACTTTGTTGCGTGACGTCAGCTGATGGACTACTAGAAGATCGACGGTAAATATTTTAGGTAAGTCAAAAACAAAATGTCAAAATAACTATAAACATTGATATCTGCGATAATATAATGAGTGTAGTGTGTCATAATAAGGTTTGAGCTCATTTTGTGACTCTTCTGTTGACAGTAAGATCGCAAAATTTATTGGATTCAGACATTGAAAAAAGGTAAGAAAAATATGTGGTTTATATTTGTTTTGTTTGTTTGTTTTTACCTCTTTTACCTCTACCTCCTCATTTTTATTTTAGAAACATTACAGTAATACAATGTATTTTTAGTTGGCTTATGGATATAAGGCCTAAGCTATAATCTTTTTAATTATTTACATCAGTGGTTCTTATCTAAAATTCATTACTAATTCTAGCTAATTAACGTTATTCAGTTTCATTTTAGTTTCTAGTTAAAATAAAGAAATATATACAACTAAATTGAAGCTTTTAATCAAACTCCTTAGTGTTATTTTTGCGCAATTGCTCAGGGAAAATTATACCCCATAGCGCCATCTAACGTACAACCAGTATAACCGTTTTGAACGCAGAAAACTAAACGGTATAACGTTTTACATGTATATAATTTGTTGTATTACAAAATGTTTAGGGATAGTTCACCTAAAAATTAACATTCTGTCATCAGTTACTCAAATTGTCAAACCTGTATAATTTTCTTTGTTCTGATGAACACTAAGGAAGATATTTTGACGAATATTTGTAAACCAAGCAGATCTGGGGAACCATTGACTTCCATAGTAGGAAAAAAAAAATACTCTGGAAGTCAATGGTTCCAGTTAACTGTTTGGTTACTGACATTCTTCAAAATATCTTCCTTTGTGTTCAGCAGAAGAAAGAAATTCATACAGGTTTAAAACAACTTGAGGGTGCGTAAATTATGACAGAATTTTAATTTTAAAGTGAACTATCCCTTTAAAATTCTTCAAAGTCAGCAGAACAAAGCAAGTATACAAGTTATACAGGTTTAGAAATCAGAGTAACTGATGACAGAATGTTCATTTTTGGGTGAACCAAAAACCTTTATGCACTGTTCGATTTCTGGTTACAGCCTGTATGGTCCGAGTAAAATTTGACCCTAATTGGATTCAATACAATTCCCCAAAAATCATGCTATGAAAAAAAAAAAACACAATCAGGTACAAATAATTAACTTTTAATATCAATGCTTTTCACACATTACAAAGAATAAATATATGAATTTATGATTTATAAAAATGCTTTGAGAATTGACAGTCTCCGATGCCCATATATGGCAAAAAAAAAAAAAAGAGATTAAAATCAGTACAAACATAACAGGCTTGCAGAACCACTGCTATATATCTTATTCGATTCTGATAATGATTAATTGTTTATCCCCATATTAAGAAAATGTATGTGATAACACATCTTTTCTGTAAACAAGGATGAGCACAGAGGTGATTCAGTGGACAATCCAAGATGTGGCTAATTGGTTGACTGCAAACAGTTTCCAGGAATTCATCCCTACATTTCAAGGTTAATCTGACAGAAATGCCCACTCTCTTTAACTGTCCACTATGCAGCAAACAAACATTCTCCCTAATTAAACAGATTCGTCATATTGGCCTTTACCATCAAAATGAACCAAAATTTGAATTCACATGCGGATTGAACGGTTGTGGCAAAACCAACAAAACCTTCAGTTCCTATAGATCACATATTTATCGCAAACATAGAGACCTTCTTTCATTGGTCAGTGAAGAAGAGGAAGTTTGTGATGATGATGAACATTGTAACTCAGAGGAACATACGGAGGACTTTCATGAAGAGGAGTTACCTAACACTAATGTGGAGGATATTGCTAACTGCAGAGAGTTTAGAACAGAAGATTTACTGCCAAACCTCAAGCGCAATCTTTGTCTCTTCATTTTGAAATTAAGAGAGAAGCATTGTATTGCAGCCACAGTTCAGTTCAGTATTGTGGAGAGCCTGCAAGTCATCTTTCAGGAGTTCACCACTCATTATGCTGAGATTATAAGATTTCATCTTCAACAACAACATCAAATTGACACTGATGCAGATGACAACTTATCTGAACTACTTGATCAGCAAAATATGTTTGATGAATGCCTTCGACAGATCAGTAGTGAATGGATGCTTGAGCACTATTGTGAAGATGAACTTGAATACATTGCACCTGTACAAATTCCGCTGGATCAAACAGAGCGACATGGTGCACATTTCCAGTTCATACCTCTCAAGGCTCTACTGAGAAAGATTGCTCATAATGAGGATGTGTGGGCAATGCTTAACCAAGAGAAAACACCCAAACATCAGGATGTTATGGAAGACTACACTGATGGAGACCAGTTCAAAAGTTGTGAGCTTTCTTCCTTATCCAATGTACGTCTACATTTCTACATCGATGAATTTGAGATTGTCAACCCTTTAGGCTCTAAAAGGGGAAAACATAAACTGACAGCTGTGTATTTTAAACTCGGAAACATTGATAAGAAATATACATCAAAGCTTGAGAATATTTACCTTTCATCATTAATCAGACATCGGTATATTGAAGAAGATCTTACCAACTATAACAATCTGTTTCAGCCTTTGATTGAAGAAGTGGCATCTCTTGAGACAGAGGGAGTGACTCTGTCATGTAATGGGGAAAGCAGAAGATTCTATGGCACAGTAGTCACCATCTCAGCGGACAATCTTTCAGCTCGCTCTCTGATTGGGCTGAAAATACATTTTTCACATGGGAGAATATGTCGTTTTTGCATGGCCACAAAAGAAGACATCACTACCAAATTCAAAGAAGAGGACTTTACTCTAAGAGACAGTGCTAATTACAGATACCACCTGCAGGCTGTCTGTGAAAATCCTGATAATGGGTCCGTTTATGGTGTGCAGAGAGAGTGCTGTTTCTCATCACTTAACTATGCTCCTACAGTGATAACTCACTTGTTTCCACCTGATGTGATGCATGATATCTTGCAGGGAGTTATTCCTAATGCTCTCAGATGGATTCTTCATCAGTTAATCAAGGATAAGCACTTCACTCTAGATCAACTGAACTATGAAATTGACAATTTTTCATATTCTGTAAATGATAAAACATCTAAGCCACAAATCTTGACGGAAAGAATGTTTACCAGACTTCATTTGGTATTTCACATGGGGCAAGTTCATCACAGAACTTTGCTCAAACAGTGTGGCCAGCAAATTATCAGCTACCAAAATTTCCTGTGGCAATACAAAAAAAACTTGATGAGGAGAGCAGAGATTTTTGTTCTTCAACAGGACGGAGCAAATGGAGATCAAAAATAATTCAAACACTGTTTGATCAGATGTGCACATATACATGGTAATTATATAGCATAATTAATAGCATAATTTTAGAGCATGATAGAGGACACATTTTTTCTCTCTTTTTTTTTTTTTTCAGGTATCCAACAAGTGAACAATACAACAAGGTGTGTTCAGCCCTTGTTACTAAATACCAATTCTTGAGAGACAGGACAGGAAGGGGATATGTAAGAACATGACAAAGAGTTTTTCAATTTCATAAACCCTTTAATACTTCCTTGATATTGTTATCTTGAAGGTTATACATGTTCAATTAATATTTTTCAATTGAAGGAGTCATGGCATGAGATTCTTAAGAACAAATTCAAGAAAGAAAGATCTCCCTTGGTTGACATTGAAGAGATAAATAAAGTTCGCAGCAGATTCGGGAAAGTAAAGAACCAGATGATTTCTCAGAGCATCCAACAGACAAGTGTCACCAATAAGGTAACTAATAAAGAAATAAGTATGCCAAATGATACTACACCTTAATGGATATAATAGATGTGTTTATTTATTTTTTTAGACTGAGGATCTATCTGGTATCCAAGACATGCACCAAAAGAGACAAAGGTCTGAAGAGGTAAGAGTCACAAATAGAATAATCTTCAAGATTTAAGAATAGGTATGTTATTTAAGAATAGCATACCTCTAAGTATGTTTTTTTTTTTTTGTGGAAAGAGTGAATCAGGAGAAGATGAATACAGCATAGGGATCCACTTGGAGAAAATGAGAACAGAATGCTTGAAGAAGACACCAAATATCCGACTTTTACAGGACTGCATGGCACGGACAAGGAATGAGAGGGAAGACTATGTGACACATCACTCCACTAAAGAAATACTATCACGATATCCGGCCCTTAAAATCCCCTCAATTGTGAGTAGAATTGTATTCCAAATTATGACTTCAAAGCAATGAACATTTGCACATTTGAACATTTTTGTTAATATTTTTTTTCCCTTAATAGCTTGTATTAGAGTTTGAAAGCATACTTGATGCAAACATTGAAAAGAACATTCTGAAAAATCTTGCCCTGGTGGCACCGAAAGTTATTAATGAGTGCCACAGAAGAGAAGTCGGGGTGGATATTTGTGCTGAGTTGGCTGAAGCGAAAAAAACCCATATTGAATTGGCACACAAAGGTAATATATATAAATGAAAATGTAATCAATTTGTTTTTATGGATAGTAAATACAATTTTGCAATTAACACAAAACTACCCATATTTTTACAATTTTACATTTAAGGTCTCTCGATGGCTGCTGCTGTCCTGCTGCTTCCACTTTTATTCAAAGAGAGTCCAAGATCTCTATATATTATCAATGAGGTATAGTATACTTAAAAAATAGTTTTTTATGCCCATCTCTTTGAATGTGTGCAGGTTCCACTATAGAGTGGTGCAGGTATGACGTCAAAACCCCACACCCTGGTTCACTCGAGATTATATGGAATTTATCATGGTTTTCAATTTATTAGTGAAATAAAGCCTGTGGTGGTAAACATAATTTGACAACATTTTGTCACCCATACCGAAAACGCGAATTTTGAAGCAATTTTCATTTTTGGAAAAGTACGTTTCTAATAAGTAACTATATAAGACAATGTGCATATGCAGTTTACAGTGTTAAACAAAATGTCAAAGTATCATCAAGTTATGTTTAGCGCAGGCTTTATTTTGCTTATATATTGAAAACTCCCATTATAAAACCCCATTGGAAACTCTCAAAGGAGACAGTGACAAATGACTCTTCTGTGTTCTGATGTCATTCTGATGCACCACTCTACATCAGCAGCAACATCGAGGGAGTAAATGATGAGAGCATTTTGGGGGAACTTTTCCTTTAATGGTGTCCTATAAATTTGTGTATAATTTAAATTTATAATTACATTTTCCCACTGAGATCCACTTCTAATAGTATTCTTGCAACCAAAACATTCATTATTAGTTTTATGACTATATTTAGACTAGAACATCCAAATATTCAGCAAATTTCACCAGTTATGATGTCACAAAGTTGCAGATTTCTTAATGACCAATTCTTTTTTTAACTTTTTGAAAATGTTTGAAAAAAAATTATAATCATAAATGGTATTTTAATTGCTATATATCATTATACCTTATATAGCATTATCCTTTCTTTGTTTAGGAACCCCGTGCACCCAACCCTGTGCTGTACATAAAGGGACGTGCCTTGGTTGAAGAGTCTCTCCTACAAATATTGATGGAAGGGGAGAAGGTCTGTGAAGTGGATGACCTGACCATGGCTCTTGCTGTTCTGATGGCAATACACTTCATCTTCAACATTGAGTATGCTGCAAAGATGAGAAACACCCTGACATTTGTTGAAAAGTTTTTAATGTGCCATAACGCAGAAACCAAAATACCACCCACAGTGATTAAAATGGCCAATTTCTTGTTTGACTGAATGTGTGTGTGCGTGTAAATACATGGAATGGGTTGTTGTGAACATTATATTTTTTTCCCATAATATTTTGCATATATACATAATATAAATAATAATAATAATAGTATAATATAAATAATATAAAATATATCACCCAGAGATTAAAATAGAGTGTGTGGGTGTGTAAATACATGATGTAAATACAATAAATGGGTTAATAATATTTATTGTGAATATTCAGTTGCATTCTGTTAGTTTTTTTTCATGATATATAATATTCTCTATATTCTATTCCAGTTTTAATAAGTCTTCATTTGTACTTTCTGTCCTGTGTTCACATTTGTATATGCCTATATTAAATAAATATTTCAAGAAGAATAATAGGTTGTGTCTGTGTTGTGAAATGGGATTAAAGTAGTAATGTATAATAATAATAATAATACATATATATATATATATATATATATATATATATATATATATATATATATATATATATATATATATATATATATACATACCAAAAGTGTGTATAAAAAGGTTCAAAATGGAACCCATGCGGTTCATTAATGCACCTTTAAGTAAAGGTTCCAATTAGAACAATTCAAAAATGAACCTTAAGGTTCCCCCACAGTTGCAATTTCCAGGAACCTCAAAAGGTTCATTTTTGAACCTTTTCTTCTTAGAGTGTATGGAGTTGTAAACAAACTTTGTGTTCAATATACAGTATATAATAGTGCCATGTCAGTTATATAATGTGGCACTGATTGAGCGCACGTGGCCTGTTCAGCACCATCGCTGTCAATCAGAGGTCGCTGTCCGTGGTGCTGAACCATTTTTACTTGACTGGCAAACTGTTTTCTTTGTTCGTCAATACAAACTTGTCAAAAAATTTGCCTTTTCTTTGTGTTTTATTTAACATATAAGCTTACTTGGCTCATCAAGTGACACATTATTACATATGCATTCATCAGATATTTTACGTTTTTTTTAACGGTTTTAATTTTAAAATGACTTGGTAGCAGAGGGCCCCATGATGAAGCTCCACCCCCACTGTACTGAGAGTCTAGCTCTGCCCCTGGTGGCCTGACATCTACATCTGATAGAGAAACTGAGGGCGTATAAATCTTTAGATGCCTATAACTATGTGCTGAATGGTCCCGTACAAGACTTATGAGGTACGACCTGAAGTTCTGCCTAGCCAGCACCAAGGCCAGAAGAGTGTATTTCTATGTATTTTCTAGAAATAAAATAGTCCAGATACAGCAAATTAAGTTTTTAACTTTATGTATTATATTCTTTCTTACCAGGTTCTTCAAAAAGTCTAATCACAATCAATCACAACAATGTAGGCTATATGATCATAGATGATTCCCACAAATAATCAATAGTTTAGAAAACATTATGCGATAAAATTTCAAACTGGAGTCTGTGCTCCGTCGATTCTTGCACCCAACAACACAACAAGATTTTAATCTCCTTATGCAGCGAATCTGTGAACATGTTTGTGGCCGCGCCTCCAGTTTTCCCTTTGTTTTGCCTCCAGCTAACGCCGTGACGTAATCGTGACGTCGGCGCAGAAAGGGTCTATTCACTCAAATAAATAAGGAATCACTTTCCCTCAGCCTCTGCGGTAGGTTATGTCCGCGAGGCAAGTAATAGCAAATAATATTCCAATTAATTTCGGGCGGGTTGCGGGTTGATGAGAGGTAAATCATGATTTTAATAAAGACACGGAAGTCTCATTTCAAATTTCACTGGGAAACGTAGTGAACGAGCGTCACTCTTACTTTCGTTTTCAACAACAACGCCTTTCTCTCGAGCACCTCCTAGTGGTCATTATATAAAAAACAAAGGAAAAAACATGAGATATTGCTTAATAATAGCGTATCAGCTATAACTATACACAAAATAGGCCTATACATAAGCTTAACAGAAATTATTCTGATAAGAGTGTTTTTCAACAAAAAAAAAAAAAAAAAAAAAAATTCGTCTTGCATTAATGTACAGACGAAGGGCGTGGCGCAGATGAGCTCTTGTCTTGCAGCGTTTTTCTTTCGATTTTGATTTCAAGCTGTTGGTGTTGGGAAAGTTCACTTTCTACATGAACTAGTTCAAAGTTCAGTTCACAAACTAGTTCAGTTCATAATTCATACTCATAGTTCATAGTACATTTTTAACTAAGTTCCAAAAATGAACTAGTTCATAGTTCTTTTTTTCCATGTTGCTGCGAGATATTATTTTTCAAAATGATTGCCACAGCCCATATAGAACCACAGACAATTATTTTATCAGTTTTAACACTGAAGCTATGCGTCAGATTTTTCCCATCCTCACCGACCTTGTCATAAAACTTTAAAACTTAAATGATCATACGACGTCTTCTTGCTGCTTTTTTTTTGATTTGTAACGTAAGTGATGAGTCGTTCATGAACGATCCATTCATTGCATCTGTCACGTGACAAATGAACGAAAGACTCGGAAGGTAAAGTAATTATTTATGTTCCCTGTAAACTATTTTTGACTGCATTATAATGATTTCTTAATTCAGAATATGATCAAGATTGCGTAGGTGGATGTGTTCTGGGAAATTGGCAGTTAATAGTATAACATTTAAAGCCCCTTAAATGAACGAAATGACTCGAAAAAAGATTTGTTCATTTTAATGAACGAGATCGAACAAGAGACTCAGTAGACACTGGCTGGTGTTGCCAGATTGGGTGTTTTTTCCGCTACATATTAAGGCCGGTTTACGGTGGGTTTTAGGTGGGTTTTCGCCTGGAAGGCTCTATAGAAATCTGGCATCCTATTGAACAAAGTTAAACTGAGAGAGCGTGCCGTTCACAGACACCAGAATGAACAGGCAGTAATACAGTACGTTCAGTTCACGTTCATCCAAAATATATACGAGATCACGAACTATCGTTCAATGAACGCGTGCAGGCAAACCAGTGAGCGTCGAGTTCAGGTAAGAATTAAATTACATTCAAATATCAGCAGCAGCTTCCTCGATTTATTAGTCAAATATTTATGAAATATTAGTCAACAGCAGCCTAGGCAAGGAATTACTTCGTTTAGTTTATTATTTCACTGCTATTTTATATAAAACTTTTAATTGCACATCAAATCTGTTATCTAGGTCAAGATTTTTATTTATTTATAGTTTTTAATAAAAAAATTTTTTTTTTCGAATTTTGCTATAAATTTCAGTTTAGTTTTTTTTAGTTTCATTAATAATTTTGTTCTTATATTATGCCCCACCTCTATGATCAGGGGCCTCTAGAGCATTTATATAGGCTTATTAAAAACAAGTTGTATATAATTTCTATGATTTTTAAAGAAATAAGAATTTTGAATCATGAAAATGAGTTTGTATATGCTTATTATATTCATCAGAATTAAAGAAGATACCGCATCTTTCGTATTTCAATGAATGTGTGCAAAATTACACCTTATTCACTCAAATAAACACAGAAGCACTTTTTTCCACCCTCTGCAGGCGTGGCACAGATGAGCTCTTGACTTTCAGCATTTTTCTTTCGGATTTAATTTCAAGCTGTTGGTGTTGAAATGGCGTCGAATTCAGGTAAGAATGAACAGACACAAATATTTGCAGCAAAATTCCCTCAATGATTCCCTCGTGCCCTTTTTGACCTTACACCCCAAAGTGCCCTTTTTTTGGTGGTGGTGTTTTTTTTTTTACATCTGTCTGTCTGTTTTACACATCTTTTGCCAATGAAAGTTCTTAAAAAGAGCTTTGTGTAAATCTTGTTCAATCCTCAAACTGTCAGTAAGCTGATAACCCCGCCCCCTATATCTGATAACTCCGCCCCTCTATATGTTAACTCCGCCCCCTATATCTTGACTGAATGAAATGAAGTTCCGCAGGAGCCGCACAGCGGACAGCTATAATAAGTACTAAACACTATGTCTATAAAGCCTCATATTTTATTTATTTGATGTCTGACTGAGACATGTGGGACCTGAGAGAGAGATCTAGCATTTGCCATCTAGTCATAGCCAATACATAGTCTACACTTTAAATAGTCTATACAGTAGCATTTCATCTTTTATAAAATGAGATTTTGGCCAAATGTATTTTACAACAGGAAAAACTGAGCGCCCTGTTGTAACCTGTTGATGAAAATGTAATGTGATGCCGCCGGCGCCATTTTAATGATGGACACAATGCACATTTGCACACATTCGCTGGTCAAAAACCCTGTAACTGCCTTTGAGTTTGACTTTTGTAAAATGTTAACAATATATTGATATAATACAACAACATATAGCCAAATTTGTTTTTACCATTGAAAATCATAAGCACAGGTGCACCCCCGCGCTGTTTCGTACTGGAACTCACAAAGCGATTGAGTGATCCTCGTCACCTAGGTAACATATTTCTAAGAAATTTCTTCTTTGATTTATAATTGCTGATACATTAATTTATTAACATTTAATCCTGTTAAGCTAATAATATTAAATTATAGTTAATTCAAAGCTGTTAATATGCACGTATGTAGTAGAACATGTTTTTTTTAGGGCTAAAGAGGCCCTGAAACCCTGTATAGCTTTACTATCTATATTATTATTATGGTTGTTATTAAAAGTGAATAAATCTAAAGCTTAAAGACTCTAAAGACTATTATTTTGTGTTATTTCATGAAGATGTTACCATTTCTTTCTTTTATGTAGGCGTACTAAATAATCTTAAGCTAAAAAAAATAAAAACAAAAGGAGGGGGGTGCTTTTTTTCAGTTTCAATACGTGCCCTCAAAAGGTCTGTGGGCAGCCCTGGTTACAATGGCGTCATCTACCCCCCTAGAGGACTGGTCTGCAAATCGCAGAGGATCTATGAGATGCTCTGTTCCAGATAAAATTTACTTTTTACTAAATGCTCAAAACATTTAATCACTAGAGATGTTAGGCCTCGTTTACACTGTCAGTGAAATGTGACCCAATTCCGATTTTTTGCTCATATCTGACACAGATCGGATGTGTTCTATGACCGTGTAAACAGGAAAAAAACGCATGCATTTCAAGATAGGTTTCAGGCCTCATTCATATGTGGAAATAAATCAGATATAAATTGGATATGTGCCAATGCGACTGTCATGTAAACAGGCAGATCGGATTTTCTGAGGCATTTGGCAACGTCTCCGCGGTTTAATGACGAGAACAATCCCGACGCGCTTCTGCAAAGATGCAAAGCACATTATTTGTAATTGATATGGTTATGGTTACACTTAAAATAGTTACAAAATAGATGTATGAGATGATGATAACTTATACCATTAATCTTACCCTGTATGTAAAATGTTACCTGAGAGATAGTGTGTGTAGAGAGTGTGTAGAGAGTAAGAGGAAAGAGGAGGTAAAGAGAGAAAGCCCCAAGAAAGGGACCCAGAGAAGAAGAGACCCAGAGCACCAAAGAGACAGAGCAACAGTTTCAATCTTCTTTTATCCTTTCCTGACCATGTGATTAAAACCCAGTTGTGAGACATTCAAACTGACCAATCAGATAATTACAACTCCCCCCACCGTACTAAAGGTGTGACAATTCATCAACCCCCAAAGTACACACATCTTGGCCTACAGGCCTTGATCACTATCAGACCCAGCTTGTAACCCCTCTGTGCCTTTAGGAACTCCAAATGGTCCTTGTGGTAGAAAGAGGGGGTGGAAAACAGTAAAGCAAATGTCTTGGTTCATTTCAAATATCTTGGGTTATTTTCAATCCTACAGCTACATTTGTCATATTCTTAATCCCCTTTCAGGCATATCGTGAATTGCCACATGTCAGAGATGCCTACACTTTTTGTTTGTACTTGTGCTTATCTATTTGTCTTTTACTCTGCTTCTGTATGCACCTCATTTACCACATCCTGTTTTTTGTATGACTTCCTGCATATCTTGCATGCCACTCTCACCCACACTGACAGCTAGAAGGGGAATTATGTAAAGCCCCTTTCACACAGCGCTTTGAACCCGGGAAATTGCCGGCAAATTGCCAGAGTGCCTTCTGTGTGTACGCAAACACGACCCGGGATTGATGCCGGGATCGATGCCGGGTTGGGGATCTAGTAACATTGCCGTGTTTAGTCCCGGAACGTGCGCTGTGTGAACAAAAGCCGTAATAATGCCGTGTCGTTGTCATGAACTGCTCCGAGACATGAAAGTTAGATCCAAACGCAGCCTTTATTTAAGGGGTAATCCAAAGTACAGGCAATAGGTCAAACAAAACAAAACAAAACCAAAACAAGACAGGCAGGGGTCAGAGGCAAGAGAGTAATCCAAGGAACAGGCAAGAAATCCAAAAACCAAGAAACAAGAAAACCAGGAAAACGCTCAGAGTTGCAGTGTGACACTAAACAAAACTTCGCAGTGAGTGAAGGGGTGAACAAGGCTATATATGGGGTGAACTAAACAAGATAATGAGATACAGGTGATTGTGATAATGAGTGCTGATGAGTCCAGGCAGAGAATGATGGGAGATGTAGTCTGTGAGTGAGCAAGATAGTCTGGTGTGGAGTGCCCTCTTGTGGCTTTCAAGGGCACTCCAGCTGGTGACCGTTACATAGCCCACCCTCAAAGGAGCGGCTTCCAGACACTCTAAAATCGTCCAGGAGGGAGGTGGAGCGGAGGCGGACCTGGGGGCGGGATGGAGGGCCAGGCCCGTGGAGCGGAAGATGACCCGGAGGCTGCGGCAAGACGGGAGGCGACCAGGGAGGAGCAGGCAGTGCAGGCGACCAGGGAGGAGCAAGCAGTGCAGGCAACCAAGGCGGATCAGACTGTGCAGGCAACCAGGGCAGGAACAGACATCGGCTCAGGAACAGGAACAGACACCGTGGCAGCGGCTATCACTGCTGAGGGCTCAGGTTCAGGCATGTCGGCGGCCATCTCTGCTGAGGGCTCAGGCGATGTGGCGGTGGCCATCTTGTCTGGAGACATTGGTTCGGCGGAGGCCATCTTGTCCTGAGACACTGGTTCGGAGGCGGCCATCTTGTCCGGAGACACTGGCTCGGCGACGGCCATCTTGTACGGAGACACTGGCTCGGCCATCTTGTCCGGAGACACTGGCTCGGAGGCGGCCATCTTGTCCGGAGACACTGGCTCGGAGGCGGCCATCTTGTCAGGAGACACTGGCTCGGAGGCGGCCATCTTGTCCGGAGACACTGGCTCGGTAGGCGTGACGCTCTCGTGTTGAGCCGCTCAATTGCAGGGCCAAGTTAATATACTGTCCAAGAGTACCATGAGGATTGTGCAGAGGCATGCTTGAACCGAGCGGCTCAGATAATCCTCCCCGAAAAAATATCATTAAGCATACCTCTTCCATGTAGGTCAGGTGAGCCAGCTCCAAAAAGTCAATCACATAATCCTCAACGGGTTGATCTCCTTGACAGAGATGCATAAGCTTGACTGCTGGATTCATGATGGTGATCGCTGCTGGATCTTGGTGCGGCGAAGTTTTCTGTCATGAACTGCTCCGAGACATGAAAGTTAGATCCAAACGCAGCCTTTATTTAAGGGGTAATCCAAAGGTGTAATCCAAAGTACAGGCAATAGGTCAAAACACAGGTAGACAGTCCAAACAAACAAAACAAAACCAAACCAAGACAGGCAGGGGTCAGAGGCAAGAGAGTAACCCAAGGAACAGGCAAGAAATCCAAAAACCAAGAAACAAGAAAAACCAGGAAAACGCTCAGAGTTGCAGTGTGACACTAAACAAAACTTCGCAGTGAGTGAAGGGGTGAACCAGGCTATATGGGGTGAACTAAACAAGATAATGAGATACAGGTGATTGTGATAATGAGTGCTGATGAGTCCAGGCAGAGAATGATGGGAGACGTAGTCTGTGAGTGAACAAGATAGTCTGGTGTGGAGTGCCCTCTTGTGGCTTTCAAGGGCACCCCAGCTGGTGACCGTTACAGTCGTAGTGATGACGCTGAAGCCGGGATTGTTTGCCAGCTGTGAAACGGTGCGTAATGCGCAAGTTTATGATCAAATCAGAGAGAAAAATGCACAAGCGTGGTTTCTCGAGAGAAATCGCAGCTCATAAGCAAACTTAAGACGCTGCTGAGACATTACAAGTCACATCGATGTCACGTGTCTTTACGGGATTTTTACGGGTTGTGTGTGAACGCACTCTCTGATTCCGGGAAAATCACTGGCAGTGTGAATGAACCAAAAATCAAACAAACCCAGATCAAATCCAGGGTCACTATCCGTGTATTTTCCGGAATCTCTGTGTGAAAGGGGCTTAAGGGGCCGATCACACCTGACGCGTTTTTTTGCAGTGAGAGGTGCCTATTTTCAATTGGTTTCCTATGGCAGCGAGCGTTCTGCGCGCTGTTTATGCGCCTGCTGCGCCTCGCGTTTTACCGCCCGCTGCGCCTCGCGTTTTTGAAGTTGAAAAAAAAGCAACTCCGAGCGGAAAAAGCACCCGACGTCATCGCGTTTTTTTCCACTGTCCAATCGAATGAAGTGAGAGGCGGGCCTTCCGTTTAAGTGATGAAAGCTACAGTTGCTTGAACGTCCGGAGAGTGCGATGATAGAGGATAAACTTGTGATGCTCTCGCGGGTTACCAGGAGCTTAACGACTTCACAAACCGTAACTACCACAATGAAAGTAAATAAAGGTAATAAAAGGCTGATTCGACGTTTACTTGACTGACAGGACAGCTGTTTCATTGGTTGCCTAGCAACATAAAAACGCAGTGCACTGCGCGTTCTGTGTAATGTAAAGTGCTGTGCACCTCGCGTTTTCGAACATGAAAAACGTGTCAGGTGTGATCGGCCCCTAAGGCTGCTTTTTACAGACAATAGCTCAGCCTTCAACACTATAGTTCCCCACAGACCCCTGTGATTGGGTTCTGGACTTTCTTTCATGTAAACCACAGGTAGTGTGAGTGGGTCAGACCATTCCAACATCATCACCTTGAGTACAGGGACACCACAAGGATGTGTTTGAGACCCCTGCTCTACTCCCTCTATACACGTGACTGTCCTCTCACAGCTCCACTTCTATCATCAAATTTGTGGATGATACAATGGTGATGGGCCTCATTTCTGACAACACTGAGGCTGCCTATCTGGATGAGGTGGAGAAACTGGCATCATGGTGTCTCTTTCTGAACATCAGCAAAAGCAAGGAGATGGTTGTTGACTTCAGGAGGCAGCAGCGGCACTACACCCCACTCAAATACATCAGAGTGCACATCTTTGAGGAACTGACCTGTGGCCAGTTGCATAAACTGTTAAGACTAGTCTTACAAGTTAGTCATCCAATTTTATTCTTTAAAATTGTTAATAACTTTTTAAAGTCAGTAACATAAAAACGTAGATTGGTCTAATTTGACACCGAACAGTAAGACTGATTACCCCTAACTAACTTCTTATTGATCGTACTAGTTCTTAAGACACAGTCTTAACATAATGGCTATGTTTATGCAACTGGCCCCTGGACTCATCACATTCAAGCCCAAGTAAAGAAGCCAGGCAAAGGATGTACCATCTGAGACTATTGAGGACATTCAGGGTTTCCCCTTCAATCTTAAAAATGTTCTATATGGGGGCTATAGAAAGTATATTGACTCAACACATCTCACCATGGTACGGGAACTATCATAAAGCCCTACAGAAAGTGGTGTGCACAGCCAAGCATATAACTAGAACCGCTCTCCCTTCTCTGCATGACATTTACATCAGACGATGCAAAGTCAGGGCTGTCAAGATCCTCAAGGTCTCCACCCACCCTGGAAACTCATTATTCAACCTGCTGCAATCAGGCAGATGCCTCCACAGTCTAATGGCTAAAACGAAGGCAGTACCTAGTACCTGTTTCTTTGTAGAGGGCCGGAGATAATCCCTGATGGCCTTTACTTTTTCAGTCAGTCCCCTTCCAATGCGATAACCCAGGTATCGTGTCTCCAGAAGCCCTAGATTAGACTTTTGAGGGTTAGCCATTAGTCCAGCCAGACATAGCGCGGTCAGCACCTCCCTCAGTCAAAGTAAATGTTTACTTGTTTACACTGTCAGTGAAATGTGACCCAATTCCGATTTTTTGCTCATATCTGACACGGATCGCATGTGTTCTATTACCGTGTAAACAGGAAAAAAACGCATGCATTTGGATATTTCGAGATAGGTTTCAGGCCTCATTCATATGTGGAAATAAATCAGATATAAATCGGATATGTGCCAATGCGACTGTCATGTAAACAGGCAGATTGGATTTTCTGAGGCATTTGGCAACGTCTCCGCGGTTTAATGACGAGAGCAACCCCGACGCGCTTCTGCAAAGGGACGGATGGCCCGACGAAACGTTGTGTCATCGTAGGAGAGGAATGTGGACAAACGTTGACAACATATCAAAGGTTGGCTTGCTCATCCTAAAATTTTGGACTCACTGCTCCTCGTTAAAGCCTGCCACAATATGCTCCCACTAGTCCTGAGATCTCTCTTGCACACAATAACTGTAGCATATGCACAGGCTGCAATGATGGCACTTTTCGTCCTCCTCCGCCTCATAATCATGGTGATGTTTGGCGAACTTCGCATTTCGCAGAGCTAGCATCAATCATATTTTGTGTTCGTCCATCTGTGCAAGATAATTTAACCCTTTAAGCATGCGCGATGTTTCAAATATTATGGCGAGTGTAAACGTGAATCAGATATGGATGACAATTGAAAGAACGTGTAAACGGACAGTCAAAAAAATCGGATATAGGCAACAAATCAGAATTGGGCATCAAGAGCTGCAGTGTAAACGAGGCCTTAGTGCTATTGGTCGAAAATCATATAATCCTAAAGGTCTAGAAACTTTTGCCACTGGAACTAGCTCCTCACATCCTTGTAACACCAGAGGTAGTTTGCCTCTTCCCTTATGGGGTGTGTAAGGGAGGATATCCTGCAGTGGCTCAAGCTGCAAGACTGCCGACTGACTAAAGAAACGTTATTAGCAAGATGGTAGAAAACTGTACGTTTCTTGTCTATTCCACCCACTGCTTCTTGTACCAACGACGGAAATAAGCGCAGTTACAATAGCTATATATGTGGGAGAGCGTTGCTAGTATAGAGAGTGACAATATTGTATTGCAATTTTTAGCACTTCAAAGTCAATACCAAATCAAAACTATTTATCACATTATTTGTAATTGAAAAGGTTTAATGACAAAATATGGTTATGGTTACACTTAAACTAGTTACAAAATAGATGTATGAGATGATGATAACTTATACCATTAATCTTACCCTGTATGTAAAATGTTACCTGAGAGAGAGAGAGACAGAGAGAGAGAGGGAGAGTGTGTAGAGAGTAAGAGGAAAGAGGAGGTAAAGAGAGAAAGCCCCAAGAAAGGGACCCAGAGAAGAAGAGAGCCAGAGCACCAAAGAGACAGAGCAACAGTTTCAATCTTCTTTTATCCTTTCCTGACCATGTGATTAAAACCCAGTTGTGAGACATTCAAACTGACCAATCAGATAATTACAACTTCCCCCACCGTACTAAAGGTGTGACAATTCATCAACCCCCAAAGTACACACATCTTGGCCTACAGGCCTTGATCACTATCAGACCCAGCTTGTAACCCCTCTGTGCCTTTAGGAACTCCAAATGGTCCTTGTGGTAGAAAGAGGGGGTGGAAAACAGTAAAGCAAATGTCTTGGTTCATTTCAAATATCTTGGATTATTTTCAATCCTACAGCTACATTTGTCATATTCTTAATCCCCTTTCAGGCATATCGTGAATTGCCACATGTCAGAGATGCCTACACTTTTTGTTTGTACTTGTGCTTATCTATTTGTCTTTTACTCTGCTTCTGTATGCACCTCATTTACCACATCCTGTTTTTTGTATGACTTCCTGCATATCTTTCATGCCACTCTCACCCACACTGACAGCTAGAAGGGGAATTATGTAAAGCCCCTTTCACACAGCGCTTTAAACCCGGGAAATTGCCGGCAAATTGCCAGTGTGCCTTCTGTGTGTACGCAAACACGACCCGGGATTGATGCCGGGATCGATGCTGGGTTGGGGATCTAGTAACATTGCCGTGTTCAGTCCCGGAACGCGCGCTGTGTGAACAAAAGCCGTAATAATGCCGTGTCGTAGTGATGCCGCTGAAGCCGGGATTGTTCGCCAGCTGTGAAACGGTGCGTAATGCGCAAGTTTATTATCGAATCAGAGAATAACATGCACAAGCATGGTTTCTCGAGAGAAATCGCAGCTCATAAGCAAACTTAAGACGCTGCTGAGACATTACAAGTCACATCGATGTCACGTGTCTTTACGGGACTTTTACGGGTTGTGTGTGAACACACTCTCTGACTCCGGGAAAATCACTGGCAGTGTAAATGAACCAAAAATCAAACGAACCTGGGTCAAATCCCGGGTCACTATCCGTGTATTTTCCGGAATCTCTGTGTGAAAGAGGCTTAAGGCTGCTTTTTACAGACAATAGCTCAGCCTTCAACACTATAGTTCTCCACAGACCCTGTGATTGGGTTCTGGACTTTCCTTCATGTAAACCACAGGCAGTGAGAGTGGGTCAGACCATTCCAACATCATCACCTTGAGTACAGAAACACCACAAGGATGTGTTTTGAGTCCCCTGCTCTACTCTCTCTATACACGTGACTGTCCTCTCACAGCTCCACTTCTATCATCACATTTGCGGAATGATACAATGGTGATGGGCCTCATTTCTGACAACACTGAGGCTGCCTTTCTGGATGAGGTGGAGAAACTGGCATCATGGTATCTCTTTCTGAACGTCAGAAAAAGTCAAGTCAAGTCACCTTTATTTATATAGCACTTTTTACAATACAGATTGCATCAAAGCAGCTTCACATTGATAACATGAAAATAATACAACAAAGTTTGTTTCTAGAAGAAAATTGCATCATCGTCCACCCTAAATAAGGCAGATCAATAATATTGTTGAATATTAAATGGCCCCAACTAGGCAAGCCAAAAGCCAAGGCAACAGTGGCGAGGAACCAAAACTCCATCAGTGACAGAATGGAGAAAAAAACCTCGGGAGAACCCAGACTCAGTCGCGCAGTTCTCCTCTGGCCAACGAGCGAACAGTGTATGATTATCATCCAGGCAGCATTACAGGTCAGAAGTCAGATTGGTCGTGTCGATGAGGCCTTCACAGGGCTGATGAGGCTGGCACTTCAGGGATGCGTCATGGTTGGCAGATCCACCATCTGATCTGGATACGGCTGGGGTCCACCTCACTTCAGTAAACGGAGAGACTTGTTGACGCTTCAGTACTGTGTTGTCGTCGCGTCCAGGCGCAGATCCTTCATCGGATCTGGATGTGGCCTGGATCCGCCGGACTGCGGTAAACCTCAGAAAAAAAGCAAGGAGATGGTAAGAGGAAAGAGGAGGTAAAGAGAGAAAGCCCCAAGAAAGGGACCCAGAGAAGAAGAGAGCCAGAGCACCAAAGAGACAGAGCAACAGTTTCAATCTTCTTTTATCCTTTCCTGACCATGTGACTAAAACCCTGTTGTGAGACATTCAAACTGACCAATCAGATAATTACAACTCCCCCCACCGTACTAAAGGTGTGACAATTCATCAACCCCCAAAGTACACACATCTTGGCCTACAGGCGTTGATCACTATCAGACCCAGCTTGTAACCCCGCTGTGCCTTTAGGAACTCCAAATGGTCCTTGTGGTAGAAAGAGGGGGTGGAAAACAGTAAAGCAAATATCTTGGTTCATTTCAAATATCTTGGATTATTTTCAATCCTACAGGTACATTTGTCATATTCTTAATCCCCTGCCAGGCATATTGTGAACTGCCACATGTCAGAGATGCCTACACTTTTTGTTTGTACTTGTGCTTATCTATTTGTATTTGTCTTTTACTCTGCTTCTGTATGCACTTCTGAGTTACCACATCCTGTTTTTTGTATGACTTTCTGCATATCTTGCATGCCACTCTCAACCACACTGACAGCTAGAAGGGGCTGCTTTTTATAGACAATAGCTCAGTCTTCAACAATATAGTTCCCCACAGACCCTGTGATTGGGTTCTGGACTTTCTTTCATGTGAACCACAGGTAGTGTGAGTGGGTCAGACCATTCCAACATCATCACCTTGAGTACAGAAACACCACAAGGATGTGTTTTGAGTCCCCTGCTCTACTCCCTCTATACACGTGACTGTGTGTCCTCTCACAGCTCCACTTCTATCATCACATTTGCGGATGATACAATGGTGATGGGCCTCATTTCTGACAACACTGAGGCTGCCTATCTGGATGAGGTGGAGAAACTGGCATCATGGTGTCTCTTTCTGAACGTCAGAAAAAGTCAAGTCAAGTCACCTTTATTTATATAGCACTTTTTACAATACAGATTGCATTAACCCTCTGGGGACCAAGCTGTTTTGGGGTCCTTGAGATGTTCTGACATGCCTTGACATATGTGCTTTTTTCAGTTATTTATAAACATGTTAATGGCTAAGGTGTAAATTCACTCTATATAGCACAAACAGGGCTACCATAATATGCGAGCAACGTGTATGTAGATGTTTGTATTTTTAAGAGAATAATGTTTATGCATGGTTATTGGAAAAAATTAAAATGAAAGTTGCTGAATTAAGACCACAAAACACATATTAAATATGTGTCCACAAGACTTTTGACTAATGGATGTTGTCCCTTTGAGTTCTAGCTTCAAAATGTTGTGAAAATAGTCTTGCTTTATCGTTCACAAAAAAAAATACATTGATTTAAAGGGGACATATCATGCTAAATGCACTTTTTTAGCCCTAAAATGCATTTTGGTGTATATTTGGAGTGTTTAGAAGTACAGAAAAGATGAAATTATTCTCTTCAGGTGCTTCGTTGATATCTTTATATTCTGTTTTGGTCATATTTTTCAACCGGTTCAGATTTTTCTGTTATCTATGACGTTTTGCGAACTAATACGTCACAGTATTTGCAGCGGAACTGCCAAATAAGGACATTGACTTCCGGCCCAACACTTCGAGCAATCCGCCATTATTATTTATCGCTGCAATTTTGTAGTCCAAGCTGGATGCAGAAGTTACGAGAGGGTAAGTTAAAATGTTCGGTTGTTGGATGTAGTAACCCACACGCTTCATTACACCGTCTAATGTAGATGAACTGCCGCGCTTGTGGCGCATGTTTGACTGAAAGAACGAGCAAACAGAGAGAGAGAGAGAGAGAGAGAGAGAGAGAGAGAGAGAGAGAGAGAGAGACCCGGTCGCGCGGGCGCTCTCTCTATCTCTCGGAGCCCTACAGTCTATGGTGTAAACATGACTTCACCGTCTCCAAAAAACGCTGTCTTGCTCGCTCTCCCTCGCACATATTAATCAAAATAAATCGACACGGTGGTAAAAGGTCGGAAGACCAAAGTTTCATGTGTAAATACAGTAACATACCATTGCGATACATCCATATGAAGACGTTGTTCTGCAGGTTCATCGTCTACATTTTTATCTCGCTCCGGCTCCGACTCTGGCTCGAACATGTAAGGCTGGCTGGACAAGTCTTCCGTTGTTGACATTTTGTTAATAAAGTGTGAATTAAAAGTTTCTGTGCCGCTAGATAATCCTATCTCTGCTATCAGACTACAAAAATGGCCGAACGGGGTGGAGTTGAACCTCTGCAACCTGGAGAGGGGGCGGGGTATGAAGTGTCTCAATGTTTTTTAAAGAGACCGCACCAAAACGAGTTGCTCTGAGACGCACATAAGAAAAGGGGTAAAAAGGGGGCTTGTGGAGCTATAATAATGAGGAATTCAGACCCAAGCATTGCAGTTCCGCTTTATATAGACTACAAATGTATGATTTATATGTAAAAAGGAACAATTTAAAAGCATGATATGTCTCCTTTAAATGGTGTAAAACAGGTTTTGCTTGGAAAGCCAATATGCGAGGGGGAGGAGTAGTTTACACCTTAGATTACAATGTCCCACCCACTCTGCATAATGACTCTGCATAATTAGCCATTCATTCAGGTGTGACACTGACTGAGCCACAATGCAAGGACAAAAGATGTATTTAGAAGAATACTTATATTGACCATTTAAGATTTTGCTTACATCTCTCTTGTAAATATGTTTTATTTTATTAAAAATGTTACAATTACAACAATAATTACAATTTCAACAATGTTTCAAGTGTACTCTTTCTTTGTAAAAAAGAAAAAGAAAAAAGATTATAGGCCTACATTTTATCATATGTATTCATTAGTTTGAATATAGCCAACATTGGAACATCTAACATCTTAGTCTATGACTTTATTTTTGACAAAAATAGTATATATAACGTTAGATATGAGCAGAAATTGCTAAACAAAAGCTTATTTGATGTGGCAGTATATTCTACAGTAGCCTAAAAACTGTACCCAAATCTAGTCAACAAGTGACTGACTGTAACGTTGTTTTTATGAAATATTAGGGCATATAAATGCTAATTATGCTTATACAAATACATTTTATTTCAACATATTCCAGTCAATTTTTACTCATCTCAGTAGGCTATAGCAAAGCAGTTTATTCTTTCACACACAGACGCGCGATTCATATTTAGGCTAAACAGTCTTTACAAAACGTACCCTTCATTCATCTCACAGAAACGCGAGTCATATTATAGAAATGCGATTCATCTTTTTGCGGTTTACATAGGCCTACACTAACGTTATTCCATAACGTTATTCCACACTTCAGAAAAGAAAACAGCCTACCTCACTCCTCAGCGGGATCTGCTCCTCATATCAGGAGATATTGCTCCTCATATCAGCACTGTTCTGAGAAATCTTTTCTCCATAAGGTAGGTTATATTATGCCTCACTCGATCGCGACGCGCTTTGTTTACAGCTGATGTGGGGGCGTTTCACAGACTGAAATGGTTCTCAGAATTTGCATTTGAATAGCACGCGCTCCCCGAGGAGTGGTCGAATTAGCTTGTAATGAGCTCGACTGGAGTCGCTCTCTTTTTATACAAATTACAGAAGCTGAGAATATTTGTTTTTTATATAAATTACTTCATTTAAAAGATGCGATCTCAAGCTTTATGCCCGTGGGTCTGTTTGCCTGTTTGACTGAATTTTCGCGTAGTTATAGATCATTTTCGAACGCGTTTCAAACGGGAGTTTACTGACAGAGAGAAGGCAGAAATCGCATCATCTTAATTTTTCTTTATTTGTCAAAAAGCAAAACACTTTATTTTTATTGTGAGTATACAGAAAAAAAATAGAAACTGAACAGGATCGATTGATGTATTACACGAAAATGAAAGATCAAAATTAACAGAGCATTTAGTGTTTATTTTCATTGCTAAAAAAAAAAAAAACGAGCAAAACGCACGGGCGCGTTTTTGGTCCCCAGAGGGTTAAAGCAGCTTCACATTGATAACATGAAAATAATACAAAAAAGTTTGTTTCTAGAAGAAAATTGCGTCATCGTCCACCCTAAATAAGGCAGATCAATAATATTGTTGAATATTAAATGGCCCCAACTAGGCAAGCCAAAAGCCAAGGCAACAGTGGCGAGGAACCAAAACTCCATCAGTGACAGAATGGAGAAAAAAACCTCGGGAGAACCCAGACTCAGTCGCGCAGTTCTCCTCTGGCCAACGAGCGAACAGTGTATGATTATTATCCAGGCAGCATTACAGGTCAGAAGTCAGATTGGTCGTGTCGATGAGGCCTTCACAGGGCTGATGAGGCTGGCACTTCAGGGATGCGTCATGGTTGGCAGATCCACCATCTGATCTGGATACGGCTGGGGTCCACCTCACTTCAGTAAACGGAGAGACTTGTTGACGCTTCAGTACTGTGTTGTCGTCGCGTCCAGGCGCAGGTCCTTCATCGGATCTGGATGTGGCCTGGATCCGCCGGACTGCGGTAAACCTCAGAAAAAAAGCAAGGAGATGGTAAGAGGAAAGAGAAGGTAAAGAGAGAAAGCCCCAAGAAAGGGACCCAGAGAAGAAGAGAGCCAGAGCACCAAAGAGACAGAGCAACAGTTTCAATCTTCTTTTATCCTTTCCTGACCATGTGACTAAAACCCAGTTGTGAGACATTCAAACTGACCAATCAGATAATTACAACTCCCCCCACCGTACTAAAGGTGTGACAATTCATCCACCCCCAAAGTACACACATCTTGGCCTACAGGCCTTGATCACTATCAGACCCAGCTTGTAACCCCTCTGTGCCTTTAGGAACTCCAAATGGTCCTTGTGGTAGAAAGAGGGGGTGGAAAACAGTAAAGCAAATGTCTTGGTTCATTTCAAATATCTTGGATTATTTTCAATCCTACAGGTACATTTGTCATATTCTTAATCCCCTGCCAGGCATATTGTGAACTGCCACATGTCAGAGATGCCTACACTTTTTGTTTGTACTTGTGCTTATCTATTTGTATTTGTCTTTTACTCTGCTTCTGTATGCACTTCTGAGTTACCACATCCTGTTTTTTGTATGACTTTCTGCATATCTTGCATGCCACTCTCACCCACACTGAAAGCTAGAAGGGGCTGCTTTTTACAGACAATAGCTCAGTCTTCAACAATATAGTTCCCCACAGACCCTGTGATTGGGTTCTGGACTTTCTTTCATGTGAACCACAGGTAGTGAGAGTCAAGTCAAGTCAAGTCATCTTCATTTATATAGCACTTTTAACAATGTAGATTGTCTCAAAGCAGCTTTACAGAGATAAGCGTATAATTTAAGGTAACAGAGATTGTTTCGGCTTTACAGCAGAGTTAAGTTATTTCCATCTAAAGTTAGTTTTAATTGATTTGGTTCCGTCGCAATGATCATTTGTTATTAAATTAGGGGCCGCTAAGACGACACCATTCTCTCTACACAGACTTTAAACGCGAACCTGTGAGAAACGCTGATGGCGTTCACATGCGCATTTAAAATGGGTTCTACAGTTATGTGCGTTTGAAAATACGCAGGTTTGGAATTCCCTACAAGCCAAGCCTAAACAAAATACTTGTCTTTCCTTATAAATTTTGATAAGGAATTTTATTTTATTTGTTGCTTTGGGGTAGGACCGCAAGACGAATTTTCCCGACAACGCCTTATCTGTAGAGTGGTAGTGGGATCCTCCATAGGGAGAGACTAGTTGGCACTTCAGCACTGCGTTGTCATCGGTCCAGGTGAAGGTCCTTCGTCAGATCTGGATACGGCCCGGATCCGGCAGGCTGCAGGAAAAACCTTGGGATAAACACAGACACTAAAATTAGCGTAGATGCCATTCTTCTCATGATGTAACGAGTACATCAGGATTTTTGGGAAGTGTTCCCGGTTCCGGCTGACCTAATCTATGCAGCATAACATTAAATTATAGAAGTCTATAATGTATTATGTGAAAGCTAGGTCAAAGAGATGTGTCTTTAATCTGGCTTTGAACTGACAGAGTGTGTCTGCTTCCCGGACAATGGTAGGAAGACTGTTCCAGAGTTTTGGTGCTAAATAGGAAAAGGATCTACCGCCAGCAGTGGATTTTGATATTCTAGGTATAATCAACTGGCCGTAATTTTGAGATCGTAATAGACGTGACTATAATGCGTTAAGAGCTCACTCAAGTACTGCGGAGCTAAACCATTCAGTGCTTTGTAAGTAATCAGCAATATTTTAAAATTTATGCGATGTTTAATAGGGAGCCAATGCAGTTTTGACAGAACTGGGCTAATATGGTCATACTTCCTGGTTCTGGTAAGAACTCGAGCTGCTGTGTTTTGAACCAGCTGTAGTTTGTTTATTAAGCGTGCAGGGCAACCACCCAGTAGAGCATTACAATAATCTAGCCTTGAGGTCATGAACGCATGAACTAATTGTTCCGCATTTGTCAATGAGGGCATATGGCGTAATTTAGATATATTTTTAAGATGGAAAAATGCAGTTTTACAGATACTAGACACGTGACTTTCAAATGAAAGATTGGTATCAAAGAGCACACCCAGGTTCCTAACCGACGACGAAGACTTAACAGAGCAGCCATCAAGTGTTAGACAGTATTCTAGGTTATTACGTGAGGAAGTTTTTTGTCCAATAATTAGAAACTCTGTTTTTTCAGAATTTAGAAGTAGGAAATTACAAGTCATCCAATTTTTTATATCCGCTATGCATTCCGTTAATTTTGTGAATTGATAAGTTTCGTTAGGTTTTGAAGAAATATAGAGCTGAGTATCGTCGGCATAACAGTGAAAGCTAATGCCATGTTTCCTAATGATATCTCCTAAGGGTAGCATGTACAGAGTGAACAGCAGCGGTCCTAGTACTGAGCCTTGTGGTACGCCATACTGAACTTGTGATCGATGAGACATCTCATCATTTACTGCTACGAACTGATAACGGTCAGATAAGTATGATTTAAACCATGCTAGTGCATTTCCCGTAATGCCAACATAATGTTCTAATCTATTTAAAAGAACGTTGTGGTCGATGGTGTCAAATGCAGTACTAAGATCGAGTAACACTAATAGAGAGATACAACCACGATCGGATGATAAGAGCAAATCATTTGTGACTCTAACGAGAGCTGTTTCGGTACTATGGTACGGTCTAAATCCGGACTGGAAATCCTCGCAGATATCATTTCTTTCAAGAAAGGAACACAGTTGTGAGGATACTGCCTTTTCTAATATCTTTGACAGAAAAGGTAGATTCGAGATCGGCCTGTAATTGACTAATTCTGAAGGATCAAGTTGCGTTTTTTTAACAAGCGGTTTAATCAAAGCCAGCTTAAAATTTTTTGGTACGTATCCTAGAGACAAAGACGAATTAATGATATTAATAAGAGGATCTATGACCTCTGGAAGTATTTCTTTCAGTAGCTTAGTCGGTATAGGGTCTAACATACATGTTGTAGATTTAGATGATTTAATGAGTTTAGTAAATTCTTCCTCTCCTATAGCAACGAATGAATCAAATTTTTCCTCAGGGAGACTACAATGCACTGCCTGATGCGATACTGTAGTAGACGGTTGCATAGTTATAATTTTGTCCCTGATATTATCAATCTTATAAGTGAAGAAGTTCATAAAGTCATTACTGCTGTGTTGCTTGGAAACTTCGGTGCTTGAAGCTTTATTTTTCGTTAGTTTAGCCACCGTTTCAAATAAATACCTAGGATTATGTTTATTTTCTTCTAATAGGGTTGAAAAATAAGCAGATCTAGCAGCTTTTAAAGCCTCTCTGTAAGTAATTGAGCTCTCTTTCCATGAAATGCGAAATACCTCTAGTTTTGTTTTCTTCCAGTTGCGCTCCATTTTTCTGGCTGCTCTCTTAAGGGCCCGAGTGTGCTCGTTGTACCATTGTACTCGTTGTTCGTTGGACTATTTTCTTTAATCTTCTTTAAGCGCAAAGGAGCAACTGTGTCTAAAGTGCTGGAAAAGAGAGAGGTAAACGTTTCTGTTGTAATATCTAGTTCTTCTAAGCTATCTGGGATGCTGAGATGATGAAACTGATTAGGAAGATTATTAATAAAGCAATCTTTAGTAGCAGAAGTGATAGGTCTCACATATTTGAAACACGGAGTCGGCTTTGCAGCCTTGGCTAAATGCAAATTACACGAGACTAGATAATGATCTGAGATGTCATCGCTCTGCTGCAGAATTTCAACGGCATCAACATCTATTCCGTGTGATAATATTAGATCTAGAGTATGATTACGACGATGAGTAGGTCCTGACACGTGTTGTCTAACTCCAATTGAGTTTACAATGTCTTTAAATGCCAATCCCAATGCATCTTTTTCATTATCGATGTGTATATTAAAATCACCAACAATTAGTACTTTATCTGCAGTCAATATTAATTCTGATAGAAAGTCCGCAAATTCTTTGATAAAGTCTGTATGGTGCCCTGGTGGCCTGTATACAGTAGCCAGCACAAATCTCAAACGTGATTTATCGTTTACACTATATATTTTTACATTAAGCACCAATGCTTCAAAAGAATTATATTTAAAACTTGATTTCTTAGTGGTTTTGAAACTATTACTATAGATTACAGCAACACCACCCCCTTTGCGTTTCAGACGAGGCTCATGTTTATAACAGTAATCTTGCGGGGTTGATTCATTTAAAGTAATGTAATCGTTTGGTTTTAGCCAGGTTTCTGTCAAACACAGCACATCTAGGTTATTATCTGAAATCATATCATTAACAACGAGTGCTTTTGAAGTAAGCGATCGAATATTCAGCAACCCAAGCTTTAGCATTTGCTCATCTGTATTATAGTTGTTTTTTATTTGTTGAACATCAATTAAATTTTTAACCTTAGTTGGGTTTAAACGTTTTTTGGATTTTCAAATTCGGGGAACAGACACAGTCTCTATATGATGATAGCTAGGTGAAAGAGGCTCTATGTGATGGGATTTATCTGACCTTGGTGACGCGAGGCCGCTAGCAGACAGTCGGTTAAGCCAGTCTGTCTGCTTCCTGACCTGAGCCCCAGATTGTCATGTTTGAGCTCTAAGACTATGAGCCATATTACTAGAGAGAAGAGCAGCACCATCCCAGGAGGGATGAATACCATCTCTTTTCAACAGGTCAGGTTTGCCCCAAAAACTTTTCCAATTGTCTATGAATTCTATATTATTAAGCGGACACCACCGAGACAGCCAACCGTTAAGCGAACATAATCTACTAACTATCTCATCACTCCTGCGAACAGGAAGGGGGCCAGAGCAAATTACAGTCCTTGACATCGTACTTGCAAGTTCACACACCTCTTTAATATTAATTTTGGTGATCTCCGACTGGCGGAGTCGAACATCATTAGTGCCGACATGAATAATGATCTTAGAGAATTTACGATTAGCATTAGCCAGCACTTTTAAATTTGCTTTGATGTCAGGCGCTCTGGCTCCCGGCAAACATGTGACTATGGTGGTTGGTGTCTCTATTTTCATGTTCCGTGTAATAGAATCGCCAATAACTAGGGCACAATCATTCTCAGTGGGTGTTTCACTGAGCGGGGCAAATCGATTTGTTATGGTAATCGGAACGGAAGAGTGGTTTTTAGATCCGCGACTAGAGCGATCCCTCACTGTCACCCATTTGCCCGGCTGCACGGGCTCTACTTCAGCCAGAACCGACTCATGTAAAGTGTGCACTATTCTATGTGCATCCAAAACATCTAAAGCACTAGCACTCTTACTATCCTCAATTAAAGTTTGGATGCGTGTTTCTAATTCTGAAATCTTCTCTGTCAACCTAACTGTCTCCTTACATTTATCACATATAAATCCTATATTGTCGACAGAGAAGCCTATACTAAACATGTGACATGAAGTGCAAGTGACAATAACAGGACAAGACATTACTCACCGTGTTTGTTGACTGATTCTTACTCACCTGAGCTTTTTATGAACTCAAAGGCGCGGACGCGCGAGAGAAAAATAAATAAATAAAATAGCTGAGCGCACGGGTGGCGCGTTAGCAGGCTAGCGAATTACTAGCGTGTTGTGCTAGTAGTACTAATAACAAAAGCTAGCGATGTCAGGTTAATCTGAGATGTTGGGTAAAATGTAGTAGTATAAACAACTAGAAATGGTAGTAAAATGATGGTTCAAAACAAAGAAATATATGGCTAAGACGGAGCTTATCGCACCGAATCAAACAAACACACTCACAGCAGGCAGCGAGGCAGACAGGAGCAATCCTGTCAAAGACAGGAGAGTGGGTCAGACCATTCCAACATCATCACCTTGAGTACAGGGACACCACAAGGATGTGTTTGAGACCCCTGCTCTACTCCCTCTATACACGTGACTGTCCTCTCACAGCTCCACTTCTATCATCAAATTTGTGGATGATACAATGGTGATGGGCCTCATTTCTGACAACACTGAGGCTGCCTATCTGGATGAGGTGGAGAAACTGGCATCATGGTGTCTCTTTCTGAACGTCAGCAAAAGCAAGGAGATGGTTGTTGACTTCAGGAGGCAGCAGCGACACTACACCCCACTCAAATACATCAGAGTGCACATCTCTGAGGAACTGACCTGGACTCATCACATTCAAGCCCAAGTAAAGAAGCCAGGCAAAGGATGTACCATCTGAGACTATTGAGGACATTCAGGGTTTCCCCTTCAATCTTAAAAATGTTCTATATGGGGGCTATAGAAAGTATATTGACTCAACACATCTCACCATGGTACGGGAACTATCATAAAGCCCTACAGAAAGTGGTGTGCACAGCCAAGCATATAACTAGAACCGCTCTCCCTTCTCTGCATGACATTTACATCAGACGATGCAAAGTCAGGGCTGTCAAGATCCTCAAGGTCTCCACCCACCCTGGAAACTCATTATTCAACCTGCTGCAATCATGCAGATGCCTCCACAGTCTAATGGCAAAAACGAAGGCAGTACCTAGTACCTGTTTCTTTGTAGAGGGCCGGGGATAATCCCTGGTGGCCTTTACTTTTTCAATCAGTCCCCTTCCAATGCGATAACCCAGGTATCTCGTCTCCAGAAGCCCCAGATTAGACTTTTGAGGGTTAGCCATTAGTCCAGCCAGATATAGCGCGGTCAGCACCTCCCTCAGTCAAAGTAAATGTTTACTTGTTTACACTGTCAGTGAAATGTGACCCAATTCCGATTTTTTGCTCATATCTGACACGGATCGCATGTGTTCTATGACCGTGTAAACAGGAAAAAAACGCATGCATTTGGATATTTCGAGATAGGTTTCAGGCCTCATTCATATGTGGAAATAAATCAGATATAAATCGGATATGTGCCAATGCGACTGTCATGTAAACAGGCAGATCGGATTTTCTGAGGCATTTGACAACGTCTCCGCGGTTTAATGACGAGAGCAACCCCGACGCGCTTCTGCAAAGGGACGGATGGCCCGACGAAACGTTGTGTCATTGTAGGAGAGGAATGTGGACAAACGTTGACAACATATCAAAGGTTGGCTTGCTCATCCTAAAATTTTGGACTCACTGCTCCTCGTTAAAGCCTGCCACAATATGCTCCCACTAGTCCTGAGATCTCTCTTGCACACAATAACTGTAGCATATGCACAGGCTGCAATGATGGCACTTTTCGTCCTCCTCCGCCTCATAATCATGGTGATGTTTGGCGAACTTCGCATTTCGCAGAGCTAGCATCAATCATATTTTGTGTTCGTCCATCTGTGCAAGATAATTTAACCCTTTAAGCATGCGCAATGTTTCAAATATTATGGCGAGTGTAAACGTGAATCAGATATGGATGACAATTGAAAGAACGTGTAAACGGACAGTCAAAAAAATCGGATATAGGCAACAAATCAGAATTGGGCATCAAGACCTGCAGTGTAAACGAGGCCTTAGTGCTATTGGTCGAAAATCATGTAATCCTAAAGGTCTAGAAACTTTTGCCACTGGAACTAGCTCCTCACATCCTTGTAACACCAGAGGTAGTTTGCCTCTTCCCTTATGGGGTGTGTAAGGGAGGATATCCTGCAGTGGCTCAAGCTGCAAGACTGCCGACTGACTAAAGAAACGTTATTAGCAAGATGGTAGAAAACTGTACGTTTCTTGTCTATTCCACCCACTGCTTCTTGTACCAACGACGGAAATAAGCGCAGTTACAATAGCTATATATGTGGGAGAGCGTTGCTAGTATAGAGAGTGACAATATTGTATTGCAATTTTTAGCACTTCAAAGTCAATACCAAATCAAAACTATTTATCACATTATTTGTAATTGAAAATGTTTAATGACAAAATATGGTTATGGTTACACTTAAACTAGTTACAAAATAGATGTATGAGATGATGATAACTTATACCATTAATCTTACCCTGTATGTAAAATGTTACCTGAGAGAGAGAGAGACAGAGAGAGAGAGGGAGAGTGTGTAGAGAGTAAGAGGAAAGAGGAGGTAAAGAGAGAAAGCCCCAAGAAAGGGACCCAGAGAAGAAGAGAGCCAGAGCACCAAAGAGACAGAGCAACAGTTTCAATCTTCTTTTATCCTTTCCTGACCATGTGATTAAAACCCAGTTGTGAGACATTCAAACTGACCAATCAGATAATTACAACTCCCCCCACCGTACTAAAGGTGTGACAATTCATCAACCCCCAAAGTACACACATCTTGGCCTACAGGCCTTGATCACTATCAGACCCAGCTTGTAACCCCTCTGTGCCTTTAGGAACTCCAAATGGTCCTTGTGGTAGAAAGAGGGGGTGGAAAACAGTAAAGCAAATGTCTTGGTTCATTTCAAATATCTTGGATTATTTTCAATCCTACAGGTACATTTGTCATATTCTTAATCCCCTTTCAGGCATATCGTGAATTGCCACATGTCAGAGATGCCTACACTTTTTGTTTGTACTTGTGCTTATCTATTTGTCTTTTACTCTGCTTCTGTATGCACCTCATTTACCACATCCTGTTTTTTGTATGACTTTCTGCATATCTTGCATGCCACTCTCACCCACACTGACAGCTAGAAGGGGAATTATGTAAAGCCCCTTTCACAGAGCGCTTTAAACCCGAGAAATTGCCGGCAAATTGCCAGAGTGCCTTCTGTGTGTACGCAAACACGACCCGGGATTGATGCCGGGATCGATGCCGGGTTGGGGATCTAGTAACATTGCCGTGTTCAGTCCCGGAACGTGCGCTGTGTGAACAAAAGCCGTAATAATGCCGTGTCGTAGTGATGCCGCTGAAGCCGGGATTGTTCGCCAGCTGTGAAACGGTGCGTAATGCGCAAGTTTATTATCGAATCAGAGAAAAACATGCACAAGCATGGTTTCTCGAGAGAAATCGCAGCTCATAAGCAAACTTAAGACGCTGCTGAGACATTACAAGTCACATCGATGTCACGTGTCTTTACGGGACTTTTACGGGTTGTGTGTGAACACACTCTCTGACTCCGGGAAAATCACTGGCAGTGTAAATGAACCAAAAATCAAACAAACCCGGGTCAAATCCCGGGTCACTATCCATGTATTTTCCGGAATCTCTGTGTGAAAGGGGCTTAAGGCTGCTTTTTACAGACAATAGCTCAGCCTTCAACACTATAGTTCTCCACAGACCCTGTGATTGGGTTCTGGACTTTCTTTCATGTAAACCACAGGCAGTGAGAGTGGGTCAGACCATTCCAACATCATCACCTTGAGTACAGAAACACCACAAGGATGTGTTTTGAGTCCCCTGCTCTACTCCCTCTATACACGTGACTGTCCTCTCACAGCTCCACTTCTATCATCACATTTGCGGATGATACAATGGTGATGGGCCTCATTTCTGACAACACTGAGGCTGCCTTTCTGGATGAGGTGGAGAAACTGGCATCATGGTATCTCTTTCTGAACGTCAGAAAAAGTCAAGTCAAGTCACCTTTATTTATATAGCACTTTTTACAATACAGATTGCATCAAAGCAGCTTCACATTGATAACATGAAAATAATACAACAAAGTTTGTTTCTAGAAGAAAATTGCATCATCGTCCACCCTAAATAAGGCAGATCAATAATATTGTTGAATATTAAATGGCCCCAACTAGGCAAGCCAAAAGCCAAGGCAACAGTGGCGAGGAACCAAAACTCCATCAGTGACAGAATGGAGAAAAAAACCTCGGGAGAACCCAGACTCAGTCGCGCAGTTCTCCTCTGGCCAACGAGCGAACAGTGTATGATTATCATCCAGGCAGCATTACAGGTCAGAAGTCAGATTGGTCGTGTCGATGAGGCCTTCACAGGGCTGATGAGGCTGGCACTTCAGGGATGCGTCATGGTTGGCAGATCCACCATCTGATCTGGATACGGCTGGGGTCCACCTCACTTCAGTAAACGGAGAGACTTGTTGACGCTTCAGTACTGTGTTGTCGTCGCGTCCAGGCGCAGGTCCTTCATCGCATCTGGATGTGGCCTGGATCCGCCGGACTACGGTAAACCTCGGAAAAAAAGCAAGGAGATGGTAAGAGGAAAAAGAAGGTAAAGAGAGAAAGCCCCAAGAAAGGGACCCAGAGAAGAAGAGAGCCAGAGCACCAAAGAGACAGACCAACAGTTTCAATCTTCTTTTATCCTTTCCTGACCATGTGACTAAAACCCAGTTGTGAGACATTCAAACTGACCAATCAGATAATTACAACTCCCCCCACCGTACTAAAGGTGTGACAATTCATCCACCCCCAAAGTACACACATCTTGGCCTACAGGCCTTGATCACTATCAGACCCAGCTTGTAACCCCTCTGTGCCTTTAGGAACTCCAAATAGTCCTTGTGGTAGAAAGAGGGGGTGGAAAACAGTAAAGCAAATATCTTGGTTCATTTCAAATATCTTGGATTATTTTCAATCCTACAGGTACATTTGTCATATTCTTAATCCCCTGCCAGGCATATTGTGAACTGCCACATGTCAGAGATGCCTACACTTTTTGATTGTACTTGTGCTTATATATTTTTATTTGTCTTTTACTCTGCTTCTGTATGCACTTCTGAGTTACCACATCCTGTTTTTTGTATGACTTTCTGCATATCTTGCATGCCACTCTCAACCACACTGAAAGCTAGAAGGGGCTGCTTTTTACAGACAATAGCTCAGTCTTCAACAATATAGTTCCCCACAGACCCTGTGATTGGGTTCTGGACTTACTTTCATGCAAACCACAGGCAGTGAGAGTGGGTCAGACCATTTCCAACATCATCACCTTGAGTACAGGGACACCACAAGGATGTGTTTTGAGTCCCCTGCTCTACTCCCTCTATACACGTGACTGTGTGTCCTCTCACAGCTCCACTTCTATCATCAAATTTGTGGATGATACAATGGTGATGGGCCTCATTTCTGACAACACTGAGGCTGCCTATCTGGATGAGGTGGAGAAACTGGCATCATGGTGTCTCTTTCTGAACGTCAGCAAAAGCAAGGAGATGGTTGTTGACTTCAGGAGGCAGCAGCGACACTACACCCCACTCAAATACATCAGAGTGCACATCTCTGAGGAACTGACCTGGACTCATCACATTCAAGCCCAAGTAAAGAAGCCAGGCAAAGGATGTACCATCTGAGACTATTGAGGACATTCAGGGTTTCCCTTCAATCTTAAAAATGTTCTATATGGGGGCTATAGAAAGTATATTGACTCAACACATCTCACCATGGTACGGGAACTATCATAAAGCCCTACAGAAAGTGGTGTGCACAGCCAAGCACATAACTAGAACCGCTCTCCCTTCTCTGCATGACATTTACATCAGACGATGCAAAGTCAGGGCTGTCAAGATCCTCAAGGTCTCCACCCACCCTAGAAACTCATTATTCAACCTGCTGCAATCATGCAGATGCCTCCACAGTCTAAAGGCTAAAACGAAGGCAGTACCTAGTACCTGTTTCTTTGTAGAGGACCGGGGATAATCCCTGATGGCCTTTACTTTTTCAATCAGTCCCCTTCCAATGCGATAACCCAGGTATCGTGACTCCAGAAGCCCCTGATTACACTTTTGAGGGTTAGCCATTAGTCCAACCAGACATAGCGCGGTCAGCACCTCCCTCAGTCAAAGTAAATGTTCCTCCCAGCTCTCAGAGTGGATGACCACATCATCCAGGTAGACGGCTGCATAGGCCTGATGAGGTCGGAGCACTCTTTTTTCGGAGCACTCTTTGGAAGGTCGCTGGTGCCCCATTTAGGCCGAAAGGTAAGACCTGGTAATGCCAGTGCCCTGACGGAGTACTGAAGGCAGTCTTCTTTTTTGCCAAAGTGGAGAGGGGTACTTGCCAGTGTGGATATATTGTGTCCTACCGAGGTGTTCAATGTGCTCATCCACTCGAGTTATGGGGTAGCTGTCAAACTCTGACACTTAATTTAGAATTGCAGAAGCAGAGGGTGCAGTCAGGCTTCAGGACTAGCACAATCGGGCTGGACCACAGGCTGGAAGAAGGCTCGATGACTCCTAGCCGGAGCATTTTTTCCACTTCCTCCCCAATGTCTTCCGTCAAGGCCACCGCCGGCCGCTCTGGGACCCAGCACTTTTACAGGTAAACGTAGTAGATCTGCTCACCCCTTCGTCTCCCAGGCTGACGCAGCCTATAATATACGGGTAATATACAGGTCTGACTCTCTCAACGATGGTGTACGGGCCCTGCCAGGAGGCCAGAAAATGACAGGCCACATTGGGTATTAAGACCAGAAACTCCCCGGGGACTGCGCTGGCCGATCGTAGAGTCGCTGCTAGGCATGCTGGGATTAAATAAGGTGGTCCTTGACCAGAGGCATTATCTGTTTAATTTTTTCTCTCATCTCTCAAACATGCTCAACCACCATATGGTGGGGTGAAGGTTATTGCTCCCAGGCCTCCTTGGCAATGTCTAGCAACCCGCGGGGTTGTCGCCCAAGCAGCAACTCGAATGGGGTAAAGTCGGTGGAAGCTTGGGGCAGTTCTCGTATCCCAAAGAGCACATAGGGGATCATTCGGTCCCAGTCGCGCCCGTCCTCAGTCACCACCTGTTTTGATATTTGCTTGAGGGTCTAATTAAAGCATTACACCAGTCCATCTGTCTGGGGATGGTACACTGAGGCACGGAGATGTTTCACTTGCAGCAACTTACAGAGACCGACCATGACCCGGAAAACAAAGGGGGTGCCCTGGTCCATCAGAATTTCCAATGGAATCCCACTCGGCTGCAAACAACTCCTGGGCAATGGTAGCAGCAGTGGCTCATCGAAGAGGAACAGCATCAGGACAGTGGGTGGCATAATCCACCAGGACCAGAATGTATTCATGGCCCCGTGCAGACTTTGGCAGTGGTCCCACAATGTCCATCCCAATGCGTGAGAATGGCAACTCTATAACCAGTAGCAGAATCAGGGGGCGGGGTCAGGTCTCTGAGGAGCAGTTTGTTGGCTTACTGCACAGGCCTGGTAGTACTGCCACACATCAAGATCGATCTCTTATCGCTGCAATGTGTTCTCTGCAGCGAGGTGGCCCGCAAGTGGATGAGAGTGTGCCAGGTGGAGGACCATCTCTGTTTTGCTCCTTGGTAGCAGAAGCAGTTCCTTTAGTTACCCCCACCTTTCTGCTACTTAGTATAATCATACAATGAAGTGTGGAGGGGGTGTGGGGGTGGCGAGTGTTCAGTGCCATTGACTACCCTGACTTGTGACCAGCAGTGTTTCAAGCGATTATCCGCTCATTGTTCTCTTCCTAGGGACCCGCTCCCTGTGATCTGCTGGAAAAGATCAGGGGCCTCATTTATAAAACTGTGCGTAGGAACCTTACTAAAAGTGTACGTACGCACAAAAGCCAAAAATGGCGTACGCAAAAAAATATTCAGACTTATAAAACCGTGCGTACGCCAGTACCTGCGCAGAATTCACTTTATAAATCCCAGTCAGCGGAAGATTGTGCGTACATGCGTCTCCACCCGAAATAACCATATATGGAGCTTACAACACCTAGTTTTACTATGCAGATCCTCATCTACATATCATTTGCATATGATTATTCATCCACGTGATAACTTAAACGTTATCACGTGGATGAATAATCATATGCAAATGATATAAACGGTACAAGAAACATTACATTAATACAAATCAAGTAGTTATCCTTGCCTTGTTTTTGAATAGCCTACATAAATCAAATAGTGTAAAATACATTTCAGAGAAAGTTTTTCTCAATCTTTTCCACTTGCCGAATTGTATTTTTAATTGATTTATATTTTTAATGGAAACAGATAGGCCTTGGGCATTATTTGCACGAAACTATTTTCTCAGACAATCTGGTATTATCATGATAAGCAATTATCTCTGTGGTTAAAACATTAAAACGCAGCACGCCACAGGAAAAGTGTTCAAAAACAATCGCATCCACAACAAATATTTCTATTGATTGAATTGAATATAAAAAAATGTTGTAACTTTTCAGTATGATTTCATGTTTAAGTGTTTAACTCCATAATTTGAATGGCATATTTAATCTAAATGTTTATATCAGAAGTAAAACATAGTTTAAATCATTATTTTATTTATTTAAACTGCGTCAGTTTCACTAAACGGCCCAACGCGCTCGCTGGCGCGGACATAAGAAGGAATGGATATTTGCTTCAAGTGACAGGCTTGGTGAGGGAAATTATATTTGTATTATCTTTCTGTATTATGTTTAATTTTAATTCTAAATTCTAAAAGTGACCAAAAAGACATTTAACTCCAACTCACCATCGGTGTCGCCAAACTGCTCCGTCTCCAAAATGTGCGTACGCATGGGTCAGAGTTTGCGTGTAGGTGCGCTTATTTTCACGTCAAGTTTTTCTTCATAAATCCCACCTTTTGCGCAGGAACTGGCGTACGCATGTTTTCAGCCCCGTTTTGTGCGTACGCAAGCTTTATAAATGAGGCCCCAGAGAAGACTTCAAGATTAGTTTGAGAAGACTCTCTCTTCTGCTCTCTCACTCTCTGAGACGAAATAAGCCTGGCGAGCTCTCGGTTTCCGGGGTCAGGGCCCCCCCTCTGTTGCACAGCGTTGTCGGGATGTCGTAGAATTTGCTCCAATCCTGGCCAATCTCGCCCCAGCAGGGCAGCAACCGGCAGGTCCTTTATCACCCCAAATTCAACCATCCAAGTTCCTGGGGAAGCAGACATTTAGACGATTTGGGCCGGCACATACATTGTGTCACCGTGAACGCAGATGATTGGGAAGTTGGGGTTGGATGAGGCTGATACTGCTGCCCGTGTCGAGAATGGCTTGAACTCGACGACCGTTCAAGTCAAGTCAAGTCAAGTATATTTGTATAGCGCTTTTCACAATACAGATTGTATCAAAGCAGCTTCACAGTATTAAATTAAAATAATACAACAAGGTTTGTTTCTAGTGGAATTTATTGATTGATAAAATCAAATTAAATATCCCCATAATATCCCCAACTGAGCAAGCAAAAGGCAACAGTGGCAAGGAACCGAAAAACTCCATCAAGTGACCTAATGGTGTCCTAAAACTCCATCAGGTGACCCATTGGAGAAAAAAAAAACCTTGGGAGAACCCAGGCTCAGTCGGGGGCCAGTTCTCCTCTGGCGTTTATTAACTAGAGGCCGGATTGTAATTTGAACTGTAAGATTAAAAATATTATATGAATGCCTGGCTGAAGAGATGCGACTTTAATCTAGTTTTAAACTGGGAGAGCGAGTCTGAGCAACGAACACTATCAGGAAGGCTATTCCAGAGTTTTGGAGCTAAATGTGAAAATGCTCTCCCTCCTTTGGTGGTTCTGGATATCTTAGGTATGACCAAAAGCCTTGAATTTAGTGATCTCAAAGAGCGCGGTGGATTATAGGGCGATAGAAGATCCGTTAAATAGACTGGAGCTAAGCCGTTTAGGGCTTTATAAGTCAGTAGCAATACCTTGTAATTAATACGGAACTTTATAGGTAACCAATGCAGTGATGATAAAATCGGTGTTATATGATCATATTTTCTTGATCTAGTAAGAACTCTAGCGGCGGCATTCTGGACTAACTGTAGCTTGTTTATTGAGGATGCAGGACAACCGGCTAATACAGCATCACAGTAATCTAGTCTCGAGGTCATGAATGCATGAACTAACTTTTCTGCATCAGAAACTGATAGCATATTACGTAGCTTAGCAATGTTTCTAAGGTGGAAAAAGGCGTTTTTTGTAACATATGAAATATGATTTTCAAAAGAAAGGTTGCAATCGAGTATAACACCCAGGTCTTTTACTGTAGAGGATAAAGTAACAGGACATCCTACTATATTAAAGTTGTATTGCGAGAGGTTTTGCGGGTGGTTTTTTGAACCGATGATTAGTACCTCTGTTTTGTCTGGATTTAATAAAAGAAAATTGCGCGTCATCCAATCTTTTATATCTTTAACACACTCTGTCAATTTGGATAATTTAGCGTTTTCATCTGGCCGTGATGAAATATATATTTGATTGTCATCAGCATAACAATGGAAACTAATTCCATGTTTCCTTATAATATTTCCAAGTGGCATCATATATATTGAGAATAATAGAGGGCCTAACACAGATCCCTGCGGCACTCCATAGTTTACTGGAGTTATGATCGATTTTTCTCCATTTAAATAGACAAAATGGTAGCGGTCAGATAAGTATGATCTGAACCAGCTTAATGCTTGTCCTTGAACACCAGTATAATTTTGTAGTCGATCTAAGAGTATTGTGTGATCTATAGTATCGAACGCAGCACTATAAGATTAAGTAAAACTAGTATTGAGATACAGCTTGGTCAGAAGCTAAAAGTAAATCATTTGTGATTTTAACGAGCGCAGTTTCAGTGCTATGGTGCGGCCTGAAACCAGACTGAAACTTTTCATAGATATCATTTTCTTGCAAGAAAGAACACAATTGAGCGGACACCACTTTTTCTAATATTTTAGACATAAATGGAAGATTTGAAATGGGTCTATAATTTGCTAGGTTATTATGATCTAATTGTGGTTTCTTAATGAGAGGTTTTATAACTGCCAGTTTAAATGTTCTTGGAACATGACCTAAAGATAAAGACGAGTTAATAATATTGAGAAGAGGCTCTTCCACTACAGGTAACACTTCTTTCAGTAGCTTAGTTGGTATAGGATCTAATAAACATGTTGTAGTTTTAGATGAAGTGATAAGTTTATTTAACTCTCTTTGTTCTATAGTTGTAAAGCACTGTAATTGTTCTTGCGGGGTGATAATTGAGGCTGAATTATAAGGCGCAATTGAAGACTGAACGTTTACAATTGTGGTTCTGATGCTTTCTATTTTCTCAGTGAAGAACTTCATAAAATCATTACTACTAAACTGTAACGGGATATTTTGTTCGGGTGACGTCTGTTTATTTGTTAGTCTAGCCACGGTGTTAAATAAAAACCTTGGATTATTTTGTTTTTTTTTTCTATTAGTTTGCGGAGGTGCTCAGCCCTGGCTGCTTTTAGGGCCTTTTTATAACGTGACATACTGTCTTTCCACGCGATTCTAAAGACCTCTAAATTAGTTTGTTTCCATTTACGCTCTAAAATACGGGTTTCTCTCTTTAGAACATGCGTGGTATTGTTGTACCACGGTGCTTTAATTTTCTCTCTGACCTTTTTTAATTTAATAGGTGCAACAACATCCAATGTTCTAGAGAGAATAGTGCTCATAGTGCTAGTTAGTTCTTCTAGTTCATCTGTTTGTTTGGGTTCAGGCAGCAGCTGAGACAGATCAGATAAGCAATTTGAGAAATTATCTATGGTGGATGGAAGGATTGTTCTGCCTGGTTGATAACGCGGCGCTGCATGACATATTACAGCAGTACGTAATATGCAAGTTACCATGTAATGGTCAGTGACTTCATCACTTTGCGGTATAATATCTATATCGGTTGGATCGGTTCCATGTGATATAATTAAATCGAGTGTATGATTAAGACGATGAGTTGGTCCGGTGACGTTTTGCTTGACCCCAAATGAATTTAATAAATCTGTAAACGCAGCCCCTAACGCATCATTTGGATTATCTACGTGTATGTTAAAATCTCCAACAATTAATGCTTTATCGACATTGACTAATAGGTCTGATAAAATCTGCAAACTCTTTTAGGAAATCAGCGTAAGGCCCAGGCGGTCTATATACGGTAGACAAGGCTAGAGATAATAGGGATGTTTTTCTAACATCTAAGAGCGTAACATTTAGTACAAGTACTTCAAACGAAATAAACGTATAACCCGCTTTCTGAGTAACATTGAGAATATCTCTATAAATTGTCGCAACACCGCCGCCACGACCAATCAGACGGGGCTCATGCTTATAGGAGTATCCAGGAGGAGCAGACTCATTTAGACCGAAATAATCATTTGGTTTAAGCCAGGTTTCAGTAAGGCAAAGTACATCGAAGCTATTATCTGTGACTATTTCATTTACAATAACTGCCTTAGGTGTGAGTGATCTAATGTTTAGAAGACCTAGCTTTAGAAATTGTTTTTGTTTACTAATAGCAACATTTTCTGTTTTAATAACAATTAGATTTTTCCTAGATCCTGCAGTAGATTTATTATTTGATCTCACTAAACGAGGAATAGACACGGTTTCTATGCAATGTTCTACACTAGTATTTATATCAGTTAAATTGGTGCAGCAGAGACTATGATTTGGACTTTTGGTTACTAGTCAAAAGGTATTTAACATTTTGGAGATGTTATCCGACAGAAGATCTGCTCCGAATCTGCTTGGGTGTAAGCCATCAGCATGGAAAAGCCTAGGACGCTCCCAAAACAGATTCCAATTATTTACAAAGAGCAGTTTCTGCTCATTGCACCATGACATTAACCATTCATTTAGCGCGAATAATCTGCTAAACTTTTCATGTCCTAGTCGGTACGTGGGAAGCGGTCCTGACACTATGATCGTTGTTTCAGGCGATGTGCTGCGTACCGTATCGATCAGATTCCTGAAGTCTTTCTTCAGAACCTCAGTCTGGCGCAGCCTGATGTCGTTCACTCCCGCGTGCAGGACCACAGTTCCGACGCGCTCGTCACCGTTCAGAATCTCGGGAACGTGGGTAGCGATTTCAGAAACACGAGCACCAGGAAAGCAGTGACTGTGCACCTGGACTTCCTCCTCTGGGGCTCTGACGTGGATGTTATGGTGCAAAATGCATCCCGCCATCCAGGCTTACACTTCCGGTGGATTATAGGCTCATCCTGTCCAGGTGCTCGAGAAGGGCTCGCCAGGCTCATCGACTTGTGGGTGCCGCTGCTCCACAGTACTCCTCCAGGGAAAGGAGGCAGCTCTCTCTCTTGATTCCCTCATGAGTCAGGTCAGTTGGGCCGCTTGTATGCGGATGACTATCCGCGTATCAAACACCCAATCATGGACCTTCTGGGCCGCACAGACAGGGGAGAGTCCTCCCTGAGCCAGGATCTCTTTCTTTTTTTAAAATTTTTTTTTTATTAATTAAGCAAACAATACAATACATATAAATAAATAAAGAAAGCAACAGCAAAAAATAAGTATAGACAAATATAATTGCGGAGAAAAACAAGTGTCAGACCAATAAGCTTGTTAAAGATACACCAGAAAGAAGTGCAAAATGCAAAAGAAAACAAATGATCAAACAAATAAACAAATATACAAACAACCTAAAACAGGAGGCAAAGGGCGAACCGGTATCTGCTACATAGACCTATATATATACATATATATGCACATACATATATCTATAAACATATATATATATATACATAGAGTCAAAAAAAAAAAAGAGGCATATGCAGAAAAAGGGGAGTGTAGATGGGGATAGATTGAATAGAAAAAGAAAAAAATAACAGAAAAGATAAAATAGAAATGAAAGTGGTGGAGGTTAGAGAGTTAAAATGGCTATTGCATGGTTTAATTGATTTCCTGTTGCAAATTTTCCCATGCACCTTCCACTCCAAGAGGTCTTGTAAGGGCTTACCAAAGCATATTGGCCAGACCTTCCGGATCATTTGTACATGACCCAGTCGCGTTTCTGCCTGCACTCGGGTAAAACCGTTTTAAGGGATGTCTTGGAAGTCTTGGATGTCCTGGGCTCACCAAAACACATTGGCCGGACCTTCCGGATCATTGGAGCATGACCCGGTCGCGTCCCTGCCTGCGTTTGGATTTAAAATTATAATAATAATAATAATAATAATATTTGACCATCAATTGTAGTCTTAGAGGGGTATGCATTTTAAGCCAGGTATCATATATTGTCTCTGTCTACAGACCCGTTGGGTCCTGTCATGACCTTGTCAAGGGTGAAAAAGAAGGAGTAGAGAATGTGGACAGAAGACCAAGGTATAGAGTGAGAAGAGTAAAAAAGGGGAGGGAAAGGGAGAAGAGGAGAGAGAGAGAGAAGAAAAAAAAAGTAATAATAATAATACAAATTATATACATATTAGGGATGCACCGATCCACATTTTTTCACTTCCGATCCGATCCCGATACCTGAATTTGGATATCGGCCGATACCGATACTATTCCGATACCAGAGCTGTGTTTGATTTAATATTATTATTATTATCATTATTGTTTATTTTATATGTTGCTGAAATATGAATGATATGTTATGTACGTATGTATGCATGTATGTCCCAAAAGGCAACTTGAGGTAAGTATAATGTCAGAAAAGCCGGAAGTCAGAAAAACAAGAAATCCTGTTAACAGGAAAAATCCCATTCTGAAAACGAATATGCAACTGTAAGGGTTTCAAATTGATTGTCATGTCAATATTTATTACATTCCCAAAATGTCAAATACTTGCGTCTTGAAATATAAGAAAAGTGCAAGTGTAAAGATCTTACACACACACTACCTGAAGGGTGATCCTCGCTCCGATGCAGTAACTCTCTCGATGAATGCTCGATCAACATCAGCATCGTGCAAACAAACAAGCGGATTTCGCCTCAGACGCGCGCTTCAAACTTTTGCTTTTTGCGCACTTCAATTTTTCTCTGGTCGCGCGAATGGATTCAAAATATTCAAGCGTCCAAATAGACGCGAATGTGACGCGCTATTCGTGTTTGGTGTGAACGCACAGTAACGTGGTGCTTTTTTAAATGTTTGATTGCGTTCGTTGTGTTGTACGACGCGAGGGAGCTTTAAAGGGCTCTGAATTACAGCTTTGCAAACATTGCATTTTGCTGTCTTGCTCTGCGGTGTTTCCAGTGTGAAGTATTTCCACACAGCGGACGTTGTTGGCTAGCCGCAAACCGTGGAATGGATTTCCTGAGCGGGGGCGTGTCTCACAACTCTGTGTCTCATTGAGCCGCGCCTCCGTTCAGGAAATCCATTCCACAGTTTGCAGCCAGCTAGCAGACTCGCCGGCGGGAATCACTTTTGGACTTTGGAGTCATTTCAGCGAGCGCAGACGTGACTCATGGATATCGGATATCTCAGCAGGTTGGATCGGGAAAATCCGATACGTGAATTACGCTGGTATCGGGTCCCGATACCGATACTGGATCGGATCGGCCCCATCCCTAATACATATACATATATTCACTCACCTAAAGGATTATTAGGAACACCATACTAATACTGTGTTTGGCCCCCTTTCGTCTTCAGAACTGCCTTGATTCTACGTGGCATTGATTCAACAAGGTGCTGAAAGCATTCTTTAGAAATGTTGGCCCATATTGATAGGATAGCATCTTGCAGTTGATGGAGATTTGTGGGATGCACATCCAGGGCACGAAGCTCCCGTTCCACCACATCCCAAAGATGCTCTATTGGGTTGAGATCTGGTGACTGTGGGGGCCATTTTAGTACAGTGAACTCATTGTCATGTTCAAGAAACCAATTTGAAATGATTCGAGCTTTGTGACATGGTGCATTATCAGAGGATGGGTACATGGTGGTCATAAAGGGATGGACATGGTCAGAAACAATGCTCAGGTAGGCCGTGGCATTTAAACGATGCCCAATTGGCACTAAGAGGCAAGGCAAGGCAAGGCAAGTTTATTTATATAGCACATTTCATACACAATGGCAATTCAAAGTGCTTTACATAGAAGAAATTAAAATAATAAAAAGAAATAAGAATAATTAAAACAGTTTAGAAGAATACAAAATAAAATACAGTACAAACAGTCGGACGAACATTGGCACAGTGCTCATTTAGTAAATGCATAGTTAAACAGATGTGTTTTGAGTCTGGATTTGAATGTGACTACTGTAGGAGCACGTCTGATCTCCTCTGGAAGCTGGTTCCAGCTGCGGCTGGCATAATAGCTAAAAGCAGACTCACCATGCTTAGAGTGAACCCTTGGTATTTCTAGCTGATATGATCCTAATGATCTGAGTGATCTGTTGGGTTTATATTCAGTGAGCATATCTGCAATGTATTGAGGTCCTAGGCCATTGAATGATTTATATACCAGTAATAATACTTTAAAATCAATCCTAAATTTAACTGGGAGCCAGTGTAAAGACATGAGGACTGGTGTGATATGTTCATATTTTCTGGTTCTGCTCAGAATCCTGGCGGCAGCGTTCTGTATGAGCTGCAACTGTCTTATGGTCTTTTTGGGAAGTCCAGTGAGGAGTCCATTACAATAATCCACCCTGCTGGTGATGAAAGCATGCACAAGTTTCTCTAAGTCTTGTCTGGAAACAAAGCATCTTATTCTTGCAATATTTTTCAGATGATAGTATGCTGATTTAGTTATTGCTTTGACATGACTACTGAAACTAAGGTCTGACTCTAGTGTCACACCAAGATTCCTGACTTGATGTTTAGTTGTTTGACCCCTAGAGTGAAGGTATGCGTTCACCTTGAGAACTTCGTCTTTGTTTCCAAACGCAATGACTTCAGTTTTGTCTTTGTTTAACTGAAGAAAGTTTTGACACATCCAACTGTTGACTTCATCAATGCATTGGCACAGGGAGTCAATGGGGCTGTAATCGTTGGGCGATAGGGCTAAGTAGAGCTGTGTGTCGTCTGCATAGCTGTGGTAAGCAATTTGGTTCTTTCTCATTATTTGGCTCATTGGGAGCATATACAGGTTGAACAGGAGTGGTGCAAGAATTGAGCCTTGAGGGACTCCGCAACTCAGACTTATGGTCTCCTATACTCACATAATAACCTCTCCCATCTAAGTATGACCTGAACCATTTTAGGACTATCCCAGAAAGCCCCACCCAGTTTTCCAGCCTGTCCAGAAGTATGTTGTGATCGACAGTGTCAAATGCAGCACTGAGGTCGAGTAGTACCAGCACTGATAATTTGCCTGAGTCAGTATTTAAGCGAATATCGTTTATTATCTTTATGAGCGCTGTCTCTGTGCTGTGGTGCGGTCGGAAACCAGATTGAAAATTGTCAAAGTATCCATTCGAGCATAAGAATTTGTTCAGCTGATTGAAGACAACTTTTTCAATGATCTTGCCTATGAAAGGAAGATTTGAGATCGGTCAATAGTTGCTTAACCCTCTGGGGTCTGAGGTGTTTTTGGGGTCCTTGAGATGTTCTGACATGCCCTGACATTTGTGCTTTTTTCAGTTGCTTATAAACATAGTAATGGCAAAAAAAAATTACACACTATTTAGCACAAACAGGGCTACCATAATATGTGAGCAACAAGAATGTACATGTCTGCATTTTTGAGAGAATAATGTTTATGCGTGGTTATTGAAAAAACTAAAAACTAAAGTTTCTGAAATAAGACCACAAAACACACACTAAATATGTGCCAATAAGACTTTTGTCTAATGGATGTCATCGCCTAGTGTTTTTTCTTCAAAATTATGTGAAAATCACCCTGCCTAATCCTTCACATAACACAATACATTGATTTGAATTTTGCAAAGCACTTTCTGTTTGGAAAGGCCATATGCGGAGTGGGCGTCACAGATCATGCATATGTAGTGGTTCACACCTGAGGACCGCATACTTAATGAGCCATTCATTCAGGTGAGTCACTGAGCCACAAGAATGCAAGAGCAACAGTTGGAAGCATCTCAATTCTTTTTTATTTTTCCACATATTGTGCTTGCAATTTGGCCTATAATATCCAAGGAAAACATGTAATTGTGCCGTTAATTCTCATACTGTATTTTCAGTTTTGGAATATTTATCCTCTCCCCAAATTTGTCACTAATAAAACACAATAAAAATTATTTAAAGAAAAGGCTTATATTTACCTTTTAATAGTTTGTTTACATCTACCTTGTAAATATTTAAATAAACAACAATTCAAGTGTAATCTTTCTTTGTACAAACTAAAGTATACATTTTATCATACATATTTCAAAGTTAAGGATTTGATTGATTATTTGATTATTTTTGACAAAAAAATTGGCAAATAAAAGCTTATTTGAGGTGGCAGATATTTTACAGTAAAAATGTATAATCTATCCAAAACTAATCAACGAAATGTTGTCTTTCATATGTCTGTAACATAGGTCTTTCATTTTTATTATAAGGAATATAAATGCTAATTTGCAGTTTAATACGTTGCTTATACAAATATATATATGTGCATACACACACACACATATACATGTGTATATATTTATACACAAAAATAAATTTTATTTATATTTTTTATATACATTTTTTTTTCCACAAATTGTGCTTGTAAATTGTATAATATCCAAGGTAAACATGTCTAGTAATTGTGCAGTAAATTCTCATACTGTATTTTCAGTTTTGGAATATTTATCCTCTCCCCAAATTTGTTACTAATAAAACACAATAAAAATTATTTAAAGAAAAAAAAATTATATTTACCTTTTAATAGTTTGTTTACATCTACCTTTTGAGGGACATTTTCCCTTATTATTATTATTCCTCACAGCGCTGCGAGACGGTGTAAACAAGTAATGATCTGAATAAACTTGTGTTTTCTTGAGCTGATATGGGGCTCGAGAAAACACAGCCCCTCACAGGTTTGCGCCGTGGATTCCCGCGAGTCAGACGCGGATACTGTGTTTGTTTTAGGCTCGCGCAGTCTTCACTCGGACGCGCGCTTCAATCCGTTGTGGAGACTCTCTTTTCGTTCCAGTGAAATTACAAAACAAAATACACACACACACATGTCTCTGCCTGATATACAACCACTGATAAACATAATCTGATTTGACAAAAAAAAAAAAAAAAACTATGAGTGCAGATTCGAACTCAAAACCTCTGACACGCTAGGCAAATGTTCTACCACTAGACCACTTGAGTTCACGTATTTACTCACGTGAAAACTCGGTGTTTACTCGGCGTGATCAATTCGCTCTTGAACATGCTGCCGTTCGTCTGAGTTACAATCTTCCTCTGAGGAAAAGCCAAGGTGAGTTATTCCTCGCTGTCCAGGATCATCTGAAGACCGTCTTTACCGGAGAACATAATGTTCTAAATTTGCTCTAAGCAAATCAAATGTGACCAAAATAAAAAAAATAATCAGTCTGTTATAAACAAAGCAATTGTGAGCGATAAACAAAAGTAACTTGTACAATCCGACCCCCCAAACATGAAAAGAGGTGAAAGAAGTTAAAGAGAAAACAAATAACGCACACTATAACCTTATAAACAATAATATGTTATAAATTATATGCGACTTTTAATACTGTAGGGCAGTAGCCTACTATTCCCGGAAGCAACCTCCGAGTGGCCCAGCCCATGGTCCCGTGTCGTCAAAAACGTTACGTAAATTCGAAATAGTAACCTTATGTTGTGATTGCTAGCCTATTTACTTTTTATGTATTAAATCCAGGAAATTTGTTAATGAAAATAATATTAAAATTAAGATACAATTAAAACAAAACGAAATTCGTTTTAAAGAATGGATTTGTGCTTTCTGTTTTGAAGTCTCTGTGAAAGTTTGAAAGTCTTTTAGTGCTGCTTCAGAGCGCTCGCGTCCATAATGGAGAACTGTCACGTAATATTGTTTTTTCCTCATAAATGCGAACATGTGTCAACTAATGCAAGTAAATTTAAAAAGACTTACCCGAAATATTATCCACGGCTGGATCAAGTCGCTCAACGTTCGTCGCTCAAAATACAAACGTTCGTCGTCAGAGTCCTGCTCTTCTTCTGAGCAAAATTTGAACTCGTGTCATCTTCCAACAGCACAGGAAAGTGAATAAATGAAACTTGCTGGTTTTAAGGCATTTCAGGGGGCGTTTACCTTATTTTGCATAGATCACATCAGCTCATTATCTTATGAATAGCGCGCTCTGCGAGTGGGTGTGAACTCATTACCGATAATTAGGTGAGACGGGAGAAACTGTACTTCTCTTTAGTTTCTTACAGATTACATTGCAGGAGAATATTTGTTTTGAATGTGAATTGTTTTATTTAAAAGTAGAAATTTAAAGCTTTCTTTAGACGCATGTTTCATGGTTGTGTGATAAGTATTAGCTGAGTTTCAGTTCATTTTCCAGACTTGTTTCAAAAAGATTTTTGCGGAGACAGAGTGAGCTGAAAGCGCACCCTGTTTATTTTATTTATTTAAAAATAAAAACAAGGTTTTGATGTTAATGTGAGTGTACACAAAAAAAGAAGACCCTCTATAGTTTATAATCATGTATTTATTTTATTAATATGACCGTAAATGACGGACTTTTTTAAGTTTATGTTGCTTCTATGTGAAAAAAATCCAGCAAAACGCGGGGGCGCGTTTGCCGACCTCAGAGGGTTAATATGGTCTTATCCAGATTGCTCTTTTTCAGGAGGGGCTTGACAACTGCAGTTTTTAGGGAGTTTGGAAAACTACCAGAGAGAAGTGAAGCATTTACCACTACTAGAAGATCTGCTTCTAAACTGTTTAACACACTTTTGAAAAATGATGTTGGAAGTGTGTCAAGAGCGCAGGTTGATGTTTTAAGGTGCTGTACGGTGTCTTCCAAAATTTTGCCATCAATTTCTTTGAAATCAGACATAGTAACTACTTTCTCAGGTGGTTTGATCTGTCTGACCCCAGTGCAACTCAAGGATGTGCTGATCACCTTTCTGATATTATTGATTTTCTCAGAGAAGAAAGAAGCAAACTCACTGCACTTGCTGTCTGAGAGCATTTCACTGGGAATCTGGCTTGGGGGGTTTGTCAGTCTCTCTACAGTAGCAAAAAGAGTGCGTGTGTTGTTTAAATTGCTGTTTATAATATTTGAGAAGAAAGTCTGTCTAGCTTTGCCTAGTTCCATATTGAAAGCATGAAGGCTGTCTTTGTAGATGTTATAATGGACTACAAGTTTTGTCTTCCGCCACATGCGCTCTGCTTTTCTGCATTGTCTTTTCATATTTTGCACTGCTGTTGAGTTTCTCCAAGGTGCCTTTTGTCTGCCACTCTTCTTCCTGACTTTAACAGGAGCAATATCATCAATTACACCTTTAACTTTTGAGTTAAAAGAATCAAGGAGAAAATCAACAGAGTCAGCAGATATGCTTGGTGTTAAGGATATAGCCTTCATAAATAGTACACTAGTGTTCTCATTTAAGCATCTCTTCTTGACAGACACAGATCTAGCTTCAGTGGCAGGAGAGATCAATATATCAAAGAAAATACAGAAATGATCAGACAGTGCTACATCCTTAATAACAATCGATGAAATGTTTAGACCCTTACTGATAAGTAGACTTGTAGTCAAGATCGCCTAAACCGAGACCAAGACACTACCAAGACCAGAGGGTATCGAGACCAAGACAAGACCAAGACCAAGACCAAGACAGACCAAGTCAAGACCAAGACCAAGTCGAGACCAAGACCGAGACCAAGTTGAGACCGGAGAAAAAAAAAATAGACTAGTGTTGAAGCTAAGCAATAACTTGTATGAATTCAAGAACAGCAGCATACTAGGGTTCAGCCGCAGTTTACATTCAATATATATTAGATGGTATTACTTCAACTACACAGGCAGAACAATACAGAGACAGACCATGTCATGTGTGTGACTGTGAGCTCACTGTAAATGTTTTTGCAGGGTGAGATCAACTATGTGTAGCAATTGCATGACGGCTGTTACTGCACTATTAGAGGATTGAGACTCCCTTAACTTTAGTGTACTGTTGAGGACTGACATGACTGGTACTGACTGGTTAATCTGACAAAACATCAAACACCTCCAACACCATCTTGCTCCTCCAACAACTGTCTAAAGAATGAGAAATATGTAACCAATTGAAATTATACTTAATGTGTAGATGAAATCGTAATCAAATTAAAGATACACAATTATAAACTTGGATTAGGCCTAATGTTTAGTCAACACAACGGAGATATGCAGATGATATTAAAAAGACCATTTATTTAGTCTAACACCATCTTAAATACAATACCGTAATAATCAAACAACACACACACACACACACACACACACACACACACACACACACACACAGAGAGAGATATCAAAGACACAAATTCATCTAAGCAAATGCCTGCCTATCTCTGCTGATTTCGGAGTCTCCAAATTAATCCATTCTGCAACTTTTAAATACATAATAAAATGTTTAAAAACGAAATTATAGGCTTAAGTGCAGGATCCGAAAGTTGGTCGTTTTGTCGCTATGGTTACACACACACACACACACACACACCGTTGGCGGTGCGCACAAAGTCATCTGTCAGTTGTGCAGTTACCCAAAATATCCTGAATGAAGTTAAAACCCATCATGTCACTGATATGTGTTTTTTAAATCAAGTGATCAAAGTCCTCGTTGCCGCTGCGATCAGTGGCGCGGATACAGTGTTTTCTCGTATATTGTGCGCACACGCCGCACTGTCTTCACTCGGGCGCGCGCTTCAATCCGTTCTGTTGCGGATAATAATGTTGCATTATCGAACGTTGTGTCGTCGTGGATATTGTAGTAGCCTATTGTATTGCTAAATCCCCGACCACTATGTAGGTCTGAGACAGCGAGACCTAGACAAGACCGAGAGGTCCGAGACCAAGACAAGACCAAGACCAAAGACCGTCAAGGCCGTGACAAGACCGAGACCACGTAAAAGTGGTCTCGAGACCGGTCTCGAGACCAAGACCGGTCTCGAGACATACATCACTACTGATAAGTAAATCTAGAGTGTGTCCACGATTGTGTGTGGGTCCATGTACATGCTGAGTCAGATCAAAAGTTTGTAAAACAGTTTTGATTTCTTTTGCCATATTGTTTTCTGCATTATCTATATGGATGTTAAAATCTCCAGCAATGGCAAAACAGTCAAACTCTGAGGTAATTGTTGATAACAGTTCTGTAAAGTCCTCAGTGAAGGCTGGAGAGTATTTTGGCGGCCTGTAAATAATGATAAGTAAAATGCGTGGAGCACCTTTTAACACAATACCCAGATATTCGAAAGACGGGTAATTCCCAAATGATATTTGCTTACATTTATAGATATCTTTAAAAAGAGCAGCTAGACCCCCAACTCTCTTAACAGCTCTGCAGACACTCATAAAAGTAAAGTTAGGAGGGGCTGCTTCATTGAGGATTGTTGCACTGTAGCTGTCTTCTAGCCAGGTTTCATTTAGAAGCATAAAATCTAGGTTGTTTGTGGTTATTAAGTCGTTGACTAGAAGTGATTTATTTTTAAGTGAGCGAATGTTTAAAAGAGCTAACTTAACAGACTTACTTTTCCCCACAGCAATATTAGTTTGACGTGTAATAGGCACCAGATTAGTTGGGTTTGCTGCACGGCTATTGAAGGCCTTAGACTTTCTATCATGTAATAGAACAGCAATAGAGAAAGATACAGGCACACTGGGTTCCCGCTTGTTTTGTAAACATTTGAGAAAGTTACTGTTATCAAAACGGGGACCCGACACATATCACTGAGAGCTGGTATCAGTTGTTTTTGGTTCACCTCGAGCAGAAGGAGGAGGGTGTGGGCCCTGGCGTTGTGGCAGAGGCCGAAGAGCTCTCACAGGAGGAGGAGGGCGAGCTGGGCCCGCAGGCTTTGGTGGTAGTGGTGCCTGTCTTTTTTTAGTTGGTATCTGGGGGCTTGCAGCAAAAGAGTGGGATAGTCTGGTTCCAGCATGCACCAGTTCTTCCATTTTCTGTGAGAAGCACAGTAGTGGCGTTGCAGGCGAGAGGGAGAAAGTGTCTGGTGAAAGGGGCTGTTGCTCCGGTGTTATAGGAGGCTGTAATATGCTGTCCTGGCTTCCCTGGCTGTTTTCCAGGAAGTCGTCCTTGGGGGCTGAATCTTCAAGCAGTTCTGATATGGCTGTCTGTGGTGAGCTCTGTGTGCAGGGCTCAGCTGAGATTGTGTCCGTGAGCAGAGGTTGTTGTGGCGGAGTGGTGTTATCATGTCCATTTTGCTGCTGAAGTGAAGTCCCGTGGTCATTCATACTGTGTCCAGGTGTGTGTGTGCCATTCAGATTGAGTGGATTGGCACAAACCGCAGAAGGATGATTTAGGGAGAAGTAGATATTGTCCTTTAACACTCTTGAACCAAGTTTGTTTGGGTGATGGCCATCCCGATGAAACAGTTGTCTCTGACTCCAGAAAAGATTGAAATTGTCAATGAAGTTCACTGCTTTTATATTGCAGGTTTTTTGCAGCCATGTATTAAGCCCAAGCAACCGTGAAAACCTGTTTGTTCCTCTTGCTGGTAGTGGTCCACTGATGAATGTTTGAACTTTCAGTCTTTTAAGTGTTTCAAAAAGTTCATTGAAATCCTTCTTAAGGAGTTCTGACTGCTCTTTATGAATATCATTCTTCCCCACATGTATGATGAGTCGATTAGCAGTCTTATGTTTCATCAGAATGTTCTGAAGTTCCCTGTTTATATCAGAAGTTGTTGCTTGTGGAAGGCAGCACGTAGTTGTATCCCTGCTGCTAATGTTTCTGATTATGGAGTCCCCCACTATCAGAGTCCTGGGCCCGGCTGCGCTCTGAGCTGAGTGCCGCTGTCTGCTCGACCTTGAGCGCCAGTTAGCATCAGTGTTAGCTACTGGCCCATTCAGTCTGTTTTTGATCACATTCATCACATTTGTGGATTCCTCATTTACATTCATTAGTACTTCAAATCTGTTCTCAAGATGTATAGGCAGTGGTAGGAGGCCAGTGTTTGCAATCCTTGTCAGAGCTGTATCTGGGGTAGAGGATGCTACTGCGGTAATATGTGATGCTCGTGACAATCTGATGTCTCGAGTGCCTTTGGGTCTCGCTCCCTGTTTGTGCCATCGATTAGTAAGTCGATCGGCTTGTTTCTCTACCTGTCGAGGAGTACTAGTTTCATGGGACTCACCGGTATGCTGAGGGTGTCCATGACGAAGCTCTGTTGTGTGCTCCGTCTGGTTTGGTGGTCCCGTAAATAACTTTGTTTCTAGAACTGCAATCCTTTGTAAAAGTCTGTGGCAGTTAGTGCAGCAAGTAGATTCCAGAAGAGGCATTTTCTCTTATCCTTGTAGGCAGTTGTGTTTTCCTTTCCCGGTATGTAAGCTGGTCGGGTAAAAGAATTCTCAGTTTTTGTAGTAATCCAAACTTTGTCGTATGAGCACTGTGCTGATTTGCTGAAGTTAAAATTAGGTGATAAAAGGAAATAAAATAAAGGAAATCAAAAATAGAAAAAATAGGAGATAAAATGTAAAAGCGATAGAGCAAAGCGCGGAGCAGTGCGCGGAGCAGTAAGCAAGAGCGACCGAACAGTAGCTGAGCAGGAAGTACCAAAGAAGAGGCCTAAAGTGTGCCAAGAAAACATCCCACACACCATTACACCACCACCACCAGCCTGCACAGTGGTAACAAGGCATGATGGATCCATGTTCTCATTCTGTTTACGCCAAATTCTGACTCTACCATCTGAATGTCTCAACAGAAATCGAGACTCATCAGACCAGGCAACATTTTTCCAGTCTTCAACTGTCCAATTTTGGTGAGCTTGTGCAAATTGTAGCCTATTTTTCCTATTTGTAGTGGAGATGAGTGGTACCTGGTGGGGTCTTCTGCTGTTGTAGCCCATCCGCCTCAAGGTTGTGTGTGTTGTGGCTTCACAAATGCTTTGCTGCATACCTCGGTTGTAACGAGTGGTTATTTCAGTCAAAGTTGCTCTTCTATCAGCTTGAATCAGTCGGCCCATTCTCCTCTGACCTCTAGCATCAACAAGGCATTTTCGCCCACAGGACTGCCGCATACTGGATGTTTTTCCCTTTTCACACCATTCTTTGTAAACCCTAGAAATGGTTGTGCGTGAAAATCCCAGTAACTGAGCAGATTGTGAAATACTCAGACCGGCCCGTCTGGCACCAACAACCATGCCACGCTCAAAATTGCTTGAATCACCTTTCTTTCCCATTCTGACATTCAGTTTGGAGTTCAGGAGATTGTCTTGACCAGGACCACACCCCTAAATGCATTGAAGTAACTGACATGTGATTGGTTGATTAGATAATTGCATTAATGAGAAATTGAACAGGTGTTCCTAATAATCCTATAGGTGAGTGTTTGCATATATAGGCTATATATAAAAAAAAAGAATATATATATATATATATATATATATATATATATATATATATATATATATATATATATATATATATATATATATATATATAAAATAATTGATGATACTTATAAGCTAGATATATTTGTGGTTCATGCCTTTAAAGCCCTTCATACAAATCATATAGCGACGGTTAAAGGTAATCTAAGTAATTGCGACCTACATATATACAAACACATATAGACCTACAAACATATACCACAATACATGCATATATAAACACTCACATACACACACCTACATATATAGTTATATATACCCGTAATAACGTAATAAAAAATATTAATAATGATAATAATGTCTTAGGCATACACACATACCTTACACATACATAATGTACTAACTAGTAAAATGCAGAATTAAAATGCAAAACAGTACCGTGAATATATCAGACATCTTTATCCTTTACATTTCCTGATATATTAATACAGGTTATAAGTATATTCAGAGGGTATTCAATATCATTGATTTGCATTGTATACGTCTTTTATGTCATATAAATAAATGGTGAGGCACCAATTCATCTCTCAGATTAATGATTAATTAATTATCTCTCAGGCACATTAATGTTTAGCGATTCAGTAATGGTACCAAAAATGTGTATAAATTTAGTTAATTTGTGTTTGAGAATAGCCATCTTTTTTTCTTTGATAATATGATCTATTAATAGCTGTTGCCATTGTATAATACTGATTTTATTTTTATTTTTCCAATTGATGAAAATTGTTTTCTTGGCGATAACTAGAGACAGAAGTAAGGGTGATGTATGTTCTAGTTGAGGGTTTATGTTTAATGTGTCTCCTAGAAGACATAATGACGGGTTTGCCGGGATATTACGTTTAAGGTAAACAGATAATTTTCCTGTAATTTCTTTCCAAAACTTGGTAACTGGGGGGCAAGACCAGATGGCATGAAAGTAGTGATCTTGTGTATTGAGATTACAGTGTTCGCATTTGTTTGATTTTGATAATCCCATTTTAAACAGTTTATGTTGGGTTAAGTGCGTTCTATATATTACTTTAAATTGAATTAATTGCACGCTGGTATTTCTGCTTAAACTAAACGTATTTAAGCAGATTTGTTTCCAGAAATTGGCATCTGTGATTATGTTAAGGTCATGTTCCCATTGTTTAATAGGTATTGAATATGTTGTATCTGTATTTATTAATATAGTGTATAATTTAGATAATTTAGATAGAGTTTTAGGAAGAATGTTGCCAATCTTAGTTCTAATAGCATGATTAATTTGTATGTAATAAAAATACTGATCTTTCCCCAAATTATATTTTTCTATTAATTCTGAGAAATGTTTGAAATTATTATCTGAAAACAGATGATGTAAATGTGTGATGCCAGCAATTTTCGATTTTTCATTAATAAGTGAAGATTTATTAATGGTAAAATCTGGGTTATGCCATATAGGAGAGAAAGTGTGTGGTATTATTGTATTATGAGTTATTTGATTACTTTTCCACCATGCTAATAAAGTCGTATGAATTGTCATGTTATTGTATAGGTCATGAGTCTTAATAACATCAGTAATTTATGGTAAGTCGGATAATGAAATCTTTTTACATTCTGCCTGTTCTAAATCTAACCATGAGTTATGGGTATGATTGCCGTTTATCCATTTGCAGAGATATTGTAATTGTGCAGCTAGACTATAATGGTGAAAGTTTGGTGCCCCTTATCCTCCCATTTCTTTATTTTTCTGTAATGTAGTAATACTAATTCTTGTTTTTTTATTTTTCCAATAGAATTTATTTATCTTGCTATTTAAGGTGTCTAACCATTTCTTAGTGGGTTGGATTGGTATCATTGTAAATAGATAGTTTATTTTTGGTAATATGACCATTTTTATTGTAGAGATTATTCCTATAAGAGATAATGGCAAATTCATCCAACGTTTTAAATCATCTTCTATGTTTTTAAGTAATGGAATGAAATTAAGCTTGAATAAGTCTGATAGGTTGGGAGAAATGTGTATTCCCAGATATGTGATATTGCCTATACTAAATGGGATATTTTGATGTTCTATACACTGTGATGTTTAATTTAATGGTAGAATTATAGATTTTGACCAGTTTGTTGTGTAATCTGATATTTTAGAAAAATCATTAATGACATTGATAACTTCCATAAGAGACTTTTCTGGTTTTTGTAGGTACAGTAGGATATCATCAGCATACAGTGAGATTTCACTTGGAAATATTATAAGGAAACATGGAATTAGTTTTCATTGTTATGCTGATGACACTCAAATATATATTTCATCACGGCCGGATGAAAACGCTAAATTATCCAAATTGACAGAGTGTGTTAAAGATATAAAAGATTGGATGACGCGCAATTTTCTTTTATTAAATCCAGACAAAACAGAGGTACTAATCATCGGCTCAAAAAACCACTCACAAAACCTCTCGCAATACAACTTTAATATAGTAGGATGTCCTGTTACTTTATCCTCTACAGTAAAAGACCTGGGTGTTATACTAGACTGCAACCTGTCTTTTGAAAATCATATTTCATATGTTACAAAAACAGCCTTTTTCCACCTTAGAAACATTGCTAAGCTACGTAATATGCTATCAGTTTCTGATGCAGAAAAGTTAGTTCATGCATTCATGACCTCGAGACTAGATTACTGTAATGCTTTATTAGCCGGTTGTCCTGCATCCTCAATTAACAAGCTACAGTTAGTCCAGAATGCAGCCACTAGAATAACTAGATCAAGAAAATATGATCATATAACACCAATTTTATCATCACTGCATTGGTTACCTATAAAGTCCCGTATTAATTACAAGGTATTGCTACTGACTTATAAAGCCCTAAACGGCTTAGCTCCAGTCTATTTAACGGATCTTCTATCGCCCTATAATCCACCGCGCTCTTTAAGATCACTAAATTCAAGGCTTTTGGTCATACCTAGGATATCCAGAACCACCAAAGGAGGGAGAGCATTTTCACATTTAGCTCCAAAACTCTGGAATAGCCTTCCTGATACTGTTCGTTGCTCAGACTCGCTCTCCCAGTTTAAAACTAGATTAAAGTCGCATCTCTTCAGCCAGGCATTCATATAATATTTTAAATCCTACAGTTCAAATTACAATCCGGCCTCTAGTTAATAAACGCCAGAGGAGAACTGGCCCCCGACTGAGCCTGGGTTCTCCCAAGGTTTTTTTTTTCTCCATTAGGTCACTTGATGGAGTTTTTCGGTTCCTTGCCACTGTTGCCTTTGGCTTGCTCAGTTGGGGATATTTGGGGATATTTAATTTAATTAATCAATCAACAATACTATTGATCAGCATTACCAAACGTGGACGTTCCACTAGAAACAAACATTGATGTATTATTTTAATTTAATACTGTGAAGCTGCTTCGATACAATCTATGTTGTGAAAAGCGCTATACAAATAAACTTGACTTGACTTGACTTGACTTAATGGTAGAATTAATTATGATATATCTGTCCTCTGTGTCAGCTATTGTTTTATTGATGTTAGGTTAGGTTCCTTCGTATAAGAATGGCTACTCCTCTCTTCTTTGAGCTATAAGATGAAGAGAAGATATCTGAGAATTGTGAGGTTTGAAGCTTCTTGTGTTCAGATTCTATCAGATGGGTTTCTTGTAATAGACAAATGTCTGTGTTTAATTTTTTTAAATGATTTAATATTTTAGAACTTTTAATCAGTGAATTAATGCCTCGTACATTCCAGCTAGCAAATTTCATACGCTTTTTTTTCTCCTTTTCTTTTAGGATATATGTTATTGCACATTATCAACTTAACATCGCATTGTAGAATGTATAATTCAGATACGTTGATATAATCCAGATTTTTTTTTGCAGATTTCTTGTATGTGAGCTGTTCCGTAAAAGGCAATACAACAACATAAAACATTTAACATATAACAAACATATTTTATAGAGAGAGAAGTATACATTGAAGTTAGCGAACCACATATTTATAAAGTGCAAGTTTCGGACATTACATTTTTATGCATAGCTGATTGACGACCTGGTGACCTAACATCTAAGTGGTATCAAAGTCTCTATAGAGTTGTCCGTTTATGTATAATTTGTCGACGTTGAGGTTTGCTCGTTTTCCTTCTTTTCGATGTTGTTTCATTATTGGGATAAGTTTTCTTCTGCGTTCTTGAATCTCTTTCGGGAATTGATCATTCAGTCCAAAATGTGTTCCTCTTAGCTCTCTAGCTTTGCTTTTCAAAAGTTCTTTGTGTTTATAGTGTTCGAACTTTGCCACAATTGGTCTGGGTCGTTTATCATCAGTACGCCTTTTTCCAATCCGGTGAACGCGATGGAAGTTGATCATATTAACGGTTATCATGGGGAGTTTTAAAGCAGAGTGCATAAATTCTTTGATGGCTTCTTCGGGATTATCTTGTGCTGCTTCAGGTATGCCTGAGAATATTAAATTGTCACGCATACTTCGGCACTGAAGATCAAGGATGTTTTCTTTCATTTGTTTGTTGTCTGAGTTTAGGTTGGTGATTTGTGTTGTGAGCGTTGTGATCTTTTCCTGTAGTTCGCCGTTCTCTTTTTTTAAATGAGTCTAACTGAGACTGGGTGAATTTGAGACTTGTTTTTAATAATATCTTGGTGAAGTAGTTCCAGAATGGCCAGTTTGGTGTTAATGGATTCCAGTACACTAACCTCTATTGTGGTAGTATTTTCATCTTTGTCTGCCGAATCTTCCTGGCGCCGATACTTTTTTTGTGGTTGAGGCATGTTAATAAGTCCAGTAAAGCAGTCGTCAATGAATCGCTCAAGTTCTTCCACGTTTTCCACGGTTATAATCCACCAGTTATTGTATTTAATGTACAATGTAAGTAATGGGATCGAGTAAACTGCTTAGATGTTTTTTAATTAGAGCTACATTAAGATTACATTCTACAAGATCTACATTCTCTTGATGTAGAATTTTTCATATTGACAATAATTTTCCTTACTTTGTCATGCGAAACTTCTCAGATTTTTAAAGGATCTGTACTGCTAAACTGAACTTTGTTCTCAAAAGGTAATTTGCCCTTGAAAAGTTTAGCTAGATCATAGACTGATTCAACAAAGAATTTGTTGAACTTGTTAGCAATTGACTGGTTGTCATTAACGTAATTATCATCAACTTTAAGGCAATCTGTCATTTGATGGTTTTTCCTATTAGAATTTGTCAATTTGTTTATATGTTGCCATAGTTTGGAGCTGCTTCCATTTGCTTCTTCTATCATTTTTATAAAATATTTTGTTTTTGCTTTGCGCAGCTCACTTGTGACTTTGTTCCTAAGACCAGTGAAAATTAGATGGTCAGTATTATTCCTTGATTTTAAGGACTTTTTAAGTGCAAGGTCACGATTTTTAGCCATTAGCCAAATGTCGCTGTTGAACCACAGAAGAGAATACTTTCTTGATTTATTACATCATTTAGTTTAGTAACAAATTTGGATGCACTCAAGTTTAAATCAGTCTCAGCAGTAATACTATTCCAATTAATTTGGTTTAACTTGTTTTCAAAGGAATTTATTTTTGCTTTAGGAAATCCTGTTGTTTTCATTTTGTTCTCTGCTTTATTATGATTAATGAGACGATTTTTAGTTAACTTTCTGACAACTAATGTCATGATCGGTAAGCCCTGTGATCAGTTCATAAGTTTTAGTTATTCTTTCTGGTCTATTTACAAGAATCAATGTTTCGCTGTGTCTGGTAATTCTAGTAGGTTTGTTTATCATTTGCTTATATTTGAACTTATCCATCAAAGATTTCAGCTTTGTTCTGCTGTTGTTTTTCTCCTGCCAATTTATATTGAAATCACCCATAATTATACATTTAGTACTGTAAGAGACCGTGTGCGTCTGCGGCTGATTATGGATTGCTCGTCAACTGAGTCTTCCTCGGTCAGAAGGAATAGGCAAATCCAATGGTGCAGTTTTGAGAATTTATTAAGGAGGAGTCAGGTACATGGAGATGATGATGGTTTAAAGGTAACAAATAGGTGTGTGTGTGTGGTTATCTGAAACAGAAATACAATAAAATGTATATTAATAAACATGTATGCTATGGTTACATACAGATGCATAAAAAAATCACCCGCAGTACAACCAAAATCCACTAGTGGGAGCTCTAACACTATAAATGAACTTGCATAAATGCCATACATCTCCAAATAGTGAAAAGGTGCCAAAAACAGGCAAACTATAAATTAAATATAATATTTGCAGTTATTTGCAAGGCAATAACTAAAGTATATACAGTAGATGGCTACTTTAGAAGCGCATGTAGAGCGCTGTAGCGGGCCGCAGCAGTATAACAGTACTAGGGAATAACACGAGTATAACAACTTCGCCACCTGAGCTAATAACTCTGCAATAAACGCGTCAATTATGCAAAAAAACATACTTACATCTTAAGGACGCACACAGCACTCATACACACAAGATTAGCGCAGGATTAACAAAGGATGGCAATTTTCTGCACCGTTAATGATGCTCTCATGTCACTGGATCACCCCAAAGTGAAAGCGCCTAGCGCAACCGCGATCGATCAAACTACAAACAAACACATGCATTATGGGTAACGTAGTCTATGTCTATGTCACTTTTAAGTGAAAGTGAAAGTGACACGTGACGGCCAAGTATGGTAACCCATACTTGGAATTTGACCTCTGCATTTAACCCATCCAAGTTAATGCACACACATTAGGAGCAGAGTAGTGAGTAGTTAACACACACACACACACACACACTGCAAACGTGGATACACACAGAGCAGCGGGCAGCCTTTGTGTGGCGCCCGGGGAGCGATTAGGGGTTAGGTGCCTTGCTCAAGGGCACCTCAGTCATTTCCCACCGGTTCTGGAATCGAACTAGCAACCTTTGGGTTACCAGTCCAACTCCCTAACCACTAGGCCATGACTGCCCCCAACAAGTACAATTGTCAATATTCAATAGAATTGTAAATGACGATTAATTTAAATTTCATTGTTGGAGACAAAATTACATTTAGCCCCAGACATTCCAGTTTCACATCAATGTTAACTTTATCACACTTAAATGTTTCTTTAATGTATAATAGCACACCCCCACCCCTTCCCTGGTCCCGATCTCTCCTGTAACACTTGAAGCCAGATATGTTAATTAGGTCTGTAGGAGTGGATGGATTCAACCAACTTTCAGTCACACACAAGTAATCCAGGTTAGAGTCAGTTAACAGTCTATTAATTTGATCTATTTTTGGTAAAATACTCCTTAAATTAGTGTGTCCTCCCAAAATCCCCTTTGGTTTTGTTTGGGGATTCCAAATAATCTGGGCATGATTTACAGTTTGGAAGATCTTCTGCTCTTTGTGCTTGAGCGCTGCCCGATTTGGATTTTTGGACCTTATGAGTTGCTGTCGTTGTTTACATTCGGTATTGTAATGCATGCGCCGTGTAGATCAAGACTCACCGCACTGTCCGAATCTGGGCTACAGACACCGGTGCTCTGAGACTCTGTAGCTGGAACTGGATGGCACACTCCAATACTCCGCTCCTCATTGCGATCAAGGCCCTGTATCTGCTGCGGTTCCAGCATGGCAGTGCCAGCAACTGCTTCATCCAGCCCGCTGATGGATGCACTCAGATGTCCAGATGCCCTAACGGATTCAGCAACAGGAAAAAACACGTCAACTGCAGTATCCATTTGTGAGACGTGATGACCCATCTCACCCACATTGGTTAAAGCGACGTCACCATGTGAATTGATCTTATTTTGAATAGACGTGAATATTTGTGATACACGTGTTTCGTTTTTAGTCAGAAAGAGTGCATTTGTTGTCACATTAACTCCCGGAAGAGTCAAATCTTCTGACTTTGAACATCAAACTAACGATCAAAGATTGATTAACGACTTCAGATTTTGGTCTAGGATCAGAGGATTCTTTTAGGATTTGCAAAATTTGTCGCAGACTGCCAAATCGTGGCCAAAATTGCACAGTGTGCAGCGGCTTTAGGTGTGAGTGATCTAATGTTTAGGAGCCCAAGCTTTAGAGATGGTTTTTGTTCACTATTTTTGGGGATTTCTGGTTTAATCACAATCAGAACTAGATCCTATAATATATTTATTGTCTGACATCAGTATTCAGGAAATATACCGTCTCTATAGAATACAGTCTCTATCATCATCATCATCATCGGTCGGGTCCCCTGGTATGGAGCTCGACAATACGTTTCCACAATTCTCTATTCTTGGCGATGCTGATGATCACTTTTGTTTCCTCTTCCCTTTCGACATGGGTGAGTGACTGACTGCTCTTCGCTGCGGGGAGAGCTATTTGATTCCAGACTTTTTGGTTTTTGTTGAACTCGTCAATGTAGCTTCGGATTTTGTGTCTGAAGGTTAGGCGAGGTGCTCCTCGCTTGTTCTTATCACTGACTTCTGAGTGATAGATGGCGTAGATGTGAGCTGGTTCATTTTCTTCCATGCGAAGACAGTGGCCTACGAACTCTAGCTGTCGCTTGCGGATGGTCGCGCTGACTGGATGTTGTTTAGTCAGTCTGTAGAGTTCCTCGTTTGTCATATGGGCGTCTGCTTGACTAATTCCCAGCATGGTTCGGTAACACTTTCTCGCAAACACATCCAGTTCTTCCTCTAGAGCCTTTGTTAGAACCCATGTCTCGCAGCCATAAAGCAACACAGATAGACAAGTTACATTAAAGAGCCGAGTCCTGAATTCTATATTTGGCTTGGGTGATGGAGCGGTGAGCAGCTTCTTTAACTTAGTAAAGGCAACCCATGCAAGAGAGATACGATTTTTGACATCTTTCTCCGTCGATATGATGTAGGATCCAAGATACTTGAATTCGTCTACGATTTCAATGTCCTTTCCGTTAATTAGTAGATGTTGTTCATTGTCGCTGGAAGCATTCATTTGGACTTGGACCGTCTTCTCCTCGTTTAATTCTAGTCCAACTGCACCAGCTTTTTGTTGTAGCTGGGTGAGCTGTTGTTGTGCCCTGCTGAAATCATTTTCCAGGAGTGAAATATCGTCGGCAAATGCTAAATCGTTAAGCTTGCGTTCGGTTCTAGATTCTTTGGCTATTGCTGTACCACGTTGCGGTCTCGTATTACTCCTGGGCGGAGGACCTTTATGTGTAAGGTATCCAAAGCTTCCAGCAGATTGCCTGGAGACGTAGTCTATTACTATGATGAATAGTAACGGAGCTAGAACATCGCCTTGTAATACTCCAGTTGTGACAGCGAAAGGCTCTGAGAGCTGGCCCTCCAAATACACCTGGCTCTTCGTTTCGTCGTACAAGACTCGGATAGCATCAACGATCTTTTGTGGGATGCCGTAGTGTCGCAGGATTGCGAACATCATAGGTCTGTCTATCGAGTCAAATGCCTTCTTGATATCGATGAAGGTGATGTACAAGGGTAGTAATTGTGCTCTTGCTCCTTCGATGACTCTTCGCAGGATGTGGATCTGCTGTGCGCAGCTGCGCCCGCTCCTGAAGCCTGCCTGATTGTTTCTGAGCAGCTTGTCGATGGGATTCTGGATGCGGTTGAGGAGAATGCAATTATACGTTTTTGCTGCGATGGACGTCAAGCTGATTCCTCTGAAGTTTTTCATCAGCTGCAGGTTGCCCTTCTTTGGCAGTGGGATGATCAGGCTCGACGTCCATTGTTTCGGTGCACAGCAATGCCTAAAAACAAGCTTGCAGAGTTGGTGCAATTCATTTACTATGAATTTGCCGCCGTCTTTCAGGACTTCTGCCGTCATTGCATAATCGGGTCCTGGTGACTTGTTCCGCTTAAGCTGTTTGATCGCTTTCACCACTTCCTCTCGCGTTGGAATCGTTATTGAAATAGCAATGTCTGGGCTTGGTTCTGGAAAGTTGACTGTTTCCACCTTCGCACTCTTGTTGTTTAAGAGTTTGCAGAAGTACTTGCCCCAATCGCTGATGAGCTCGGTCTTCGAGTTTGGTTGAGAGCCATCGAGCATTTGGACTTTGCTTGCAGCAGCATTTTGCGGCTTATCTGAGATTTTATCGATTAGAGTCCACATTTTGCGATGCTCGTGTTTTTGGTTTGCCAGTTCGAGAGCTTCTAGCTGAGTATTAAAATATGCATCTTTGTCAGTTTCGAAAGCTGTCTTGACACTCGACTGCTTGTTTCTCCACTGATCTCTCTTTTCTCTCGTTTGATTTCGCTTGAAATCGTCCTTCGCCACTTCTTCTTCTGCGATGAGCTGCAACGTTGAACTGCTGACCCAGCTCGGCTGTTTTGACTTTGGTCTTTTGCCCAGGACCTTTTCACTCGTTTCTACCAGCGCAGTATTGAGTGCGTCTGCTCTTTGCTGTATTAGGCACTGGGCATTTTCGGTTTGACTCGACTCGTCAAAAAGAGCAGCAAATTGATTGCTGAGTTCCAGGTCAAAGTTTGCTTGGATATTCGCATCTTTCAGCTTATCGTTCTGAAAGGTGCACCTGGCGATGGATGGGCTTCTTGTTGTTCTCAGCGCCAGTTTGAATTTGGCGCTCACCATCTTGTGGTCTGATCCAATGGCGCAGGTGTTGTAAGCGCGACAGTTTTTGACTGATTTCCACCACTTGGTGTTGAAGACAATGTGGTCTAATTGAGCGAAGTCTCCTTTTGGGCTCTTATATGTGCGCAGTCTCGTCAGTCGATTTCGGAACCAAGAGTTCGCTGGGCGCAGGCTTAAAAACTCGCACATGCTGATTAGCCTTCGACCATTGTTGTTCGAGATTGCGTGGTAGCTGAAGTTGCCTACCACTCTAGTGGACAGTCTCTATAGAATGGACTACACACGCATTACTATCAATTAAGTGGGTAGGAACAATGACTGTGATTTGAGGTTTGGTGCATAGTGTAGGGAAATTTACAGTTAAAGACCCAAGGACCAGATATGGTGAATGAAAACCTGCAGTCAATTGAAGACAAGAGTCAGAATTTTTATAAACTGAAGAAAAATTGACTGAAGATTCACCTTTCCCTAAGGTCACTAAGCTTCTGTTTGAATCATTCTGATTGGCTAAGAAATAGATAAACAGAGGACATTTCGGAACGGAGTGACCCAGCAAGGTCAAGTCTGCGAGTCTGACCTGTAACAAAAAAGCACACACAGATACACAGCTTCCAGCCTCATCGAGGTTGAAATTGGTCAAGCTCTGCTCTAAACAGGAAAGTTTCCCAAAACATACAGATAGCATGTTCTTTCTCTCAGTGAGAGGTGCAGACAATCTTATTCTCTAGTGATTGAAGATGAAAAGTAAAATAAATGCTTTAACACACATTTCAAATAATTGAAAGTTTATTATAAAATAAATGTTTTTCTCCAAAACACGCTGGCCATAATTGTTGGCACCCTGTTATTAAATCATTTTTGCAACCTACTTTTGCCAAGATAACAGCTCTGAGTCTTCTCCTATAATGCCTGTTAAATTAGGAGAATAACTGACAAGAGATCAGCGACCATTCCTCCATACAGAATCTCTCCAGATCCTTCAGATTCACAAGTTCATGTTGTCACGGTTCATAAATCCTGTATCTCCTTCTTGTCTCGTGTTCTGTTGTTGCGTTTGTGTGTGTACTGATTATGTGGGCGTGCCGGCCCGTTAGCCCTCATCAGCGATCCAGATCATCACTCCCGTCACCAGCTGCAGCTCATCTCATTACCCTATATATACTCACCACTTTCTCATCTCCTTTGTCAGATCGTTGTTTGTGGTATCCCGGTTGTGTTCCAGTCTGCGTCTCGAGTCTTGTGCCTTCCTTGTTCCTGTTCCTGTTCCTGTTCGTGTTCCTGTGGATTTATTCTGGATTATTCTCTTCACTGGATTCATTTCACCGCACTGCTGCACTCCCTTTCACCGGGTACATCTGGCCATCGGGGTCCCTGCGCCGCTAGCCTGTTGTTCTGGACTCAGAACTGCCTATATATATATATCTCTCTCTCATTACAATAAAGAGTCTTTTACTTGCATCTTGCTTCCTCTTCTCATTCGTTACACATGTTGGTGCTTCTTCTCTTCAGTCCACTCCACTCATCAGGTCAGGGAACTGGGACGGTCATGGCAGAAGCTTCATTTTGTGCTCAGTTACACATTTTTGTGTTGATTTTGATGTTTTTGGACGGTTGTCCTGATGGAAGATCCAAACATGGCCCATTATAAGATTTCTAGCAGAGACCGTCAGGTTTTGATTTTTTTTTTAATCTGTTTGTATTTGCTAGAATCCATAATATCATGTATCTGAACAAGATCTCCTGTCAGTGTTCTGTCACTCCTGTCTAGTTAAATTCCTGATTTTGTGACAGAGCTCTGACACTCCTGGTTTTTGTCTCGTCTTTGTCTGAGTGCGCGGTTTCAAGCGCTGTGCACTCACTTGTCTACGTACCTTGTTACATGTGCGGGGCGTGGTGTTTGGATCCCGGCACATCGGTCTAGTTTGGTTTCGGTTCTGTGTCGGGATTCAGACATCCATGCTCCGCGTGTTTGTCTTCTGTTGTGAGCGCACAGGATGAGCTTACGCTCGTCCTTGTGCGCTCTATCTTGTCTTGTGTAGCACACAGCTTGTGTTTTACACTAGCTGTGTGCCTTCATGTTGTCATGTTCTGTGTGAACACGTGGCTTATGAGTTTTCATTGGCTGCGTGTTCATGTCTCGTTCTGTGTAAGCACATGGCTTGTGATTAGCTTTACTGGCCATGTGCTTGTGTTTTGTGTGAGCACATGGCTTGTCATGTGTTTCCTTGTGCCATGTGCTCTCCTGTCGATTGTCTAACCCCGCCCACCTTGTTACCTGATTATTGATTCACTTTCCCCACCTGTCCTCCCTCGTTACCTGCCTTGTTTGCTCTCCCTATTTATTCTCCTTGTGTTTGCAGTCCTGTGCTGGTTCGTTGAATGTACACTGTGTGTTTCCCTGCTGTATAATTCAAGTCAAGTCAAGTCAAGTCAAGTCAAGCCGAGTCATGTTTTCCCCCTCGGGGTAGTTTTTGTTTGTATTTTGTTTTATTAAAATAAAGCCCATCAACTCTGCACTTGAGTCCTCGCTTCATCCCCCACCCTTAACCCTGACATCTCCAGGACCTCCAGCAAATAAATAGGCCCACAACATATAAGATCCAGCAGTGTATTTAACCGTAGGCATGGGATACTCTTCATCCCTGTTTGCACCAAACACATCTGCTGGCTTTGCTGCTAAAAAGCCCTTTTTTTCATTTTATCTGACCACAGAATCCGGTCCCTTTTGAAGATCCAGTCGTGTCTGACCACTGAATTTGCTGGAGTTTGTTCTTGAAGGAGCGAGGAGGATTTTTCTTGAAACCCTCCCAAACAACGTGGGGATGTAGGGGTTGTTTGATAAAAAAAATTAGGCTTTCTGACCCCAAGGCAAGGCAAGGCAAGGCAAGTTTATTTATATAGCACATTTCATACACAATGGCAATTCAAAGTGCTTTACATAGAAGAAATTAAAATAATAAAAAGAAATAAGAATAATTAAAACAGTTTAGAAAAATAAAAAATAAAATACAGTACAAACAGTCGGACGAACAGTGGCACAGTGCTCATTCAGTAAATGCATAGCTAAACAGAAGTGTTTTGAGTCTAGATTTGAATGTGACTACTGTAGGAGCACGTCTGATCTCCTCTGGAAGCTGGTTCCAGCTGCGGCTGGCATAATAGCTAAAAGCAGACTCACCATGCTTAGAGTGAACCCTTGGTATTTCTAGCTGATATGATCCTAATGATCTGAGTGATCTGTTGGGTTTATATTATGTGAGCATATCTGCAATGTATTGAGGTCCTAGGCCATTGAATGATTTATATACCAGTAATAATACTTTAAAATCAATCCTAAATCTAACTGGGAGCCAGTGTAAAGACCTGAGGACTGGTGTAATATGTTCATATTTTCTGGTTCTGCTCAGAATCCTGGCGGCAGCATTCTGTATGAGCTGCAACTGTCTTATGGTCTTTTTGGGAAGGCCAGTGAGGAGTCCATTACAATAATCCACCCTGCTGGTGATGAAAGCATGCACAAGTTTCTCTAAGTCTTGTCTGGAAACAAAGCATTTAATTCTTGCAATATTTTTCAGATGATAGTATGCTGATTTAGTTATAGCTTTGACATGACTACTGAAACTAAGGTCTGACTCTAGTGTCACACCAAGATTCCTGACTTGATGTTTAGTTGTTTGACCCCTAGAGTGAAGGTATGCGTTCACCTTGAGAACTTCATCTTTGTTTCCAAACGCAATGACTTCAGTTTTGTCTTTGTTTAACTGAAGAAAGTTTTGACACATCCAACTGTTGACTTCATCAATGCATTGGCACAGGGAGTCAATGGGGCTGTAATCGTTGGGCGATAGGGCTAAGTAGAGCTGTGTGTCGTCTGCATAGCTGTGGTAAGCAATTTGGTTCTTTCTCATTATTTGGCTCATTGGGAGCATATACAGGTTGAACAGGAGTGGCGCAAGAATTGAGCCTTGAGGGACTCCGCATGTCATGGATGTCCACTCAGACTTATGGTCTCCTATACTCACATAATAACCTCTCCCATCTAAGTATGACCTGAACCATTTTAGGACTATCCCAGAAAGCCCCACCCAGTTTTCCAGCCTGTCCAGAAGTATGTTGTGATCGACAGTTTCAAGACCCAAGACTCCAGTAATCTCTGCAATTCTCCATCTGTGATCCTTGGAGAGTCTTTGGCCACTCAAACTTTCCTCCTCACCGCATTAAGATAATATAGACACACGTCCTCTTCCTGGCAGATTCGTAACATCTTTAGTTGATTATAACTTCTTAATTATTGCCCTGATGGTCAAAATGGGGATTTTCAATTCTTTAGATATTTTCTTACAGCCACTTTCTATTTTGTGATGCTCAACAATCTTTTGCTACGCATCAGAACTATATTCTGTGGTTTTACTCATTGTGATGGATGATTAAGGGGATTTGGCCTTTGTGTTTCCTCATATTTAAACTCCTGTGAAACAAGAAGTCATAGCTGGACAATTTCATGTTCCTAGTCCGCCTGGTGTACTAAAAAAAGGTAAATATTAATGGGAATATACTTCAGAGATATTTTTCTCATAAAAAATTCTAGGGGTGCCAACAATTGTGGCCAACGTGTTTTGGAAAAAAACATTTATTTCATAATGTGATTCCCCCCATTTTCAATTCTTTTACTTCAATAAAAGGTTAGATTTTTGTGAATTTTTTGAAGGAAAGATCAAAAGGATAAACAATGCAGATTTATTTTTTACAGCCATTTTTTATCATATTTATCAGGGGTGCCATCAATTTTGACCACAACTGTATATATACATACCCATACAAATATACATACATTTATGTTATTCTATGTGTTAGTTTGTCTGTATGAGAAAGCAGTAAGCTAGATCAACATTAGAATAACATACAGATCATATTCTAACATTTTATCATTGTTGAACTATATAACATTGATTAGTTTTATGTAAATGTGCTCACCTGTTTAATAAAGTACATGTAGGAGCGGTCGAAGTCTCGGAAGTGGAGTTCTCGGCATCTCGAAAACACTGCGCTGATATTGATTCTCGTTTTAGTTCTCCTTTTTTATCCAAAGTCTGCTTGCCATGGTCCATAATGTTTGAACGAAACAACAACAGCGTGCAAATAGACATTGCGAACTCCACATTTGTCCACGTCTGTCGCTTTGGTTACTATCAGACGGCTCTGGTTCATAGCTCTGGTTGCTATGGCAGTACGAGCGGAAACCAGGGACAACGCGGATATGACGGCATTGACGGCGACAAAACGGAGATAAAGAAACGGGAATCTTAAAAGGTCAATATAAGCCTTCTCTTTAAATAATTTTTATTGTGTTTTATTAGTGACACATTTGGGTAGAGAATATATTCCAAATCTGAAAATACAGTATGAGAACAATTAACTGCACAATTACTAGAAATGTTTACCTTGGATATTATACAATTTGCAAGCACAATTTGTGGAAAAAAAGAACAACTGTGTTTCCAACTGTGAACCAATTATATATATACAATTATATATATATATGTTTGTCCTTGCATTCTTTTTTGTGGCTCAGTCAAACACCTGAATGAATGGCTCATTATGTATGCAGTTTGTCTCATCAGTTGTGAACCACTTATTATGCATGATGGTGTTGCTCACGCCCCTGCGCTTATTGCCTTTCCAAACAAAAAGTGTCTTACAAATTTTAAATCAATGTATTGTTTTATGTGAATGATTAGGCAGGATAATTTTCACATAATTTTGAAGAAAAAACTCTAGGTGACGACATCCATTAGTCAAAAGACTTATTGACACATATTTAGTATGAGTTTTGTGGCCTTATTTCAGAAATTTTCATTTTTAGTTTTTTCAATAACCATGCATAAACATTATTCTCTCAAAAATACAAACATGTACATACATGTTGCTCACATATTATGGTAGCCCTGTTTGTGCTAAATAGAGTGTAATTACATTAATGATGGTAATTGGTCCATTGGTAAATAAAGTCCAGTGTGTGGGAGAAATTTGGAGTTATCTGAAGAAAATATTGTGAAAGGCTTTGCTGCATTTTAGTGTTGGATTGCCGCAAATGTGGAACTTCATCGCCGAGGAAGCACGCAGATAACTGTGGTAACAAACCAAGCAGTTCTATCGAACAGTATTTTTCAGATTTAACACTGTTAAGTATGTGTGGTGTGCAGGGCGTGTTTGAACCCAAAATGGTCAGATGTAGGCTAGAGGAAATTGCGTGGCATATAGTGTTGTAGCCGCGTCTGTTCGATTGGTAAAATGTTATAAGGCTACTCAGTTTTGTGGTAACATTAGCCATGTTCTTCATGTATCGGCCTTTTGACTTGACAGCTTCGGCTGAAGTTGTCGTGTAATAACTTCTGTATGACCTGGCAATAAACATTTTTGTAAGTGTGTCTATAATGTGATAGTCTAAACTGATTTTATTTTGGTTGCGGGTCGGGTGTCGGATCTATTTTAAGCATGTTGGGTCGGGTGCGGATTTTAATTAGTGCTGCTGTCGGAAAACGGGTCGGATGCGGATTTAAGCACTGCGGGTATACGGGCGGGTGCGGATTTACAAAATTCCCGAGTGCTGTGTTAGGGGCTAGAATACACAGTTTGTACAGTATAAAAATCATTATATCTTTAGAAAGTACATAAAACATTGAAACCCAAGTGTGTGTCTGTGCTCTTTTTCAGTGAGTGATCTGAGGATTATTCTGCTAGGAAAGAATGTATCAGAAAACCGCCAAGTGGGAAACATCATACTGGGAACAGAAGCGTTTCACAGTGAAGCTTCATCATCTTATTTACAGCAGCACAGTGAGAGAATCGGTGGAGCGGTGGAGAAGAGAAACTTCACAGTCATCAACACTGCTAACCTACTCCAGCCACATCTCTCACAGTATCAGATCGCACAGAGAGTGAGAGAGTGTGTGTCTCAGTCTGCTCCAGGACCTCATGTGATCTTACTCGTACTGCAGTATAAGGACTTCAGTGAGGAGGACCTGAGAAGAGTGAGAACTGTGCTGAACCTCTTCAGTGAGAAGGCCATTAAACACACTATAGTGTTGACTACTGATGAAGAGCCACGCACATCTAAATGGGCTTCTCTTGTAATGGATAACACTGTCCAAAATTTAATAAAGGAGTGTGGAGGAAAGCATCTTCAGTTTGAAACAAGAAACGCAGGATGGCGCTCTGAGATGATCAGAAGGATAGAGAAGATACTCCAGGAAGAACATGAAGAATTTCTCGTCTGTAACATGTATGAGGCTGGAGGTGATTCAGTGGATGGTCCAGTGAAGTCTGATCACAAAGGGAGTGGACAATTCAATCAGAGCACGAAAACAGGAGGTGATGGAGGAGGTTTGTTAAAGTCTTTTTTTCAGAATAATACCTCGAAGAATACGCTCATGAACTAAATTAAACTTTTTTCAAAAAATGGTCAAAAATGCTAGTGCTGGCCGGAAACTTTTTTAGTAAATACTGACAGGAAAAGAGTTTAAAGTTGGTCGGCCCTATCTTAAACCCAGCGCAATGCAGCACGACGCAAGTGTTTTTTGCTAGTTTCAGCCCGACTCAGTTTTCATTTTCACATCCTGCGCCTTGTTGTTTAAATAGGAAATGCATTTGCACCCATTTGTGCGCTCATAGGCGTGCTGATCTGAGAACGAGGTGTGTGTTCTGCCGCTTTGTTGGTGCGTTGCTATTTTGAGGCAACAGAAATAGACTGAGCCATTGACCGACTGAAACCTGGACTAAAGTGATTGGCGCAATAAAATTGTTTTATGTTACGGGTCCACAACGCTCGTACACTCTGCTTATTACACACACAGCAGTGATGCGCGGGTCAATGTATAAACAACCCGACCAACGTTTTCAACTAACCCGCCCGCAACTCGGACCGCAAAAAAAAAAAGAAGAAAATATTGTACCCGACCCGCTTCCTGACCCACATTTTTTAAAAGTAGTAAATGCATAGCAAGAAGTACACATGACAAAGCCAGCACTTTGGTCATCATCTTTCATTATTTCGGCAAATATAGCGTAATATTCAAACAATTGATACAAGCCCATTTAAATTTTAATCCTGCGCGCTGCGCAAAAGTTCAGTTATAAGTATGTTGGCCTAATAGTTCATTTAGCCTACTTTTAAAACGTTTACGTATATTTTTTTATATTTTTGTTTATATAAATTTTATTTATATTATTAGGCCCATTTATTCGTTTTATTTTACAGCAGTTTGTGTGTAGGCTACAATGGATATAGGCTAAGCCCATTTAAATTTTAATCGTGCGCGTTGCGCAAAAGTTCACTTATCAATATTCTAGCCTAATAGTAAATTTACTTTTAAAAATTTTATTTAGGCTATATTTTTGTTTATATAGGCTAATTGTTATTTATATTATTAGGCCCATTTATTCGTTTAATTTTACAGGACTTTGTGTAGGCTATATTCCTTCTTACATAGGCCTAATTTGTAATTTGAAATAAAACATTTCTATTTGAAAAATGTTGTTGTTGCTCATTAGTTCTTTAGGAGGTAAGGCTGTGGTCTAAGCTAAAAGTGATATACATGTAGATTTTTTTTTCCTTTTTTGGAGAGCGCGGGGGGCGATTTGAGTGGAGGGCGGAGCAAACTGCATTGAGCGCTGAGCGATAATGAGCGGAGCGGCCTGATGTAGCTTTGAGAGGGGGAGCGGAGGGGTGAACAGTTCCGTGAGTGATAAGCGGAGATTCTCACCGCTCCACTCCGCTCATATGCTCTCTTGTACTATATAAATTACAAAGATTTAATTGGCATCTTTATTTCAATTGACCTGACCGACCGCGACCCGAATATCATTAAAAATATTTTTGGATGACTCGTAACCGCGGGTGACCGGTCATTTCGGATCAACCCGCGCATCACTGACACACAGGGACGCACAGCTGCACACAAACATGCCAAATATTTAAAATAAAAGGATTACAATGTAAAAGATTATTATTGTGAACATAAAGATATGGTGGAATCCGGCTTGTCCCGTAGATGGTCTGTTGCGCACTTTTACCTCGCGCACGAGCGTTTGCGCTCTGGAGACGGCTTTGGTCGTTCCACTATCAAAGTCTGTGATGTAAATAGCGAATCCGCCATGGCGCGAGCGCAAATGGCATTTAAAGGGAACGGGAGATGAGACTCTGATTGGTTTAATGCATGTAAATCCCAAAACACACCCATTACTCATTATGAGAATAGGGACGACCTTTTTAGACCAGCGCCGGGAGAACTCGTCGTTAAACTAGCAAAAGTGGATTTGCACTTGTGCCCTGCGCTTTAGACCATGAGCTTAGATCATTAGCGCTCAAATAGGGCCCTATAGTGTTGTAGAGACAGGTAATGACAGGTGTTACATCCCGTATTATAAGGACGGGTTTGGCAAGCGATTTTTATGTTGGTTAAAGGAAACCAGCCCCAGCCGACAGATCACTAACAACACAAAACTAAGTTCCACAAAAGTATAATTTATTTAAAGTGGAAAGAATAGATAAATTAAGGAGCAATGGCTTCCAAGGCCAAAATAATAAACAAAATAAACTTATAAACAAATATATCTAAATGACCTAATCAGGGAATAAACAAAATTACAAAGTAACTTCCCTAACTCCCTATAAATAAACAAATCACAAACAAAGTCAAAATAAATGGCAGGACACCCCTACGCTCCTAAAACAGAACCAAATTAAATCATCATAAACAAACGAACACAATAAACTGAAGGTTTTGGGATCTGCCGACGGGAGAAGGAATCTGGAGCTCTTCACGCCAACAAGCCAACGCCAGAATGAGCTCGCCATCTTCAGTAAGCGCCGCCCTTTTAAAAGCGGCGAATCAGTAGATCCACCAATCAGACTCCACCGACGACAGCCAATCCCTGCACACATATGCAAAACAACACCCACACAAAACAGATACCTAGGATCGTAACACAGGGAAATATCAAATCTGTTTTGCTTAGGTTTAAAAGCTTCTAATACTTGTATGGCCAGCAAATGCTGATAGAAATGTCAGTTTTGGGTGAACTATTCCGATATAATGGAATATATATATTATTATATTTTTGTTGTTGTTTAATGAAGTGTACATTTGTTACCAAAGCTAAACTGAGTCTACTGTGTCTAAATATTGTTTCAGTGACTACTTCTGGAAAAGCAAAGCTGAACATTGTGCTGTGTGGATATAATACAACATACAAGAACTCAGTGTCTAAAATATTTCGAGGGGTAACGAGTAAACCTCAGAACGAGATGAGTAAAGTGTGTGTGAAGAAAGAGAAGATGATTCATGGACGGCATATCACTGTAATACAGCTTCCAGCTCTCACTCGGCTCTCAGAGGAGGAAGTGATGCGGGAGACTCTCAACTGTGTGTCTCTCTGTGATCCTGGAGTTCATCTTTTCATCCTCGTTACTCCTGTCGGGTCACTGACTAATGAAGACAAAGCAGAAATGGAGAAGATTAAAAGAATATTTAACTCTAATGAGCACTTCATGGTGCTTTTCATTACTGATCTCACTGTTGACCGAAGTGTGTCAGATTTTGTGTTATCCACAGAATCTCAGAGCGTCGTGAAGCTCTATGGGAGTTGGTACCATGTGATGGGGTTAAAGGATGATAGAAACTATGTACAAATCCCAAAGATTCTGGATTATATAGAGAACATGAAGACTGAACCCTATTCACTTCAGATGTATAGCAGAGCTCCAGAGAAAAGAGTCAGAGATGAACTAGAGGAGAAACTGAGTGTGAGAGATAATGAAATCAAAGAGTTACAGGAGAAGATCAAGACACTGGGTGAGTAGAGTTATACTTTTCTGAATAAAGCATTTGTGAGAATACAGTAATAAGCTTACAAGTTATTACAGTACAGTACGATACATTGATAAACACCCTTTACCAATTTCAAGGAGAAAAATAATTGACTAAAAAATATAATCTAAATGACTTGATTAAGACAATAATTCAGTGACTCTTTCAGAATAACAGTCACTAACCCTGCATCCCCATACTATCCATCATATGTGAGATTAGAATAATGTGTCTCAAAGCATAGTATGTTAAAAAGAGCACAATGCCAGAAGTCCTGGGATGGTCTACTATTTCCAGTAGATTTTGGAAGTGTGGATCCGTGCTCACTATAAAGACTAATATTGCACACAACCCACTGTGCTTTGGAGGATTCGGTTCAGAACTACAAACACGTGTAAAGAGTTTTTTTTTTTTTTTTAAACACAAGCATGGCAGATGTGCGTGACCTGACTGACAGTGAGTAGAGATGAAGTAGAGATAAAGTAGAGATGTTTAGATAAAGGAGTTTGAGTGACTATTAATCAACGTTTAACCTGATACAATTTTTTTTTAATGTTATCCATGTTATAATTTATCTGCAACAACAATGTGAAATTTTATAAAGATCCTTTTGGCCATTGAATTTTAAATGCAACATTAATCAAATATATAAGAAATATGAGTCTCCGCATGAAAGACCCGCGACTATGGTAGGAAATTAAACTAAATTAAATGTGGAGGATGTTAATCATGATGCACATAACAATGTGACAGATCATCTGTTAAAGATGAAATTTAATCAGAGGCGGACAGAGTACACAGCTTCATTACTTGAGTAAAAGTACAGATACCCCTTGCTAAATTTTACTCAAGTACAAGTAAAAGTACTGCAGTCAGATGTCTACTTAAGTAAAAGTACTGAAGTACTTGTTTTTAAAAGTACTTGAGTATCAAGAGTACATTTTCTAAATATTGCATTACTACTGCCACAGTGCTTACATTGGTAAAAACAGCAAACACTTGAAGCGAAAACTATCATTAACTTGTTCAGAAAATTGAAATAGCCTGAGGTGGGGCCACGGGTTGGCACATTCCCAGGATGGACCTGCTGCGTCTTCATCCATTGTTTCGTCAATGGTTTCGACTCTTATCTAAATCTGACCATGGAGGTGACTTTGGCGGAAAGCTGAAGGTGATTGCTGATAGGCTGTCCCAATCAGTGGCGCCTGCACAATCCAATCACGTTTGAGAGGGAAACAACAAATTGAGGGTTTCCGAGAATTTTCTTTTTTAAGAAGAAGTAACGGGTACTCACGGTTATGGATAGAAATGTAGTGGAGTAAAGAGTACAATATTTGCCTCTCAAATGTACTTGAGTAAAGTCATGAGTACTCCCCAAAAATGATACTCGAGTAAAGTACAGATCCCTCAAAATTGTACTTAAGTACTGTACTCAAGTAAATGTACTCTGTTACTGTCCGGCTCTGAATTTAATGAAGTAATAGTTTGTCCCAAAGCTTGCCTACTCTTCTGCTACACACTCAAAAGTATATCCTTTTTCTTCAGAAAAAAGTACCTACAGTATAAGTAGGCAAATTCGGATGCAGCATGGCTTTGTTCCTTAATGAATCAGCTGTTTCAATGAATTGTTTGAGTGAATGATTCAATGACTTACTCATTAAGACAGTGACTTGCCACCACCTACTGGCAGTTTTAGTTTCACAATTAACAAGTATCATTTCATTTCTTTTCACAAAATCTTTTCATATTTCACTATTAATTGTAATAAAATCTATGTTATTATAAAGTAGCATTAAATGAGCTTATAAAAAAGCTTATTACACAGCTCTCTGGAATTCTTGATTCTGTTTTGTCAAATGTTTCTGAATAAAGGCTGCTCATCAAGTCATGACTATAGACTGTAAAAAAAAAAATAGTTTGTAGTGTGCGTGACGTCACTCGTAGTGTTTCTGAAGAGCATTTTTGAAGCCAAAAGTGGGCAGAGCTGGCTGTCGCTATCTTGGCAGCATCACTCCCGGATAAACGAATATGTGCGGCGAGGCGGATTAGCTGAGGTGACGTGACGCTAACACACAGCAGACAAACGGCTAGTAGTTACATCAGCGGCAATCCGCCTGTCACTCAAGTGGCTACGCCCTTAATTATGCACAACTTTAAGGCTTAATAGAATTTAAATGGATAAGTTCACCCCCTCACAGTCGTCATGAAGGGCAAAATTGGCCATATAGACAAAACCACTTTTTGCACCAGGCTGTAAACATGTTTATTTCTGCTGTAAATTCTGGCATTTTAACAAGGGGGTTTGTGGGATTGACTCGATTTTGGAGCCTGTATCTAGTGGCCAGTTGATGAATTGCAATTTAAGTCACTCAGTGTTGGATTCAAGAGAGAGATTGGAAGGTTTGCGCTTAGTCATGACTCATTATTGTTTCGCGTATACAGTAGTGGTGCTGCCCTTACATCTCCTATCACTCCATGATCTTGGTCATTTCTCACATCAACAAAACCAGTTTGCGGAACCTTTAAAGGGGTCATATAATACCATTTTTTTACAAGCTAATATGATTCTTTAGGGTCAAAATTAAAAGTTTGTAATATACTTTAAAAATTCTCATTAGTATTGTAAGAAAACACTCATTTTACCTGGTCAAAAACAGCTCTGTTTTCAGCGCGCAATTTAAGTCCATGTGTCTTAAACACCATTAACACTGTAACACAATAACCATAACGCTTTGTTCATTATAAACGTGGGATTATGAATTATATTGAGAACGTCGTACATAGGAAACATGCCGTAATGTACCCTGAGTGTAAATAGCCACATTCATCGTGAAACGTGCTAGCGATTTGCAAAGAATAATATAAATATTAATATAAAGGTTAATAAAACATTACACTCACTTCTTCTTCTGGAGGTGCAGCAGGAACACGAATAGTTGGTACCAATCCTTTTTTCAGGAACAGCTTCTTAGCAAAACCAGCTTTATACTGATCCTCGTTTATAAAGCAGTCTGGTGTGTGAAATGATTCGTGCATCGTGTGACGTCACACGGTCGAACGGCTTGATTTGAACGGCTAACCCAGTGCAAAAGAGACTCAAAATACTCTGTTGACTTTGATCTTACATACAAGTTTCATACATCAATCGATCATGTTAAGTGTGTATTATTTTTGTGTATACTCACAATAAAAACAGTGTTGTGCTTTTTGCCAAATAAAGAAAAATAAACACAAAGCGAGTTCTGCGTTCTCTCTGTCAGTGAAGTCCATTCTGAAACACGTCCGAAAATGAACTGTAACTCAGCGAATACTCAGTCAAACAGACATACAGACACACAGGCATGAAGCTTGAATTCTCTTCTTTTAAATGAAGTATTTTTTATAAAAAACAAATATTCTCAGTTTATGTAATATGTGTAAAAAGAGAGAGATGTCAGTCGTTCTCATCTCAGCTCATTATGTTTTAATGTGACCGGAGACGGAGAGCGCGTGCTATTCAAACGCAAATGACTGAGGCAATCCATGCAAACCTGTGAAACGCCCCCATCAGCTGGATAACACACAGCGAGTTCACTTTCAGACTCATGTACTTTACGACGCTGTGAGGAATAATACTATCTTAATAATAATCCTGGAAAATTTACCTCAGAAGTGCTCAAAGTTTCATTTCGAGGAGCAAAGGGATCCGGCTGAGGAATAGGTCAGTTCTATATTTGCTTTGTTCTAATCGCAAGTTTAATAGTTTAAATCGTTTAAATACGAATTGCGTTTCTGTGTGTGAATGAATGAACAGCTTTTACCAAACTCTATTGCTATACTGAGATGAGTAAAAATCGACTACAAAAATCGGATAGATTATAAAGTTTTTACTGTAAAATACTGCCACATCAAATAAGCTTATAATGTTGCCAATTTGCATATATATATATATATATATATATATATATATATATATATATATATATATGAAGAGTTCAGATGCAAAAGCCTCCAAGTGCCATCTGAAATTTTCTTCTAGAATGATCATTTTTATCATGCTCGTATATTTAAAATCAGTAATTTCACTTAAATGGCAATGAAAATGACCTATTTATTGTCATTTAAGTGAAATTACTGAACTTAAATATACAAGCTTGATAAAAATGATCATATAAAGTTTGTCACAGAAAAAAATGTCCTTTGGTGTTATGCAATAACCTGATATTAAGTTGGGCAATATCATGGACAACTAAATTTAGTTGAAAGACCCCATTCAAGGTCATGTGACTGAAGACCCCTATGAAGCCCATGAGCAGTGCACATGGCAAGTATTTCTCTCAGAATTGTTCAAATATTTAACTATGTTTTCAGACCACTGAAATTGTTAAGTTTTTTTGTCCTTTAGTGTGATACTCCTAAATTAAATTTAATTCAAATTTGTATTTTTAACAGCAGGACTATGTAATATTATGCAAATGTATCATGCCAATTGCTAATAACTGTTCAGCTAGTATTAGCATGGTTATTAACTGCCACAAAAGCTCAAATGTCCTTTGGTGTGACAGAAAATGTCACAGGAAATGTCCTTTGTTGTGACACTTTGACACTTGTACACTAGCTCCGCTTTTGTTTGCACTGATTCAATGCGCTCTAGCTTGAAGATTTTGTACAGAAGCATGACTTTTTTTTAAGTCGGGGATGAAGTATGACATGTCTGCAATCTAGTGGAGGGGAGGTCGAATTAAATTTGACACCCTATTTGACAAAATCGTCCGTTTTATTCAGTGCCGCATCTTGTCGAGTAAACTTGACCGTGGCGCCTAGAGGGTTAACAATATTTCAAGTGTAACCTTTCTTTGTAAAGAATAAAGGATACATTTTATCATACGTATTTCAAAGTTAAGGATTATAAGAATATATTATTTGAATATAAGCCACATTGGAACAAACACTATAATAACATCTTAGTTGATGACTTTATTTTTGACAAAACATCACTATATATTTAACGGTTACGAACTGCTCCGAGACACGAGGGTAGAGGATCCAAATGCAGCTTTATTTAAAAGGGTTATCCAGAATCGTAATCCAAAAAGCAGAGGGTCAAGCACAGGAAGACAGTCCAAACAAACAAAACAAAACAGGCAGGGGTCAGAGGCACAAGAGTAATCCACGGGACAGGCAAGAAATCCAAAAACCCAAGAGACAAGAAAACCAGGAAAAATGCTCAGAAGTGCAGTGCAAAAACATACAAAACTTCACCGTGAGTAATGGGGTGAACCAGGCTTATATGGGGTGAACTAAACAAGATAATGAGTTACAGGTGAATGTGACAATGAGTGCTGATGAGTCCAGGCAGGCGACCAGGGCGGAGCAGGCCGTGCAGGTGACCAGGGAGGAAACGACCCTTCAGGCGGCCATGGCACAGGAACAGGCTCAGGGATAGACACCGGCTCAGGGACAGGAACAGATGTGAAGGGGTGTTACGTCCCTTTTTGATTTTAGATAGGGGTAAGGGAGTAACATTTAAATAAAGATGTACGTATAACTTAATATGAAGGACCGGGCAATAAAAGGAAAAAGATCAACTCAAAAACTCTGCTCAAAAGTATTTATTTTACAGAACCCAAAAGTGAAAGAATGAAGAGAAAATAATATTTACAATATTTACAAACAATGAAAAAAAACGATAATTAACAACACCAAACAAAAACAAACAAAGGTGGGAAGGCGAGCTCGAGAGATGCCAAATGAAATAAATAAATAAAACAAAACAAACGAGCTAGAAGATGAATGCAACTAAACTAACTACCAAACGAACAATGTAGAAAAGAAAAGTCTTCGGCGTCAAGATGCCCTAACAAAACTACACTAACTATGATATAACAAAACTTACAGGGTGTGGCACTCTCCTAAACTAGTGTGTCTAATACAATTCAAAATTGTCCTACGTGGTGCGCAATGTATGTCGCGCGACTTACTAACCTGCTCCCTCCTTCCCAGCCTCACATGCACCGTGATGACTGAACAAGGATGAACAGTAAAACAAACAAAAACACTTCACAACCACTATGACAATTGATTAATGCAAACGATAGACACACAGAAAACACCAGCGAGCCAAGCAAATACAAATGTCAAAGTGAGCCAAAAAAGCTGGGGACGTGGAAGAGATACGGGTATTTGAGGAAGGTGGTAGAATGTGATTGGATGGGTGAACAGAGACGTCATCATCCTTCAGAAAAACTGACAGGCTGTAGATTGATCCAATGAGTATCTGAAACACACACACACACACACACCACAACGACAACAACAACAACAAACTACCCACATATCCCTATTACAACACTCTAAATACGTACACGTACGTAACAAGGGGAATGACGTGAAGCTCTGGCTCGGCAGGACTGACGTGGAGCGCAGGCTCAGCAGGGCTGACGTGGAGAAGCTCAGGCTGAGAGGATGCTGTGAGATTGTCGGACCCCTCATCCACAATGCCCACAGTTAAGCACACGTCACTTATACGAAGGGCGATATCAATATATTGGCTTAAGGTCCATTGAGGGGTATTATCAGGCATGAGATAATCTATTATGTCCGTAAGCCCATAACGGAACATGTCCTTTAAGACACCCTCATTAAGGTCCACCTCCTGGCAGAGCTCATAAAACTCCTCCACATACCTCTCAATAGGGCGGTCATCTTGGCTGAGACGCATGAGTCTCACTGCTGGATCCATGTTAGGCGAAGTTCTCTTACGAGAGGTTCTCTCGTATTGCGTAAGCTAGCTTACGCTGCGGGAAAGTCTCCTTTCTCGAGATACTGAGGCCAAAAATTATCCTTAATTTTTTAAATCTTGTCAACGCAGTGCGGCAGCCTGCAGACCTAGGGCAGGCGAATCGCGTGCCCATTGGCTGCTCTGCGGCAACTGCAGCAGCCTATGGCTGAGCCTTGCGTGTGACGTCACGTCCAATGAGCGCGCTTGGCGCGCTTAATGCGTCACAGCCCGTAATTAGGGGTGTGGCTTAGCGTATATAAGCAAGGTACAGAGGCTGCTTCGCTGATTTCTGTCTCTTCAGCGAAGCTCTTCGCATCGCTGATCTCCGAGGAAGCCGCCGTCGAATCAAGCGACCAGCACGCCGAGGATTTCAGCCTGAGGACGCCGGCCGCTCGCCGCCTTCAGCCTTCCCTGCCTGCTGCGCCATCCGGCATACATATCCTTTTCTTGCTCTGTGTTGTGTGTTTTGTGTGTCCACCGCGACACACTTGCATCTAAAAGAGCGCGAGGCGTTGTTTCAAATGCCTCGCTCATCCTGTGGCTCGTGCAGAGCCGCGCTCAGCGACGGAGACCGCCACGTGGTGTGCGCTCTCTGCCTGGGCTTCGACCACGCAGCCCGCGCTCTCTCCGAGGGCGGCTGCAAACAGTGTGAGGAGTTACCGATGTCGACCCTACGGGCTCGACTCGCTAAATTTGAAGAACCTCCACCTTCTCCGGCCACCTCTTCCGGGCCACGTAAAAAGAAACGTCGCTCCCAAAGGCCGCCGGAACTCGACGCTACAGCTGAGTGCTCGCCGGAACCTCTCCCGCGAGCCTCGCTCTCTCCTTCCCCCCCACCCTTCTCCGACGCGCAGCGGCCGGCCTCTGCCCGCACTGCCGTCGTTCTGGGGGAGGATGCAGATGATGCCGCTGACAGCTGCTCTCTGCTCGCGTCTGACAGCGAGGAGTGGTCGGGCTCTCACCGCTCCGCCCCCTCGACTTTGGAGTCTACCAGATCCCGCGCTAGTGTCGACGCGGAGCTTCTCCGCCTCCTCACTCAAGCGGTCGAGAGAATGGGACTGGATTGGTCCCCACCCAAGGAGCCGGAGCCCAATCGTCTCGACGGATGCTTTCTACCTAGCCGCCGCCCTGCGCCTGCCTCTAGGTCAGCACCCTTCCTGCCTGAGCTCCACGCTGAGCTCTCTAAATCCTGGAACGCTCCGTTCTCCACCAGACTCCGCTCGCCAGTCTCCTCGGCTCTCTCCCAAGTGGACGGAGCCGCCGAGAACGGCTATAACGGTATCCCCGCCGTTGAGGAAGCTGTGGCAACGCACCTTTGCCCGCCGTCTGCTAGATGGCGCTCAAAGTCTGCCCTGCCGTCTAAAGCCTGCAGGACCACCTCAGCTCTCGCCGGCCGCGCTTTCGCCGCCTCCGGCCAGACTGCTTCCGCCCTTGCACTCAATGGCCATTCTTCAGATCCTTCAAGCCGACCTCCTCCGTGAACTGGACGAGAAGGGCTCGGATCAGTCTGCCTTAACTGATCTGCGCAGCGCTACGGATCTTGCGCTCCGCGCTACCAAGACCGCTGCTCAAGCCATCGGCAGATCCATGGCCGCGCTCACCGTCATCAGACAGACATCTATGGTTGACGCTCGCGGACATGAGTGAGTCAGAGCGCGCTGTATTTCTGAACGCACCACTCTCGCCCACCGGCCTCTTTGGCCCTGCGGTCAGCGGAATTGTGGATCGTTTCTCTGAAGTACAGAAGGCGTCGCAGGCGATGAACCTCTTCCTGCCCCGCCGATCGAGCCCAGCCACAGGCCGCCCTCAAACTCAGCCTCCTGTGCACAGCTCTAATCAGCGCTCTTCCCGGCCTCCCAGCGCTTCGCAGCGACGCCAGGGCAGTTGCCCTAGGTCGCACTCGACCAGCCGTCACAGCCTCAAGCCGCAGGGACATTAAGTGTAGAAAAAGTGCCCACTCCCGTGTGCTCACTGCCTCACACAGACGAGGTTCCCATGGCAACGCGTCCAGAGCGCTATCTCTTAAAGCGGACACATTCCGCTCGAGCATCAAGTGTAGAAAATGTGCCCACAGCTTTGTGCTCACACCTGCCCACTACCCGCTCTGCCAGACAGGTTGCAAACCTCATAAAGCTCCCAAACACTGGCCGTGTCATAAGTGCAAATTCCGCGCCAGCTCACGAGCACGCGCACCCACTTTCAGACACCATAATCCCCACGCCGCTCTCGCGCCTGGGATATTTGACAGCAGTTCACGCTCCATCGTCCGAGATCGAGCTACTAAAATCTGCACAGTCGGCCAGCCCTGTTCTTCTGCCCTCGTGTCCGAGCATCGGCGGCGCGTGCGCCGCCCCATCCTCTCTGATACAGGTTCCCCATCCCGCGCAACGCGGCGATCTGAACCCAGAGACCATTCGACCCCTAGCCATGCATGCAAAAGCATGGGAGGCTATTCAGGGCGCGTCAGAATGGGTGCTCAACACCATAAGACACGGCTATTCGCTCCAATTTGCTCGTCGCCCTCCGCGCTTTCTAGCGCAGACGGAAACGAAAGTGAGTTTGGAAACAGCGCATCTGCTTCAAGCAGAAATAGCGAAGCTGCTGCGAAAAGGGGCCATAGAACAGGTTCATCCTTCCCTGAGCGAGTCAGGCTTTTACAGCCGTTACTTCCTCGTTCCCAAGAAGGACGGAGCATTAAGACCTATTTTAGACCTGAGACATCTGAACAAGGCTCTCATGAGACGGCCGTTCAAGATGATTACAACCAGACAGATCCTTGCGCAGATCCGCCCAGGAGACTGGTTTATCTCTCTCGATCTGAAAGACGCGTATTTCCAGATCCAGATAACTCCCCGTCACAGGCCATTCTTGAGATTCGCCTTCGACGGTCGAGCTTATCAATACACAGTCCTGCCGTTCGGCCTGTCTTTAGCACCCCGTACATTTACGAAATGCATGGACACGGCTCTCGCTCCCCTGAGGAGTCAGGGAATGCGAATTCTGAACTATCTGGACGACTGGCTCGTTCTAGCGCAGTCAGAGACAGAACTTGTGTCTCACAGAACAGCGCTTCTCGGCCATCTGGAAGGTCTGGGTCTAGCGGTCAACTGGACCAAGAGCTCGCTCTCGCCCCGGCAGTCGATTTCCTTTCTCGGAATAGAACTGGACTCGGTGGCGATGACGGCCAGATTGTCGGAGCAGCGCGCGCGCCGCATCCAGCGCCTCGCTGTATCCTTCAAGGAAGGCAACCGGGTTCCCCTGAAAGCATTTCAGTGCATCCTGGGGCATATGGCCTCAGCTGCAGCAGTGCTTCAGCTGGGTTTACTGCGCATGCGCCCGCTTCAACGCTGGCTGAGAGCGCGCGTATCCCATCGAGCCTGGGCGACCGGCGGCTCGCTAATCAGAGTGACTCAGGTCTGTGTCTCAGCCCTGCAGCCCTGGCTTGCAGCCGAATTGTATCACACTGGAGTGACTATGGGAGTGGTTTCACACCGGAAAGTTGTCTCAACAGACGCGTCCAACCTAGGTTGGGGAGCGCTCTTCGAAGGCAGACCGGTCTATGGCCACTGGTCAGACCAGGAGAATCTCCTACACATAAACTGTCTAGAGATGCTCGCGGTCGAGAAAGCGCTCATGCACTTCCTCCCATTCCTCCATGGTCACCATGTTCTAGTCCGCACGGACAACACTTCAGTTGTGGCCTATGTGAACCGCCAGGGCGGTGTCAGATCAAAGCAACTCTGCGCCCTGACGGAACGCCTCCTCGTATGGGCTCAGCACTCTCTGCGCTCTCTGAGAGCATCGCATGTGCCTGGCCATCTGAACGAGGGCCCCGACAGACTGTCCAGGGACAACGTTCCCCCTTGGGAGTGGTCTCTTCACCCCCAAACAGTCCAGTCGCTGTGGCGCCGCTTTGGCAGAGCGAAAGTCGACCTCTTTGCGTCAAAAGACAACGCACACTGCCCAGTATTCTTTTCAAAGAGCGAGGACGCGCTGGCCCAGACATGGCCCAGCGGCCCGCTATATGCGTTTCCACCGGTCTCTCTGCTGCCTCAGGTCATCGAGAGAGTCAGGAAAGCGCGCCACACAGTGCTCCTCATAGCCCCGTTCTGGGAGAACCAAGCTTGGTTCCCGGAACTCATACAATTGGCAGACTCAGCCCCCTGGCCGATTCCGGTGCGGAGAGACCTTCTCTCTCAAGCCCGCGGCTCGATTTGGCATCCCCACCCAGAGCACTGGTCTCTGCATGCGTGGAGCCTCAACAATTACATGCTGATCTACCAGAAGGGGTAATGAACACGATCATACAATCTAGAGCCCCCTCCACGAGGCGGCTCTACACGTCTAAATGGTCGGTGTTTAACAAATGGTGCACTAACAGAGGGCTCAATCCACAGACATGTGGGGTCTCGCAAGTATTGTGCTTCCTTCAAGAGCTACTGGACGCGGGCAGGTCCCCCTCCACGCACGCTGCGTGCCTCGAGTTCGGACCCAATGACTCTAAAGTTATTCTCAGACCGAGGCATGGGTACGTCCCCAAAATTTTGGGCACTCCCTTCAGAGCGCAGGTCATTTCCCTTTCAGCCCTGCCGAATGCTGGCTGCGAGGCAGATAGTAATCTCCTCTGCCCAGTTAGGGCGCTGAGAAGCTATATTTCACGCTCCGCCACCTTCAGGCGTTCAGAGCAGCTCTTTGTTTCGTTTGGTGGGCGCACCAAGGGTCTCGCCGCCTCGAAACACACCCTATCCAGATGGATAGTTGACGCTATCGCAGCTGCTTACGCATCTAAAAACCTGCAGTGCCCTTTGGGCATTCGGGCGCACTCCACCAGAGGCATGGCCTCATCGTGGGCGTGGTCCAGTGGGATTCCCATTCATGACATTTGTGCAGCGGCAGGCTGGGCCTCCCCCTCCACATTTGTTAGGTTTTACAACCTGGAAGTTCCCGCTTTGCAGGCCAAAGTGTTATCAGTCTAAGTCTCGCGTAAGCCAGCCCACTGTCTGTGCGCGGGCTATGTTGCTGATTTAGCTCTACTGGTTGAGCTCACTATGTGGGAAGTGTCAGTTGGACCGGCTGTGTCGCTCCCTACCCCATATTATGTGCTTGTGTACTGTGGTATCTTGGCCGCCCAGCTCCGCTTCGCGTTCCCTGGGCTCCCCATGGGATTCATTCAGGATGCTGGGCGCGCGCACGGCGTTGACAAGGGTGTTCCCGCAGCGTAAGCTAGCTTACGCAATACGAGAGAACCTCTCGTAAGAGTACGTACTCGGTTACTAACGTAACCTCTGTTCTCTCTAGAGAGGGAACGAGTATTGCGTAACCCGCCGTGCTCTCGCCACGAGCTCATTTCGCTTCATGCGACAGAAACCAGCGAAGCAGCCTCTGTACCTTGCTTATATACGCTAAGCCACACCCCTAATTACGGGCTGTGACGCATTAAGCGCGCCAAGCGCGCTCATTGGACGTGACGTCACGCGCAAGGCTCAGCCATAGGCTGCTGCAGTTGCCGCAGAGCAGCCAATGGGCACGCGATTCGCCTGCCCTAGGTCTGCAGGCTGCCGCACTGCGTTGACAAGATTAAAAAAAATTAAGGATAATTTTTGGCTTCAGTATTTCGAGAAAGGAGACTTTCCCGCAGCGTAAGCTAGCTTACGCAATACTCGTTCCCTCTCTAGAGAGAACAGAGGTTACGTTAGTAACCGAGTACGTTTTCTGTTACGAACTGCTCCGAGACACGAGGGTAGAGGATCCAAATGCAGCTTTATTTAAAAGGGTTATCCAGAATCGTAGGGTCAAGCACAGGAAGACAGTCCAAATAAACAAAACAAAACAAAGCAGGCAGGGGTCAGGGGCACAAGAGTAATCCACGGGACAGGCAAGAAATCCAAAAAAAATAAACAAGAGACAAGAAAACCAGGAAAAACGCTCAGAAGTGCAGTGCAACAACATACAAAACTTTGCCGTGAGTAATGGGGTGAACCAGGCTATATGGGGTGAACTAAACAAGATAATGAGTTACAGGTGAATGTGATAATGAGTGCTGATGAGTCCAGGCAGAGAATGATGGGAGATGTAGTAGTGAGTGAACATGATAGTCTGGTGTGGAGTGCCCTTGAAAGCCACCAGAGGGCACTCCACACCAGACTATCATATCCAGCTGGTGACCGTTACATTAACATATGAGCAGAAATTGTTGAACAAAAGCTTATTTGATGTGGCAGTAGTCTATTTTACAGTAAAAATTATAATCTATCCAAAACTAGTCAACGAAATGTTGTCTTTCATATTTCGTCTGTAACATGTCGTTTTTTATGATATATTAGGGCATATAAATGTTAATTTGCAGTTTAATACATTGCTTATACAAAGACATTTTATTTCAACATATTTCAGTCAATTTTTACTCATCTCAGTATAGCAATATAGTCTGGTAAAAGCTGTTCATTCATTCACACACAGAAACGCGATTTAAATTTAAACAGTCTTTTTGCAGTTTACATACACTATTCCATATCGCGATTAGAACAAAGCACTTAAGAATAAAGCACTTACTATTCCTCAGCTGGATCCGTTGCTCCTCGAAATGAAAATAAACCAGCACTTCTGAGGTAAATTTTCCAGGATTATTATTTTCCTGCATAAATATCTAAACTTTATTAAATCAAGACACATTTACTGAAGAAGAAGCAAATCACTGAAGAAGATCACTGAAGATATTAACTCTTGTTTTCTGAGAAATGTGTCAAAATTAAGTGAGTGAGTTTGAGGGTTAAATATTAATATCATAGTAGATCAGAGCATTAAGAGGGTTTCACTGATGTGTGTGTGTGTGTATGTGTGTGTGTGTGTGCATTTGTGTGTGTGTGTGTGTGTGTGTGTGTGTGTGTGTGTGCGAGTGTGTTTGCACGCATGTGTGTGTGTGTGTTTGTTTGTTTGTATTATTATTCCTCACAGCGTCGCAACGTAAAGTACACTAATCTGATTAAACTTGATGTGTTTTATCGAGCTGATGTGTGCGTTCACAGGTTTGCATGTATTGCCTCAGATCATTTCCGTTTGAATAGTGCACGCTCTCCATGGGCTTGGTCACATTAGCAGATAACGAGCTGTATTGAGAACGCCTGACATCTCTCTCTTTTCATACAGATTACATAAACTGAGAATATTTATTTTAGTTTTGAATTAGATCATTTAAAACCAGACAATTAAATGATTATAAAGATATGTAGCTCATGCCTGGGTGACTAGTATTCGCTGAGTTTTGTTTAAGTAGAGAGAATTGCTCCAAAAAAAAAAGTTCACGGTGATGGAGAGCCAGACAGGACACCGTTAATTTTCTTTTATTTTTCAAAAGCACAATGTTTTGTTCGTTTGTAAGTGGACACATAAAAAAGTAGACATTTAACAGTTTATTTTTTCATATTTCTTAAGTCTGTCTGTATGACCAAAAGTATTTTAAGTCTATTTTGCTGCTATGTGAAAAAAAAAAAAAACAAGCAAAACGCGCCGGCGCGCCTGACTCCAGAGGGTTATGCCCATAGATATCATATAAAAAACGATGTCTTACGGCAGACTCACTTTCGGCATCACCGGCGGCCATCTTACCACAGGGAAGCTGTGAATTAAGGTGAGTGATCAGCACGCACACAAATCCTCTTATCTCGCTGAAATCTTGACGGATTTACAAACGGTTTGGTTTCTTACTAACGTTATTAACGTGGCTATAATTCTTTCATATGGAAGTCCATTGTTATAATTATTCTTATGTATGCAGTGTCATAACTACATCTCTGATGTTTATAACAAACCAAACCGTTTGAAAATCGGTTGAAAATTTAGCAAGTTATGGTTATTTACGAGTACATGCACCATGTTACGAGTGAGTGAGCACCCTGTGGTAAGATGGCCGCCGTGTGCGGACACCGACCTCCATTGACCAGTAGCGCGCACGAGACATCTAGCCTTTATTATATGATATCTATGGTTATGCCACTATGCCACCATCGTAATACCAGAACATCCTCCTTAACACAGGTAACATAGTGACTTATGGGAAATGTAGTTAATGAACAGCACAACCAAAATACATAATGTGTTTATGGTTATCTGTCCCTTAAGAGAGTCGTCTTGTAATAATGTTCGGTTGTAATTTATTTGTGGAAAACGTGGGTGGGTTTTATAAACAAGTTTGAGTTCACTCTTAATTCAATGGTGTATAATTTCATTAGTCTGCCAAATACCTAGTTGTGCTGTCACAAAACTGGAATCTCCAACTTCGATACGATACCTTAATAAATATCGATATTTGAAACAATTTTCGATACCACAGGGGAAAATGCCATATATAACACCATAAAGATAATTTGTTATCTCTTTTGATAATTTGGGTAACTTTGTTGTAATAGCTTACACGCAGCACTGGGAGGCTTTATTTAAATTGTTATATGTTAATTGTATTTAAACTACATTTAGAAAAAAAAAGACAAGTAAACAGTCAATACAAAAATAAATAGCATACGATAGCACAAATAAATACACTAGAATAAGAGACAAATGAAATAAACATGACTAAGTTTTTCAGGTGGGTCTATATATTCAGGTAAGAAATACTACAGAAATTAGAGTAATTAAATGTAAAATAACACTGGACAGTTTTTGTTGTAAAAATGAAATACAGATTAATGCTTACAATCAAAGTTACAAAAGTTAATCAGTCAAGAGCAGTGAGTGATTTTCTCTTTGTCTTTTGTTCATTGATTACCTTAACAGACAGCAGCAGGTTTATTAGACTGCTGTCACTTTAAGAGTTTATGCACAGATCCAATATACTGCGTTTATACATGCATTTTCTCTCAACTATTTACATTTAAAAACTGACTTACTTGAATACTCTGCAAGACAAGCATGTTGACATAATTTTGTAAGTATTTGACCGTTTAAGCACAATAAGCCACGAAAAATAAGTCAATTTGGTATTCGCGAGCTGTTTAAGATGCAGCTTTATGAGAGAGCCACTTATATAGATCAGTGATGCGTGCGCTTTAAAGGAGAACTCCGGTCAATTTTAACATTGAGCTATTTTTTTTGTACATTTGGAGTGCTGTCAGTACAGAGAACAACGACAAAAATCGGTGTTGCCTACACCGTGTTATCCTCGTTTTAAAATTTGCACCCTGTTGACTTCAATAGGGCAAGTATTAAACCTGCTTTTAGCCTCTTAACATCCTTGATGTGTCATTACAAGTGCACAGGTCATGTGAGTGATTCCTTCTGAGTGAACACGGTGAATCTGACTGCAGTAGATGTGAAAGATATGAATAAAAATGAAGTTAATTCATTAAAATTGCCCCATTGAAGTCAAGGGTGACAATTTTAAAAAGAGGATAGCACGGTGTAGGCAACACCGATTTTTGTCGTTGTTCTCTGTACTGACAGCCCTCCAAATTTACAAAAAAATGAGCTCAATGTTAAAATTGACCGGAGTTCTCCTTTAACCTGTGGGAATTACTAAAATTATGCACAATACATGCATTATTCAACCGAAGCAAATCAGACGAGTGAATGAGAGGAGGTGGGTGTGTGTCAATTCGTCGTCAGAGAAAAGAGAAAGCAAGATAGCACAGCTGGTATCGGTGTAACGATACTGCCACAAAAGAGTATTAAAACTGTTTCAGATATTTCAGGTTGAAACATCGAAATATCAATATTTTTGACTAACATCTAGGTAAAGGTTATGTCTTATTAGTTTGGGGGAAGGGGGTGAAGAGAGAGAGCAGAGGCAAATGTGTAAAGGTATGTGTGTTAAAGGGCATCAATGTACGTGTCAGAGAATCACGATTGTTAAATTTACTTTGATTATAGCGCAAAAGAATGGAAAGTAGTTTATTCAGCAGATTGCTGTTTAATTTGATTGGTTTTCCGAGTTTGTGTTGGCCCAACATGATCTCATGAGAATTCGTGTGTATTTTTACATAAAGTGTAGTTCTACCAGAAAGACTCGGGAGATAAAATGATATAACAAGAGTAACTTTATTAATAGCTCAGCAAGCATAGTCTTTGGCGTAGGCCCCGTCCTTAGCAAGCAATGCGAGGGTAACGGAATCTGCAAATCCCGCCTGAAGATGAAGGCAGGGGCGCAGCCGACCCCCTGGAGGTAAAGGAAGGGACCATCCTGGTGGTGGTGGGGAGGATGGAGGGAAAGGACCATCTTGGAGGTGGTTGGGGAGGATGGAGGTAATTGGCGCCGTCAGTATCTGCGAACTCAGACGGATGTAAGTACCATTCTTTTATACTGAGAGTGTTAACACATGATTGGTTAGAAGTGAGTTAATTCATGATGCGCTGATTGAGTCTTCCTGGCAGAACTTAACGCTAAGCTTACATTTCTACCATACGTACATTTATTTACGTTTTATACACACAGAAACGTATAATAATGACGTATTTACAGCACTAAAACGTATAACATTTACGTATTGACGGCACAAAAACGTAATTTATTTACATATACAACTCTACCGACGTACAAATTTGTACGTATTCCTATTTATGCATATTAAAATCTTGCCATTAATGTTTTGACTATTGCATTCAATTGTCTTTTCAATTAAATTTTCAGTTGCATTTATTAATGCAGTTTACTAATTTTATATTGTTTAGTTTATTTACCGTGAGACACAAAAGGCGTTTTCTCCTATAGACCCATAATACACTAAAACACAACATAAATTCACAAAAGACATCAATTTGATTAGCTTGATGTAATCCAAATCTTTAGAATCCATGTGTTGTTTGCAAGAAACAGATCAGCCTTTCCTCGGTTAGTGCTGCTGACGTTTGCCACTGGCTCGGATGTCTCTAGTCTAGTGGTTTAACATGAGATATAAATCGTCTTGTGTAGCCTATATCTAACGGGCGATTTATTATTTATTTATTTTATTTGTCTCATTAATCTATAATTTGTTCCCTGGCAAAACGTTAAGCTGAGGGCAAAGTGAAGTTTCATAGCTTTATTTAGTCTATTTAACTTTAACGTTGTAGCCTAGAGAGCTGACTTATGTTTGACTGAATCGTTTGCTTTATTATTGTATAGCTTCTTATACCTTTTAGGCTACTTATACTTTTATAATGGCTATTATTGATCATTAAAACTGACATTTAACAAAAAAGGTTATGTCATTTTATTTTATATATTTAAAACATATCAAATATTTTATTATACATGTTGCCTACATTCTCTTCACTGTATGTACATAAAATAAAATGACACAACCCTGTCTCTTTTTGCTAAATGTTAGTTTTAATGATCAATATTATAATGTTTTTTATTTATCATATTTTTAAAATGAAAACAAAAAGAGTCAGGGTTGTGTTTTATATTTCGTGTTGTTATAAATATATGCCGTGAAGATAATCAATTGCGTTGCCTGAAACACATTTGTGTGGCCATTATGTTTAAGATTTTTTTAAATGAAAATGAAAAGAGGCAGAGTGGTGGTTTATAACATATTTTGTTTTATTTGTAGCCTAGATATACATAAAGAGATAACCGGAGTAGCCAGAGCGAGCTGAGTGACGCTATCAAGAACGCCGCTGTTCCATTTCAGAATAATCGGACTTGCGTCCGGCCCGTCCTCGGGAGTTCGTTCTCCTGAGTCGAACTTGTCAAGTCCGAACTACCAAGGACTCAAGTCCGAACTTTGCGTACTTGGTATTGAGAAACGGCTATTGGCTCTCGCATGCTTCGTCACAGATTGCGACATGCCGTGTTTAAGTTGGTGTACTACATTTGAAATGGAGAAGCGTGCGCGCCTTCACAGAGCGAACAGCGAACCGAAACCAGATTAACATTTTCATGGACTGATAACTTAAATTCTGCTCTGTAACGTTACATCATACAAAACTATTATATACTGCCATAGAGGACTGTGACACATCGTCATGTGAATGACTTTTGGTACCGGTTTTGACTTTTTCTCAATAAATAAATTATTGTGATTAAACGTGTCTGTCTGTTGTTTTTCTTTATAATTGTAGCCTACGCAGTTTTAAGAAATGGTTATGGTTAGGTTTAGGGGTAGGGGTAGGATTAGTGGCTCAAACTATCTTTTAATGCTATATTGTTAATAAAACCGCCATTTCCCTACACATATCTGTCCATTACATTTTATCCTTTTAATATTGTCTATAAAATGGGAATGTTTAGGTGTGGGAGTAGGGTTAAGGGATCTTACATTTAGGGTAGAGTGGGGGAAAACACCCCTCTGGGGTAAAACGCCCCCCACCTGTTTTTCCCAAAATGATCACTAAAAGTAGTCGAGATACATTTTTACTGTTGCTATGCACTACGTTGATAACGGGGATATACAAATCTCTATGGAGAAGCTGACACCAGCGACATATTTTAAGAGAAGAGGATTACAGGGTAAATGCTATAATTTTCAGATATTAGTAAACAAGTGTTTAATACAATATTGTTCTGCAGGATATCGCAGTGATGTATGATAGATGAATAGTGAAGTCTGTAGTTTGAGATCATATGGTATTTATAAGGAATATAATTATATTTAAAAAATTTAACATTTTTTTAAAAAGTCATAGCTTGTGGGGTAAAACAGCCCCCTACGCTGAGGGGTAAAACACCCCCCTGGGGGCATAGTTTCTCTCTATCATAATTACTATAATAAAATATTTATGTCTATCAAATCCTTTGTTTTACACTTAATGCAGTATAACTAGGTGGTAAAATCTAAATATTTGAACAAAACATGAAAAAATTACCTCAAGTGAGCATTAACTAGCTAGCTTGCTAGCAAAGTTAGCTCACTGATGGAAGGTAGTTAAATTTGGCTATTTTGGACATTGCTGAAATAAATATTAATATATATACATGTAGATACATTAATTGCCTTTTACTTTTAGAGATTAAAAACTGTTGTCTGTTAATTTTGCTGTTGATCTATGAAGCAAACTGGTTGGTAAGAAAGGGGGCATTTTACCCCACCTTGGGGGGCGTTTTACCCCACCACTGGGGCAAAACGCCCCCTTTGTACAAAAATATTTTCAGTGAAAATACTAATTAATTATGAAGGCTGAGCAATTTTAATATTTGGTGAATAACTCCTGCCATAGTCACTCAAAACCGGGATGGCAATTCTAGTCACATTTATGTTTTGTTTCACTGTAACGTCACACTTTCCTTAAGGGGGGCGTTTTCCCCCACTCTACCCTATAATCTATAAAATGGCAAAAGGGAAATTATACAGATATCTTTATAATATGAAATATTCGTAAATAGTTTACGTTTTTTAGCTGTAAAATAGTAAATGTTACGTTTAAACGTTGTAGATACGTCCATATTATACGTTTCAGCATATATCCGAACATACAAAAAAGTATGTTTTCTATCTTTGAAAATTACGTATTAATACCTATGTATTAACAAAGAGACCAGGCTGGTTGACCGGAAGAGAAAAGATGCAACATCTTTCAGTTTGTCACCTACCCTTGTGTGAGTTCCAGACGAGTTAGCTAGCTATAAAAACAGTTCTGTGTTCCATGTCATCTATGTAACGTGGTTTAGGTTTTCCCCTGATCTTCTCACCTTGGTTCATCTGTGGATTATATTAAAGTGACAACTACTGGTTAACTAAAGTTATATATAGCATGGGTAAAAGAGTAAACTGAACATTTCTATTGTGTCGTTAATTCACATTGACATTAAATGCACAGTTATAGTTAACATTGTTTATTTTCACATTGGGGAAATTGTGTAGTAGTGTGTCAGAGCTTTTAAGAGAGGTCCCTTTTAATTAGTCAAGAGACTGTAAAGTGCCCGCCAGTGTCAGTTTTGACAGCAATTTTTGATTTAGTCTTAAGAGGTGTTCACACCAAAAACGATGACTATAAAGATAACTATAATGATAAATATATTTGCGTCCACACCAATGAACGATTGCGAAAGCTAAAATGTTCTACATTCTAAATTCTAATCTGGAATGGATTCTGATTGGCTGTCAGTGTTTTATCGTTCAACAGCTGGGGAAAAAAAAAAATCGTTCCAAAAGTAATCCCAACCATATCGTTTCTCTATATCATTATCGTTATAACATGTGAACTCTGCTTTTCTTTAATATTGAGAACGATTTTTAGAACTATATCTTTATCGTCCTTGGTGTGAACAGGCCTTTAGTCTTCATTTTCAGACGAAAATGCTTATTAGTCTTAGTCACATTTTAATAATTTTTGTCTAGTTTAGTCGACGAAAAGTCATTGCATTGTCAACTTTAAAGGGCACCTATTATGCCCCTTTTCACAAGATGTAAAATAAGTCTCTGATGTCCCCAGAGTGTGTATGTTAAAGGGCACCTATTATGCAAAATTCACTTTTACATGGTGTTTGAACATAAATGTGTGTTGGCAGTGTGTGAGCAAAACCACCCTAGAATGATAAAAATCCACCCAGTGGTTTTTTTACAATCTCAATAAATCATAAGCACTGTCTCAGAATGAGCTGTTCTCAGATTCGGTGCAATGTGACGTAGAATTGCACAAGCCCCTCCCACGACTCCTTGGTTGACACTGCAGTTTGAGCCTAGACCCGCCCTGAGTGAGCTGGACACAGAGTCTTCCAGTGTTTCGACGCTTGAGCCGCTGTAGACAAAAATGTCTCCTAAGCGATTGAGGTGTTTTGTTGTTGGATGTAAGAATGAACATAGCAGTCTTCATTTACTCCCGTTGTTACTCGATGATGGATCTGTACTGTTTGTGATCCAGCTTACGGTCTTCAGAGCGACAGGACTAACGTTACTGACCACGGCAGAAATGAAAGTGAGAGCGCGCACTTTATGACAGCTCATCCAGTCATGGATATACAGTTTACCGGTTGATTTAGCACCCACTGAAAAGGTGTGTATATATTTGTTTACTGTTAGTTGTAACGAGTGTTTTGTGTACTTCGCTGTGTATGTTGATGATAATGAAAGGGAGAGAGAGAGAGTTTATGAATAAGACTCTAATGCGCACTGCTTTTACTGTGTTTTTTCAGCTCTTACTGTGATTCTCTGGAGTAAAACTAACGCTTCATCTTTTGTGTGATGTACAATACACTTCACTGAACTCATCAGTATATTTTGGTCATCATTCGGACGGGGTTTGCTACAGCAGGCTTGTATTAATAGTGGATAAAAGCAGATGACAAATAAGTTATAACCATAATTAAACTAAACTATACCTGTTCTATCTCCATACAGCATATATTCTCTGGCTCTGTGGGCATTATTGTCCGACTCCGAGTCGAAATGAACACCGCAACTGAGAGTTTCTGTTCTGATATTATCAGATGAGATTGTCCTGGCTCTTAGCGCGAGCTCGTGAAGCTCCGCCCCCTGGGCCGGCAGCAGCAATTAATTTGCATTTAAAGGGCACACACTAAAACAGCGCGTTTTTCTGAGCCCCAAAAAATGACAATTTAAACATGCTGTAAAAAATTATCTGTTGGGTATTTTGAGCTAAAACTTCTCATACATACTCTGGGGACATCAGAGACTTATTTTACATCTTGTGAAAAGAGTCATAATAGGTGCCCTTTAAGTTTTAGCTCAAAATACCCAACAGATAAATTGTCAGTTTTTGGGGCTCAGAAAACCGCACCATTTTAGTGTGTTTCCCTTTAAATGCAAATTAACTGCTGCTGCCGGCCCAGGGGGCGGAGCCTCACAAGCTCGTGCTAAGAGCCAGGTCAATCTCATCTGATAATATCAAAACAGAAACTCTCAGTAGCGGTGTTCATTTCGACTCGGAGTCGAACAATAATGCCCACAGAGCTGGAGAATATATGCTGTATGGAGATAGAACAGGTATAGTTTAGTTTAATTACGGTTATTTGTCATCTGCTTTTATCCACTATTAATACAAGCCTGCTGTAGCAGACCCCGTCCGAATGATGACCAAAATATACTGACGAGTTCAATAAAGTTTATTGATGATTAAGATGAAGCGTTAGTTTTACTCCAGAAAATCACTGTAAGAGCCGAATAAACAGAGTATAAATATAAGTGCGCATTAAAGTCTTATCCATAAACTCTCTCTCTCTCCCTTTCATTATCATCAACATACACAGCGAAATACACAAAACACTCGTTACAACTAACAGTAAACAAATATATACACACCTTTTCAGTGGGTGCTAAATCAACTGGTAAACTGTATATCCATGACTGGATGAGCTGTCATAAAGTGCGCGCTCTCACTTTCATTTCTGCCGTGGTCAGTAACGTTAGTCCTGTCACTCCGGAGACCGTAAGCTGGATCACGAACAGTTGTACAGATCCATCCTCGAGTAACAACGAGAGTAAATGAAGACTGCTCAGTTCATTCTTACATCCAACAACAAAACACCTCAATCACTTAGGAGACATTCTTGTCTACAGCTGCTCCAGCGTGGAAACTATAGAGAGCCTAAGTCCCTCCCCTTCCGGTGGAACACCATGGGACCTTAATTCGGAAAAATATTGTATGGTAGTCAATGGCGAGAGACAACAAATATTTTGATCTTGTTTGAATTGTGCCCTGAATTACACATATGATGTTTGTCAATTTAAAAGATACATTTTAAATGTTTGATGTAAAACTGTTGAGGTATAAGACTGTGAAAATGCGTAATTACAAAGACTACAAACCCAAAAGGCGCACATGTGACGTCATACCTTTTCTCTCAATGAATGAAGCTAACTTTACTGAAGCTAACGTCTGTCATTTTTTCTATAGTCTTACGTTATAATCGTAACGTTACGCCGTCATGCCTGAGTGTTTTGTACCGGACTGCACACATACGAGCAACGGATGGAGAGGTACATAGTGCGAGACGAGAGATGTAGATCATTGAGCAATTTTCAAATAAAACTAAATGTTACTCTTCTGTTTTATGACAAACTGCGACTTTCTTGACTTTCATAATTATCTTTTAAATTGACAAACATCATATGTGTAATTCAGGGCACTGTTCAGACGGAATAAAAAGATAAGTTATCTCTCGCCATTGACTACCATACATATTTTTTCCGACATAAGGTCCCATGAGCCGGAAGCGGAGGGGAGGGACTTAGGCTCTCTATGGCGGACTGTGTCCAGTTCACTCAGGGCGGGTCTATGCTCAAACTGCAGTGTTAATCAACAGTCGTGGGAGGGGCCTGTGCAAAGTGACGTCACATTGCCCCGAATCTGAGAACAGCTCGAACAGCTCGGTCTGAGACAGTGCTTATGATTTATGGGGATTTTAAAAAAAGCACTTGATGGATTTTTATCCATCTTTATGTATTTTCGCGCGGTGATTATGTCCATTTTGTAGCCAAAGAAACCAAATAACAGTTTTCACTTAACGTTACATTCCTAAAGTTGGATTAATTTACATGTCCAGAAGAAAACAGACAACTTCGCCATTGTTTTTAAAATGTTTCACCAGCATTAGCATCTTCCATCTGGAAAAAGCCACACCGATGTTAATCCGGGATTTCTGCAGTCAGCTGCCTCGACTTCGTCTGGCTATATCATGTTTGCTTTTCTTTGCCGACGAAGATTGACGCTCTGTCGGCTCTTGTGCAAAATAATACGTGTGGTCCTCTATTTTTTTAAATTTCACTCCTAACTTTACTTCTACTACTTCATTGTGCGTATTCAACATAGTGACGCTGCAAGTTGCCTCTAAAAACACCAACGAAGAAGAAGAAAAACAACAGAGTGACAAAACGCGCTCTTCCTGTAGGGAAGTTTGTCCGTTTAGGGCTATTGTAGAAACATGGCGGCGCAAAATGGTGACTTAGTGTGTAATGGGACCCGCGGTGTATGTAGATAGAAATGGCTCATTCTGAGGTAATAAAAACATAACAGTTCATTTTGTAAGGTCTTTATACACCACTCAAAACATAGTTATGTATATTATAATGGATTTCGGACAATAGATCCTCATAAATTTTACACACTGCACCTTTGAATCGATCTCTATGCACAGTCTGTGTCTATATTTGTTCTTCATGCTAGTAAGTGCTAAATCCCCACTTTTACAAAGGTATATTGTCGAGAATAGCACTAATGTAGCACAATTTGCTGGTTTGTGTGGATGCAGTCAGTTTTGCCTGCAAAAGATAAGGTAATTTGATTGGATGGTGTGTATTTATGGCATTTTAAGATTGAGTAGAATTAAATGAATGGCAAAAATCCGCAATCTGTTTTCAGTTTGAGAACCACTGCTGGAAATCAGCCTGCACTTTGATTGTAGATTTAGTTGCACTAATCAGCGCAAGCGGCTCATGACAAAACACAGACTGACTGATGACACCTTCATTTAAGTAGAAAATCTCAAATGAATATCGCTGAACTCCCTGTCGAAGCCACTACCCATTTTACCTGTTTTTACTTGATTTCACAACGATCACATGGGAGAGGTTAGAGCTTTCTCTTCAGTGTTTCCACAGGACTAAGTTCAGTTCAGCTAAGACATGAAAGGTTTTTAAAACAGTTAAAACCACAAATGTTAACCTAGTTTTTCCCTTTGGCAGTTCCAGAAGTTGTGAAGCTGAATCTGGTTCTGTGTGGGAGTGACAGAAGATTAAAATCCTTCATATCAAACCTGATCCTGAACCAGGGAGACAGAAGATCAGAGCTCAGCTCAGGGTGTGTGAGGAGAGACGTGAAGCTTCATGGACGTCTGGTGTCTCTGGTGGAGCTTCCAGCTCTGTTCAACACTCAGATCTCAGAGGAGGAAGTGATGCGTCAGACGCTCCGCTGTGTGTCTCTCTGTGATCCTGGAGTTCATGTGTTCATCCTCATCATTCCTGATGCTCCACTTAATAATGAAGACAGAGCAGAAATGGAGAAGATCCAGAAGATATTCAGCTCAAGAATCAACAAACACACCATGATCCTCATATCCCAGAATTCAGAAGACAGGACAGCAGAACTAAATGAAGAAACACAGTCTGTCATTGAGAGTTTTGGAGGACGACATCATTTCATTAAACCCGACACACAAGTGTCCATGTTAATGGAGAAACTAAAGCAGATGGTGGAGGAAAATAGTGGAGTTTGTTTCTCCACAGAGACATTGTTGGATGTACAGATGGAAAAACTGCAGAAATTTGAAGAAATGAAGACAAAAATCCATTCATTAGAGACGTGGTTTCAGTCACAAGGTAATGATCAGAAAATCAGAATTTTCATGATCGCAAAAGTCTACACAGATTAGTGAGATAAATAAGTAACATCAGGCAGAGTTCAGAAGAAGAAATATGATTAGCACATGATGCTTCAGTATAAATTATACGTAATAATCTCTGTTGACCTGTATGATTAAAAACATCAGTTGAAATTCATTGTATTGTTTTTAATTTTTATTTGATCTATCTTTAGATTCCAGAGAAAGAGCAGATGAAGTGAGGATTGTGCTGCTGGGAAAAACTGGAGTTGGGAAGAGTGCAACTGGAAACACCATCTTAGGAAGAGAAGCATTTATATCAGACACATGTCAAAAGTCTATTACTAAAGATTGTCAGAAAGAGACTGCTGAAATCAACGGCCGACGCGTTACTGTGATCGACACTCCAGGACTGTTTGATACTGAACTTACTAATGAGGCGATCCAGAGAGAAATCAGCAACTGCATCTCCATGATCCTGCCTGGACCACACGTGCTTCTCTTACTGATACCAGTGGGACGATTCACTCAAGAAGAAGCAACAGCAGTGAAGATCATTCAAGAGACGTTTGGTGAAAACTCTTTAAAGTACACCATGGTGCTCTTCACCAGAGGAGACGATCTGAAGAAGAAAACCATTGAACAGTGGCTTGGAAAACCTGGATGTCCTTTGATGAAGCTGATTGAAGCGTGTGGAAACAGATTCCATGTGTTCAATAATAATCAGCCTGAAGACCGAACACAGGTGTCTGATCTACTGCAGAAGATAGACCACATGGTGAAAGCAAACGGAGACAGTTACTACTCATGTAAGATGTTCAGAGAGATGGAAAGAGGAATACAAGAACAACAGATGAAGATCCTGATGGAGGAAGTGGAAAAACTGAACCGAGAAAGAGATGAACTGATGAACAAACATGAAGAAGAGAAAAAAAGGATGAAGATGAGGACGGAGGAAGAAATACAAAATCAAAGAAAGAGAAGAGAAGAAGAATTTAGAGAAAGAGAAGAACGATACAAAAGAGACATTAAAGAAAGAGAGGAACAAAAGAGAAAGATACAAGATGAGCTGAAGAGAGAACAAGATGAATGGGAGAGACAGAAACAAGAGGAAAAACAAAGAAGACAAGAAGAGGATGAGAGAAGGAGAAAGATAGAACAGGAAACATGGGATGAATATTATCAGAGACTTAAACGAGAGATAGAAAGAAGAGACACAGAGAGAGAGACTCTTCAGTCCAAACATGAAGAAGAGAAAGAGAGAATGAAGATGAAGATGGAGGAAGAAAGACAGAATCATGATAAAGAGAGAAAGAGAAGAGAAGAAGAAAATATGGAAAGAGAAAAACAATACAAAAGAGACATTAAAGACATAGAGGATCAAGAGAGAAAGATGCGAGAGGAAATGAAGGAAGAACGAGAGGAAAGGGAGAGACAGAAACAAGAGGAAAGACAAAGAAGAGAGGAAACACATAATACAGACACACACCCTGAAGGTCAGAATTATAAATATGAGCAATGGAGGCTGTGAAAATAAATCTGCATAGTCATTTTGATCTTTCATAGAAAGAAAAAAAAAGAAAAAAAAATGTATTTAATCTATCTATCTATCTATCTATCTATCTATCTATCTATCTATCTATCTATCTATCTATCTATCTATCATAAACACAGTGAAAAATTCAGGGAAGAGACCAACACATTATTTAATGGGGTGGTAAGAGACCTAGAGAATGGATCGGGTTTATGACCCAAAAAAACCTGTCATGTGTGGACTTATGGTGCGTTCAAGTCATCTCGTATAGATCGTATTTACGAGTTGAATGCACATGAACGCCACCACAATGTCGTAAATACCAGTGGGGAGCTCGGGATTTTCTTTAAGCCCCGATCTGTACGAGTTGGGGGCGTGTCAGTGAGAAACATGGCGGAATCAATGAATGCAACGTCTGTAGTTGAGCAAAGTGATAGTAAAATATATCACAATACTTACAGGTATAGCAGTGACATTGTAAGGCTTTTTCATTTATTACAAAGTAAGCTCTCTGCACAAAATATGATAGCCTACTTGTAATATAACAATTATACTAATTATATAATGATACAGTTAATTTACATTGGCCTCATAAGTTAATTAAAAACATAAAAAGAAAAACACACCCGATGCGCATTCTTTGTTCTTCATTTTCTATAAGCAGAGTTAACAAAACTTGCTATATTTTCGTGTTATTCATTAAAAGAAGGTACACCACCATCTTGCTCCGACGAAACTGACTTGAACGCACCTCACGTCGTCAACACGACTTCCCACCTCGTACGTACGAAATTCCCAGGAGGACTTGAACGCACCATTATTTCCTGTTCTGTGCCATGTTTTGTAGTCCTTTGTAGTTTTTCTTGTTTATTAGTCTTCCCAGGATTCTAATTAGCCACACCCCCTTGTTAGCTTGTTTAGCTTGTTTGTCCCTGTGTATTTATAGCCCTTGTGTTTCACTTGTTACTTTGTCATTTGTTGTACGTGTAATGGTTGTCTCTCTTTGTGATTCCCAAGGTTTTGTTCCTTTGTTCTTTGAGTTCTGTGTTCTCTGTTTTGTGTTAATTTATTAAATCACCCTGCGTTTAGATCCTCGTCTTCGCCTGCCTTTCTCAGCAATGTTACAGAACAACTGACCAAAATATGGATCTAGCAGGAGGTAATCAGGATCCTTTGAAAGTGCTTTGCTCCATTTTTCAGATGTTAGATGAATCCCAGCTTATGGACCTTTTTTTGGAGTGTGCTGGATGAGAACATTGCCCAAATGATGCTGGAGGATTATCCTGGCTGGACCCTGGCCCAATATATAAATCTGGCTCTGCGGTTGTGTGGATCTCCCTTCACCGTGGGCGAAGTGAAGGAGGATTCAACGTTGCATCTGCTGATCCAGAGACTGTTCACGTCACGCCTGCCGAGCCAGTGTCTCCGGACAAGATGGCCGCCGCCACGCCTGAACCTGAGCCCTCAGCAGAGATGGCCGCCATGGTCTCCTGAACTGTTTGGTCCGCCCTGCAGCCCTGAACCGCCAGGTCCACCTGGTCCCCCTGAACAGTCTGCTCCGCCCTGGCTGCCTGAAGGGTCGTTTCCTCCCTGGTTGCTTGAAGGGTCGTCTCCTTCCTGGCCGTCTGCACAGCCTGCTCCGCCCCGGTCGCTTGAAGGGTCGTCTCCTCCCTGGCCGTCTGCACAGCCTGCTCTGCCCTGGCCACCTGAAGGGTCGTCTCCTCCCTGGCCGCCTGAAGGGTCGTCTCCTCCCTGGCCGTCTGCACAGCCTGCTCCGCCCTGGCCACCTGAAGGGTCGTCTCCTCCCTGGCCGCCTGAAGGGTCGTCTCCTCCCTGGCCGTCTGCACAGCCTGCTCCGCCCTGGCCACCTGAAGGGTCGTCTCCTCCCTGGCCGCCTGAAGGGTCGTCTCCTCCCTGGCCGTCTACACAGCCTGCTCCGCCCTGGCTGCCTGAAGGGTCGTTTCCTCCCTGGTTGCTTGGAGGGTCGTCTCCTTCCTAGCCGTCTGCACAGCCTGCTCCGCCCCGGTCGCTTGAAGGGTCGTCTCCTCCCTGGCCGTCTGCACAGCCTGCTCCGCCCTGGCCACCTGAAGGGTCGTCTCCTCCCTGGCCGCCTGAAGGGTCGTCTCCTCCCTGGCCGTCTACACAGCCTGCTCCGCCCTGGCTGCCTGAAGGGTCGTTTCCTCCCTGGTTGCTTGAAGGGTCGTCTCCTTCCTGGCCGTCTGCACAGCCTGCTCCGCCCCGGTCGCTTGAAGGGTCGTCTCCTCCCTGGCCGTCTACGCAGCCTGCTCCGCCCTGGCTACCTGAATGGTCGTCTCCTCCCTGGCCGCCTGAAGGGTCGTCTCGTCCCTGGCCGTCTGCACAGCCTGCTCCGCCCTGGCCACCTGAAGGGTCGTCTCCTCCCTGGCCGCCAGGGGGGGTTGTCATGATTCCTGTCTTGTGTTCCCCTTGTCTTGTGTGGACTTATTTCCTGTTCTGTGCCATGTTTTGTAGTCCTTTGTAGTTTTTCTTGTTTATTAGTCTTCCCAGGATTCTAATTAGCCACACCCCCTTGTTAGCTTGTTTAGCTTGTTTGTCCCTGTGTATTTATAGCCTTTGTGTTTCACTTGTTACTTTGTCATTTGTTGTACGTGTAATGGTTGCCTCTCTCTGTGATTCCCAAGGTTTTGTTCCTTGTTCTTTGAGTTCTGTGGTCTCTGTTTTGTGTTACTTTATTAAATCACCCTGCGTTTAGATCCTCGTCTTCGCCTGCCTTTCTCAGCAATGTTACACATTGGGAACTATTGTGATACACTTTTGCAAGTAGTTTTAATTTTGGGTTTGAGTTTAATACTTTTTGCTCAGAGCGCCAAATTGAATCATTTGTTGTTTATCTTTAAACTTGTCATTTTCAGATGATGAAGATCCAGGATGTTTGAGAATCTTGCTGTTTGGGAGGAGAGCAAATGGAAAGAGCGCCACAGGAAACACTATCCTCGGAACAGATGAGTTTCACAGTGAAACCAGTTCAGATTCTGTGACCACTACTTGTCAGAATGGATTTGGTGAAGTTGTTGGTAAATCAGTAACTGTTGTTGATACTCCAGGACTCCTTGACATTACAGTGTCAAAAGAACAAGTGCAGGAAGAAATGATGAAGTGTGTTTCACTGTCCGCACCTGGACCTCATGTGTTCATCATTGTGTTGAGTTTGGGAAAAATCACTCATGAGAAGCAAGACACTTTAGACATGATAATGAAGATATTTGGCCCAAAAGCAGCAGATTTCAGTATTGTGCTCTTCACTAAAGGAGATGAACTGAAAGAGAAGACAATAGAAGAATATGTAGAGACAAGTGGAAATGATGAACTCAAGAAACTGATCAGAGAATGTGGAAACAGATTCCTGGCTTTTAACAACACAGAAACACAAGACCAGACGCAAGTTACTGAGCTGATAAACATGATAGAAGAGGTGAAGAAGTCTAATGAGGGCCGATACTTCACCACTGAGATGTTTGAGGCAGCGATCTCCATTGAAAAGAGAGGAGAGATGCTAGAAGAGAATAAAAGAAAAAAACAGGCTCAAGTTGAAGAATTAGAAGCCAAATATGACCTGGAAATCAAACGCATGAGAAAGAGACTGGAGGAGAAGAAACTAAAGATAGATGATGAAAGAGTGAGGCTAGAGAACAAGTTCAGAGGACTAGAGGAAACACTGAGGAGAGAGTTTGAGGAGAAAGAAAAATCAGACCAGAAGAAACGAGAGATGGAGGATCAGAAACAATCAGAAGAGGAAGAACAGCGAAGAGCTGAATATGATCAAAGTATAGATGAGATGGAGAGAGAGATTGAAAATCAGAGATTACAGTGTGAAAAACTGCAAAAAGAAAGAGAAGAGGAAAACAAAAAGAGAGAAGAAGAATATAAACAAGCTAAAGAAAAGATGAAAACTGAGCAGGAACACATCATGGCAGAGTTAAGAAGAAAACAGGAGGAGGAAATAAAAAAGAGAGATTTAGAGGAACAAATGAAGGGACGAGAAGAGAAAGAGAGAGAAGAATGGAGGAGAAAAATAAAAGACGCTGAAGATGAAGAAGAGATTCAAGAGGAAATTAAACGACAGCAGAGAGAATGGGAGGAAGAGAAGAAAAGACAAATGAGAGAACGAGAGGAAGAGGAGAGAGAGATAAAAGAGAGACACAAGGAAAAACTGAGAGAAAAACTAGAAGAACTGGAGAATATTAGAGAGAAATTTGAAACTGAAAGAGAAGAAGAACAACAGATGATAGAGAAGGAGAGAGATAAACATATAAGAGAGAGAGAAGATAAAGAGAGAGAATATGAAGAACAGAGAAATGAAATGAAAAGACGTTATGAGCAGCTGGAGCAAGAGAGAAAAGAGGAGTGGGAGAGAAAAAAACGAGAAGACAAAGAGAGACAAGGGGAGAAGAGAAAGAGATGGGAGAAAATTATGGAAGATCTGAAACGAGAGCAAGAAGAGATCTGGATACGAGAAAGAGAGGAGAGAGAAAGAATAGAAAGAGAAGAAAAAGAGTGTGAAGAAATAAATCTGAAACATGAAGAGGAAATAAAGAAGATGAAGAAGAAACATGAAGAGGAAGCCAGAAAACAAGAAGAACTGAATAAATTCAGTAAGAGAAAAGAGCAGCATGTTCAGGAGTTCAAGGAGAAAATTGAAAAACAATATGAACTGAAAAAGAAACTAGAAAAACGGTGTCTTGTCATGTGAAACAGTTTTAAACATTATTGATGAGCCTAAAAATTGGCTCTTGTATTTTGTTGTATGTGTGAAGGGGTTTTCTGTATTTCTCTTATTCTCGATTCCCTTAATCAGGGCTCTTCCCATCTGCTCCTGTAACCCTGCACTTACACCTGATGCTCATTAAAGTCCCCCTGCAGTAATATTATCCCTTAAAAGTAATCTTTGATAATCAAAATGACATATTTAAACGTTTTTTTCCTGCGACAAAAATTCTTTATGCCTTAAAATATCTTGAATGTAACTCGACACCCTTTGCCTCATTTAGAATACTTGGAATATGCAATTGAGCCCTGCCTCCACTCACTCACATCAGCTCAGATTACCTGATTCACTCGCTCAACTTTACTGTAGTAACTTTACTGTTTCTGGCAAAACATGGCAATGGAGAAGCGGTTGCTATAGTTATGAAATCTCATACATAAAGGACCACTTACTTTTCAACAAGTTAAACATTTACTAAACTATTCACAACTTTCCCGAACTCAGACCTTTCCCATGATCGCTATGGCAACGTAGAACAAGCCAGTAACGAACTTCCGGTTTACGTTAGCCTAAAGATACTGCTATCAGAGAGCCTCAACAAGCCCAAACAACTTGCTTGGGTAATGACGAGTAGAGCTTAGATCGGGCCCAAAAAAAATCAAGCCCGACCCTACCTGAGCCCGGCCTGGCGCATTAACTGTAATTATGAGCCCGATTTAGACCCAACCATTTTCAATACTGGGCCGTTATAACGAGGGGCGGCGCAAGATAATTTTTTAACATGTGCTGAGGGGGTGCTATATATTATATATAAATACTTTTAACACCCCTTACCAGTCAGGGATCACTGGTGATCCCAGATTATTTTAGTTCAAAATATGTTTGAGCTTATATATCTCAATATTAATAACAGTCTGGTTAATTTTGAGTCTTGAACTATAAACTCTCAAGTGTTGGCTTTCTAAATGTATGTGTGTTATGTTTCTATTCAGAATTACTTATGAGCAGTAACCTTTTTATTTTGGGCATTTCATGTATGCAGCACTTGCCAAAATTGGGGGTGATGGGGAAGGGGTTAATAAATAAGCAAAAATTGGCCACTTAATATTTAATATTCAATTATTTTAATGATCACAATTAAAGTATTTTAAATTGAACAAGCACAACATTCGGCATTCAATCAAATATTATTAAAGATTTATTATTATTAATAATGTTATTTCAACACAATATCTCATTATTTCGACATCATATGTGTGCCGAGAGTGCGTGCAACAAGCAAGATGTGCATTTGTAAATCCGGTGACACACGTGCATTGATTTTTATTAATAAACTAGTCTTTTCTGTCAGTGTCTGCTGCAAAGATGAAGTTGACGATCGCATCTCCGTTGTGAACGCGCCTATAGCCTCGAGAGAAATGCACATCTTGGATTACATAATCAGAGAGTAGCCTATTTCTTTTCATTTTGAATTGTTTCGTTTAAAGACATTTAAAGCTTTCTTTAGATAGGCTATATTTCTCATGTCTGAGTTTCGGTTAATTTATGATGAGATGCGCTCCTGTTCACGTGCAATGCCAGTGACCGCGGCGCGCCAGCGCCTCCATGTCATGATTTATATTGTCTGCTATATTGCTTCTTATTTATTAAATCCAGGCAATTGGTTGATGAAACTCCACTCTATGTCTCCCGACGCATCCTATCATGGTGTTCACTTTTCATAATCAACATAGATGGGAAAAATAACATTATAATATTTGAACAAATATGAAACTAAATGCTCGTATTTAATGGCTACAACAAATATAGTAGGCCTACATACTCTCTATTTGTACAAATTGCTGCACATTCAAGTTAATTCTCGAATTAATTTTCAAATTATTGAAAACAATAATTAAAAAAATATATACAGTTGTACTGCAGTTTTTTCTAAGTACAAGAAACACTCTTTCTGCGTAGAGGGTCCGTTTATGTTGGAAACAGGTCCCATTCATAAAATCCTTCAGTTTTCGCATGTTATTTGTGCACCCGACAACGGTACACGTTGAGCCACAAGGAGCCATTGCTTATCTGTCAGCATTATTACCTGTCACCCGTTTGTACCGCGACGCGAGTATCCCTTGTGTGCTAGCTTCATTAAGCGTTAGGCTAAACCGGAACTGAGATACCGTCAAAAGGAAGTATTGAGTGTCATGGCGACGCCCATTAAGACTCGCAGGAAAGTTGTGAATACAACTGTACAATATTTGAATTATGAAGATTATTAAAGGTGGTCTGATGGATGACACAGAGTAGGACTGGGACACTAAATCAATGCATCGCGATTCTTCAAACGATTCATGGATCAATTCTGAGATTTACAGTATGCATTGCGATTCCCTCTCCAATTAATTCTGAGCTACGTTTTTAACAGCAGATGGCGCTGTGTGCTTTAGAAAACAGCCACACTCTGATTGATTCCAATTCCTTATGGTGTGTTCACATCAAAAGCGAAGCGTATATTCACATCGTTACTCGCTCCAGATTACTCGCGGGATGTTTCTTGTTTTCGAGTCACTCACGTGAATAAAAACATTGCACGATTAGGAGTGTCTTCACGCGCATCATCATCATCATCATCATCATCAACAACAACATTTCTTTCTGCCATTTTTTACATCATCAACCATTACTTTTTACATTACCATTACATTACCAATCACCCTTGCTGTTTGTTATGAATTTGAATGTTCATTTATAGGCTATTGACAACTTTGACTAAATTTGTTTACGACGCCGCCGTTGTTTATGCTCACTGGGAAACGCAAAGCTAAAGTTATCATGCTATTATTGCGTCCTTGTATGGAAGCTATAGTTATAACCTCAGGTGGCGAAACGATTTTAAGATAATGTTTTTCTTTTTCTGCATTCTGTTCTGCAATATATAAAACCATTTAGGCTATCTAACTTGGCAACATTACACATTACTTGAAGTATCAGTATTTGTAGTGACTACTTTGACTTTCCTTTATGCCGGAAGGGAGGGAAGGAGGGAGGAGACGGGATGAGGAGGAGGGAGCTAGCCTCAGTTTTGTTTGACAACAATTCGAATGTCAACAAGAAGTTATGTCTCCCGGCATCGCTTAGAGCACCTTTAACTGACTGGCTTGCTCGACAACGCGTAATGCGAATTTTACCCTTAAGTTGAAATTTTTCAACTTAGGCAGAAAACACGATTGAGGCTAATATCGAGCGTTTGCGGCAAACGCGTCGCCAAATTTGCATCATTAGCGCAATTTGCATCTATTCGCTTCTTTGCATTGACTTTGTTTTTAATCTACTCGCACAAATAATTAAATTTGCATTTGGTGTGAACATGCCATTACACACACTGCTTGAATCTTCCATAAAATAATCTTTCATAAAGTTCAAAAACGTTGAAGCAAATTACAAGGGTATTCACAGTTATTCAATTTAATCATATAATCACTTACTAGCCTATACATTTTAACGATTTAATAATTTTTTATATTACTTATTTTTCTAGCTTTTGCGATATTTGCTATTGTCGTTTAATCTTATGATTGTGTGGCACTGGCATTAAGGTATGTTGGTCTTCATAAGAGATAAGAGAACGTCTCCCTTTCAAGTTTTTTCATCATCACAGGACGATGTTGTGAAGCAATAATTTTCTGTAGCTTTTGCTTTGCTATAATAACACAATGTGTATCACAACATGAACGAATGAACTAGTCTCTGTTTCCTCTTTATCTTATTGAAGGGCTAGGGTCCCTTATAAGACAATGCAATTTGCTAGACCTGTTTCCTGATTTGCTGTCAGAGGCAAAGAACTGGAAACAATAAACTATCTGCTTGCCTAATACCCATATACTATATAAAGATCGAGAGACTAAAGGCCCGTTCACACCAAGGACGATAACTATAAAGATAACGATAAAGATATAGTTCTAAAAATCGGTCTCCATATTAAAGAATAGCAGAGTTCACACCACAACTATAATAACTATAAAGATATGAGGAACGATATTGTTGCGATCACTTTCAGAAAAAAATGTTTTCCAGCTGTTGAACAATAAAACACATGACAGCCAATCAGAACACTCATATTTAAAGGGCTCACGCATTTAAAAAGGCAGATGACATTGTGGAGAAGTTAATCGCCGAGGTCCAGAAAAACCCACTTTTTGACAGATCAAGCCTGTTTTCAAGAAAATGGACATTGAAAACAATCGTTCAAACCCTCTGAATAAACGATGAGAAGTAGACCTACCTCAGGTGTCCAGCGCTCATTTCCACAACATTGTAGTTCCTTTGAAGTCGCGGTGAAAAAGACTAGGTGTTGTTTTTATTCCACTATACTGACTACGTCAGCTAAATTCACTGTTAGATTATTAGCGCGACTACGCCAGCTTCACTCGAAACATAGCATGCTGAGGACATCTGCTGGTTAAAGCCTGTAAGTGCAGCAAAAACATGTTCAATGACGTCATACACACTGTTGCACACGAGCTTAGAATAAACAGACCGTTATCTTCCGTTTGTGTGGACGCAAATATAGTTATCTTTATAGTTATCGTTCTTGGTGTGAACGGCCTTTAGACTCTCTTTGCTGCTTATTTTCTTCTTTCTCTCTACTGATCGACAATAAAGAACATTTATATTCAACACCTCAGGCTTTTGTCTATTCCTTAACACATGGAAAGAGTTTATATTTATTTATTTAAACAGTCCCATTGAGAAACAATACACCTTCTACCAAAGGAGTCTTAGTCAAGATGACCAGCAAAACATTTTCAACAAATTAATTTCCTACCATATTGGAGAGAAAAGATGAAGCATATTGTTCGGCCAGTTTTGGATGTTTCAAGCAAAGAACTCTTCTCATATTTTTGCATAATGATGCATTTAAAAGTTGATGGCCAAACATATCTTTTTAAAAGTTCACATTGTTGTTGCAGATTAAATATAATATGGATAACATTAAATAGTCTCTTTTTTTATCAGATTAATTGTTTATTAGTCACTTAAACCCCTTCATCTAAACCTCTCTCACCGTTGGTCACGCACATCTGCCATGTTTGTAGTTTTTAAACTCTTTACACGTGTTTGTAGTTCTGAACCGAATCCTCCAAAGCACAGTGGGTTGTGTGCAATATTAGCCTTTATAGTGAGCACGGATCCACACTTCCAAAATCTACCAGAAATAGTAGATCATCCGGCTATTATCATCACACATTATTCTTATCTCACATACTATTTAGGATGGATAGTATGGACATTGAGAAATGATGTGATGCGCAAAGCATATTATGAGGAAATTAAAGTGCTTTTTGACCTTGGATGCATGTAAAACTATAGTAGGAGACTCAAAACTCAATGAGGAGCCTTTAAAATAGCATAGCATTCTGAATGGCCGGTACCTTAAAAAGTTAGTAGCCAAATTGGCCGGTGAGTGAAAAAGTAAATTTCAATCCCTGAATACTACTTTACTTCAGAATAACATTACAAATCAAAAGGAAATCCAAAGAGTTCTCTTACGAGAGGTTCTCTCGTATTGCGTAAGCTAGCTTACGCTGCGGGAAAGTCTCCTTTCACGAGATACTGAAGCCAAAAATTATCCTAATTTTTTAAAACTTGTCAACGCAGTGCGGCAGCCTGCAGACCTAGGGCAAGCGAATCGCGTGCCCATTGGCTGCTCTGCGGCAACTGCAGCAGCCTATGGCTGAGCCTTGCGCGTGACGTCACGTCCAATGAGCGCGCTTGGCGCGCTTAGTGCATCACAGCCCGTCATTAGGGGTGTGGCTTAGAGTATATAAGCAAGGAACAGAGGCTGCTTCGCTGATTTCTGTCTCTTCAGCGAAGCTCTTCGCATCGCTGATCTCCGAGGAAGCCGCCGTTGAATCCAGCGACCAGCACGCCGAGGATCTCAGCCTGAGGACGCCGGCCGCTCGCCGCCTTCAGCCTTCCCTGCCTGCTGCGCCATCCGGCACATATATCCTTTTCTGCTCTGTGTTGTGTGTGTGTGTGTCCGCCGCGACACACTTGCATCTAAAAGAGCGCGAGGCGTTGTTTCAAATGCCTCGCACATCCTGTGGCTCGTGCAGAGCCTCGCTCAGCGACGGAGACCGCCACGTGCTGTGCGCTCTCTGCCTGGGTTTTGACCACGCTGTTCGCGCTCTCTCCGAGGGCGGCTGCGAACAGTGTGAGGAGTTACCGATGTCGACCCTACGGGCTCGACTCGCTAAATGCGAAGAAACTCCATCTTCTCCGGCCGCTTCTTCCGGGCCACGAAAGAAGAAACGTCGCTCTCAAAGGCCGCCGGAACTGGACGCTACAGCTGAGCGCTCGCCGGAACCTCTCCCGCGAGCCTCGCTCTCTCCTTCCCCCCCACCCTTCTCCGACGCGCAGCGGCCGGCCACTGCCCGCACTGCCGTCGCCCTGGGGGATGATGCAGATGATGCCGCTGACAGCTGCTCTCTGCTCGCGTCTGACAGCGAGGAGTGGTCGGGCTCTCACCGCTCCGCCCCCTCTACTCTGGAGTCTTCTCGAACCCGCGCTAGTGTTGACGCAGAGCTTCTCCGCCTCCTCACTTTAGCGGTCGAGAGAATGGGACTGGATTGGTCCCCACCTAAGGAGCCGGAGCCCAATCGCCTTGACGGGTTTTTTCTGCCTAGCCGCCGCCCTGCGCCTGCCTCTAGGTCAGCACCCTTCCTGCCTGAGCTCCACGCCGAGCTCTCTAAGTCCTGGAACGCTCCGTTCTCCACCAGACTCCGCTCGCCAGTCTCCTCGGCTCTCTCCCAGGTGGACGGAGCCGCCGAGAACGGCTATAACGGCATCCCCGCCGTTGAGGATGCTGTGGCAACGCACCTTTGCCCGCCGTCTGCTAGATGGCGCTCAAAGTCTGCCCTGCCGTCTAAAGCCTGCAGGACCACCTCAGCTCTCGCCGGCCGCGCTTTCGCCGCCTCCGGCCAGGCTGCTTCCGCCCTGCACTCAATGGCTATTCTTCAGATCCTTTAAGCCGACCTCCTCCGTGAACTGGACGAGAAGGGCTCGGATCAGTCTGCCTTAACCGATCTCCGCAGCGCTACGGATCTCGCGCTGCGCGCTACCAAGACCGCTGCTCAAGCCATCGGCAGATCCATGGCCGCGCTCACCGTCATCGACAGACATCTATGGTTGACGCTCGCGGACATGAGTGAGTCAGAGCGCGCTGTGTTTCTGAACGCACCACTCTCGCCCACCGGCCTCTTTGGCCCTGCGGTCAGCGGAATTGTGGATCGGTTCTCTGAGGTACAGAAGGCGTCGCAGGCGATGGACCTCTTCCTGCCCCGCCGTTCGAGCTCAGCCACAGGCCGCCCTCAAACTCAGCCTCCTGTGCGCAGCTCTAACCAGCGCTCTTCCAGGCCCCCCAGCGCTTCGCAGCGACGCCAGGGCAATCGCCCCAGGTCGCGCTCGACCAGCCGTCACAGACCGCCGCCCCCACGGGGCCCGCGGTCCAAGATCGCGTTGAAGCCCGAGCCCGCGAAGTCCTCCTAGCATCCGCAAGGAGGAAAAGATGGTTGAGTCCCGCTACGGCCGGACCGCCATCAAAACGCACAGCTCTGTCAGTCCCCTATGTTCAGGCTACTGCAGCAGCACACACCGCAGCCAACGAGCCAGTATTAACACTCGCTCGCCTGCACACAAACGCCGTTTTCACGGCGACCCAGATAAATCTCAAAAAGAGTATAAGTGCTTTAAGTGTAGAAAATGTGCCCACACCCATGTGCTCACTGCTTCACACAAGTACAATCCCCATGGTAACGCGCCCAGAGCGCTCTCTCATAAAGCGGCCTCACACCGCTCGAGTACTAAATGTAGTAAAAGTGCCCACACTTCCGTGCTCACAACTACTCGCTGCTCGCTCTGTCACTCAGTTACCTCAAATTGCTACGGCTCAAGCCGCAGGGGTATTAAGTGTAGAAAAAGTGCCCACTCCCGTGTGCTCACTGCCTCACACAGACCAGGTTCCCATGGCAACGCGTCCAGAGCGCTATCTCTTAAAGCGGAAACTTTCCGCTCGAGCATCAAGTGTAGGAAATGTGCCCACAGCCCTGTGCTCACACCTGCCCACTGCCCGCTCTGCCAGACAGGTTGCAAACTTCATAAAGCCCCCAAACACTGGCCGTGTCATAAGTGCATATCCCGCGCCAGCTCACGAGCACGCGCGCCCACTTTCAGACACCATAATCCCCACGCCGCCCTCGCGCCTGGGTTGTTTGACAGCAGTTCACGCTCCATCGTCCGAGATCGAGCTACTAAATTCGCGCGCGCCGCCCCGTCTTCTCTGATACAGGTTCCCCATCCCGCGCAACGCGGCGATCTGAACCCAGAGACCATTCGACCCCTAGCTATGCATGCAAAAGCATGGGAGGCTATTCAGGGCGCGTCAGAATGGGTGCTCAACACCATAAGACACGGTTATTCGCTCCAATTTGCTCGTCGCCCTCCGCGCTTTCTAGCGCAGACGGAAACGAAAGTGAGTTTGGAAACAGCACATCTGCTTCAAGCAGAGATAACAAAGCTGCTGCGAAAAGGGGCCATAGAACAGGTGCATCCTTCCCTGAGCGAGTCAGGCTTTTACAGCCGTTACTTCCTCGTTCCCAAGAAGGACGGAGCATTAAGACCTATTTTAGATCTGAGACATCTGAACAAAGCCCTCATGAGACGGCCGTTCAGGATGATTACAACCAGACAGATCCTCGCGCAAATTCGCCCAGGAGACTGGTTTATCTCTCTCGATCTGAAAGACGCTTATTTCCAGATCCAGATAACTCCCCGTCACAGGCCATTTTTGAGATTCGCCTTCGACGGTCGAGCTTATCAATACACAGTCCTGCCGTTCGGCCTGTCTTTAGCACCCCGTACATTTACGAAATGCATGGACACGGCTCTCGCTCCCCTGAGGAGTCAGGGAATGCGAATTCTGAACTACTTGGACGATTGGCTCGTTCTAGCGCAGTCAGAGACAGAACTTGTGTCTCACAGAACAGCGCTACTCGACCACCTGGAGGTTTTGGGTCTAGCGGTCAACTGGACCAAGAGCTCGCTCTCGCCCCGGCAGTCGATTTCCTTTCTCGGAATAGAACTGGACTCGGTGGCGATGACGGCCAGATTGACGGAGCAGCGCGCGCGCCGCATCCAGCGCCTCGCTGCATCCTTCAAAGAAGGCAACCGGGTTCCCCTGAAGGCATTTCAGCGCATTCTGGGGCATATGGCCTCAGCTGCAGCAGTGCTTCAGCTGGGTTTACTGCGCATGCACCCGCTTCAACGCTGGCTGAGAACGCGCGTATCCCATCGAGCCTGGGCGACCGGCGGCTCGCTAATCAGAGTGACTCAGGTCTGTGTCTCAGCCCTGCAGCCCTGGCTAGCAGCCGAATGGTATCACACGGGAGTGAATATGGGAGTGGTTTCACACCGGAAAGTTGTCTCTACAGACGCGTCCAACCTAGGTTGGGGAGCGCTCTTCGAAGGCAGACCGGTCTTTGGCCACTGGTCAGACCAGGAGAATCTCCTACACATAAACTGTCTAGAGATGCTCGCGGTCGAGAAAGCGCTCATGCACTTCCTCCCTTTCCTCCTTGGTCACCATGTTCTAGTCCGCACGGACAACACTTCAGTAGTGGCCTATGTGAACCGCCAGGGCGGTGTCAGATCAAAGCAACTCTGCGCCCTGACGGAACGCCTCCTCGTATGGGCTCAGCACTCTCTGCGCTCTCTGAGAGCATCGCATGTGCCTGGCCATCTGAACGAGGGCCCCGACAGACTGTCCAGGGACAACGTTCCCCCTGGGGAGTGGTCTCTACACCCCCAAACAGTCCAGTCGCTGTGGCGCCGCTTTGGCAGAGCGAAAGTCGACCTCTTTGCGTCAAAAGACAACGCACACTGCCCAGCGTTCTTTTCAAAGAGCGAGGACGCGCTGGCCCAGTCTTGGCCCAGCGGCCCGCTATATGCGTTTCCACCGGTCTCTCTGCTGCCTCAGGTCATCGAGAGAGTCAGGAAAGCGCGCCACACAGTGCTCCTCATAGCCCCGTTCTGGGAGAACCAAGCTTGGTTCCCGGAACTCATACAATTGGCAGACTCAGCCCCCTGGCCGATTCCGGTGCGGAGAGACCTTCTCTCTCAAGCCCGCGGCTCGATTTGGCATCCCCACCCAGAGCACTGGTCTCTGCATGCGTGGAGCCTCAACAACTACATGCTGATCTACCAGAAGGGGTGATGAACACGATCATACAATCTAGAGCCCCCTCCACGAGGCGGCTCTACACGTCTAAATGGTCTGTGTTTAACAAATGGTGCACTACCAAAGGGCTCAATCCACAGACATGTGGGGTCTCGCAAGTATTGTGTTTCCTTCAAGAGCTACTGGACGTGGGCAGGTCCCCCTCCACGCTCAAAGTCTATGTCGCGGCCATTTCAGCGCTCTCTGTTTCAGAGCCGGGCCGCGCATTAGGAAGGAACGAGTTTGTCATCCGCTTCCTTAGAGGAGCGAGGAGGATGAACCCCCCGCGACCCCCTTCGGTTCCTATGTGGGATCTTTCACTGGTCTTAGACGCACTGAAAGCACATCCCTTTGAACCTTTAGAAACTGTGGATATGAAATACCTCACGCTCAAAACCGTTTTTCTGATAGCACTGTCTTCAGTAAAACGTGTGGGAGACCTTCACGCGTTATCCACTAACGCTGCGTGCCTCGAGTTCGGACCTAATGACTCTAAAGTTATTCTCAGACCGAGGCATGGGTACGTCCCAAAAATTTTGGGCACTCCCTTCAGAGCGCAGGTCATTTCCCTTTCAGCCCTGCCGATTACTGGCTGCGAGGCAGATACTTCACTTGGTCCTCCATTAGTGCAACAAGAGGGGAGACGACAACAACTATTGGCTTTGCATCCCTATTGGTCACCTTAGCTAACTCATTCACCACTAGAACTGCCATGGCAGTCATTTTGACCGTTTTTAATTTTATATCTGCAATAACTTTGTTGAAAAAATAAACAATCCTGCTGGTTCCTGACTTTTCCTAAAAGTGTCTGTATTTTCATTTAAAATGTTTTTCATATAAATTACCTATGTAAATTACACATAAGGCAAAAAAAAAAAAAAAGAACATATTTACCTATTTCGGCCATAAACGGTCATATTGACCGCACTGAATTTCGCGGTATTATTATACCAATATACGCAACAATAAAATGTGGTAAAAAAATACACTAAACATATTCAACAACAAATCATTTAAATGTAATGATATTCAGAACAGAACAAGAATGAAAAAATAACTAAAGCCAAAATGAAATGCTTTATAAGCGAAAGTGAAAGTAAGCGGCGTTGGGCTCACGTAACTCTCTAATTAGAATCAAAATGTTTCAACATTTGCGATGTATTTGGATGTTAAACTATTCTTTATCATAGGCTTTGAACTTCACTCACGTTCCAATATCGACGGAAAAAATCATCCTCTTCACACGCATAAAATGGTACGAATTGTAGCCTAGTAGAACTGAGAAACAGAGCAGTGGAATTTTTATATGTTAGGTTGACTATTTTATTATTATATTTTATTATGGCTATAATGAACAGGCTGCAATGCTGGAATATGGTGTGTGTGTGTGTGTGTGTGTGTGTGTGTGTGTGTCGGCGGGCGCGGGCGCGATCAAACAGTGGAAACATGAAAACATCTCCGTCATTTTGTTCAGGGCATCTACGAATATTATTTATTTATAAATTATAATTAAACTTGTTTAAATGTACAGTTTGGTGTTGTTTTGTTTTTAAAAGACATCCTAATACAATAAATGCATTAATCTCTCAATTGGGGATTTATCATTAAAGATATAGAGTTTTGAATAGCGATCAAAATGACCGCTTGCGGCAGTTCTAGTAGTTATGGAATTCTGGCACTTCTAGTGCTAACGGAGTGAGCTGAAAAATCAAACTTTTCCCGAACCCCGTGGGGAGGAGGGCCACAACATCATGGCCACCAACAAAACTTAGCAAACATTGTTCTTGCTCCGGCTTTAACTTCTGTATATTCGGCAGTTTTGCAACAACGGACCGAATAGCTTTTCTCACATCTTTCTCCGCTGCCATTATTCCAACTCAAACTGACGCACTACGTCAACGTCATCGTTCTCAGCCACTCCCTCTATTCGCTGATTGGTCCTACAAAAAATTGGTTTCTGGAAACCTAAGAATATACAGCAGTCCCAGACGTAGTACTGAAGTAAAATGAAATTGAGCGAAAGTACGTAGGAGGGCGGAGCCAGGCTACAGTCAGGGAGCAACGAGAGTTGCTTTTTATGGAGTTCATGTGTGAAAAACTTGACTCACATGTGTAAGTTGATCCAAACATACTGAGCATGACGATCGCTACTTTCTTAATGTTAGGGAAGTGATGTACGTTGACATCAGTCCAAAACATTGTAGGCCCGTTAGTGCAAAGCTCCTGTGCCATGGTTACAGATGACCGCATGTCAACAAGTTCGAGTGTGAACTTCCCCTCGTCAATGGAAGGAACCACTTGCTTTGCTCTGGCGGATAAGTCCCCTTCTATTGCAACAGTGAATGGGTCTCTGACAAAAACGGCCACCTCTGTGGGCAGAACAAGTCCATCCAATCGACTAGCAAAGTTCATTTTCAACCTCGCAATGAAATCTGTCATCAACATCCGTGATTTGTGCGGGGGATGAGATGCATTTGCGGAGTGTCGGAAAATGCAGCATTCGGCCTGTGCTCAAATCAGTTGCGAAAAGGTCCAGTTTAACTGGGAATGCGCGCATCTGTTCCACAAGGTCGATTACAGTTTTGTCTCTGTAGTGCCAAATTGAGATCATTCAGGTGTTTGAATATGTCGCTCAGATAGCAGGCATCGGCCATGAAGTTGTCGTCCAGTATGCGACTCAAGTGCATTTCTGCCTTTTTTTGCTTGCTGCTGCTGTGGAGGAAAGTTATGATCTCCTCTCTGAGACCACAGAAACGCTCCAGTGCTTTGCCTTTGGACAGCCACCTCACGTTATTATGCAAAAGCAGGTCGTGGTGCTCAGCAGACATTTTTGACAGCAGCATGCGGAACAAGCGGTGTTGGAGGCTTGATGTGGAGCGAATAAAATTAATTGTAGCCATCACGTTGTCCATGGTCGTTTTTAGCGCCCCGCTTAGTTTTGCTTAGTTAAGGAGATCAACTGAGGTGCAACAGTGCCAATGTGCTGCCAAACCATTCACTTTCCCTGTCATGGATGGAGCCCCATCTGTCACAAGCATGCACACACGCATCATATCCAGACCATTGTCTTTAAAAAAGTGGAAATTTTCGCAAAGACTATATCGCCCGTTGTGTGTCCTTCTAACGGCAGTAGGCAGAGCAGCTCCTCTCTGAAGCATTTGCTGTCAAAAAACGGACATACTGTATATACACAACTGAGCAGTATCAGTTTTGTCTGTGGACTCATCTACTGCTATAGACATAGTATCAGCTTTCATCAGGTCTCCTAACAGCGTTTCATACACAAGTTGGAAGTATCTGACAGGGGTACGTTTTTTATAGCAGATGTCACGCTCGTTTTAATTTTATCGTCATTTATCACCTCATCCATGACGGCCAGCATACAGTCCTTCACGGTTTCAGAATCTGTGAATGGCCTTTTCTTTTTTGCCAATATCCAGGAAACACGAAGGGATGCTGCGGTAGCTCTCTCCTGGGCTGTGAATGACCGCACCATGGTAGTACTGCTCCGGCTGTAAGATGCAATCAAACTCTGCACTTTTGCTGCCCTCTCTTGAGATCCCTCGGGAAAATTGGTGCGGAAAGTCTGGTGTTTCTCAATGTGGTGCCTCCGCACATTGTAATCTTTAAATACTGCAACGCACTAGCGTTTGGATGTGGCGGTAAAATAAACAAGTATTTGTCAGTCCAGGCAGGGTTAAAGGGATAGTTCACCCAAAAATTAAAATGCTGTCTTCATTTACTCACCCTCATGTTGTTCCAAACCTGTATGATTTCCTTTCTTCTGCTGAACACAAAAGAAGATATTTTTAAGAAGGTTGGTAATTAAACAGTTGCTGGTCCCCATTGACTTTCAATAGTATTTTTTTTTCCTACTATGGAAGTCAATGGGGACCATCAGTCGTTTGGTTACCAACTTTCTTCAAAATATCTTCTTTTGTGTTCAGCAGAAGAAAGGAAATCATACAGGTTTGGAACAACATGAGGGTGAGTAAATGAGGACAGCATTTTCATTTTTGGGTGATAGATCCCTTTAAACTGACGGTTTTCATTGGCAATTTTACGTTTCAGTGTTGAGAAAGACATATTGATAGTAATCTAGGCTACTACCGGCATGCTCTGCATTGTTTGCATTGTTGCTAGGCTACGTGGTCTGTACTACTGTATGAATTTGCATAGGGATCTGCGTTTCTGGCGGGACCACGGGCTGGGCCATTTGGAGGTTGCTTCCGGGCCGCATGTGGCCGCCAATTGAATAGCCCTGATCTAAGGAATTTTCGACCAGAAATTACTGGGCTAGGGAAGAGATTGCAACTTTCACTGGCTAAATTTGCAATAATGTACACTATAATGTTAAAAACTAATAATAATAATAATATTAACTTACCAAACTTCCAGAAATCCAGCGTTCTGCTTCTCCAGTCACCATCAGTTGTGTTCTGTCAGTGTGATGTGACGTCAGGTGGCGCAATATACAGCAATCCGGATTTATTGTCTGGCATACTACAGCTAGGTTACAGCAAGACTAAATTATACTGTAAAACATTCCTGCTCAATCAAAATGACCCAGAATGCAAAGTAAATTATCGTATTTTCCTGTAATGTAGAAATGGTACTGTAAAAACCTACAGTACTTTTTCAAGCTGCTAAATCTACAGAGACATGTAACAGAGTGTGTGTGTGTGTGGCGGTGTGTGTGTACTTCTCCCAAAATTTATGTTGGGTTAAAGCAATATGTGTCTCACGACAAAAATATTAAAGTTATTACTCACCTCTAGATAAGCCTCTTTATATTCTATAGAGCCAAACATAATAATAGTACCTCAATTCTCGGAGTTAATGCAGTCAAGCGGTCCTCTCAGGTTCATTCCGACGCTGAAATGCTTCTGAAGCGATGTCGTCTCTTCCTCAGTGCCAGAGGAAATCTGAATCACGCGGGAATTCAGCGCTATCTGGATGTGCCGTACTCTTTAGACGTTTCTCAATATGCGTTCTTAGCTGTGTCCCAATGTGAAGGCTGCATCCTTCGAAGGACGCACCATGTGCCTTCGTAGGATTTCCTAACTGTGCAACCAGGTGTTTCTGATCACCGCTCCTGGCGCCAAGCAACGGTGTGAGAGGACAGCTGCCATCCTGATCATTTATTTGATATAATTAAGTAAACAGCTATGGAGCCAGAATTGGCTATTATCTTTTTTCTGTTTTATATTTTACTGGAGGACATGGTGAGGATGTTTCAGCCCCGGCGCTGCTGTCATGTATTTTCGGTTTAGCCCGGTTTGAATATAAAACCCAATTGAATATAAGAAAGTCCAGTATTTCTCGCGCTCATCATTGGCAGCTGTCACAGTTGCCAGGCGACAAGAACAATGCTCCGTAGGCTAGACCGGTCCGAGCGCTTCAGTCGCGCCCTTTGATATGGGACGCTGCTGTAGTTAGAAATAATTTGTTAATATTGTGACAATAAGCCTACATTTTGTTTCTTTAATTTTCGGAACTGTATATTTCGTTAAGTATTCACGTTCAAATGTGAAGTAACCTACTGAAGTACTTTTTTTCCCACACATATGATTTTACATATGATTTTTCAAGTAGAATGCAGTAGTAGCATAAAATAAATACAAAACTAGAATAAAAACCCTGACAAAGAGTTTTTTCCCCTGCAGAATACATACCTCTATTTTTACTCTTGATACTTACATTAGAGTATGCAAGATAATTTTGCTTAACTAAGGTTTTAGTAGTTTTTCCCCAATGCAGTATTAGTAGTTATTAAAAAGTACATTTTTCAGAAAAATACTCTTATTGAAAAAAACAAACAAATAAACCTCAGTGACATGGGAGCCGTCGATTGAATCAGCCCTGCAAACCTGTTGGTAGACAACTTAGTGGATAGTGTAAATATGCAGTCAGACACTCTGAAGACCGTCCCAGATGATGTCCCACCAGCAGGAGGCCTTACCAGGGGCAGCCCATTCCGGTCCAGCAGCACACCAGGGTCTCCCTGCTCAGCTCAAAAGTCTACATCATTTTTTCTTATTTTATGTACTGTAAATGTAATTGTTTATGTTGATTTTGATATGTTTAATGTATGTTGTTCATAGTTGGAAAAACAATGACCAGAACAATTCATTCTCTTTTATTTACACATTTAAAGTTCCATAAAAACAATGTACAGATTTTTTCTTTCCTTTTAAAAAATAAAAGAATATGTAGAAAAAAATATATATTTTTCAATCATTCTCTCAAGAAGAGAAAACAGCCTGTCCATCCTCTCCCTACTCTCCTGTGCTCTCCTCGCCTCTGCCTCCCTCTCTAGTTGCCCTCTGTCCCGCCGTCTTCGTGCTGCTGCTGGTGGTGCTGGTGCTGCTGCCTCTGGCTCTTCCTCACCGTGGGCACCCACTGCTGAATTCGGCCCTGGTCTATCCTCAGGATAGGGCTGTAGTCAAGACCACCTTTGTCGAGTCCAAGACAAGTCCAAGACCGGGACTAGTCGAGTCCAAGTCAAGACCGAGTCCAAAAAGGTTCGAGTCCGAGTCAAGACGGAGTCCAGGACAGGAAAAAAAAAGTCTGCTAAAAATTAAAGCCTATAGAAATTAAATCATTATGTAATAATTAAAAAATGAATGATTTTAATTGTATTTAAAATAATTGACTAATTCAAAGAACAAAGAAAAAAAAAAAATGATTATAGCCTATAAGCCTAAAGGAGCACACACATTCGTTTCGACTGTATGATCAGCCTGTCAATACACGCAATGTCAACCAGTTAAACTGCATGAGGGAGGGTCGAGCCAACACACACACACACACACACACACACACTAGAGATGCGGATAAACCGCGGATCGGACGAATGACGAGACGAAAAATAATATTTTAATTAAATTCGGGTGGGTGGCGGTTGGTAAGAAAAAGAAGGTAAGAAAAAAGTCGGAAAACTTTGCCCATTAATTAGATCATCTAGATGTGCAAGGCAAGCAGGCAAGTTTTCGGTTTGTTATGGACAATTAAAAATGTGAATATTCACGTTGCACTAGCGGTGGACTTTAGGCGAGTTTATTTAAACATTTATTTTTTAAAGAGCCGTTTGCGAGTCAAAACAGCCGGCTCTTTTCAGTGAGCTGAGTCAAACGAGCCGGCTCACGAAAAAGAGCCGAAATGCCCATCGCTAGAATTAGGTGGCCGCTGGCCAGTGTTTCACTTTCCCTCCAATAATATTTTGTTTTAATATCACGGCGACGTATGTGTGCTTACTGGGAACATTATAAAGACACCTGGACTCGGTCGAGACCTAAAGCCATATTTGGCAAGACCAGTGGCCGAGACCGAGACAAGTCCGAGTCCGAATTACAGCGAGTCCGAGACAAGTCCGAGACCATAGAAAAACGGTCTCGAGTCCGGACTCGAGTCCAAGACCGGACTCGAGTACTACAGCCCTACCTCAGGGATTGAGGCAATGAGGACGGGGGGTGCTGCAATGCCTCTGTCCCAACACCTCATCCATGAGGACAAACCAGGGCCAAGTTTCAGCAGTGAGTTTCCCACTCACACCCTCTCCTGTCCCAGGACACTTGCAGTCCTAAGGGCAGAGCAAATTAACCATGGCTTGTTAACAACAGCACAATACATTTCAGCAAAGATGTGTGTATTAACTTTCTTACTTTGTATTTTTTTTTTCTCCTGAATTGCTCTAAAAAAGCTTAACACATGGGTGCAATCTTAAGTGCATTGTTAACACTGCAAAATATGACACATCAAGACATGCATACAAAATACTTAAGAAATCATATTTCTGTATACTCCAATTTGGTTAAAAACACATAGCTTGCATGACATCACTACAAAAACACATAAAAGTGAAACCCCATTGCCTTATCTACTGCTTTTCTTATTGTTTTAGGCTTTATAGGGTGAGTGATATTTCTTATAATACACAAGTGAGATAGACTAGTGCAAATATTACAAATAGGTCGTTAAAACTAATAACGTTATTACGACAAGTTTTGCCTCAAACAACCTGACAAATGAAGCCATGCAATGATGTCGAAGGAGTTAAGATGAAGTTTATAATAAACTTTAACTCTGGTTTCGCTAGTTATTTGAGTAAATGGAAACATAATACTTACATTTAAATTTGAATTTGCCATCCAACATGTTTCATTTACCTTGTTGCACAGACAACCAACACAGATGCTTAGTTTCTACACTAAGTGTTTCTACACTTTTATTCTCCTTTCCCGAACAGTTGTCAGCAGCCATATCACCCTGTAGCCCAAGACTGGTTGCCCACTGAAGCTAAGCAGGGCTGAGCCTGGTTAGTACCTGGATGGGAGACTCCTGAGAAAACCAGGTTGCTGCTGGAAGAGGTGTTAGCGAGGCCAGCAGGGGGTGCTCATCCTGTGGTCTGTGTGGGTCCTAATGCCCCAGTATAGTGACGGGAACACTATACTGTCAAAGAGCACCGTCCTTCGGATGAGAAGTTAAACTGAGGTCCTGACTCTCTGTGGTCATTAAAAATCCCAGGATGTCCTTCGAAAAAGAGTAGGGGTGTAACCCCGGTGTCCTGGCCAAATTTGCCCAGTGGCCTCTGTCCATCATGGCGTCCTAATCATCCCCATATACTGATTGGTTTCATCACGCTCTCTCCTCTCCACCAGTAAGCTGGTGTGTGGTGGGCGTTCTGGCGCAATATGGCTGCCGTCGCATCATCCAGGTGGATGCTGCACATTGGTGGTGGCTGAGGAGATTGCCCCTTCTATGTAAAGCGCTTTGAGTGCCGAGAAAAGCGCTATATAAATGTAATGAATTATTATTATTATTACTTGCACTACTCATCGCATTAGTGCCCCCTAGTGGCACTCATCAGTACATCTTCCTTTTTTTTCTTTTCTTTTTTTTGATATTCCAATGTAACAGTCAAATAATAAAATAAACAAAACTTATTTCAGAAAACTTCCTGTTCTGTTTTTTATTTTTTTATTTTTTTTTATCACAACATTTGAACTATTTAACAATGTCACATATCAACGCTCAACACTCTTCAATAAGTCTTTTGGGCTTAACAATTATTCTCCTTGGCCTCTCTGTTTTTCTGCATTCAGAGATGACGATAGCGTACTATCTGCAAAGCTTTTCCTCGATGAACTCTTCTGCCCAACATCTCTCTCACTGCAATTTTCTTTTGAAGCCAAAGAATTGCTCCCATCATCCACACTGAATTCTGTTTTTGGAATTTTCAGCAAATCCCTCCTATTTCTGCGAAGAGTATTACCTTACTCTGTGAACACTTCGTAAGATCTAGGTGTGATCTCTTTCAGAACTTTTGCTTTTGGTCCCCATTTACCATCACATCTTACTCGCACCAAATCTTTACATTCCAGTGGGCGCAAAGGTTTTGCAGTTTTGTTGTAGGTGACCTCAGAGCTGCATTTCCTTGGCACAGATTGGTCTTTGCTTTGTAGCAAATGTTCAGCTGAGGGTAACTTTGTCCTCAGCTTCCTACCCATCAGTAGTTCTGCTGGAGATTTCCCATCTTCTAAAGGTGTTGACCTGTAGTTCAGGATAGCAAGGTGAGGATCCTCCCCAGCTCCAGCTGCTTTCTTCAGCAGACGTTTCACAATCTACACCGCCTTTTCGGCTAAACCCATTTGACTGTGGGTAATATGGACTTGATGTTATGTGCTCGAATCCATAATGCTTTGTGAACTCTTTGAATGTCAGTCCACTGAATTGAGGTCCATTGTCACTGACTAAAGTGACCGGGATTCCATGTCTCGCTAAAATTGTTTTCAAATGCGAGATCAGATGCTTTGCGGAGGTGTCTGTCAACAACGCAAACTCTGGATAGTTAATCCATGACAACTATATAATCTTTCCCATTCAGTTGGAACAAATCAGCTCCCACTTTCCTCCAAGGCTTGCATGGTTTAAAGTGAGGTAACAAAGAGGTCCTCTTTTTGCTGTTTGTATCGTTGTTGCTGACAAATCTCACAGCGTTGTACACGTGTTTCTACATCTCTATTCATATAGGGCCAATACATTACGTCTCGGGCACGTCGTTTGCATTTTTCGATGCCCATATGACCTTCGTGTACAAGTTCTGTCATTTGTTGTCTCATTGTACTAGGGACTACTATCCTACTTCCTTTCAGAAGGACTCCATCAATGATAGAAAGCTCATCCCTGAAATGCTGATACGGGCTTGGTAGCGTCTCGTCTTCCGGTGAGTTGATTTTACAAATCACTTCTTGCAATATGCTGTCGCTTGCTGTTGCGTCTGCAAACTCCACCCACTTCTATTTGGACACAGGTATCTGGCTAAGAGCATCAGCCACTATCAAAAGTTTACCTGGAGTAAACTCAAACGTCAAATGGTACTTCTGCAGACGCAACAGAAGACGTTGGATGCGTGGTGGTGCATCACCCAGGGCCTTGGTTGATATTGCGATCAGAGGTTTGTGGTCAGTCTCTACCATCACTTCCCTGCCATACACATACTCATGAAACTTCTCGCAGCCGAAAACTACGCCTAATGTCTCTTTTTCAATCTGTGCGTAATTTCTCTCTGCTGCTGTCACTTTGCGTGATGCGTAAGCAATAGGAAACCACTCTGTCCCATGTTTTTGGAGTAATACTGCTCCAAGTCCATCTTTCGATGCATCGGTCGACACTTTGACCGGTTTTTCTGGGTCATAGAATTTCAGCACTGGCTCTTTGATGAGGCTGTTCTTAAGCATTTCCCATTCTCGTGCATGTTGGTACTCCCATTGCCATTCACTCTTTTTCTCAAGCAAACTACGCATTGCTGTTGTGTTGGCAGAAAGTTTGGGTATAAATTTACTCATGTAATTGACTAACCCCAATGCTCTCTGTAACTCTGTTTTGTCTTTAGGTGCTGGCATGTCAACTACAGCTCACGGTCTTTCTGGGTCTGGCTGTATTCCTGCTGCGGATAGCATATCTCCGAGGTAAGTGATCTCAGTCACTCCAAACTCACATTTTTGTCTATTTAGTTTCAGTCCTGACTTCTGTGCTTGTTTTAACACTTAACTGAGTCTTTTGTCATGTTCATTTTGCGTTTTTCCCCATATTATTATGTCGTCCAGAAAAACTCCCACACCTTCCATGCCATCAAACAGCTGTTGCACTGTTCTATGAAATACCTCTGGCGCTGAACAGATACCAAAAGGTAAGCGAAGGAAACAGTGCCGCCTGAAGGGTGTGTTGAAAGTACACAGTTTAGCACTTTCTTCATCCAGGACAATTTGGTAAAATCCTGATGATGCATCGAGTTTGGAGAAATAACGTGCACCAGACATTGTACTTGTTATGTCAGTCTTTGTTGGCAACTTGTAATGCTCTCTTTTGATCCACTTGTTTAAATCTCTTGGATCTATACAAAGTCTGAGATCTTTTCTTCACAATTACCAGAGAATTTACCCACTCTGTTGGTTCCTCTATTTTTCTTATTATATCCTTTTCCATCAAGGATTGCAATTCAGATCTCAGCCTTTCTTTGAGAGCTTCTGGCACCTTTCTGGCTGGATGTATGACTGCTTGAGGATTTTCCTTCAGCTGTATTTTGTGTTTGCCTGGTAAACAGCCCACTCCATCAAACACATCTTGGTATTGTTTAACTATCTCTTTAACAGTAGTTACCATCTCATTCTGTTTCTCAGCTGTGTCACTCTGCGTAACTGCTTTACTGTTGATCACATGAACTGTCTTTATGAGCCCCAAATTTTCACAGGCCTTCAGCCCAAGTATAGGCTGTCTGTTACCCTCTACCAGTACACACATTACATTCACAGTCTGTCCTGTTTTTGCTGTAAGTGTGATCCTACATACCCCTTTTGTGAGAATCGGCTCATCATTGTAAGTTCGTATATTTATCTTTTTGTCTTGAACTTTCAGCTTTTCCTCAATCTGTACAAGTCTTTTATTGGCAGAAGGTTCACCTGTGCGCCGGTGTCCAGTTTAAAGGGTACAGTCACTCCATTGACATCTAGATGAGCTATCCACTCGTCCTTGGTGCTCACTTCATCCACCACAGCCTCCACAAAGAACTGCTCGTCCTCATCGCTGTCACTGGTGTCCTTAGCTACTACTCGAACTTTCTTTTTAGTCAAGCAGCATCTTGCAAAATGATTTTTTCCCCCACACTTGCGACAGTCTTTGCCATAAGCTGGGCATTTCTGCGGTGTATGGTTGGTACCACATCTATTACAATCCTTACTCTCTTTTCGTCTCGGTTTGCAGTGTTTTTCTTTAACAGTTCTCTTTGCGCGTTCATGCACGCCATCCATTGGTGCTGCAGACTCACTTTCCGCGTTGAATGATTTGAGTTGCACGTTCGCTCTCTCTGACAATTGGCAGATGCGAATTGCTTTATCCAAAGTCAATTCAGTCTCTCCGAGTAACTGTCTTCTTACTTTCTTATCCAGAATGCCAATGACTATTTGATCCCTGATCATCGAATCAGACAAACTCTCAAAGTTGCACGATTGGCTTTTCAGACGTAAATCTGTCACGTACTGTTCTATAGTCTCTCCTTCTTTCTGCATCCGATTACAGAAAACATAGCGTTCGTACGTTTTGTTTTTCTTTGGTGTACAATAGTCTTCAAACTTTGTCATAACAACATCGTACTTATCTTTCTCCTCCTCAGAGAACTGGAACGTGTTGTAGACATCTATCGCGGATCGGCCCGCCACCGTGAGAAGCAGTGCAATCTTCCTGCGGTCATTATCCCTCTCCAGCCCCGTCGCTAACAGGTACAGCTCAAAGCTCTGTTTGAAGGATTTCCAGTTTGCATGGACATTTCCACTCAGATTCAGCTTGTTTGGCTGCCAAATGCTATTTACACTCATTTTACAACTATTAATCGATTTCTCCTGGTACCATGTATTAGAGTTCTCAACGGGTCGGGTCGGCCCGACAAACCCGACGGGACCCGCGGGTTCGGACCGGGTCCGGGTCGAAAATATAAGCAAATGACTCGGGTCGGGTAGGACCTCGGGCTTAATCTTTTCCGCTCAGTGAAAAACAAAACAAAACAAACAAAAAAACATTTATTAATCATTGCTGCTGTTCATAAAGAAAGTCTGGCTGCTGCGTGCAACGTGCATCATGGAGAGGGGCGGGGGCAGACCTGACGCCGCTGCGTGCACGCCTTTAGCCTGGAGAAGAAGATGGAGTTGGTGAAAAGTAAACTTGCCGCAGGTGAATTCACCGTCGCTACTACAGGAGTGGGAAAATCAGAGGTCTGGAAAGTTGTTTGTATTGTTAAAAGGCGTGAACATTAAAGGTTGATTTGAATTCCCGTCTGTTGGTCATGATAATACGTGAATGAGAAAAAAAAAGAAAAAAAAAAGTATCGTCGGGCCGCGGGCCGGGTTCGGGCAGATAATTCATGTTGAAGTGTCGGGTTAAATCGGGTCCGGGCTTTAAAAGCCACGGGCCGGTTCGGGTCGGGTAGTAATTTTCAGGCCCGTTGAGAACTCTACCATGTATCATGTACCTTGTTGCACAGACAACCAACACATATGCTTAGTTTCTACACGCCATGTGAGTTCTTTTATTCTCCTTTCCCGAACAGTTGTACTTGCACTACTCATCGCATTAGTGCCCCCTAGTGGTACTCATCAGTACACAACACCGAACTCTAGTCTCGGCCGCCTTTAAAAATAATAAAAAATGCTGTCGTCACCGGCGCGCAATGACTTATGGGGTAGGATAGGGTAGGATAGGTGTCCAAGCTAAGTGTCCATTTTATGTATCCTTCCTTTCACGGGGAAACGAAGGCTGCATTTGGCGTCGCTTTTGAATCAGGGTAGATGACGCAGCCGTCCTTCGAATACGGCCTTCATAGGATACAGAATTGAATTGGGACAGCCTTCATCGCACCGCTATGACGCAATCAGCCTTCAAATACGGCCTTCGGAGGATGCAGCCTTCACATTGGGACACAGCTCTAGTGTATATATCTATGACTTCGCACGACGGTGTAATTTACTTCCGGGTAAAGATAGGATCAGTCAAATGAAATAAAATAAACATACAAATAAATATAACAAATTAAAAAACGATCGGAAATGTAGTCCAATTTTCTAATACTATTATTTGATGACAACAATACATTTGGAAAACAAAATACAGCCATTTCTGCTTTTTTTCTTTTAAACAAAAAGCCAAGCTGCACCCTTTTTTAAATTTCATCTTCCATTCCAAAATAGAATAATGAATGAACGAAAATGTACACGGACCATTTATTTCTGTCAAGTCAATTAATTTGTAAATGAAATTGCACTTCTTCATTAGTTTTTCCAAAAAAACAAAAAACAAGAATTCAGCTTGATTTTTCGTTTTTTGTTCTGAGTTTTTCTTTTCCTTCTTCTTTCTTTCTTCTTCTTCTTCTACACTTGGGCGAGAATTAAACGCCCCTTTCCTCTGATTTGTCAGCCGAAGATTAAACTGTCCCGTCATCATGTCTTCCTCAGTTCTGCACTGCAGAATAAGAGTCCTCCGGTGTGCGGATTCTTAACGCGTTTATTGCAACTACTGTACATTTCATATTTTTTCATCAAACAACTAGACTAACAAATGGTTCGACACAACCCATACTGGGGAATAGACTAGACAGGGCTTTCTTCTGTGTAGATATAAATTCACCTTTGCATCAGCTGGGTATGCAGGGTAAATGACGGCAGTTAACCTACCATGGTCGCCCTCGCCCAGTAATTACATTTTTTTTTTGTTTTTTAAATCAAGATATAAATCAATATAATGAGTTGTAAATTAAAAAATTTTAATACTAATACAAAAAGAAAAGAATAATGCATTGACTATATAATAGGCCTATATAATGTAAACGCATGAACTGTCATTCAGACTGACTATCTAACAACCGGAGAACAACTGAGATATTGCATTAAGAATCCACTCAACGGAGGACTCTTATTCTGCAGTGCAGAACTGAGGAAGAACTGGGCTGCGTTCAGCCCCGACAAAACGTTGCACAACGTTTTTTAAACCGAAACGGTGATGCGTTGAACACACTGTTCTGATGACGCAAGAGTTGCAGCTATGGCAGCTGAGAAGGCCATTCTTTGTGTTCCTTGTGAAGAATTTTCGGAGCCTGATGAAGTCAGTATAAATATGTGTTTAATACTACAAAATATGCCCGATGTTACAGTTACTGCACTTGCCGCCCAGAACAAAAGAGAACATCCCAATCGAGTGAAGGGATTGCTGAAACTGAAATGGAAGCACACATCTTACCTAATTCAGACTAAAACACATCTATTTAGCCTCACATACTGACTTTATTTGTAGTTCATACTGTTTTAATACCCTGTATTTTCTTTCTCATTTTTAGGAAAAGCACTTAATTACCATTGTTTATGTCTATACCAATACACTTGCAATGAAGCTAAAAATATAAACAACTACATCATTATGTTGATATCCTATATTTTTACAATAAAACTTACGACAAACATGTCTTCTAATATCCTCAGTTGTTGCGTATACCGAGCTTCATCGAACACATTTGTAAATTACTTTCCTTGAACCCATTGTGCGAGTTCACTTTAATACCACGTGCTTTATATACATGTTGCTGCTGATTGGACTGCAGTTCTGACACACCCACCAAACAAGAGAAAACGTATCTCAAACCCCGTTGCACACCGGTGCACGCCGTCTCCAGGAAACATGACGTTCAACCCGGAAACCGTAGCAAAACGTTGCGCACCGTTTTGAACTTGAACGTGCCCCTGATGACGGGACAGTTTGATCTTCGGCTGACAAATCAGAGGAAAAGGGCGTTTCATTCCCGCCCACGTGTAGAAATCGAATATTCAAGCTGTTTATTAACTTTGCTACCTCAGAACGAAAAATGAAAACTAAAGCTGAATTCTTGTTTTTAGTTTTTTTGAAAAAAATGCAAAAACGAAATAGGAACCGTTTTCTAATTTTTCTACTTTCATTATTAAATAAAAACTATTTACAAGATAAGTTACAGAAAAACATAACATTTTAAATTAACAGTACATAAAACAGGTTGGAATAAAACATTTTTCTGTAGAATTTTATTGAGCTGAGCAGGTGATCCTGGTTTTGCTGCTGGACCGGGATGGGCGGCACAATAGAGATGCTGGTAAAGCCTCTGCCATATTTTCACTGTCTACCAACAGGTTTGCAGGGCTGACTCGGGCATGGGCTGCCATATCACTGAGAGGTTCAGAAAAAATGAAATTAACTCACATCCTCAAAAAACAAACCATAAAATATACCATTTCTATTCATTTCTCACTGAATTATGCGATCTGAAGAGCTGAAAGAGCATTCAGAGCGCACTCTGTCTAACATCTTACTGTTTTGCATCATTTATGATCTCAGCACTCTCTCATTCGCCGTACAGATGTCAGTTATCTTATGTGAGTCATCGTGACCATAATTCCTGCCCTTCTGGATGATGTTCTGTACACTTCCTCGTTCTGAGCTCTGTGAAAAACAAAGCCAAAGAAATGTTTCTACACGTCAAAAACGAAGAGAATAAACACGATTATGATAGTATAGGGTTTGTGTGTAATTTTCATGCGATTTGGGGTATATTCATATGAATAAAGAATGTGTACAGTAGCTTATACATGCAAAGCAGGTGTAGCTGTCACATTTCCATGTAGTCACCATCCTCTTCACTACACGTCCCAGCATCCCTCCTGGTCCCCACCTGCACATCATTGTAAATTTCACACACGTGCACCTCATCATCACCCTCATCACTGCCACTATAAAGGCACGCTCCATATAGGGGAATTATCACCCTACGTCACACGGCGTCACGCAGGTTCTACTGCGCATGTCGGGACCAAAAGACAACAAACGGAAAAAATGTCGTGTTGTGCAGTCGGATGCCAGAATCGTAAATCTGTAAACAGTGGTCTTAAGTTTTACCGAATACCATCAACGCACACTCCTTTTAACGCCAACCGCAGACGTCTTTGGTTACAAGCCATCAGAAGAGCCGACTGGAACGAGGACAAAATTAAAAATGCCCGACTCTGTGGTTCACACTTCATATCAGGTAAGTTAACGGTTTACAGTTACGCTAAATTAGACACAACATCACTCGGTTAATAATGAGTTGTACAACACAGAATAAAGTACAAGTTTGAGGCGAACTTGCTTACTAGCTAACTTACCTTCAATTTGGTTACGTTGTCTTGCTAGTTACTAAGTTAGCCTAAGCTTGGTAGTAAAGTTAGTTCTTGGCTAATACGTTATAGTAAACTCAGGCTAAGTTTACTGTTACACTCTATTGTACTGTCAATCACTAGAATACACTTTTTTTTTGTGCAGGAGAGGTATCCATGGAATTCAATAGTCCCGACTTTGTCCCTTCTGTCTTTTCATTCTTAACCCAGTGTGAAATAAACAAAGGTGATGCAAAACTTGAGAGGTAAATATCGTCAATTTTGCCTTATTTAGTTGCTAACTGGGATCACATTGCATGCATCAATATGCAAGGAATGTATGGCAAGTAATGTCACATCTTTTTTGTAAATATAATTTGTTAGACCAGATCGTTTTTGTGTCTACTAACCAATTAAACTGTTTTGGACTGATTGTTTGCTCTCATCTTTGATATCAGATTTAAGAGGAAAAGAAAAAGGGATGAACCCACCCACAGACCACCAGACCAAGTTACTGATAAGATTGCATCAGAATCTGCAGGAGCTTGCCTGTCCTCAGATGACTGCAGAATAGAGCCGGTTGCTGGTCCTTGCATTGGTAAGAACTTCTCATATCTGTCTCATAATGGCAGTCTCTAGGCTTGTTCGGCGCTGCACAGACCAATCAGTTTATGACATCAAAGTAACGCAAGAGCGATAAAAAAACCTTTAGGAGCCGTCTACTCTCTAATCACTCTTGTGGTACTTTGATGTCATTCACCGATCGGTTTGTGCAGCGCCGGTTCAATTCAAACAAGCCTATTATTAGGATGAATCAGGTCATTCTGTTTTATATTGTTCAATACAACAGAACTGTGTTGTGAATGAAGTTGAACATTATTCTGTTTAGCACATGCTAAAACATAAGATGAAAACATCTTATCAAATAATTGAGAAAAGCTAAACTAAAACAAGTGACAATGTATCTTTTATAAGTCAATTACAATCTAATCTCTATTTCAGAAGCCACAGTCCCAAAGGTTCTCCATGATGATCTGAAACACAAGTACAGCCAACTTTCTACAGAGTGTGACAACCTGCGTTTGGACATAAAAAAACTGAAATCTGAGAATGAGGAACTAAAGACAACACTCAGAAAAACACAATTTTCCTTTAGCTCTATCAAAAGCAAGGCAGTGCATGTTCTGTTTTTCACAGGTCTGACAAGTGTAAATTTTGAGTGGTTGATTAGCAAACTTAAAGACAGTGTAGAGGTTGTGCGTGGCTCTATGAACCTGGAGGATCATCTACTAGTCGTCTTACTAAAATTAAGATTAGGGCTCAGCAACAAGGATATTGCTTTCAGATTTAATGTTACAGAATGTGACATCTCTAGAATTTTGAGAAGTTGGCTCCCTGCTATGTCTCTGGCTTTAAAGCCTCTCATCAAGTGGCCAAGCAAGCATGCAATATTAAAGAATATGCCAAAATGTTTTAAACCCAAATATAAACGTTGCAGGTGCATTATTGACTGTACAGAAATTTTCATCAACAGACCCACAAATTTAACCTCCAGAGCCCAGACGTACTCGACTTATAAAAGCCACAACACTGTTAAATATTTGGTTGGCATGTCACCTGCAGGAGCCATTACTTTTCTGTCGGCAGGTTGGGGCGGGCGGGTTTCGGATAAACAAATTACATCTGAGTCTGGATTTTATGACCTTCTAGAGCATAATGATGAGATACTAGCAGATCGTGGTTTTACCATTAGAGATGAGCTTGCCACACGTGGTGCCACCCTTAGGATCCCTCACTTTACCAAAGGAAAGAAGCAGCTCTCTGCTCAAGAAGTGGACATATCAAGGCGTTTGTCTAATGTGCGAATACACATTGAAAGAGTTATAGGTAGATGGAAAATTTTTAAAATTCTGACAACTGTTATTCCACTCACACAGGTTGACCTCTTAGATGATATAGTGATTGTGTGTGGAGCATTAACAAACCTTTGTAAATGTATAGTCCCAAGAAGATAGCTTGATTTAGATTCCACTTATTGAAGAGGTTTTTTTTTACATTGTTTTTGTTTTCTATTTACTTGGTTTTTATATGATGTCTTTTTATCGCCCTCTTCATACTGTGTCTTTTTTAAATCAATCAATCAACTCACACAGGTTGACCTCTTAGAGTATATAGTGATTGTGTGTAGACACAAACCTTTGTAAATGTATATTAGTCTCAAGAAGATAGCTTGATTTTGATTAGTTCTTTATGTAACTGTTTATTGTAAATAACATAACTTATTGCACATTTAAGTGTTTTTATGTAAAATATTAGTATTGTATTAAATAATTTGCTTCGAAGTACATTTCATTCTGAGTTGTTATTTTTTGCACTGATCACAATACCAATCCACAAGCTTTCTTCTTACTCTGGCACATGTGTAGTGAAAATGATTCTTGCACTTTGCACAGTCAATCATCATCCCAAAGTCTGGCCTTTGACAGTGTGAGTAGACTGCAGGTGCTTGCATCAGTGGATCCATGGTGTGTGTTAACAGCTCAGGCAAAACTCTGCGTTTAAAGAACACTTCAGCTTTAGGCAGGACTGCTTGCAGCATTTCTTCATCTCTGGTGATGCGGTTGATGGTAATATCTTGCTTTGTCCAAACCACGAAGTCGCAGTACTGGGCGTTGCATACAAACATGTGAAGCTGAACTTGATGGTAGTATTCATGATTTTTCTTTAGTTTAAGTGCTTTGTCTAAGCAGAACTGTGTGTCCTCACTACTTCCTGTCAGACCATCACGGTATTTGTATGGGCACTTAATCTCTACAGTTGCTTTCCCACAGCAGGTACAGTTTGCCATTCCATCCGGCGATGCTCCAAGATGTGGTTTGTCTGGCCGCACAACAAGACCGCATAGCTCCACGTCAAAGTTGTGATGTTGTGCTTTCATTATTTCTGTGTATTTTCTTCTGGCTGTGTCCTCCATATCTCTTCCCCAAAGTACTGCTGGGACATGGGACAACTCATGTTTGTTGTAGTGCATTACCTGTTTTACAAGGTTTGTTTTAGCGCTCTCGGTTACTACAGTACATACACGATGTAGGGTTGTGCTCGTTATCCTTCCAGTTCTGTGTGTGTGCCAGGCCTGAGAGTGGGCCTGATTTTTAGTCGCTAGCTCAAGGTTTACACACTGGTCATTCGTTAACTGCTTCCCCAGATTTTCGAAGGTCTCTTCACACCTCTCTTGTAGTTCATTTTGGCAGAGGCATCTCAGATTGGCATCATACAGAGCTACGAGTGGCTCTGGCAGGTCTCCGGTCTCTGTTTCAGATTCTGATGCGGAGTCTGTGTCACTGAAGTCCATGCTAGTGAGCACAGCTGCATTAGGTGCCAATACTTTCAGGTCTGCAATGTCTTCATCTGTCAGTTCTGAATACACAAAATAAATGTTAGATAACTTATTTTAATACAAACTACAATCAAAGCTGGTTACATGTCATTAATAGTTACATGGCACTGATTATAACTTTAACTTTTTATTAACAAAACTGTTTTTACATTAATTACACTACCGGTCAAAAGTTTGAGAACATCCCCATTTTGTAGTTTTATTGAAATATAAGTAGTTCAAGTCCAGTAAATGATACAAAAGTAAGCAGCAAACTGCCAAAGTTAAAAACAACATTTAGGTCTTAACAGGTTGTTCCAATGTGTTCACAGATTGGGACACCTTATAGAGTAATGTAGAGTAAATGTGTTTTTGCATCAATCATTTACTTCCATTGCTTCAAAATAATCAAAACTCAGAAATAATGTAACACCTTGGAACAACATGTCCTAATACACCCTCAGAAGCTTTATTAGTGCAATATTGCAACTAGTCTTTTTCCATTAATTGCCCTTTTCATTTAAATAAAATAAAACAAATTAATACCTGCTTGTTATATGTACGACCTGATCTTTTCTACATTCAGATTGTGTCTACCTTTTACATTGTTCTTTCTACACTTTACTCTGACTGGCTGCAGTTGGGTGTCTGTCCTCTTAGCCTTTCTGAAGCTGATCTCACTCAGTCTGGCTGGTTTCACCTCTCTCTTGGATGTGTTAATCCACATATTTGTCCCTGATGTACAACACTTCTCCGTCTTTCCCATCCTGACCCACAGCTCAACTTTAAACATAAGTGCAGCTGCATGACTGCAGCATGACCCTAACCTGCACAAAATTGTATAATAGTAACACACTGGTTTACATTGTGCTTTAGGCTATACATAACAACAGTTGTATCTATGATTTCAGCAAATAAGAAGTTACATTTTGTTTGATTGAATTGCTGAGAGTGACTGAAATGGGTAAATAATGAAAATGTAATATAGTAATCTTATTTTGGTTACATACCCAGCCATACAGGTGCAGTTGGCAGTAAGGATACAGTTGTTTGTCTTGTTGACGATAACCCAGGCCTTGTACAATTCCGTCTTCTTACTCTGTCTTTGGCTAGGCAGAACCTCCGTCTTCAGCACAACGAAGTTTTGAACTTGATAATCATGAAATTGTATGTCTTGGACGTGACCACACAGAACAAAGTTGTACGCATCAAGCGACTTGTACGCTTTTAACTTCTCCCGGGTATATACACTCGGAGTTTCGATAAGATAATTGTATATCTCTGGCCACTGGATGGCTGGCCATTTCGTTACATCGTTAAACCATTCAGAAGGTTTTATGGCAAACGGATCTGTAAGATGTATCCCACTCACTAACGTTAATTTCATTTTATAACAGTTCTTATCGCTGGGTGACAAACTGTTAAAATACGCGGAGAACATTCCGAAAATTAAATATAAACTCAAATATATATAAAAATTGTATATGAAAATGTATTAAACCGAACTATTAGTATTATAGTATTATTCTTTTCCGTATCCGCGTAATGATCAGCTGTAATGATCAGCTGTTAACGGTCTTTCTGCAACCACGATGCGCGCGCATCCCGGATGTTTACAAACCTATAATTGGTCTATACCATGAATGCCACAATGTAACATGTATGTTACAATTTTGTTACAAGAATTTAAATAAGGTCCCAAGAACATGCCTTTTCTTTTTCTTTTTTAAAAGTAATAGGTGGATTAACGAATCTGGGATGAAAGTTATGTTGATGGGCAAGCCAAGAAATGTCAGAATAAAGGCTAATAATGGCTGAATAAAAAAATTAAAAAAATAATGATAAAAGAATGATGAAGAATAAGTCTTCTACTGGCAGAGGTGCTAACATTTGCTCAAGAGAACAACAGAATCAGGAATGGGGAGTTCTCTGCACCAGACATTACAGTGCAGGGGAGTTATAGGGGGCATAAATAAGCCATTAGCATTTTTATTAGCATTCGCCTATGAAATGATTCATAAAATACATAGTTTAAGAGATATAATTTATAAGTTATAAGTTGTTATACCACATTTAAAAAATATACTCTTATTATTTATTTTCATGTTTGAGCTTATATTTATTCATATTAATAACAGTCTGAGTAATTCTAAGTCTTCAACTGTAAACTCTTAAAGGAACACTCCACCGTTTTTTGAAATAGGGCTTATTCACCTTCTTTCCTACATTTAGATAGGTGGGCAAATGCATTTTTGTCTCAGTGCATGCATTGTTTTAGTTTGACAGGGTCGGCCCTAGCTTAGCTTAGCATAATGAATGTAATCCTTTGTTGCCAGCTAGCATGTCATGAGTAAAAGTAATATATAAAATAAAAAAAAACCTCACCTAATTACTTCTTGTGGCCTGCGTATTCACAACGAGTACAAATAGTGATGCAGATTAACACTAGGCGATTTCCTATGCAGATATTGACTTGGGACTATATTAGGGGGAAGCACAGGCGAAGCACTGCTACTTGGGTGCAGAGATATCACGCCCAAGTAGCAGTGCTTCGCCTGTGCTTCCCCCTAATATAGTCCTTAATATATAAGTCAATATCTGCCTGGGAAATCGCCTAGTGTTAATCTGCATCACTATTTGTACTTGTTGTGAATACGCAGGCCACAAGAAGTAATTAGTTTTTTTTTATTTTTTTTATATCACTTTTACTCAGGACATGCTAGCTGGCAACAAAGGATTCCATTCATTATGCTAAGCTAAGCTAGCGCTGACCCTGTCAAACTAAAACAATGCATGCACTGAGACAAAAATGCATTTGCCCACCTATCTAAATGTAGGAAAGAAGGTGAATAAGCCCTATTTCAAAAAATGGTGGAGTGTTCCTTTAAGTGTTGGCTTTCTAAATATATGTTGATTATGTGTCTATGAGATTATGTTTCCAGAATATTCTTGAAAGCACAAATACAATAAAGATAAAACTATACATCCAGTCTGTCTTGAGAAACTCCACCCTCTTACAAAACCAACCAGGAAGTGACTAGTCATTATTTCTGCCTTTCATTTTTACTGAAAGCTAAAACGAGTCAGTGTTGTGAAGAACAGAGGAGGACACATTATATTATAGCATTTTTGTTTATTTCTGAATTAACCCAGATTAGATTTTAATTGTAATAGTTATTTGTTCTTTAAACCAAATTTCAGAAAGTGAAAGTAAATTGTAGATCATTTTACAAGACGAGGAAATGGATTTAAAATCTGTGGTAGAGCTTTCTTGTCCTGTTTGCTGTGGAATCTTCAAGACTCCTGTTCTTCTGTCCTGTAGTCACAGTATTTGTAAAGAGTGTCTACAACAGTTCTGGAAAACGAAGAAAACTCAGGAGTGTCCTGTCTGCAGGAGAAGGTCTTCAAAAGCTGATCCTCCAGTTATTCTCGTATTAAAAAACTTGTGTGATTCATTGATAAAGAAGGGAAATGAGAAACGTTCATCAGGATCTGAGGAGATCTGCAGTTTACACAGTGAGAAACTCAAACTCTTCTGTCTGGAGGACAAACAGCCGGTGTGTTTAGTGTGTATTAATTCACATAAACATGACAATCATAAATTCAGACCCATCAGTGAAGTGCTTTCATCTTACAAGGTAAGACAAATATCTCTCATTTTATATGCTGAATACAGTGCTAAACATAGAGTATTATTTGTGTATACAATAGACCAGTATTTATTTTTACTCAGACTAAATCTCTGACTTTCTACTGATATAAAATTCTACACAAAACTTCGACCCTCTGATGTTCAAATCTTCTTGAATATAACAGCATTGGCACAAAACAGAAAATAGAAATGTCATGGGTTATTAATATTTTTTCAATAATAATGTGATTAATTGCAAGACACACCAAAAAGTGATTGATACTAACATACTTTCTCTTTCTGTATTTGTATTTGCACAACCACAAATTTACAACTGCATGGATATAATAATTAAGAATTGGCCATTGAAAAAAACACACATTTGTTTGGTAGAAACATGATTTATTGACGTTCATCCTTTCCAAATTATAAAATTAAAAATATATGTCCTGCAGTTTTCAGACACAAATGCTTCCTTGAGAATGACCCATTCAACATATAAATAAGAGTGCAAAAAAACAATACAGAATCAAAATAGAATCTCTCTATCAGGGCTCCAACACCATTGTTAAGTATGCAGATGACACCACTGTTATAGGCCTGATCTCTGATGACGACGAGTCGGCCTACAGAGACGAGATACGATCACTGTCTCTCTGGTGTCAGGTGAACAATCTACAACTCAATGTCAGTAAGACAAATGAGATAATTGTGGACTTCAGGAGGAAGCGGCGAGGAGAACATGCTCCCATTTTCATCAATGAGTCTGTAGTTGAGAGAGTCAATAACATAAAGTTCCTTGGGGTTTACCCTCTGGGGTCTAAGGTGTTTTTGGGGCCCTTGGGATGTTCTGACATGCCCTGACATTTGTGCTTTTTTCAGTTATTTATAAACATGTTAATGGCAAAGGTGTAAATTCACTCTATATAGCACAAACAGGGCTACCATAATATGTGAGCAACATGTATGTAGATGTTTGTATTTTTAAGAGAATAATGTTTATGCGTGGTTATTGGAAAAAATAAAAATGAAAGTTGCTGAAATAAGACCACAAAACTCATACTAAATATGTGTCCACAAGACTTTTGACTAATGAATGTTGTCGCTTCCAGTTCTGGCTTCAAAATTATGTGAAAATAGTCTTGCTTTATCGTTCACATAAAACAATACATTGATTTAAATTGTGTAAAACAGGTTTTGCTTGGAAAGCCAATATGCGAGAGGGGCGTAAAGGGGGAGTAGTTTACACCTGAGAATACAATGTCCCACCCACTCTGCATAATGACTCTGCATAATTAGCCATTCATTCAGGTGTGACACTGACTGAGCCACAATGCAAGGACAACAGATATATTTTGAAGAAGACTTATATTGACCATTTAAGATTTTGCTTACATCTATCTTGTAAATATTTTTTGCTATTTTATTAAAAAGGTTACAATTACAACAATAATTACAATTTCAACAATATTTCAAGTGTACTCTTTCTTTGTAAAAAAATTATTATAGGCCTACATTTTATCATATGTAGGTATTCATTAGTTTGAATATAGCCAACATTGGAACAGCTAACATCTTAGCTGATGACTTTATTTTTGACAAAAATAGTATTTTATATATATATATATATATATATATATATATATATATATATATATATATATATATATAACACATGAGCAGAAATTGCTAAACAAAAGCTTATTTGATGTGGCAGTATATTCTACAGTAAAAACTGTACCCAAATCTAGTCAACAAAATGTTGTCTTTCACATTTCGCCTGACTGTAACGTTGTTTTTATGAAATATTAGGGCATATAAATGTTAATTTGCAGTTTAATACTTTGCAATACAAATAGCCTACATTTTATTTCAACATCTTTCAGTCGATTTTTACTCATCTCAGTATAGCAATACAGTTTGTTAAAACATCATCATTCATTCACACACAGAAATGCGATTTAAATTTAAACGGTCTTTTTGCGAGCTGTGGTAAACAGCGCATCTCTGCCGTTCATTCACACAGAAACCCGATTCACATGAGAAGGAAAAAAACGTACTACTGTATTCCTCAGCTCAGTCGGGTCCTTGCTCATCGAAATACCCGCACTTCTGAGGTACATTTTCCATTATTATTATTCCTCACAGCACTGCAAGACGGTGTAAACAAGTAATGATCTGAATAAACTTGTGTTTTCTCGAGCTGATATGGGGGCGTTCACAGGTTTACGTGGATTACCTCAGTCATTTGCGCGCGCTCTCCGTGGGCGGAGTCACATTAAAAATAATTAGATGAGATGAGAACGACTGACATCTTGCTCTTTTCTTACAGATTACATGAACTGAGAATATTTGTTTTTTATAAAAATTACTTCATTTAAAAGCGCGCAGCCTCTGCATGGGTTGTACCATGTGAGGGAGTTCTCCCCTCCCTTACTATAGAGTTGGTTGGGTCCATAGCCCGTCTTTTCCAAAATGTTTTAGGTAGGCTACCGCGGCCGCGGGCCCGCGGCATCGCCGGCGCCTACCGATAGCAGGGCCGGCCCTACCGTAACGGTACGCGTCAGGGAGGATGGATGGGAGGATGGATGGGAGGAAGAGGCCAGGAGGTATGGAATACTTAGGCTTGAATATGGAGGCTTGTTTCCGCCACAGAATAAAACATTTTAAAAGATAATTGCGACTTTTTATCTCACAATTGCGAGTTTACATCTCGGAATACATCAGAATTGCGTGAAATAAAGTCTCAATTGCGTGTTATAAAGTCAGCATTGCGAGATATAAAGTCAGAATTGCCTGAAATAAAGTCTCAATTGCGTGTTATAAAGTCAGAATTGCGAGATATAAAGTCAGAATTGCCTGAAATAAAGTTGCAATTGCGTGTTATAAAGTCAGCATTGCGAGATGGTCAAAATTGTGAGATATAAAGTCGCAATTGCGTGTTATAAAGTCAGAATTGTGTGAATTAAAGTCGCAATTGCTTTTTATAGTCAGAAATTGCAAGATATAAAGTCAGAACTGCGTGAAATAAAGTTGCAATTGCTTCTTTTAAAGTCAGAAATTCAGAATTGCGAGATATAGTCAGAATTGTGTGATATAAAGTTGCAATTGCTTCTTATAAAGTCTAAGTGAATTATTATTTAACATTTACATTATTTGTTGAACTATGGTATTAATACAAACTACACAATAGTAACAGCTGAACTGTTGCTTCATTTATCCAAATTGGAAAAAGTGCTAATTTGGAATTCCACCATGGAAAAAGTGGGCCGGTCTTGGGCCTGAACTCCAGGGCTGAAAAGTGGCCCCACTCCGGCCCTGATTCGCTGAGTTATTGTTCATTTTCGGACGTGTTTCAGAATGGACTTCACTGGCAGAGAGAAGGCAGAAATCGCTTCGTGTTTATTTTTCTTTATTTGGCAAAAAGCACAACACTTTGTTTTTATTGTGAGTATACACAAAAATAATACACACTTAACAGAATCGATTGATGTATGAAACTTGTTTGTAATATCAAAGTCAACAGAGCAAAATGAATCTCTTTTGAACTGATAAAAAAAAGCCAGCTGGTATCGCCGGCGATACCGCCGACCCCAGGGGGGTAACATTAGCGATGACCTGACCTGGTCCATCCACTCTAATATGGTGGTTAAGGAGGCCAGAAAACGGCTCTTTTTCCTCCGACGGTTGAGGAGATTCGGCATGGACGCAAGAATACTGTCCAATTTTTACAGATGTACTATGAGAGTATCCTGACCGGATGTGTCACCGCATGGCACGGCAGCTGTACCTCCCACGATCGTAAGGCACTACAGAGGGTTATTAAAACAGCAGAGCGCCTAACGGGGTCTGACCTGCCATCCATGCAGGATCTTCACAACGAGAGGTGCAGGAGGAGAACAAAAAGGATCATTTCTGATCCTAGCCACCCGGGCCATCGATTGTTCAGCAAGCTGCCATCGGGCAGGAGGCTCAGAAGCATCCAGACCAAGACCAACAGGTTCAGGGACAGCTTATTCCCCCTGGCCGTTAGGCTATATAACTCGTAATGCACTTCCTTCATTCTGCACCAAATATAGACTGTCTTTTATACTGTCATTTCACTTTACAATTGCTACTTAGCTAACTGGACCTAGCATATTATTTGTATGGTCACTGGCACTTATTAACACTGTACATAGTTGGCTACTTGTTTTGTTTTTTTGTTTTGTTTTATCTATTGTTATTATATTTATCTTACTGTTAGTATATTTATTTATTCATGTGGATGTGATAGGATGTTTTTATTCCAGATAGGTTTTTAATTTTATCATTTGTATGGCAACATTGGGTCGGGGTGGGATCTAAGCATTTCATTACATAACCTGTTATTGTAATGACAAATAAACTACCTTGAACCTTGAAGCTGCATAAGTTTCACCGATTTTCATCGTAATCTGTAGGAGGAATTTAATACAGCACTGACGTCCTTACAAAACAAGCTCAAACATGGAGAAGAAATGAAAGAAGAGTGTGATAAAACAATTGAACACATCAAGGTGAGGATATAAAGAGTTAAATACTCAACATTCACAAACAGAGTTTATTATTGACATTAGTGGAGTGTGTGTTCATCAGAGTATGTGAGCGGTGCGGAGTGGGAGCGGAGTTGCCTGATTTTGCCCAGAGCGAGGAGCGGATTTTTTTAATGTCGGAGCGTTGTGATTTTCTCTCGCTCCGAAAACGCTCCACTATCGCTCAGGACCAAACCACTGTGAGGCAACGGAGGGGGACTCAAAATGTTTCTAATCATATTTTGCATTTATATTGTTTTACTAGTACTTTCACAAACATTTATATAAAGTATATATCATGTAATTACTTTTACACGTGCTTTTAATGATATTTTACTGACCCCCTCGCGATTTCTACCTGTGCTGTGCAACTCTATTATATGATGGATGATTTTATAAGGCCCAGTTTACACGAGAACGCTCGCGGGTGAAAACGTAAAAATATTTTATCAGATGTGCCTTTCGTTTAGACGGCGACAGCGTTTTTGGGGCTTAAAAACGCAAAAAAGTGAAACCACCCTCCAGAGTGGAAATCTTAAAAACGCTCCACGGTCGTGTTTCCGTCTAAAAGGTAAAAGCAAAAGTATGCTAGACAGTGAAGGCACCGATCAGTGCTTTACATTGCCACCTTGCCACTGAGTGCATACTATATGCACGCAGATTTCCCTCCCATAACGGTCGTCTAAACGCAGAATAAAAAGTACTTTTGCGTTTTCTCTTCAGATCGTTTCCGAAATATTACCATGAAGAAGGGGAAAAAATATAAATGTATTGTTAAAGGTAGTGATGACAAAGGAGAACGCGAGCGCGGGGAGGTGATTCCTTGTGATTTCTATTTTGCTTTGTTTTAAAGTGAGCTAAAGGATAGCCTAATTTATTGGTTTGGGGCTGTTCAAAATTCCAATAAAGTATGTGGATGTTTTTCTCTTAGTACTGCGTATTCGTTTTACAGTACATGCATTTTCTGACCAGAGGTTGGTGTTATTTAAAAAAAAAAAAAAAAAAGGATAAAAATTTACCGTGGAGCGAATACGGAGCGAGACGTATTAACCCTCTGGGGACCAAGCTGTTTTTGGGGTCCTTGAGATGTTCTGACATGCCCTGACATTTGTGCTTTTTTCAGTTATTTATAAACATGTTAATGGCAAAGGTGTAAATTCACTCTATAAAGCACAAACAGGGCTACCATAATATGCGAGCAACGTGTATGTAGATGTTTGTATTTTTAAGAGAATAATGTTTATGCGTGGTTATTGGAAAAAATAAAAATGAAAGTTGCTGAATTAAGACCACAAAACACATATTAAATATGTGTCCACAAGACTTTTGTCTAATTGATGTTGTACCTTTGAATTCTAGCTTCAAAATGTTGTGAAAATAGTCTTGCTTTATCGTTCACAAAAAAAAAATACATTGATTTAAATGGTGTAAAACAGGTTTTGCTTGGAAAGCCAATATGCGAGGGGGAGGAGTAGTTTACACCTTAGTCCCACCCACTCTGCATAATGACTCTGCATAATTAGCCATTCATTCAGGTGTGACACTGACTGAGCCACAATGCAAGGACAAACGATGTATTTAGAAGAAGACTTATATTGACCATTTAAGATTTCGCTTACATCTATCTTGTAAATATGTTTTGCTATTTTATTAAAAATGTTACAATTACAACAATAATTACAATTTCAACAATATTTCAAGTGTACTCTTTCTTTGTAAAAAAGAAAAAAGATTATAGGCCTACATTTTATCATATGTATTCATTATTTTGAATATAGCAAATATATATATATATATATATATATATATATATATATATAAATATATATTATATATAAATAATATAGTTATATATATATATATATATATATATATATATATAACGTTAGATATGAGCAGAAATTGCTAAACAAAAGCTTAGGCTATTTGATTTGGCAGTATATTCTACAGTAGCCTAAAAACTGTACCCAAATCTAGTCAACAAGTGACTGACTGTAACGTTGTTTTTATGAAATATTAGGGCATATAAATGTTAATTTGCAGTTTAATACGTTGCTTATACAAATACATTTTATTTCAACATATTCCAGTCGATTTTTACTCATCTCAGTAGGCTATAGCAAAGCAGTTTATTCTTTCACACACAGACGCGCGATTCATATTTAGGCTAAACAGTCTTTACAAATATGTACCCTTCATTCATCTCACAGAAACGCGAGTCATATTATAGAAATGCGATTCATCTTTTTGCGGTTTGCATAGGCCTACACTAACGTTATTCCATAATGTTATTCCACATCAACACTTGAGAAAAGAAAACAGCCTACCTCACTCCTCAGCGGGATCTGCTCCTCATATCAGGAGATATTGCTCCTCATATCAGCACTGTTCTGAGGAAACTTTTCTCCATAAGGTAGGCTATATTATGTCTCACTCGATTGCGACGCGCTTTGTTTACAGCTGATGTGGGCGTTCTCAGAATTTGCATTTGAATAGCACGCGCTCTCCGGGGAGTGGTCACATTACTTTTGAATGGCTCGTAATGAGCTCGACTGGAGTCGCTCTCTTTTTATACAGATTACAGAAGCTGAGAATACTTAGTTTTTTATATAAATGACTTCATTCAAAAGATTCGATCTCAAGCTTTATGCCCGTGGGTCTGTTTGCCTGTTTGACTGAATTTTCGCAGAGTTATAGATCATTTTCGAACGCGTTTCAAACGGGAGTTTACTGACAGAGAGAAGGCAGAAATAGCATCATGTTCATTTTTCTTTATTTGTCAAAAAGCAAAACACTTTATTTTTATTGTGAGTATACAGAAAAAAAAATAGAAACTGAACAGGATCGATTGATGTATTACACGAAAATGAAAGATCAAAATTAACAGAGCATTTAGTGTTTATTTTCATTGCTAAAAAAAAAAAACGAGCAAAACGCACGGGCGCGTTTTTGGTCCCCAGAGGGTTAAGGACGGAGTGGGAGCGGCGCGAGGAGCGGAAAATTGTACACCTAGAGTGGAGCTTGAGCGGAGTAATTATGAAATGCTTTGAGCGTGGAGCGCAAATTCTTTCCGCTCCACTCCGCTCACATACTCTGGTGTTCATACAGCGCTGACTGAAGTGAATGTGATTTGATTTCAGTCTCAAGCTGAGCACACAGAGCGTCAGATTAAAGAAGAGTTTGAGAAGCTTCATCAGTTTCTCAGAGACGAAGAAGAAGCTACAATCACTGCACTGAGAGAGGAAGAGGAGCAGAAGAAGCAGAGGATGAAGGAGAAGCTGGAGGAGATGAACACACACATCTCAGCTCTTTCACACACAATCAGAGACATGGAGGAGATGATGAAAGACAATGACGTCTCATTTCTAAAGGTGACAAACCAATCTGGCTTCATTCTCTGTGCATAAAACAACTTGTATAGAGAGACTCACTGACACTGAGAGTGTTTGATAAGATATTAAAATGTTTTCAAACTCTATATTTTCCAGAACTTTAACGCCTCAATGGAAAGGTAAGTGAGCTGCTCGTATCTCTTCTCTCAGTGGATCTGAACTCAAATTCACTGCAGTTCTGACTCCTGAATGTTCCTCAGAGTCCAGATCTCACAGCCGGATCCACGGATGAGTTCTGGAGCTTTGATTCATGTGTCGCGTTATCTGGGTAACCTGCCGTTCAGAGTCTGGAAGAAGATGCTGGAAACTGTCCAACACAGAGAGTCTCAGCAGATTTGACACCAGTGCAGAAGATAGTTCACATATAAACACACACAACATCAACATTTGATAGAAATATATTTAATAATCACTTGAATTACTAAGTGAATCTGAACTGTATTTCAGAAAATCATCAGATCATTCAGCGAACTCATAATGAAAAGTCTATTACTCATAATCTATATTTATGTATTAGGATAAAATAGTGTTGATTGAATACTGATATCAGTATTCAATCAACACTATTTTATCCTAATACATAAATCTCAGAAAGATTTTTTGCGGAGACAGAGTGAGCTGAAAGCGCACCCTGTTTATTTTATTTATTTAAAAATAAAAACAAGGTTTTGATGTTAATGTGAGTGTACACAAAAAAAGAAGACCCTCTATAGTTTATAATCATGTATTTATTTTATTAATATGACCGTAAATGACGGACTTTTTTAAGTTTATGTTGCTGCTATGTGAAAAAAATCCAGCAAAACGCGGGGGCGCGTTTGCCGACCTCAGAGGGTTAAACCTGAAGCCTCAATCCATTCTGACAGTAACTGAGAGACCATTGTTATCATTTATGAATTCTTTCAACAAAGTCTTTACTGTATTTGTTTTACATTTACATTTCTAATACATCGTATTTCATCCTCTAATCTGATGTTATTCTCTTTGCAGCTCCGTTGACTCTGGATCCAAACACAGCACATCGTCGTCTCACACTCTCTGCTGATCTGACCAGTGTGTCGTACAGTGATGGAGATAAAACACTTCCTGATAATCCAGAGAGGTTTGATGAGTATGCATGTGTCCTGGGATCTGAGGGCTTTAACTCAGGAACACACTGCTGGGATGTGGAGGTTGGACACAATACACACTGGAGTCTTGGAATAACAACAGCATCAAACCAAAGGAAGGGACTGGATTTCTTTAACTCTAATGTCTGGTGTGTGGATTACAGGAACAGTGAATACACCTCAGAATCCCCAGAGCAACCCGAGACTGTCTTTACTGTTAAACAGAAGCTTCAGCGTGTGAGAGTTCAGCTGGACTATGACAGAGGAACAGTGTCATTCTCTGATCCTGTAACTAACACACATTTACTAACATTCAAATCCACCTTCAACGACACAGTCTCTCCATTCTTATATAATGAGTGCACAACTCCTCTGAGGATCTTACCAGTTAAACTGTTAATAACAGCAGAAAATCACAGTTAAATCTGATTCTGTTTTTAGATTAATTCAGTTTTGCAAATTATGCTTTAATAACACTGTAATCAAAGGGTCACGTTCATCAATCACACTTAAATGTTAAATTTTGAGCTGACTTAAAAATCGGAGTTCTGTTAAGTCATTCTGTTTAAATATGTATGTATGTATGTATATGTATGTATAGAGCAACATATGCAAACTAATGCACTTCAATTTATTTTAAGTACATATGCAGTGACAAATATAAGTGGCGGTGGCAATATATATATAATGCTGGGACAGTAACAAAAACATCAACACTGTTTTTGAACTGAATGGAATCAACGTTGAACTGACTCAAAATAACAACATTATTATCTTCTGTAGAGCTGCTTATAGATGAACTGAACTCATTTTATAGTTGATGATCGTTACACAGTTATTGAACTGAACTGAATCAACACTGAACTGACTTCAGCTGAACAATGACACTGTTGTCTTTTTAGAGCTGCTTTACAGCAGAATTGATTTCTATTTCCATCATTGATCATTATTTTCCTGTTAATCTGTAAAGCTGCTTTGAAACAATCTGTATTGTATGCAGGACTTCACTTCCTGCTCAGCTACTGTTCGGACGCTCTTGCTTACTGCTCCGCGCTTTGCTCTATCGCTTTTATATTTTATCTTCTATATTTTTATATTTGATCTCCTTTTATCACCTAATTTTAACTTCGGCAAGTCAGCACAGTGCTCAAACAACAAAGTTTGGATTACTACAAAAACGCAGAATTCTTTTACCCGACCAGCTTACATTCCGGGAAAGGAAAACACAACTGCCTACATTCATAAGGATAAGAGAGAAAATGCCTCTTCTGGTTCAAGAATCTACTTGCTGCACTAACTGCCACAGACTTTTACAAAGTAAAAAACAGCCAGGGAAGCCAGGACAGCATATTACAGCCTCAGATGACACCAGAGCAACAGCCCCTTTCACCAGACACGTTATCCCTCTCTCCAGCATCCCCACTTCTGTGCTTCTCACAGAAAATGGAAGAACTGGTGCATGCTGGAACCAAACTATCCCACTCTTTTGCTGCAAGCCCCCAGATATCAACCAAAAAATGGCAGGCACCACAACCACCAAAGCCTGCGGGCCCAGCTCGCCCTCCTCCTCCTGTGAGAGCTCTTCGGCCTCTGCCACAACGCCAGGGCCCACACCCTCCTCCTTCTGCTCAAGGTGAACCAAAAACAACTGATACCAGCTCTCAGTGATATGTGTCGGGTCCCTGCTATGATAACAGTAACTTTCTCAAATGTTTACAGAACAAACGGAACCCAGTGTGCCTGTATCTTTCTTTATTGCTGTTCTATTACATGATAGAAAGTCTAAGGCCTTCAATAGCCGTACAGCAAACCCAACTAATCTGGTGCCTATTACACGTCAAACTAAGATTGGTGTAGGGAAAAAAAGTAAGACTGTTAAGTTAGCACTTTTAAACATCCGCTCACTTAAAAATAAATCACTTCTAGTCAACGACTTAATAACCACAAACAACCTAGATTTTATGCTTCTGAATGAAACCTGGCTAGAAGACAGCTGCAGTGCAACAATCCTCAATGAAGCAGCCCCTCCTAACTTTACTTTTATGAGTGTCTGCAGAGCTGTTAAGAGAGGTGGGGGTCTAGCTGCTCTTTTTAAAGATATCTATCAATGTAAGCAAATATCATTTGGGAATTACCCTTCTTTCGAATATCTGGGTATTGTGTTGAAAGGTGCTCCACGCATTTTACTTATCATTATTTACAGGCCTCCAAAATACTCTCCAGCCTTTGCTGAGGATTTACAGAACTGTTATCAACAATTACCTCAATGAGAACACTAGTGTAATATTTGTAACGAATTTAGCTCAAATGATATAGGGAATCAATAATGATGAATCGGGGTTATGATTCATTCACTTCGTGTACAGAGTTAATAAAATTATTGAAGCTAAAAAATAGATCAATTTTATATATCAATAACCCATCACAATGAATTATAATTTACTCATTAATATATCAATGGTCCATTCTTCAGATCAATTATCAGAATAACCTTTAATGGAAATTAATGTAATTATCAAACAGTTGTTTGTCCAGCAAACGGCCATAAGATTAACCCATCAATTTCTCAACAAAAATGATCTCTTTCTTATAATTTGGGGAAGGCTACTTTCTGGCCACGAAAATCACCTTCCTGTCCTTATAAGATTTAGGTTACTGAAATAGTAACAAATTGTAAAGCTTTGTAGCTTTAGATCGTAACGTTTCAGGGACTTCGTAATGTGAGCAGCAGACAGAGCCAACCAAGAATATAATGGGTTTTAATAAATGAAACTACGTACGGATACAGAATACTACAATTACACACGGAATAAATCTATATACAGAGTACAACCAGTAAAACAATACATGACAAACGAATAACGAAAGAGAGTGAGAGAGGATGAGAGAGTGAGAGAGAATGAGCGAGAGAAAGTGAAACTAAATCTCAGGATGGCAATTTTCAAAACAGTTATAGCAAGTTTCCAAAACAACTAACTCTGAGAGACACCAAGAATACCCAAAATAAGAGTAACACAGCCTTAGATTTAAAATGAAGGTTTGATACTTGCATTAAAGTCTTTGTGTGACTGCGAAAGCAGCGTGAGTGTGTGTCCTCTTTGGAGCCGGGTGTTCTTCTCGTGCTTCCGGAACAAACGGAGTTCGCAGGAAGTTTAAAAGGTCTACTTAAAGTTAAAGTTGCCGGCTACGTTCACTTCGCTGAACGTAGGAAAAGTCCGAAGACGAAAATAAAGACAAAGATTAAAGAAAAGAAAAGAAAAGAAAAGAAAAGAAAAGAAAAGAAAAGAAAAATGTAGGAACTCCTTAATAAGGAGTTGTGGAACCGGAAAACTCTCAGCTCTGAGTGCTCCGAGAAATTTTCTGTGTCATTCTCTTATGGGTCTAATAACCTATCCCAGGTTAATTTGCATGTTTTACGGTAGTGTTAGGATTTGGTCTATTATACTCTAACGATGGTAAACATAGTATAATACATTTTATCAGAGCCTGATGCATATATTTGGTTTCAGTACACGGAGAGCTTTACATTGATACCAAATCAGATATGTTTCGAAGGTACACGTCGAAATACATTTTTATTCTGTAAAAATAAGCTTAAAAGGTTCAGCTAACAAGCCAAATAACATAACTGCGTCATAAAGTTACCAACATGTCCTGTATATTCACAAATGGGGAATGCAGATTGGACTTTAGAGTTTAAACACGGTACACACATGATTTGTCTAACCTTATTACCAAAGTTCACAAGAATACACTAACTACATCACAAAAAAGGAAAATGATGAGATGGGAAAAATACATCCATGTTTACACATTTCTCAAGTGGTTATATATATAGAATACATAAGACTGCAGGGTCTATTTCTCTTCCTTTACAAGAATTTAAGTGAGCGTTGTGGTTCTCTGGAAATTCCGTTTGGGGTCATAAAGTTTTATGGTCTAGCAGGAGGTAGGATGAGGTTAATATTGGGGAACATTCTTAAAATACACACTTAGAATTCAAAGCTACAAACTAGAGAATCCCACTATAGAATAAAACAAAAACTAATCAAACATGCATGCTGTAATATGTCACCTACAGACAGAGCCGGCTCTCCCTATAAGCGAACTATGCGGCTGCTTAGGGCCCCGTCGCCACTAGGGGGCCCCCTAACTACAGATGGTACTCGCCAGTGTCACCGCGGTTTAACAGTCAACCAACCGTGTAAAATCGTTGTATTCCCTGGACTTGAAAATTTGCCCGCAAAAATTAAACGAGTCTATCCATTGGGTGCAGAAAAAAGGAGAAAAAAAGTCCCATTATAGTAGAGCTACTACTATTTTTGAACTTGGCACATTACACAATTCACAAAGAGCCGCCTATATCATTTTCTGCACAATTTGCGGTGCTATTTCACAGCAGCCTCGGAAGGTGCATTAAATTGGACATTATCCCATTATAGTAGAGCTACTACTCTAACGAAATCCAAATTTTAAGCAGTTTTTACTGTATAATTCTTTTTGTATGAATTTTTTAACTTGGCACATTACACAATGCACAAAGAACCGCCTATTGCATTTTCTGCACAATTCGCGGCGCTGTTTCTCGGCAGCCTCAGAGGGTGCGTTAAAGTGGACATTATCCCATTATAGTAGAGGCACTACTCCAACGAAATCCACATTTTAAGCAGTTTTTACTGTAGAATTATTTTTGTATGAACTACATGTAACGTGCAACAATGACTCTGTAAAATGTAAAAAGTGTTACCTAGAGTTTTTATTAGATGCATGCATATATTTTATAACTAAACATTTTATATACACATTTGGCTAATGATTGTTCGCTGAAGTAGTGTTTTTGTAGTTGGAATATATAAAAAATAAATACCAACTCAAACTAGAATCTTTTGCAGAATTTTTAATCTCTTTGATACATCAATATAGAAGAATATGTTTAAATCACTTTAGAAGGAAGCAAAGAAATTACTGGTCCAACTTCTCCCTCTTTTTAAAGTGTGGAAAAGGGAAAAGACGTTCAAATATCGAGACTCCAGCAACACCTGTAGTAGGCCTATATGCAACAACTTTATTGAAGATTTTTTAATACTAAAGGTTTTAAGCTGCCTAGTGGACAAAAACAGTTAGTGCTCTTTTAAAATTGACAAAGCTTTCAGATAGTAATAAAGTAGATGTAGAAATTTGGCAAATCTGTAATCTTTACTTTTACTGTTTCAGTGAATGTACTTTAACAAGCAGTAAAATAATTGTGGGCAATCATGTTAAAAGAGGTACAGATGAAATGGGTTAGATTGTATACAGTTGCTGGTTTGAGGTGGCAATACTCCATTATTCACTGCAAGGCAGGGCCCCAAAATTATCCTGCTTAGGGCCCCCAGATTTACAGAGGCGGCCCTGCCTACAGATTCTGAATCACTTGTATTCTGAATTAAATGCAAAGGGATGTTTGCGTGTGTGTGTATGTGTGTGTGTATGTGTGTGTGTGGAGATCTCCTGGCCACCTGGGTATCTGGCTTGGAGAGAGAGAGGTGTGAGCAGATAAGAATCTCTTTGAAACCATCTCCTCGAGTTCTGAGATGTTCTCTGTTAAGCATCACTCGTGTCAAAAGAGATCAATTCAGTCCAGACTCATGGAGCCATGCTGTCATTTAAATTCATGAGTTTAAGGGTTAAAAGCTCCAAGTCATAGTGAGATTGTCCATCCGCTACATATTTATGAAGGCTATATCCTTAACACCAAGCATATCTGCAGACTCTGTTGATTTTCTCCTTGATTCTTTTAACTCAAAAGTTAAAAGTGTAATTGATGATATTGCTCCTGTGAAAGTCAGGAAGAAGAGTGGCAGACAAAAAGCACCTTGGAGAAACTCAACAGCAGTGCAAAATATGAAAAGACAATGCAGAAAAGCAGAGCGCATGTGGCGGAAGACAAAACTTGTAGTCCATTATAACATCTACAAAGACAGCCTTCATGCTTTCAATATGGAACTAGGCAAAGCTAGACAGACTTTCTTCTCAAATATTATAAACAGCAATTTAAACAACACACGCACTCTTTTTGCTACTGTAGAGAGACTGACAAACCCCCCAAGCCAGATTCCCAGTGAAATGCTCTCAGACAGCAAGTGCAGTGAGTTTGCTTCTTTCTTCTCTGAGAAAATCAATAATATTAGAAAGGTGATCAGCACATCCTTGAGTTGCCCTGGGGTCAGACAGATCAGACCACCAATTTTGGAACAAACTGTACAGCACCTTAAAACATCAACATGCGCCCTTGACACACTTCCCACATCTTTTTACAAAAGTGTGTTAAAAAAAAAAAAAATAATAATAATACTGTAATAATAATTAGCTGCCGCTGCTCAGGGAGGGAATTTTAAAACTTTTACTAGCCTACTTCTAAATCCTCCTGCACTTATGAATGCATGGATGCATCTATGAACTGTTTTAACCCATTTTAAGTAGCCACTCTGACCTGTGTATCTACACTGATTCGGCGGGTTTGTACGCTGGTTTTGATCTACGTGTTGATGCTCTCTGCGGTTGCCGGTTTACCTGCCGGTTACTGACTGCTGTTCTTAGTGGTACTTCTGGCACGGGGAAGTGATGAAGCAGAAATGAAGCAAGTGGCTGTATTTATGAATTAATCATTGAATCATTGACTCTAATGATTCATTCACAAACACAGCTGTGTGCTGCAGTTCTGCTGTGGCTTTAGTTGGAGCTATTATTTTGTTGTAAAAAATACTGACAACTGTGTTGAAAATGAACATCACTTAATATTTCATTTGTTGAACTGTTGTATAAAATCAATGTCACATTTGCAATCGTCGATCTTCATATAATGTGATCAACATTAAACACAGGAACTCACACAGTCTTTGTATCGAAGAGATTTTTTTTGCAGTCAAGAGAAGTTTTGACCGCAAAAGATGAGGTAATTTGATCGGATGTCATGCATTTACAGCATTTTACCTGATAGAAATGCATGCTCAGTTTAAATCTTATTTTAAGGTGAGGTAGTATTAAAGGAACGGCACAATTCAGCATTTTGTTCCCGCACCCCCATCTGTCACCTCACGTACCCCAGTTTGAGAACCACTGCCTTATATTGCCTAACACATATTTGTAAAGTGACTTTGGGTGTTGGAAAGGCGCTATATAAATAAAAATAATAATAATAATATTAAAAATAATAATTATTATTATTATTAACCACCCAAACACAAGTGTAGTTACATTATAGATATATGTAAGGTTGGGCAGATTCTGGGGCGTAGCATATCTTTTCTTTTAACGTTAAAAAGTTTTACATTCTAATAGCTGAACACAAGCAGACAGACTTTTAGAAGAGGTTTATTGGCCTCGCCTAATTCAACCAGAGGGTGGCGCTCAAGTTACATATAGATATTATGTTTTGTGTCATTCAAACACAAGCATATAACAGATTTCCAAAGATTTCCAAAATCCTTCGACTGAAGTTACAGATTCAGATGTTCTGAAAGCAGAGGCTGATCTCAGCAGATACAAAATTCCTCTTCCAGTTGGTGATTTCCTGTAAGATCAGTCTGTTAACTGAAGACTATAACATTAAAATGAGCCCAAGTTACCCAGAGAAATGATTGACACCCACAGATCAAACGGATTGAACGTCAATTCACTATTATTATTACTACAGTTTTTTAATTTCTTTGGGGCAGTTTTCTCAAGCAATTGATACATTTTCAACAGGTCCTCAAAAGTGCACTTTTCTCAAACATTTCAGCATGTTTTCAATTGTGTTAGTACAATACACAAAATCACAAAGTATCCTTTTCACTAGACAAAATAAGTGGTTGATCCATATAATTGTTTAATTCACAGTAACTACGATTCATAAAGCTCTTACTATCAAACTTTTGATTTGTAACTCTTTTCCTTCAGTTTAATACATTTGTCTTTTGGTTAATCAATTTGGCACATCGCTACTATAGACACTGATTCTATAGATGGGTTCTTTAGAACTTGTGCAATTTCTGATACGGATAACCAAATGCAATTAATTATTTTCACATAAGTTATTTATCTTAGATTATAACCACCACTATGTTCAAAGTGTGTGTGTGTGTGTGTGTGTGTGTGTGTGTGTGTGTGTGTGTGTGTGTGTGTGTGTGTGTGTGTGTGTGTGTGTGAGAAAGAGAGATTTGCAATTTGTGAACACAGAGATAGAGTACAACGGAGACGAAACAGTCAATGACTGTAAAACATCCGATTTATCAGAGGCTGTGTTTACAGCTGGTTCAACAAGTCTGTGTTTCCCGAAAACATAGTTCTAACGGACATTCGCAAACAGCATCGCAGAGTTGTGTGTTGGAGCGACAGATCTCGACCTGTGGTTAGAAGCAGTTTCCTGTTTTCATTACATGTGGACTTAATAAATCCTTATCATGAGCAAAACAAGCAAGCTGACATTCAGTACAATCTATATCTTTTATAGTATACTGTATTCACTACTCACTGCTCCGGGTGTGTTTGTGTTCACTACTCACTGCTCCGGGTGTGTTTGTGTTCACTACTCGCTGCTCCGGGTGTGTTTGTGTACACTTCTCACTGCTCCGGGTGTGTTTGTGTTCACTACTCACTGCTCCGGGTGTGTTTGTGTTCACTTCTCGCTGCTGCGGGTGTGTTTGTGTTCACTACTCGCTGCTCCGGGTGTGTTTGTGTTCACTTCTCACTGCTCCGGGTGTGTTTGCGTTCACTTCTCACTGCTGCGGGTGTGTTTGCGTTCACTTCTCACTGCTCCGGGTGTGTTTGCGTTCACTACTCGCTGCTCCGGGTGTGTTTGTGTTCACTACTCGCTGCTCCGGGTGTGTTTGTGTTCACTTCTCGCTGCTCCGGGTGTGTTTGTGTTCACTTCTCGCTGCTGCGGGTGTGTTTGTGTTCACTACTCACTGCTGCGGGTGTGTTTGTGTTCACTACTCGCTGCTGCGGGTGTGTTTGTGTTCACCTCTCGCTGCTGCGGGTGTGTTTGTGTTCACCTCTCGCTGCTGCGGGTGTGTTTGTGTTCACTTCTCACTGCTGCGGGTGTGTTTGTGTTCACTACTTGCGGGTGTGTTTGTGTTCACTTCTCACTGCTGCGGGTGTGTTTGTGTTCACTTCTCGCTGCTCCGGGTGTGTTTGTGTTCACTTCTCGCTGCTGCGGGTGTGTTTGTGTTCACTACTCGCTGCTGCGGGTGTGTTTGTGTTCACTACTCGCTGCTGCGGGTGTGTTTGTGTTCACTACTCGCTGCTCCGGGTGTGTTTGTGTTCACTTCTCACTGCTCCGGGTGTGTTTGTGTTCACTACTCACTGCTCCGGGTGTGTTTGTGTTCACTTCTCACTGCTGCGGGTGTGTTTGTGTTCACTTCTCACTGCTGCAGGTGTGTTTGTGTTCACTTCTCACTGCTGCGGGTGTGTTTGTGTTCACTTCTCACTGCTGCGGGTGTGTTTGTGTTCACTTCTCACTGCTGCGGGTGTGTTTGTGTTCACTTCTCACTGCTGCGGGTGTGTTTGTGTTCACCTCTCGCTGCTGCGGGTGTGTTTGTGTTCACCTCTCGCTGCTGCGGGTGTGTTTGTGTTCACTACTTGCGGGTGTGTTTGTGTTCACTTCTCACTGCTGCGGGTGTGTTTGTGTTCACTTCTCGCTGCTCCGGGTGTGTTTGTGTTCACTTCTCGCTGCTGCGGGTGTGTTTGTGTTCACTACTCGCTGCTCCGGGTGTGTTTGTGTTCACTACTCGCTGCTTGCTCCGGGTGTGTTTGTGTTCACTTCTCACTGCTCCAGGTGTGTTTGTGTTCACTACTCACTGCTCCGGGTGTGTTTGTGTTCACTTCTCACTGCTGCGGGTGTGTTTGTGTTCACTTCTCACTGCTGCGGGTGTGTTTGTGTTCACTTCTCACTGCTGCGGGTGTGTGTTCACTACTCACTGCTCCGGGTGTGTTTGTGTTCACTTCTCACTGCTGCGGGTGTGTTTGTGTTCACTACTCGCTGCTCTGAGTGTGTTTGTGTTCACTACTCACTGCTCCGGGTGTGTTTGTGTTCACTACTCACTGCTCCGGGTGTGTTTGTGTTCACTACTCACTGCTGCGGGTGTGTTTGTGTTCACTTCTCACTGCTCCGGGTGTGTTTGTGTTCACTTCTCACTGCTCCGGGTGTGTTTGTGTTCACTACTCACTGCTGCGGGTGTGTTTGTGTTCACTTCTCACTGCTCCGGGTGTGTTTGTGGTCACTACTCACTGCTGCGGGTGTGTTTGTATTCACTACTCACTGCTCCGGGTGTGTTTGTGTTCACTACTCACTGCTGCGGGTGTGTTTGTGTTCACTTCTCACTGCTGCGGGTGTGTTTGTGTTCACTTCTCACTGCTCCGGGTGTGTTTGTGTTCACTACTCACTGCTGCGGGTGTGTTTGTGTACACTTCTCACTGCTCCGGGTGTGTTTGTGTTCACTACTCACTGCTGCGGGTGTGTTTGTGTTCACTACTCACTGCTGCGGGTGTGTTTGTGTTCACTTCTCACTGCTGCGGGTGTGTTTGTGTTCTCTACTCACTGCTGCGGGTGTGTTTGTGTTCACTACTCACTGCTGCGGGTGTGTTTGTGTTCACTTCTCACTGCTGCGGGTGTGTTTGTGTTCACTTCTCACTGCTGCGGGTGTGTTTGTGTTCACTACTCACTGCTGCGGGTGTGTTTGTGTTCACTACTCACTGCTCCGGGTGTGTTTGTGTTCACTTCTCACTGCTCCGGGTGTGTTTGTGTTCACTACTCACTGCTCCGGGTGTGTTTGTGTTCACTTCTCACTGCTCCGGGTGTGTTTGTGTTCACTACTCACTGCTGCGGGTGTGTTTGTGTTCACTACTCACTGCTGCGGGTGTGTTTGTGTTCACTTCTCACTGCTGCGGGTGTGTTTGTGTTCACTACTCACTGCTCCGGGTGTGTTTGTGTTCACTTCTCACTGCTGCGGGTGTGTTTGTGTTCACTACTCACTGCTGCGGGTGTGTTTGTGTTCACTACTCACTGCTCCGGGTGTGTTTGTGTTCACTTCTCACTGCTCCGGGTGTGTTTGTGTTCACTACTCACTGCTGCGGGTGTGTTTGTGTTCACTACTCACTGCTCCGGGTGTGTTTGTGTTCACTTCTCACTGCTCCGGGTGTGTTTGTGTTCACTACTCACTGCTGCGGGTGTGTTTGTGTACACTTCTCACTGCTCCGGGTGTGTTTGTGTTCACTACTCGCTGCTACTTTGTGTTCACTTGTGTTCTGTCAGGTCCATTAAGTCAAGAACACACAGACAATAAAAATAATTTAATAATTTTTATTGAATAGATTGCAAACAGGTTGATGTTCCTGAATTGAAATTTGGCGGTATGGCTCTGTTCAGGGAGTCCTCTGACCTTTCATGAGCACCATAAAATAGCAGAGAGTCAGAGGACAGCAGCAGCAGCAGCAGCATTAGGGGACGCTCACACAGTTTAGGACTGTGAGAGCTAAAATATCCCCCCAAACAAAACCACACCTGGCAATCCTCTAAGATACAGAGGATGATTTTATTTTAACAATTTATATGCTTAGTAATCTACAAATATACACGGATAATTTGCAATATTATAATCAGATGAGTCCTGACCACCCATGAGTTAGCAGAATCAGGGGACAGCAGCAGCAGTATGTTCTGATCAGATGAGTCCCCTGACCATTCATGAATTAGCAGAGTCAGGGGACAGCAGCAGTATGAGGAGATAGCAGCCACATATAGGGACAGCATTATCAGCATGAGGGGATGCAGCAGCAGCATAAGGGCTCTCACATTATTTTGACTAGATGAGCTATCCCCCCCAAAACAGAAATTGAGTGTCTCGAACGGTGTCGTCTGAACCACCCTAATTTAGCAAATTATTATGGTAAAAATTATTAATTTAATTACTGAAATGACTATTCAAGACCACAATAGCTAAAACATGCTGTTACCTAGAATTATCTGTCTTTGAACTGTTTTGACAGTCTACAGTGTAAGCGCTATGAAGGGATGACTAAGCCACCTTCTGAGAAACAAGCTAGATGAAGGAATTAAACAGCTTTTTACCAGCGTACAGATCAGCAAAAGCGAGCAGCAAGCATGTATGAGCAAACTGAATGTGCTTTAAATAGGGCGCCTTGTTTGAGCTTTGGCCATTGAGCAGCAAGGGGAGTTACCCAGCTAATGCAGCTCAGCTGACGGGACAGTGTTGAAGCAATAGCATTAGCAGCGTCTTGACTACCTGGCCTGCCAGAACTGACGCTGACGCTCAATTTCACTACTACTTTGTGTCACTTCTCACTGCTCCGGGTGTGTTTGTGTTCACTACTCACTGCTGCGGGTGTTCCGGGTGTGTTTGTGTTCACTACTCGCTGCTGCGGGTGTGTTTGTGTTCACTACTCGCTGCTCCGGGTGTGTTTGTGTTCACTACTCACTGCTGCGGGTGTTCCGGGTGTGTTTGTGTTCACTACTCACTGCTCCGGGTGTGTTTGTGTTCACCTCTCACTGCTGCGGGTGTGTTTGTGTTCACGTCTCACTGCTGCGGGTGTGTTTGTGTTCACTACTCACTGCTGCGGGTGTGTTTGTGTTCACCTCTCACTGCTGCGGGTGTGTTTGTGTTCACCTCTCACTGCTGCGGGTGTGTTTGTGTTCACTTCTCACTGCTGCGGGTGTGTTTGTGTTCACCTCTCACTGCTGCGGGTGTGTTTGTGTTCACTTCTCACTGCTGCGGGTGTGTTTGTGTTCACCTCTCACTGCTGCGGGTGTGTTTGTGTTCACTACTCGCTGCTGCGGGTGTGTTTGTGTTCACGTCTCACTGCTGCGGGTGTGTTTGTGTTCACTACTCACTGCTGCGGGTGTGTTTGTGTTCACCTCTCACTGCTGCGGGTGTGTTTGTGTTCACCTCTCACTGCTGCGGGTGTGTTTGTGTTCACTTCTCACTGCTGCGGGTGTGTTTGTGTTCACCTCTCACTGCTGCAGGTGTGTTTGTGTTCACCTCTCACTGCTGCGGGTGTGTTTGTGTTCACTACTCGCTGCTGCGGGTGTGTTTGTGTTCACTACTCGCTGCTGCGGGTGTGTTTGTGTTCACTACTCGCTGCTCCGGGTGTGTTTGTGTTCACTTCTCGCTGCTCCGGGTGTGTTTGTGTTCACTTCTCGCTGCTGCGGGTGTGTTTGTGTTCACTACTCGCTGCTCCGGGTGTGTTTGTGTTCACTACTCGCTGCTTGCTCCGGGTGTGTTTGTGTTCACTTCTCACTGCTCCGGGTGTGTTTGTGTTCACTACTCACTGCTCCGGGTGTGTTTGTGTTCACTTCTCACTGCTGCGGGTGTGTTTGTGTTCACTTCTCACTGCTGCGGGTGTGTTTGTGTTCACTTCTCACTGCTGCGGGTGTGTTTGTGTTCACTACTCACTGCTCCGGGTGTGTTTGTGTTCACTTCTCACTGCTGCGGGTGTGTTTGTGTTCACTACTCGCTGCTCTGAGTGTGTTTGTGTTCACTACTCACTGCTCCGGGTGTGTTTGTGTTCACTACTCACTGCTCCGGGTGTGTTTGTGTTCACTACTCACTGCTGCGGGTGTGTTTGTGTTCACTTCTCACTGCTCCGGGTGTTTGTGTTCACTTCTCACTGCTCCGGGTGTGTTTGTGTTCACTACTCACTGCTGCGGGTGTGTTTGTGTTCACTTCTCACTGCTCCGGGTGTGTTTGTGGTCACTACTCACTGCTGCGGGTGTGTTTGTATTCACTACTCACTGCTCCGGGTGTGTTTGTGTTCACTACTCACTGCTGCGGGTGTGTTTGTGTTCACTTCTCACTGCTGCGGGTGTGTTTGTGTTCACTTCTCACTGCTCCGGGTGTGTTTGTGTTCACTACTCACTGCTGCGGGTGTGTTTGTGTACACTTCTCACTGCTCCGGGTGTGTTTGTGTTCACTACTCACTGCTGCGGGTGTGTTTGTGTTCACTACTCACTGCTGCGGGTGTGTTTGTGTTCACTTCTCACTGCTGCGGGTGTGTTTGTGTTCTCTACTCACTGCTGCGGGTGTGTTTGTGTTCACTACTCACTGCTGCGGGTGTGTTTGTGTTCACTACTCACTGCTGCGGGTGTGTTTGTGTTCACTACTCACTGCTCCGGGTGTGTTTGTGTTCACTACTCACTGCTCCGGGTGTGTTTGTGTTCACTTCTCACTGCTCCGGGTGTGTTTGTGTTCACTTCTCACTGCTCCGGGTGTGTTTGTGTTCACTACTCACTGCTGCGGGTGTGTTTGTGTTCACTTCTCACTGCTCCGGGTGTGTTTGTGGTCACTACTCACTGCTGCGGGTGTGTTTGTATTCACTACTCACTGCTCCGGGTGTGTTTGTGTTCACTACTCACTGCTGCGGGTGTGTTTGTGTTCACTTCTCACTGCTCCGGGTGTGTTTGTGTTCACTACTCACTGCTGCGGGTGTGTTTGTGTTCACTTCTCACTGCTGCGGGTGTGTTTGTGTTCACTACTCACTGCTGCGGGTGTGTTTGTGTTCACTACTCACTGCTGCGGGTGTGTTTGTGTTCACTACTCACTGCTGCGGGTGTGTTTGTGTTCACTTCTCACTGCTGCGGGTGTGTTTGTGTTCACTACTCACTGCTGCGGGTGTGTTTGTGTTCACTACTCACTGCTGCGGGTGTGTTTGTGTTCACTACTCACTGCTGCGGGTGTGTTTGTGTTCACTACTCACTGCTGCGGGTGTGTTTGTGTTCACTACTCACTGCTGCGGGTGTGTTTGTGTTCACTTCTCACTGCTGCGGGTGTGTTTGTGTTCTCTACTCACTGCTGCGGGTGTGTTTGTGTTCACTACTCACTGCTGCGGGTGTGTTTGTGTTCACTTCTCACTGCTGCGGGTGTGTTTGTGTTCACTACTCACTGCTGCGGGTGTGTTTGTGTTCACTACTCACTGCTGCGGGTGTGTTTGTGTTCACTACTCACTGCTCCGGGTGTGTTTGTGTTCACTTCTCACTGCTGCGGGTGTGTTTGTGTTCACTACTCACTGCTGCGGGTGTGTTTGTGTTCACTACTCACTGCTCCGGGTGTGTTTGTGTTCACTTCTCACTGCTCCGGGTGTGTTTGTGTTCACTACTCACTGCTCCGGGTGTGTTTGTGTTCACTTCTCACTGCTCCGGGTGTGTTTGTGTTCACTACTCACTGCTGCGGGTGTGTTTGTGTACACTTCTCACTGCTCCGGGTGTGTTTGTGTTCACTACTCGCTGCTACTTTGTGTTCACTTGTGTTCTGTCAGGTCCATTAAGTCAAGAACACACAGACAATAAAAATAATTTAATAATTTTTATTGAATAGATTGCAAACAGGTTGATGTTCCTGAATTGAAATTTGGCGGTATGGCTCTGTTCAGGGAGTCCTCTGACCTTTCATGAGCACCATAAAATAGCAGAGAGTCAGAGGACAGCAGCAGCAGCAGCAGCATTAGGGGACGCTCACACAGTTTAGGACTGTGAGAGCTAAAATATCCCCCCAAACAAAACCACACCTGGCAATCCTCTAAGATACAGAGGATGATTTTATTTTAACAATTTATATGCTTAGTAATCTACAAATATACACGGATAATTTGCAATATTATAATCAGATGAGTCCTGACCACCCATGAGTTAGCAGAATCAGGGGACAGCAGCAGCAGTATGTTCTGATCAGATGAGTCCCCTGACCATTCATGAATTAGCAGAGTCAGGGGACAGCAGCAGTATGAGGAGATAGCAGCCACATATAGGGACAGCATTATCAGCATGAGGGGATGCAGCAGCAGCATAAGGGCTCTCACATTATTTTGACTAGATGAGCTATCCCCCCCAAAACAGAAATTGAGTGTCTCGAACGGTGTCGTCTGAACCACCCTAATTTAGCAAATTATTATGGTAAAAATTATTAATTTAATTACTGAAATGACTATTCAAGACCACAATAGCTAAAACATGCTGTTACCTAGAATTATCTGTCTTTGAACTGTTTTGACAGTCTACAGTGTAAGCGCTATGAAGGGATGACTAAGCCACCTTCTGAGAAACAAGCTAGATAAAGGAATTAAACAGCTTTTTACCAGCGTACAGATCAGCAGAAGCGAGCAGCAAGCATGTATGAGCAAACTGAATGTGCTTTAAATAGGGCGCCTTGTTTGAGCTTTGGCCATTGAGCAGCAAGGGGAGTTACCCAGCTAATGCAGCTCAGCTGACGGGACAGTGTTGAAGCAATAGCATTAGCAGCGTCTTGACTACCTGGCCTGCCAGAACTGACGCTGACGCTCAATTTCACTACTACTTTGTGTTCACTTCTCACTGCTCCGGGTGTGTTTGTGTTCACTACTCACTGCTGCGGGTGTTCCGGGTGTGTTTGTGTTCACTACTCGCTGCTGCGGGTGTGTTTGTGTTCACTACTCGCTGCTCCGGGTGTGTTTGTGTTCACTACTCGCTGCTGCGGGTGTGTTTGTGTTCACTACTCGCTGCTGCGGGTGTGTTTGTGTTCACTACTCGCTGCTCCGGGTGTGTTTGTGTTCACTTCTCACTGCTCCGGGTGTGTTTGTGTTCACCTCTCACTGCTGCGGGTGTGTTTGTGTTCACTACTCACTGCTCCGGGTGTGTTTGTGTTCACTTCTCACTGCTCCGGGTGTGTTTGTGTTCACTACTCACTGCTCCGGGTGTGTTTGTGTTCACTTCTCACTGCTCCGGGTGTGTTTGTGTTCACTACTCACTGCTGCGGGTGTGTTTGTGTACACTTCTCACTGCTCCGGGTGTGTTTGTGTTCACTACTCGCTGCTACTTTGTGTTCACTTGTGTTCTGTCAGGTCCATTAAGTCAAGAACACACAGACAATAAAAATAATTTAATAATTTTTATTGAATAGATTGCAAACAGGTTGATGTTCCTGAATTGAAATTTGGCGGTATGGCTCTGTTCAGGGAGTCCTCTGACCTTTCATGAGCACCATAAAATAGCAGAGAGTCAGAGGACAGCAGCAGCAGCAGCAGCATTAGGGGACGCTCACACAGTTTAGGACTGTGAGAGCTAAAATATCCCCCCAAACAAAACCACACCTGGCAATCCTCTAAGATACAGAGGATGATTTTATTTTAACAATTTATATGCTTAGTAATCTACAAATATACACGGATAATTTGCAATATTATAATCAGATGAGTCCTGACCACCCATGAGTTAGCAGAATCAGGGGACAGCAGCAGCAGTATGTTCTGATCAGATGAGTCCCCTGACCATTCATGAATTAGCAGAGTCAGGGGACAGCAGCAGTATGAGGAGATAGCAGCCACATATAGGGACAGCATTATCAGCATGAGGGGATGCAGCAGCAGCATAAGGGCTCTCACATTATTTTGACTAGATGAGCTATCCCCCCCAAAACAGAAATTGAGTGTCTCGAACGGTGTCGTCTGAACCACCCTAATTTAGCAAATTATTATGGTAAAAATTATTAATTTAATTACTGAAATGACTATTCAAGACCACAATAGCTAAAACATGCTGTTACCTAGAATTATCTGTCTTTGAACTGTTTTGACAGTCTACAGTGTAAGCGCTATGAAGGGATGACTAAGCCACCTTCTGAGAAACAAGCTAGATGAAGGAATTAAACAGCTTTTTACCAGCGTACAGATCAGCAGAAGCGAGCAGCAAGCATGTATGAGCAAACTGAATGTGCTTTAAATAGGGCGCCTTGTTTGAGCTTTGGCCATTGAGCAGCAAGGGGAGTTACCCAGCTAATGCAGCTCAGCTGACGGGACAGTGTTGAAGCAATAGCATTAGCAGCGTCTTGACTACCTGGCCTGCCAGAACTGACGCTGACGCTCAATTTCACTACTACTTTGTGTTCACTTCTCACTGCTCCGGGTGTGTTTGTGTTCACTACTCACTGCTGCGGGTGTTCCGGGTGTGTTTGTGTTCACTACTCGCTGCTGCGGGTGTGTTTGTGTTCACTACTCGCTGCTCCGGGTGTGTTTGTGTTCACTACTCGCTGCTGCGGGTGTGTTTGTGTTCACTACTCGCTGCTGCGGGTGTGTTTGTGTTCACTACTCGCTGCTCCGGGTGTGTTTGTGTTCACTTCTCACTGCTCCGGGTGTGTTTGTGTTCACCTCTCACTGCTGCGGGTGTGTTTGTGTTCACTACTCACTGCTGCGGGTGTGTTTGTGTTCACTTCTCGCTGCTGCGGGTGTGTTTGTGTTCACTACTCGCTGCTGCGGGTGTGTTTGTGTTCACTACTCGCTGCTGCGGGTGTGTTTGTGTTCACTACTCGCTGCTCCGGGTGTGTTTGTGTTCACTTCTCACTGCTCCGGGTGTGTTTGTGTTCACTACTCACTGCTCCGGGTGCTGTGTGTGTTCACTACTCGCTGCTGCGGGTGTGTTTGTGTTCACTTCTCACTGCTCCGGGTGTGTTTGTGTTCACTACTCACTGCTCCGGGTGCTGTGTGTGTTCACTACTCGCTGCTGCGGGTGTGTTTGTGTTCACTACTCACTGCTCCGGGTGCTGTGTGTGTTCACTTCTCGCTGCTCCGGGTGTGTTTGTGTTCACTTCTCACTGCTCCGGGTGTGTTTGTGTTCACTACTCGCTGCTCCGGGTGCTGTGTGTGTTCACTTCTCACTGCTCCGGGTGTGTTTGTGTTCACTACTCGCTGCTCCGGGTGTGTTTGTGTTCACTACTCGCTGCTGCTGGTGTGTTTGTGTTCACTACTCGCTGCTGCGGGTGTGTTTGTGTTCACTACTCGCTGCTCCGGGTGTGTTTGTGGTCACTACTCGCTGCTTCGGTGTGTTTGTGTTCACTACTCGCTGCTGCGGGTGTGTTTGTGTTCACTACTCGCTGCTGCGGGTGTGTTTGTGGTCACTACTCGCTGCTGCTGGTGTGTTTGTGTTCACTACTCACTGCTCCGGGTGTGTTTGTGTTCACTACTCGCTGCTGCAGGTGTGTTTGTGTTCACTACTCGCTGCTGCGGGTGTGTTTGTGTTCACTACTCGCTGCTGCGGGTGTGTTTGTGTTCAGTACTCGCTGCTGCGGGTGTGTTTGTGTTCAGTACTCGCTGCTGCGGGTGTGTTTGTGTTCACCTCTCACTGCTGCGGGTGTGTTTGTGTTCACTTCTCACTGCTCCGGGTGTGTTTGTGTTCACCTCTCACTGCTCCGGGTGTGTTTGTGTTCACTACTCACTGCTCCGGGTGTGTTTGTGTTCACTACTCACTGCTGCGGGTGTGTTTGTGTTCACCTCTCACTGCTGCGGGTGTGTTTGTGTTCAGTACTCGCTGCTGCGGGTGTGTTTGTGTTCAGTACTTGCTGCTGCGGGTGTGTTTGTGTTCAGTACTCGCTGCTGCAGGTGTGTTTGTGTTCAGTACTCGCTGCTGCGGGTGTGTTTGTGTTCACTACTCGCTGCTGCAGGTGTGTTTGTGTTCAGTACTCGCTGCTGCAGGTGTGTTTGTGTTCAGTACTCGCTGCTGCGGGTGTGTTTGTGTTCACTACTCGCTGCTGCGGGTGTGTTTGTGTTCACTACTCACTGCTGCGGGTGTGTTTGTGTTCACTACTCACTGCTCCGGGTGTGTTTGTGTTCACTACTCGCAGCTCAGGGTGTGTTTGTGTTCACTACTCGCTGCTGCTGGTGTGTTTGTGTTCACTTCTCACTGCTCCGGGTGTGTTTGTGTTCACTTCTCACTGCTGCGGGTGTGTTTGTGTTCACTTCTCACTGCTGCGGGTGTGTTTGTGTTCACTACTCACTGCTGCGGGTGTGTTTGTGTTCACTACTCGCTGCTGCGGGTGTGTTTGTGTTCACTTCTCACTGCTGCGGGTGTGTTTGTGTTCACTACTCACTGCTGCGGGTGCGGGTGTGTTTGTGTTCACTACTCACTGCTCCGGGTGTGTTTGTGTTCACTTCTCACTGCTGCGGGTGTGTTTGTGTTCACTACTCACTGCTGCGGGTGTGTTTGTGTTCACTACTCGCTGCTCCGGGTGTGTTTGTGTTCACTACTCACTGCTGCGGGTGTGTTTGTGTTCACTACTCACTGCTCCGGGTGTGTTTGTGTTCACTTCTCACTGCTCCGGGTGTGTTTGTGTTCACTACTCGCTGCTGCGGGTGTGTTTGTGTTCACTACTCACTGCTCCGGGTGTGTTTGTGTTCACTTCTCACTGCTCCGGGTGTGTTTGTGTTCACTACTCACTGCTCCGGGTGTGTTTGTGTTCACTTCTCACTGCTCCGGGTGTGTTTGTGTTCACTACTCACTGCTGCGGGTGTGTTTGTGTTCACTACTCACTGCTCCGGGTGTGTTTGTGTTCACTTCTCACTGCTCCGGGTGTGTTTGTGTTCACTACTCACTGCTCCGGGTGTGTTTGTGTTCACTACTCACTGCTGCGGGTGTGTTTGTGTTCACTTCTCACTGCTCCGGGTGTGTTTGTGTTCACTTCTCACTGCTCCGGGTGTGTTTGTGTTCACTTCTCACTGCTCCGGGTGTGTTTGTGTTCACTTCTCACTGCTGCAGGTGTGTTTGTGTTCACTTCTCACTGCTGCGGGTGTGTTTGTGTTCAGTACTCGCTGCTGCGGGTGTGTTTGTGTTCACTACTCGCTGCTCTGGGTGTGTTCATTACTCACTGCTCTGGGTGTGTAATATGCACTAACTTGGATGGGTTAAATACAGAGGACAAATTCCAAGTATGGATTACTATACTTGGCCTTCATGTCTTTCACTTTCATTAAACTTTAAACTACTTTACACTTCAAACTACTTTAAACTGAAAACCTTCAAACTTTAAGATTTTAAAACTAATTCAAACTTTCTGGTCCGGCTTTCTCAAGCCAACTTAAAGTCTCAACAAACTTTTTTTATCTAGTTGTAAGATAACATTCTTTGCACGTATACTAGGACATTCAGTTCCTGGGGCCTGTTGCACAAAACTAGGATAAGGGATTAAGCCAGGATATCTTGGTGATCCTGGCTCAATTGATCCGTAATCCGGTTGCACTAAAGCTGGATAGGGGGCAGGAGGATATGTTATGGTATAAATTACCATGGAGATTTATTCTGTGGAGCTAGCCTGCTCCAGACCAGGCTAAATTCCAGGATCTATTTAATCTCATCCCTAATGTCAGTCAGCAGTCACCACAAATGGAAACCAATAGTTATTTCACTGCTCACTATACATTGTTATCACATATAACTAGACCCACTGTCATTATTTAAACGTTTGTGATCATTAATTTCAATCATTTTGGATAAATAATGATTTTTAGATGATGTTGCTATCATTAGATAATTTACAGTTTCCCATAGACTATAAGGCTATATATAAAATGATAGAATATTAGGGCCACAGAGGGAAAAAAAAGACAAGTCATAATATTGTAACCAGTTGTTTTAAAGGAGGACAGTTGTTAAAATGACAGATGTGGGGCATTTTGTGAAATTGTACTTCAGTATGGTTTCATAAACAAAGACATGCTGATGTGCCAGAATATTAAGTATCACATTGTCATAAGTATCAAAACTGTAAAAAGAATATGTAGCTTTTCTGCAGAAAGAACCAGCCTCATAAATTTATGGCTTTATCCTTTTTCCTCAGTGTGGCCCTAGTACTCTGTCATATAAACAAATACACAAATACACATTCCATATGAATATAAAAACACAATGTGTAACATTATGTTCCTTTATTGAATAAGGACAAAACAAAGCAGGTAAACCATCAGCTCCTTTCGAAACTGAAGTCACAGTGACTCTACAAGATGGAAAGCACAGAATCAAAGCATATTATACAAAATGATACATACACATTCAAAGGTCTGTATATAACACACCCTGCATGTCTGCACACTAAAATAAATGCAGGACAAATCCATACACATCAACTGAACAGACAAATGAATGGATGCAGTAGCCTCCCTGCAGCCTTGTATTACACACAGTATACCGCACAAACATCATAAGAGGCCAAATTCGTACAAAAATGAACCCAAAAAAAAACAAATTCCTCTGCCACCGCAGGACATATTTAACCAAAATTGAAAGCACACATACTAACTAAAATAATTCAACACATATTGGTCCCTCAGCAGCCGACCACTGTCGCCATCAGGGAAGATTGCCGGATTGTCCCAGTCCATGGCTGGTGGCACTCTGGGGGCCCTCTCCTTCCTCAGGCAGGCCACATTGTGGAGGACAGCACAAGCAACAGTAATATCACATGCCCTAACAGGGCTGACCCTTAATTTGTGAAGGCAGTGAAAGCGTGCCTTCAGGAGGCCAAAGGTCATTTCAACTCTGGCCCTGGTCCTGGCATGGGCATGGTTGTAGGCCTGCTGTGCTTCCTGGGGGTCTGTGAAAGGTGTCAGGAGAAAAGGCTGGCAGCCATACCCCCGGTCTCCCAGCAACACACCAGAGAATTCACCGGTCAACACAAAATCTCATCATTACTACCTCATAAACACAGTGATACTCTTGACACAGCCATGATGGTTATAAATAGGGGTTGTGTGGCTTACCTTGTGATAGGCACTGATAGATTTCAGAGGCCCGAAAGATTCTGGAGTCATGGACTGAGCCAGGCCATTTTGTCACAACATTGCTGATCACACAGTCAATATAATAAGAAAAATTCTCTTGAAATAAGTTTACTTTTTCCATAAACACTTAATTTTAGAAAAGTTCTCTTGTTTCACTGGCAGATTTTTTTGCTTATTTTCCTAGGTAATTTTGCTCAAGAAAATATTTAAGATTTTTCAACCGACCTTGGGTCCTTTGAAAGGCGCTATATAAATTAAAGTGATTATTATTATAGCTCATCTATTTATTCAATTAAAATTTATTTATATAGCACTTTTCACAATTGTTTCATTCTGTAAAAGCTTTATATTAATAAAAGCAGGAGAAACACACACACACAAAAAAAAACGGTGGACAACATAAGAAGCAGAGTACAACGGCTAAGATTAAACCGTACTGAGCGTAGTAACGTTAAATAATAATGTAAGGCTTTAATAATAATAATTTATCATAGCTTTATACAGTGATGGAGTTACTTTACACAATTTCACTCATATCTGCAGTGCATTTCAATTAAAAATTTAACCGTTTCATAATTACAGTACAACTGCGTTTTTGGAGATGTGAATTAAATATTTGAATTGTAATTGTGTTTCAGCGGAGCGGTGAGTGTGTAATTGTGCACTACTTACGCATTCAGGCGGTCTGCAATACTTTGCCACGCTTTTTCTCTTTGCTTTATCACTGTGGAGGTGTTGCCTGTCTTCTTAATTATATCTTTTACCTCCTCATAGTCGTATGCCTCCATGAGTATTTGTGCTTCCGACGGGGAAAAGTACGCGGCTCTAGTTGCCATGGTAAATCAGTTAATCTGTGATCTGTGGCGGGGTCTATTTGAGTGAGCCGTGAGCGCGCACCTATCCAGGATTGGTTTCACCTGGCTTAATGAATCCGTGTCTGCTCATCCTGGCTTGGTCTTTGTGCAACCAATTAAGCCTGGACGCACATGTTTTGGCTTCATTGAGCTCAGCTGAGTCATTTATCCCGGATGTCTTAATTCTACTTTTGTGCAACAGGCCTCTGGAGAGCTGCAGCCCAGCAGAATTTGACACCAATCAAAACAGCTGAACCAGATAAGCTTGTCTTCAGGATTGCTTGAATACTAAGGAAGGACATGAGCGCCACCCTCTGGTTGAATTAGGCCAATAAACCTCATCTAAAAGTCTGTCTGCTTGTGTTCAGCTATTAGAATGTAAAACTTTTTAAGGTTAAAAGAAAAGATAGAGCTACAACCCAGAATCTGCCCAACCTTTATGGTCAGGAGACACTACTGCATATATATATATATATAAACAAGTTGTATTTAATTGATATGATTTTTATGATTATTTAATTGAATATGAATTTTGAATAATGAAGATGAGTTTGTATCTGCAAAACACGGACCGAACTGGAACACATGATTCCAAGCTTAATTCTTAAAGGTGAAGGTTCTCTGAGTTTTTGCAGAACTATGCCCCCTCTGGCGACAAGCGAAACTGCAACCAGACAAAAGTTTTCTTTTCTTTGTCTTACGTGGAGTTTGCGTTGGGGTTTGGAATGAACTACAAGCCGGTCTCTTTGAATCCATCTTCTACGGAGAATGGCGGCGAATACACAAACCTGCCAGACATAGCCAGGTGAGCTTGAGCGTGAACGCGCATGACGTCACGCCCAGTCTCAAATTCCGTCCTGAATCCCTCTTATTTATTTTACTGTAGAGGATTATAGAGGCAATCGCAGTGATCAGGGAAGGGCACATTCAGCCCATCAGGCAATTGTTTAAGCATGTATGGATTAGAAAAACGGGTATTTTTAACATGAAATGTTGCGCAATGCACCTTTAAGTCACTCAAATCAATACAGAATGACTGTTGTTTTCCAGCCTCCTGCGGGCGTGGCGAGTCTTTCAGTGCTTTTCTTTCAATTTTGATTTCAAGGTGTTGGAGTTGAGATGGCATCATTTTCAGGTAAGAATCAATTAAATATTGATCAATTAAATATATGCCGCAACATTTCCTCAATTAGCTACTCATCAAGTATTTATGAAATATTAGCCAATATCAGGTTTACTTTATTTAGTTTAGTTTCACTGCGCTCTTACATTTATGTTTTAAAGTAGATTTGAACACCAGGAAGAAACTAATAACCAACGTAAAAGGCTCTCACACATGTTTATAGGCTACATATAAACTTTTATTACACATACAATCTATTATCTAGGCCATGCAAGGTTATAGTTTTGCATTTTAAATTAATTTTTATTTTAATAACTTTTTCTATAACTTTCAGTTCTGTTTTTATTGGTTTCGTTAATGAGTTTGTTATAGTTTTAAGTTAGCATTTTTATTTAGTGAGCACATATACATATATATACACATATATATATATATATATATATATATATATATATATACTGTATATTAGTTTCAATAGTGTTACTGAGCAGAATTAACAGAAAACTTCCAGAGTGCAGACCAAAGCAAGATATTTTAATTTGACCTTGACGCATACAGTAGCAACAAAAAATTAAAGCATGTTGAGACTAATCAGATGTGTAATAGTTGCCTAAAAGAATGCAATGCAAATTAACGCCAAAATGAAGCAGTCGAGACCAGCGCCCCAAACGAATGTTAAACCCTAGTCAAGACTTTTTACTTCACAAGAACCTATCAGAGGTGCCTGGAGGAGTTTATCTCAGGTTACACACAGATTTGTTTTTTTAAGTTACCCCAGTCACTGAGCGGCTTTGTGTTTTCAGATGAACAATGAAGATAAATCCTCGCTTTCTTTCCAGTCACGTGAATGCTTCACTTTGTGTGTCGGAATGTTGAATCCAGACCACTAACCTACTCTACAGGTTTATGGATGTTCAGGTCCATTACCTAACTTTTTTTTTTTAAATAGCCTACAACATATCTTACATTATCATATATTATGCCATATAAAAACCATAAAATAATTAGAACACCAGTTAGCCTACTTACCTCAAAAAACTCTGTTGGTATTATTATAATTAGTATTATTATAATTATAATTATTGTTGTTGGATTTAATTTATTGCATCACTTATGCATAACTTACGCAGTACACAGTATGTGAATTATATTATCAGAAAACTAAACACAATCAGCGTTGTCAGGCTTTGTTAGGATTTGTGCTTAATGGATAAAACAGCGGAGCTGCGCTCTCGGGTTTATGGCTGCTGTCAGTTTTACCTGCCACAACAGGCACTGTTTTCAACACTACTGATGTTTTAAATCATTTCCCAGAAACAATCAGAAAAAATCTACAAGATTTAAGAGGCTTCGTTTCTTTATCCCTAGTTTTAGGCCTTTTTGTAAATGTTTCAATCAAAGTTGAGCTGTTTTAGAGATTGTTTATTAATTTTGAGCCTGGTTTTAAACATTATCCATCTGTAATGTACGGTGGCCGAGAGAGCTCAACGCGCTGCAAATGAAGAAAACACATGCAAACAGAAAAAAACGCATGCAAACAGAAAAAAACACATGCAAATAGAAAAAAAACACCAGCGAATAAGAAAACATCTTCATCAGTTTTACAACTCACGTGCGTCCCAATACTCACAACACAACCAAATACGGAAACGCGCTGCAATTACAGAAACGCGCTGCAAAAGTTCACAACACAACCAAACAGAAACGCGCTGCAAATAGAACAGAACACAACGGAAATGTTTCCGGGGAACCCAATAAGTGACGGACGGACGGCTAGGACCTTACAGCTGTCTACTTTTATTATTATTATTTATTTTATATTTTTTTGCAAAACATACAAAGATGACACGTTTATGACATACAACTTTGTATACAATATACAAAATGTATTTGCGATATGTTCAATGTCATAAGAATACTAAAAAGAACAATGAGCTGAAGACTAAAATAAATAAATAAATAAAAAAGATAGAGAAAAAGAACGAGGAAAAGACATTAATCTATACATCAGTTACATTGAACACATTTTGTCATGTTATGTTAAAATAAGTTTCATAAGAAATGTTAGAATGTAGCTATAGGTCCAAATATGAGACGGCAAGTTTTAAAGTTGAGACACTCACACAAAGATATAACACATATTTTAAAAACTTTGTTGTATAAAATGTATATTTATTTGCAACAGTTATGTTAACAGCATTAATACTATATTTCTGGTAAGAACAGCTATTCAGCTGATGGACACGCGCTGCGTTGTCATGGGAACATCCCAGGTGAAAATAATGAGGAAATTACGTTGTCTTTCGTTGCTCCCTTCATCAACATAATGTCACACAAGTGCCCCGCTCCCTCCAAAGTGCCCAATTCAAGGGCTCTGCCGTCTGCCCTTTTAAGAGAGTAGGGCATAGGTAAAGCCAGAGCCCGCGTCTCTCTGGTAAAGCTCGCGAGCCGTCCGTCACTTATTTGGTTCCCCGGAAACATTTCCGTTGTGTTCTGTTCTATTTGCAGCGCGTTTCTGTATTTGGTTGTGTTGTGAACTTTTGCAGCGCGTTTCTGTAATTGCAGCGCGTTTCCGTATTTGGTTGTGTTGTGAGTATTGGGACGCACGTGAGTTGTAAAACTGATGAAGATGTTTTCTTATTCGCTGGTGTTTTTTTTCTATTTGCATGTGTTTTTTTCTGTTTGCATGCGTTTTTTTCTGTTTGCATATGTTTTCTTGATTTGCAGCGCGTTGAGCTCTCTCGGCCACCGTAGTAATGCCATTTACTAGCCAATCAGAGAACTTTTCCCCATCCACCACCCATCGACGCACATAATTATACACACATTTGACTTTACAACACAAACAATCGTTGTTGATTATTTATTCTCGTTCTCTCTTGCTTTCTCAATATGTCATGAGTGTACACAGATAGATTTATAATCAATTTTAAAATGATGTAAAAATAAAAACAGCAATATTTACATCCTCTCATGGTGAGTGAGTTAACTGACCCTTCGCTAAGCCCCGCCCTCTTTAGTTACTGTTGCTACTCCTGACAAGCTTTCGCGCCTGGCACATCTATTACAGTATGAATACACCGGTGTCAGACATTCCCAAGGAGATAATTAGTCAATATCTGAGAGAGCAAGACAAAAGGGACTGCAGTATGCATTCGAGGGATATATTCACAACATAATATGCAAACGATTAGAGAATAATTTAATCAAAATTTAAGCTAAGGCCTATAAGTTAGGTCCCAGCGCAAGCAGCAGCCGCCTCGTAGGCTGACCATTAAAATGGGAAACACACAAATTGAGGAATAGCTATGTGCATGCACAGCAGGGTGAAATTTGAAAATAATATAATAATTATAAATCAAACAGCTTATCCATAAATCTTGTGGAATAAACAAGACATTAGCCTGACCACTTTGCAATAACATTCTCCCGCTTATATTTTTAGCGCGCCAGGCTACTGCTCACACGTTGTGGAGCAAATGTAGGTGTTTTTGTTAATCCTGTCATCCCGGCATTTCTCCCCTTGGGTTTTAGATTTAGGGAAGGGAAAAAATTCCACCCCCCTGTCAAAACATTTAGGATACCGGGTATCAGATTTGCACAATCCATATGCACAACGCTTCGGCATGTTTCCCTCGCTCGAAAGCTTACCAGACCTCCCGCGCCTAGTTACGGTTGCTAAGCCACGATTGGCCTGTGGTGGTTTTCGGGCGTGGCTTAGCGAAGGGTCAATTAGCCATTAAAATGCAATTTATCCATGTGCAAAAAACAGAAAGCACAAGCTTTTGTGTCAGGTTGTTATGTTGTAATGCTAAATAGGCCTATAAAAGTAAAATTGTGTGTATTACGACCAGTCAGGACCCAGTGTGAGATCCACCAATCAGAGAGGTTCTCGACTCTCAATCGATTTTTTTAATTGGTCTAGGCCTACTGCTTTATTATTTTACTCTCTCAAAATAACCAATTCACTTTGACAAAATATTAGCTATGGGTGATCTGCCACTTTGTCAAAGAAGCTTTTGTTTGTAGGCTAGCTGTTGGAAGTTTATTGGTGTTTTTCTGTTTTGCTGACGGTCTTTGCAATAGAGAAAGTATTTAAGGCTTCATCTATTAATCTGAGATTCCTTTCCAATTATATTTTCTTGATTTGTGGTATAGTAGCCGATTAATGAATTTCAGAGTTGAATTGTAATTTTGACATACAGTGTAGATGAACTGCCACCTTACCGTGGTGGAGGGGTTTGAGTAACTGAATGATCCTAGGAGCTATGTTGTCCGGGGCTATATGCCCCTGGTAGGGTCTCTCAAGGCAAACAGGTCCTAGGTGACAGGTCAGACTAAGAGCAGTTCATAAACCCTTTATGATAGAATTAAAAATGAGGACTGTGATGTCGCCCAGCATGGCGCAGCTGGGGCCCCACCCTGGAGCCAGGTCCGGGGTTGTGGCTCGTATGCGAGCGCCTGGTGGCCGGGCTCAGCCCGAAGGAGTGACGTGGGGCCACCCTCCCGTGGGCTCACCACCTGCAGGAGGGACCGTAAGGGGCAGGTGCTGAGTGGATCGGGCGGCAGTCGAAGGCGGGGGCCTCGACGACCCGATCCCTGGACACAGAAACTAGCTCTAGGGATGTGGAACGTCACCTCTCTGGCGGGGAAGGAGCCTGAGATTTTGCGTGAGGTTGAGAGGTACCGACTAAACGCACGGCTTGGGCTCTGGAACCACACTCCTTGAGAGAGGATGGACTCTTCACCACTCTGTAGTTGCCCATGGTGAGAGGCGGTGGGCTGGTGTGGGTTTGCTTATAGCCCCCGAGCTCAGCCGCCATGTGTTGGAGTTCACCCCGGTGAACGAGAGGGTCAATTCCCTGTGCCTTCGGGTCGGGGATAGGTCTCTCACTGTCATGTGTTCTGTTATTGGACTTCTGTGCTAGTTACAGCTTGTCCATTACGAAACCCATGTTCAAGCATAAGGGTGTCCATCGGTGCACGTGGCACCAGGACACCCAAGGCCGGAGGTCGATGATCGACTTTGTGGTCATTTCATCCGACCTCTGGCCATATGTATTGGACACTCGGGTAAAGAGAGGGGCGGAGCTCTCAACTGGCATGGCTTGTGGGACTCCTGAGGCAGCTGATGGGTACCGGCAGGCCAAGCGGACTGCAGCCTGGGTGGTTGTGGAGGCAAAAACTCGGGCCTGGGAGGAGTTCGGTGAGGCCATGGAGAACGACTACCGGTTGGCCTCGAAGAGATTCTGACAAACCGTCCGGCGACTCAGGAGGGGGAAGCAGTGCCCTACCAACGCTGTTTACAGTAGAGGTGGGCAGCTGTTGACCTCAACTAGGGATGTCGTCAGATGGTGGAAGGAATAGTTCGAGGATCTCCTCAATCCCAACGACACATCTTCCGTCGAGGAAGCAGAGGCTGAGGGCTCAGAGGTGGACTCGTCCATCACCCAAGCTGAAGTCACAGAGGTAGTCAAGAAGCTCCTCGGTGGCAAGGCACCGGGGGTGGATGAGATCCGCCCTGAGTACCTCAAGTCTCTGGATGTTGTGGGGCTGTCTTGGCTGACACACCTCTGCAACATCGCGTGGCGGTCAAGGACAGTACCTTTGGGCTGGCAGACCAGGGTGGTGGTCCCTCTTTTTAAGAAGGGAAACCGGAGGGTGTGTTCCAACTATAGGGGGATCACACTTCTCAGCCTCCCCGGGAAAGTCTATGCCAGGGTACTGGAGAGAAGAAAGCAGCCGATAGTAGAACCTCTGATTAACAGTGCGGTTTTCGTCTCGGTCGTGGAACACTGGACCAGCTCTATTCCCTCTCCAGCGTGCTGGAGGGTTCATGGGAGTTTGCCCAACCAATCCACATGTGCTTTGTGGATTTGGAGAAGGCATTTGACTGTGTCCCTTGTGGTGTCCTGTGGAGGGTGCTCTGGGAGTATGGGGTCCGGGGCCGACTGCGGCAGGGCAATAGCTGGACCCTTTGTCACCGGTTCTATTCATAATTTTTATGGACAGAATTTCTAAGCGCAGCCAGGGGCCGGAGGGTGTCAGGTTTTGGGACCACATGATTTCATCTCTGCTTTTTGCGGATGATGTTGTCGTGCTGGCCCCATCAGACCAGGACCTCCAGCATGTGCTGGAATGGTTTGCAGCCGAGTGTGAAGTGGCTGGGATGAGAATCAGCACCTCCAAATCCGAGGCCATGGTTCTCCGTCGGAAAAGGGTGGCTTGCCCATTTCAGTTTGGTGGAGAGTTCCTGCCTCAAGTGGAGGAGTTCAAGTATCTTGGGGTCTTGTGAGTGAGGGAAGGATGGAACAGGAGATTGACAGACGGATTAGTGTAGCAACTGCTGTAACGCGGTCAATGTACCGGTCTGTTGTGGTGAAGAAAGAGCTGAGCCGCAAGGCAAAGTTAATACGTTCCTATCTACGTTCCTACTCTCACCTATGGTCATGAGCTGTGGGTCATGACCGAAAGGACAAGATCCAGGATACAGGCGGCCGAAATGAGCTTTCTCCGCAGGGTGGCTGGGCGATCCCTTAGAGATAGAGTGAGGAGCTCAGCCACTCGGGAGGAGCTCAGAGTAGAGCCGCTGCTCCTCCACATCGAGAGGGGCAAGCTGAGGTGGCTCAGGCATCTGTTCCGGATGCCTCCTGAACGCCTTCCCAGGAAGGGGTTCTGGGCATGTCCCACCGGGAGGAGACCCTGGGGAAGATCTAGGACACGCTGGAGGGATTATGTCTCCCGGCTGGCCCTGGAATGCGTCGGTGTCGGCCCCGGATAAGCAGAATTAGAAGAAGATGATGATGATGACGATGTACACTACCGTTCAAAAGTTTGGGGTCAGTAAGATTTTTTAATGTTTTTAAAAGAAGTATCTTCTGCTCACCAAGGCTGCATTTATTTGATAAAAAAACAATAAAAAAAACAGTAATATTGTGAAATATTATGACAATTTAAAATGACTGTTTTCATTTTCCTGACTGTAATTTATTCCTGTGATCAAAGCTGAATTTTCAGCATCATTACTCCAGTCTTCAGTGTCACATGATCCTTCAGAAATCATTCTAATATGATGATTTGATGCTCAAGAAACATTCATTATTATTATCAATGTTGAAAACAGTAGTGTACAAATTTGTTTCAAAATGCTTTGATCGTTGAAAGTTCAAAAGAACAGCATTTATTTTAAATAGAATATTTTCTAACATTATAAATGTCTCTACTGTAACTTTTGATCAGTTTAACTTATCCTTGATGAATAAAAGTATTGATTTATTTTATTTCTTTCCCCCAAAAATAAAATAAAAATTCTTACTGACTCAGAACTTTTGAACGGTAGTGTTTAATGTTACAAAAGCTTTAGATTTCAGATAAATGCTGTTCTTTTGAACTTTCTATCCATCATAGCATCATGAAATAAAAATGTAAATAACTGTTTTCAACTTTGATAATAATCATAAATGTTTATTGAGCATCAAATCATCATATTAGAATGATTTCTGAAGGATCATGTGACACTGAAGACTGAAGACTGGAGTAATGATGCTGAAAATTCAGCTTTGATCACAGAAATAAATTACACTTTACTGTATATTCACATAGAAAACTGCTGATTTAAATTGGAATAATATTTCACAATATTTTACTGTTTTTGTTTGTATTTTTAATCAAATAAATGCAGCCTTGGTGAGCAGAAGATTCTTCTTTTAAAAACATTAAAAATCTTACTGACCCCAAACTTTTAAACGGTAGTGTAGATGTTCTGAAGATAAGGAACATCACAAGTCAAGTCAAGTCATGTCACCTTCATTTATATAGCGCTTTTAACAATATGAACTGTTTCAAAGGCCGCACATCCACACAAAACAGTGCCTGGTGGCTCGAGAACGCACTCCCGGAAATAGGTTCCAAGGAGCAAACGATTATCAGTTATCTGCACAAACCTACGCAACCTCTGTGCAAACCTCTTGCGCAAACACCGACGTTGTGCACATGCGCATCACGTGTTCAGTCCATAGGTATGCACGTTTGAATATATATGTGCGCAGGCGTGTAGTCCTTCTTTACAAATCAACCCTCAACAAACTACTTGTCTGGCCTTAAAAATGTATAATACAGAAATTTTTATTGCGTCCGCGTAACCATGTGGTGACTCTGTACAGATAAAATGACAATGTTTTATCTGTACAGAGGTAAAGGGAGGGAGGGAGGCCTTCACAGGGGAGAGACTAGTTGACACTTCAGGACTGCGTTGTCGTCCTGTTCAGGCGCAGGTCCTTCATCAGATCTGGATACAGCCTGGATCCAGCAGACTGCGGTAAACCTCTGGATAAACAAAGAGACTAATATTAGTGTAGATGCCATCCTTCTTATGAAGTAACAAGTACATCAGGATTTATGGGAAGTGTTCCCGGTTCCAGTTGACCAAAACCATGCAGCCTAACATTGAAGTTTATAATGTGTTATGTGTATGCTAGGTCAAAGAGATGTGTTTTTAGTCTAGCTTTGAACTGACAGAGTGTGTCTGCTTCCCGGACAATGTTAGGAAGACTGTTCCAGAGTTTTGGTGCTAAATAGGAAAAGGATCTACCGCCAGCAGTCGATTTAGATATTCTAGGTATTATCAACTGGACGAAATTTTGAGATTGCAATAGACGTGAAGGACTATAATGCGTTCAGAGCTCGTTTAAGTACTGCGGAGCTAAACCATTTAGTGCTTTGTAAGTAATCAGCAATATTTTAAAATTTATATGATGTTTAATAGGCAGCCAGCGCAGTTTTGACAGAACCGGGCTAATATGGTCATACTTCCTGGTTCTGGTAAGAACTTGAGCTGCTGCAGGGCAACCACCCATAATAGAATTACAATAATCTAGCCTTGATGTCATGAACGCATGAACTAATTGTTCCACATTTGTCATTGAGACCATATGGCGTAATTTAGATATATTTTTAAGATGGAAAAATGTGGTTTTACAGATACTAGACGTGACGTGATGTGACTTTCAAATGAAAGATTGGTATCAAAGAGCACACCCAGGTTCCTAACCGACGACGAAGACTTGACAGAGCAGCCATCAAGTGTTAGACAGTATTCTAGATTATTACGTGAGGAAGTTTTTTGTCCAATAATTAGAATATCTGTTTTTTTCATAATTAAGTAGTAGGAAATTACTAGTCATCCAGTTTTTTATATCAGCTATGCATTCCGTTAATTTTGTGAATTGGTAAGTTTCGTCGGGGCGCGAAGAAATGCTGAGTATAGAGCTGAGTAAAGAGCTGAGTATCATCAGCATAACAGTGAAAACTAATTCCATGCTTCCTAATGATATCTCCTAATGGTAGCATGTACAGAGAGTGTGTGTGTGTGTGTGAGTGAGTGAGGGTAGCATGTACAGAGTGAACAGCAGCGGTCCTAGTACTGAGCCTTGTGGTACGCCATACTGAACTTGTGATCGATGAGACATCTCTTCATTTACTGCTACAAACTGATAACGGTCAGATAAGTATGATTTAAACCATGCTAGTGCAATTCCACTAATGCCAACATAATTTGAGTCTATTTAAAAGAATGTTGTGGTCAATAGTATCAAATGCAGCACTAAGATCGAGTAACACTAACAGATACAAGAGATACAACCACGATCGGATGATAAGAGCAAATCATTTATGACTCTAATGAGAGCAGTCTCAGTACTACGGTATGGTCTAAATCCTGACTGAAAATAATCGCAGTGTGGCGAGCAGGACGAGGCCGAGGGCTGTGAGAGGGCGGCACGAGGCCGGTGGCGTGATTACTGAAGAGCGACACCTGCGCGACGCAGCGGTCTCGTATCTCTCACGGAGGAGCGGAAGTATAAAGGAGGAGCGACGACAATGAAGAGCGAGAGAGGACAGGCCTGAATTTGTTGTGTTTTGTTTTATTTTATTGTGACACAGCAGTCGTCCGTGAGGGGCTGCTGTCTTTTACTTTCGTTTTGTATTGGTTTTATTTTTATAATTAAAAATGTTTGAATGTTCACCGGTTCCCGCCTCCTTCTTCCCGTAACATCTGAACTGCATTACAAGCAGATACCATTTTACCACGGCGTTGGACTATTTTCTTTAATCTTCTTTAAGTGCAAAGAAGCAACTGTGTCTAATAGGGGTGGCACGGTACATGAAAAAACATCCGAACCGTTCGGTTCGCTTGTCTCGGTTCGGTGCGCGTGTGCGTCGCGCGGTTTGCACGGTTCGACGCATGCGCAATGTAGCCTCGTGCCCGTGCTAATACAATGCTAAATCATAAATCAGACATATGTAGAATTACATTACAATGTCCAGCAAACGATTTATATAGTACACTGAGTTTACCTAGACATTTAATGAGATCTACTCCACTATATGTTGTTTTTTTCATGTGAATAAATAGGCTACATAGATCGACTGTTCCACGTAGCCTAATGGTCCAGTGGCAGAACTTGCCAAGCGTATCAAAGGTTCTGAGTTCTAATCTGCGATCGTATATATTTTTTTCTTTATCAAAACCGATTATGTTTATCAGCGGTTGTATATCAAGCAGGGACCGATTTGTATGAATTTTGTTTTATTATTTAATCGGAACGAGTAGCCTTGAGTCTCCTCAATGGCTTGAAGCGCGCGTCCGAGTGATGAATGTGCGGCCGCTGCGGTGTGTGCGCGAGCCACGAGAACACTGTATCAGCACCACTGATCGCAACTGCAACGAGCACTTTGATCACTTGATTAAAAAACCACATTTCAGCGCTAAATTGCTTCTTATTTAACAAACGAATGAAACAAATACTTTGCTAGTTAACTGGAAATGTTTTATTTATTTGTATTGGTACACCCGTGCTGCAAGATAATATCAACCCTGGCAAAAAATGGTGGGGACATGTCCCGCCTATGATGACGAGACACGAGGATAAATTGACAAATAACGGTCCAACACAGCCCACGTAGCTCTACAGATGATGGACCTCCAGGGCCACTGAAAGTTTCCTCAGGGTGACTGCTCACTCATATTACTTCAGAATGGGAAATGAGAAGCTGCGTTTTGCAAACACACCCCATTTATGAAATAAATAAATAAATAATTAGATAATTCAGCTATATATCATATGCTGAAGTAAATTTTTGGAGTGTTAAAGATTAAAAGAAAAAACAACAACATGAACCGTACAGAACCGAAAACCGTGACCCTAAAACCGTGATACGAACCGAACCGTGGGTTTTGTGAACCGTGCCACCCCTAGTGTTTAAAGTGCTGGAAAAGAGGGAGTTAAAAGTTTCTGTCGCAATATCGAGTTCTTCTAAGCTATCCGGGATGCTGAGATGATGAAACTGATCAGGAAGATTATTAATAAAGCAATCTTTAGTGGCAGAAGTGATAGGTCTAACATATTTGTAACACGGAGTCGGCTTTGCAGCCTTGGCTAAATGAAGTTTACACGAGACTAGATAATGATCTGAGATGTCATCGCTCTGCTGCAGAATTTCAACGGCATCAACATTTATTCTGTGTGATAATATTAGATCTAGAGTATGATTTCGAGAATGAGTAGGTCCTGACACGTGTTGTCAAACTCCAATAGAGTTCAGAATGTCTTTAAATGCCAATCCCAATGCATCTTTTTCATTATCGATGTGTATATTAAAATCACCAACAATTAGTACTTTATCTGCAGCCAGTACTAACTCTGATAGAAAGTCAGCAAATTCTTTGATAAAATCTTTATGGTGCCCTGGTGGCCTGTATACAGTAGCCAGCACAAATCTCAAACGTGATTTATCATTTACACTATATATTTTTACATTAAGCACCAACACTTAAAAAGAAGTATATTTAACACTAGATTTCTTAGTGATTTTGAAAATATTACTATAAATTACAGCAACTCCTCCCCCTTTGCCTTTCAGACGAGGCTCATGTTTATAACAGTAATCTTGTGGGGTGGACTCATTTAAAGGTTATAATCTGTAATCATGCCATTAACAATAAGTGCTTTTGAAGTAAGGGATTGAATATTCAGCAACCCGAGCTTCATCATTTGGTCATCTGCATTATAGCTGTTTTTTATTAGTTGAACATCAATAAAATTTTTACCCTTAAATGGGTTTGGGAGTTTTTTGTATGTCTTAGTTCGGGGAACAGACACAGTCTCTATATCAAATCAAATCAAATCAAGTATATTTGTATAGCGCTTTTCACAATACAGATTGTATCAAAGCAGCTTCACAGTATTAAATTAAAATAAAATAATACAACAACGTTTGTTTCTAGTGGAATTTATTGATTGATAGAATAAAATTAAATATCCCCAAAATATCCCCAACTGAGCAAGCTAAAGGCAACAGTGGCAAGGAACCGAAAAACTCCATCAAGTGACCTAATGGTGACCTAAAACTCCATCAGGTGACCTAATGGAGAAAAAAAAAAACCTTGGGAGAACCCAGGCTCAGTCGGGGGCCAGTTCTCCTCTGGCGTTTATTAACTAGAGGCCGGATTGTAGTTTGAACTGTGAGATTAACAATATTATATGAATGTGAATGCCTGGCCGAAAGATGCGTCTTTAATCTAGTTTTAAACTGGGAGAGCGAGTCCGAGCAACGAACAGTATCAGGAAGACTATTCCAGAGTTTCGGAGCCAAATGTGAAAATGCTCTCCCTCCTTTGGTTGATCTGGATATCCTAGGTATGACCAAAAGCCTCGAATTTAGTGATCTTAAAGAGCGCGATGGATTATAGGGCGATAGAAGATCCGTTAAATAGACTGGAGCTAAGCCGTTTAGGGCTTTATAAGTCAGTAGCAATACCTTATAATTAATACGGAACTTTATAGGTAGCCAATGTAGTGATGATAAAATCGGTGTTATATGATCATATTTTCTTGATCTAGTAAGAACTCTAGCGGCTGCATTTTGTACTAACTGTAGCTTGTTTATAGAGGATGCAGGACAACCGGCTAATAAAGCATTACAGTAATCTAGTCTCGAGGTCATGAATGCATGAACTAACTTTTCTGCATCAGAAACTGATAGCATGTTACGTAGCTTAGCAATGTTTCTAAGGTGGAAAAAGGCTGTTTTTGTAACATATGAAATATGATTTTCAAAAGACAGGTTGCAGTCTAGTATAACACCCAGGTCTTTTACTGTAGAGGATAAAGTAACAGGACATCCTACTATGTCAAAGTTGTATTGTGAGAGGTTCTGTGGGCGTTTTTTTGAACCGATAAGTATTACCTCTGTCTTGTCTGGATTTAATAAAAGAAAATTACGCGTCATCCAATCTTTTATATCTTTAACACACTCTGTCAATTTGGATAATTTAGCGTTTTCATCCGGCCGTGATGAAATATATATTTGAGTGTCATCAGCATAACAATGGAAACTAATTCCATGTTTCCTTATAATATTTCCAAGTGGCATCATATATATTGAGAATAATAGAGGGCCTAACACAGATCCCTGCGGCACTCCATAGTTTACTGGAGTTATGATCGATTTTTCTCCATTTAAATAGACAAAATGGAAGCGGTCAGATAAGTATGATCTAAACCAGCTTAATGCTTGTCCTTGAACACCAGTATAATTTTGTAGTCGATCTAAGAGTATTGTGTGATCTATAGTATCGAACGCAGCACTTAGATCAAGTAAAACTAGTATTGAGTCAGAAGCTAAAAGTAAATCATTTGTGATTTTAACGAGCGCAGTTTCAGTACTATGATGCGGCCTGAATCCTGACTGAAACTTTTCATAGATATCATTTTCTTGCAAGAAAGAGCCCAGTTGAGCGGACACAACTTTTTCTAGTATTTTAGACATAAATGGAAGATTTGAAATGGGTCTATAATTTGCTAGATTATTATGATCTAATTGTGGTTTCTTAATGAGAGGTTTTATAACTGCCAGTTTAAATGTTCTTGGAACATGACCTAAAGATAAAGACGAGTTAATAATATTGAGGAGAGGCTCTTCCACTACAGGTAACACTTCTTTCAGTAGTTTAGTTGGTATAGGATCTAATAAACATGTTGTTGTTTTAGATGAAGTGATAAGTTTATTTAACTCTTTTTGTTCTATAGTTGTAAAGCACTATAATTGTTCTTGCGGGGGGATAATCGAGGCTGAATTATAAGGTGCGATTGAGGATTGAACGTTTACAATTGTGGTTCTGATGTTTTCTATTTTCTCAGAGAAGAAGTTCATGAAATCATTACTACTAAACTGTAACGGGATATTTTGTTCAGGAGACATCTGTTTATTTGTTAGTCTAGCCACGGTGTTAAATAAAAACCTAGGATTGTTTTGGTTGTTTTCTATTAGTTTGCGGAGGTGCTCAGCCCTGGCCCTTTTAGGGCCTTTTTATAACGTGACATACTGTCTTTCCACGCGATTCTAAAGACCTCTAAATTAGTTTGTTTCCATGATGATAGCTAGGTGAAAGAGGCTCTATGTGATGGGATTTATCTGACCTTGGTGACGCGAGACAGCTGGCAGACGGTCGGTTTAGCCAGTCTGTCTGCCTCGTGATCTGAGCCATAATTCATGTAAATTACCCAATTCACACAGTAATTTCACCAATTAAACTGATGTTGATCTGTGTATCATCAGCACTCTGTTCTGTACTCAATTAGTTCTGATTAGTTATTCCAAACATTGTGAAGTCACAGCTTTTAGTTGCAGCACAAATGTTGTTTAAACCATCTGTTTTCTCTCTCTCTGTTTCTCTCTCTCTCTCTCTCTCTCTCTGTGTGTGTGTGTGTGTGTGTGTGTGTGTGTGTGTGTGTGTGTGTGTGTGTGTGTGTGTGTGTGTGATTTTCCCCACTAGAAGCAGCAGGTGGAAGTGGTCCAAACTTTGAACGCCCTAACAGTAAGTAAATTAAATCACAGATTGACTAAACGAGTGCATTACTTACATCTTGCTGATATTCTTCAGGTCAATCTTATATTCATAATCACAAAATGACATTTCGGAATATAAAAAAGATTGACCCCTCAGTTTTGAGTGCTGCAATTACTGATCTTCCATTCAGTGACCATCTCACTTCTCCTGACAATTTGGTCTCCTTTTATAACTTTGAACTACAGCAGGTCCTTGACACTCTTGCACCTCTTAAAACTCAGACTGTGTCATTCACTCACTCTACACCCTGGTTTACTCCTGAGCTTCGCCAGCTCAAAACCAGAGGCCGGCGTTTGGAACGCCTTTATAAACGAACTGGACTTGTGATACATAGAGAGCTGTATAGTGAACATGTTCATTTTTATAAAGATGCTCTTTATGCTGCCAAAAATGTTTTTCTATTCACATTTAATTGAGTCTGGAGATGGTAATACTAAAGCACTGTATTCAACTGTAAATCGCATTCTGAAACCTCCTGACACACTTACTGCACACCTGTACTGCACTGCTCAATGTGATAAATTTATGTCTTTCTTCAATGGCAAAATAACTACCATACACCAACAATTGGCTACCCCTTACTGTAGTAAGTAAGTAAGTAAGTAAAATTTATTTATACAGCGCCTTTCACAGACTAGGTCACAAAGCGCTTTACAATAGACAATAAAACATAATAAAAAACAAAACAGATACAAAACAGATACAATTTCAATATATAAAAGAAAAAAGATTACCCAAAAGCTAACCTGAACAAATGAGTCTTCACTTGTCCCCTAAAACTGTCCACATTCTCAGCAAACCTAGTACTGGTTGGCAAAGCATTCCATAGTCTGGGTGCCATAGCGGCGAAGTTCACCACACAGTAGCCCCGTTTACATGTAGCATTGTATTCTGATTATAACCAGTTTAAAAGTCCAATCAGAATGAAAATGCTCCATGTCAACACCTCAATCGGAATAAAAATGCTCAAACCGATTGAAATTTCAGTCGGATTGAATAAACCTTTTCATGAACCGATCAAACGAAAGATTACACCATGCAAACGAGCTGATCCGATTACTTTGAATGTACGTCTTTCTACGCAAGCCTGGTTTTGCGCCAGATAATTCTGTCAGCTAACATAATGCTTTGTGGATTCCGATGTGGATTCTGATCACCGTATAAGGTAGGAATATTTATACCCGTTGCAAAAAAACTATGCACGCTAACCATTACCATAGTAAACATGGTAAATATGAACGCTTGAAGAAATCAGACAAATCATATAGGTTATCATAATCCTGTTTTTATTTTATCTGTCAGTACGTCTTGTCTCTTTATACCGGACTATCCTCTTTTTCTCTGACTGAAAATATAACTGTATCCTTCTGGGAGAGAGTGCTAAAGCTCCTCAGGTCATATTTTTGGTGACATATTTGTAAATTATCATTCTTTCTAAATGTTATGTAGCCTAAATATGTCCTGTAACTATACCAAACAAAAACAGACGCGAAATAGACGTTCACAAACATCATAAACGGTAAACCATTTATTTCTGTGACTAATGTGCAATTTTGACACAAATTAATTCATTATGATCAATGGATCGCCTTTTATTGCAAACCTGTGGTAAAACATAGATTCTTGGGTTTTAAATATTCAATTAAACAACAAAAATGCCAGCAAACAGTCACTCTTCGTGTTTGTTTTGCGATCACTCTGTTTCCAGTGATTTCTTTCTGATTAGTTTTCTGATAAATCTTCCATTTTGTTGGTGAAATGATGGGTTAGTGTGACGTTGTTCCAGAGAGGCGTGTTACGGGCGTGGTTTAGTGAAGCGCTGTGGAGCTTCTGGCCCGACAGTGGAAACGCAGCAGATTTTGGGCACGGTGCTACTGGCCCGAGGCTATTAGCCTGGCACCGCCCGTTGCCCTGGCTTGCACTGGCCCGACAGTGGAAACGCGGCTAATGCCTACAACTAACGCCCGTTTCACACATACTCTGTGTGCAGTGCAGGAGCAGCACGCGCAATAGTGCTTTCACATAGGCTATGCTGCATTTGCAGTGCGTAACTGATCCACTGCAGGCTATACCACAAATACATACTATTTGTATTTCAAATCCAGAAGTTATCAGCAACTTTTATTTAAAACATTTTTTTTTCAGCATTCCGATTCTCTTTGTACACATACACTCTTTAACTGACGTATTCACGTTTAAACACAATTTAAACAACATATTATTAAATGCATTACTTCTATATAACTATATATTAAGTTGCTCAAGCAAGTGGTCAAATATTTTACCATGTACTTATATTAAAATCGCATAGCCTACATTTTAAATTAAAACTTAAAATTGACAAAAACAGCAGACACATACCCCTTCTTTTGTATAATTTAAATCTTTATACAATAAATCTTGCATGTCACAAAGAACTTGTTTTTCCACCTCCACGAATAAGACGAGTGTTGTTCATTATGCACTGCTGCCTACGCACCGCAACTGGAACGGATCGCCGGACTGCAACCGCGTGCAGTGTGAAAGCTCTAACCCTTAACATGTGTACGGAAAAAAATACGCACCGCATATGCACTGCAAACGGAGTATGTGTGAAATGGGCGTAACGCGACGATTAAGAGATGCACCATCTTGACAGGATTGAAAACGTGGGAAATAATGAGCTTCCAGATGCGGCAGACAAGCTGTGTGCGCATGTCACAAAATTATTCCGATTGAAAGCGTCAGCACATGTAAACACCAGATCGGTTTAGATAACATCCCATGTAAACAGTCAACCGGAATCCATCAATCGATCTCAATCAGAATAGCAAAAAAGTGTGCATGTAAACGGGGCTAGTGTCTCAATTAATTTTCCCCTCTCCTTCTTTTCTTCTTTCAACTTGCCATCCGAAGAAGACATTTCTCAGTTAATTTACAAATCTAATCCTTCCACATGTTTACTTGATCCTATACCAACTCATTTGGTAAATGTCTGTTTTCCTTCTCTTTCTTCTCTTATAACTCGTATTATTCACACTTCTCTTAGCTCCGGCATTGTTCCATCATCTTTTAAAATAGCTGCCATAACCCCAGTTCTTAAAGCGCCCCTATTATGCTATTTTAAAGTTCCCTAATGTTGTTGTGGAGTCTCCTACAACATGTTTACATGCATCAAAGGTAAAAAAAAAATGAAAGGTTTAATTTCCTCATACATTTGCACATCATCACATTTTCAATGATTCTCAAACGACTCGTCAGATGAATCAATCTCTCTAAATCCCTCCTTTCCGCGAGCTACTCTGCTCTGATTGGCCAGACAGCTCAGTCTGTTGTGATTGGCCTACCGTGTACAGCGCGTCGAAAACAGAACTGCCCATTGCCAGCTGTCCTGAGGCTTCCTATACTGTAAACTAAACACAGTAACGAAAAATTACGTCCGTGATTTGACCATATCAATTCGAGCGCGAGTCTGATGATGAAACATTGGAAGAATTCATTCAACCCGAACCTCCATCGCAAGGACAACTCGAGCAGGACTCAGTGTTTCTCAGTGATACACTACTCAGTTTGAGGAACATTATATAAGATGCTTAAACTGTAATTCCTCACCATCAGGAAATTAAGAGCAGCTTTATGTCAAAAACAACTTGTTTAACACAAATAAATCTCTTCGAATTCTTTCACTATATATGGGCCAGAAGAGAAATATTAAAGGAGTCATGACCTGTCATTTTCACTTTTCCACGAGAATCAATGTATGTTATGATTGCCTACCGATTATACACTGGCCGGGAAGCCGATATTTAAAAGTGAAGCGTTTGTTTACCCCTGGGTTCGTAAACCAGCCCACGTGCACGCGCACTCAAATACGAGATTTTAATTTCTGCGCCGACTTGACGTCAAGACGGGGCAGGATATACCATATATGGACACCGCAGACCTATGCTGCAGGAAGCCCGCCCTGCCCCTCTCCCCCTCATATTCAGTCGAGAAAGATGCAGAAACGTAGTGCACACGTGAGTTGCTCTGTTGTTGACTGCCAGAATCAACATGTAAATGTGTTTTCTCTCCCAAGAACGGACCTAGCTATCAGGGACCAGTGGATTAAATTCATTTTTAATGACGCGGTTCCTACAACCCTTCCCACTGGCTTAACGTTAGGTGTCTGTGCTAAACATTTTACGCCGGAATCCTTCACAAATTTGGGGCAATATCAGGCGAAGTTGGTTATCGAAGCTCGGGAAAAAGGGGCCATTCCAACAATCAGAGACTTGCCTGCAATTGAAACGGTAAGACTGTGTTTTTATTGCTCTACTGTGTGTAACAAACAGCAGCTAACTGCTAATGCGGCTATTGTATGCTAGCGGGAGTATTAGCTTCAAGGTAAACATGGGGAATGGCTGCTACTTTGCAAACAACAAATGACTGAGATCATCATGAATTCCGTAGGTCGCGGCCAGGTCGGGTTCATTCACAACTTGCGCCATAATGTCATTTTGGAATGATAATGCTGAAGTTACCTGCGGTGTCGACCCCCCTCCTTCCTGCCACCAATCAACGCGCCCCTCATTTGCATTATTAAAATGACTGTCCACGACAGCCAAAATATCGCATCAGATCTGGTGCGAAGTTGGATTTATCTCTCGTTGTCTCTGAGAGAATATGCGGCAAAAGCTCGTCAGTTTCACTTTCTGTATTGTGAATAATTGACTGGGGGTCACCATCATAACTCTCCCCAAAGTTTACACATTGCTTATGTGATATCCACTGACTCGCCTTTATGGTTTAAAACCATAGACTATAAAAAAATATGGGCGTAGTGTGCGTGACGTCACCCGTAGGTTTCTAAAGAGCATTTTTTAAGCCCAAAGTGGGCGGAGCCGGCCGTCGCCATCTTGGCAGCGTCACTCCCGGATAAACGAAAATGTGCAGCGAGGCGGATTAGCTGAGGTGACGTGACGCTAACGCTAGCAGACAAACGGCTAGTAGTGACATCAGCGGCAATCCACCTGTCACTCAAGTGGACACCCTTAATTATGCAGAACTTTAAGGCTTAATATAATTTAAACGGATGACTTATTAAAATTCACCCCCTCACAGTCGTCATGAAGGGCAAAAATAGCTGTATAGACCAAAACCACTTTTTTTTACCAAGCTGTAAACATTTGTTTCTGCTGTAAAGTTGGCCATTTTAACATAGGGGACAGTTTTAACATTTTAACAGATTGACTCTCTTTTGCAGCTGTCTCTAGTGGCCAGTCGATGAATTGCAGTTTAAGTCACTTCCGTGTTGGTTTCAAGAGAGAGACAGGAAGGTTGCCGCTAGTTTAAAATGGAAAAATGTCCAATATTGTGACATGACATTTTTCTTTATCACCAATTGCCAGATGATGGACAACGCTTCACATTTCCCGTGGTAAAAAAAATAAGCAAACATTAAATAAATGAGTACATAAAGTAAAAAGTGAAAGAAGTAAATTAATGATCAAGTAAATTAATAAAAGAGGTGCCAGAGTATAGCCATGAACATGGAGGTGGCTATCAGTTCGTTGCTCTGCTTCAACTGTGCGTTACCCTCACAGACATGCCAGAAATTCATCCGACTGCCGGTCAGGAGAGGTTTATCGTCTCTTGTTCCCCCTGTACACTGCACAACAAAACTGAAAATCGGCCCAACTCAAAAAAAGAGTCCCACGAATCAGAATTCGGCTCAAAATCGAATGAACTCGCACAGTGTATGCCCAGCCTTAGCCATTTTGTCTTCCGTTTCATTTCATTATATCCCAACATATGCTGGTACCCATAAAAAAGTACTACATTACATTGTTTATCTGCACCCAAGCCCTGTCCTACTAAACATATCATTAGGTTAAGTACCTTATTACACTTCTTTTCAATAAATTCTATAAGTATTTTCCAAGTCAGTTTGCAATCCATCCATAAACCATAAATATTTGAATTTCATCACTCTTTCCAATGTATGTTTATACAAATGCAATTGTACATCTGGTCCTATCTTCTTCCGGGTGAAAATCTGATGACAAGATTTAGACATGGAAAATGTAAAACCCCATTCTAATGACCGTCTTTCAACATTCTCTACTGCTTTTTGAAGTTTTTGAACAATGAAAGTAATATTTCTTCCCCTTTTCCACAATACTCTATCATCAGCTTATAGTGCTTTATTAATACCTTGACTAATTTCTTCAAAAATATAATTAATCACGATATTAAATAAAATAGGACTAATAATACTCTAATAAAGAGGGGTACCATTTTCCACATTGAACATATTTGATAAATTATCTCCTACTCTCACTTAGACCTACCAAACATAAAACTTAGTACCCAATCATAAAATCTTCCCCCAATTCCAACTTTCTCTAACTTAAATAATAATCCTTCCTTCCACATCATTTCATAAGCCTTTTCAATGTCAAAATACACTGCTATTCTCTTCTCAAGAGCGGCTGCACGAGCTCTGATGACGACACAGCTGTTTCATCACGATTGGCCGGATTCACCGCATGACAATGATCACGTTTGTTTCGTGTTTATTCTCACACCTTCAGTTCCAGTAATGCTGCCAAATCTTTTTTTTATATATAAAAAGTATTATCTCTTCTCATGTAGTCGCAATGTTATATATTGTGTCACGTTTATCCAAATAAAACAGATAAAAAAATTTAGATTCATTGATAATATCACTATGAACTTTATTCTTGTACAAACAGACGCAGTTATTAAGCAGTACATAAAGTACTGAATGAAAATTACTCTGAAAAGTCTGTGTATTTGACAAATATTGCATTTATTTAATTTCAGCTGTGGTAAAGTAAGCAAACACAGCACGAACGTCACTACGGGAAGCAGAAAGTATCCGACTTCATGTCTCAGTTTTCAGATCCTCCCCGCCTGGCTACTCTCGCCGATCCGTTACATCCAGCCGCACCCGATGTCCAACACACCTCAAGACACATAAACAGGGGAAGCACATAGCAGGATCACATGAGGGCAAGGGAATCACATGACATAACCAGGAAACATGGCTGGATGCGTGTCCGTCAAGTTATCGGCAGCTTGATTGCTAATCATAGCCCTAGCATTAGCAGCCCAATAATAATGACCACCCAACTCTTTCGGCTTCTGTAAATGGTCCTTAGAAATTCGATGGGCTTTATAGCCCTAAATAAATGGCAGAATGTCAATCTAATTGTTTAAAAAAAGAATGTGGCAAAATATATAGGCAAGTTCTGAAAAACACAAACAAAGCGAGGCAGAGAGACCATTTTAATAGCACTGACCCAACCAATTAAAGATAACAGAAGAACCCTCCATTTATCAAACAATATACTACACACGCCAAGCTAAGCACTGCTAGCCTGGCAAGCCAGACCTACATCAAGATGTTAGGTCTGGCAACTCACCATAGACACGGCTCAATCCGAGGGGCGGGATAAACGGCTGTCTCTCAAATTCCCTCTGCACACAATAGGACAGCGCTTCAACCAACCAGAGCGTTTTCCCAACAGCAGAGCTTAGTTGATAGATTCAACTTTTGCCATATCTGGCCGGCAAAACTAAGAACACATCTTCCTTTTTTTAAGAATGACTGAAGTGCTGTTCTATGCTCTTTTCTCAAAGAAAAGTCCTCCAGAGTCGCGGACAAAGCTGATTCGAAAGATGTTCGCCAGCAGCAGCTGCCATTCTTTGTTTTCAAGTGGCAGGTAATCGTCGCAACTCTGTCTCTGTCACAACTCTCATTATGTTAAGCCCGCCCCGCCTACTCTATACACGACGTGATTGGCCTGACCCAATTTAGATTTTTGCAGCTCAGAAGTCAATGGAGAGTTGCTAGACTGCCCTGGCTGCAAAATACATTTTGCTGCCGCTAGGGTGTGTCTAGATTTCTAGGCTAAAGCACTGCCAGATCTGGCCCAAGAACTCTCTTTCCTCTCTCTTTTTTTTTTTTTTTTTGAACCAGACCAAACCAGGACTAAAGGACCAGTTCATGCAGAAAGAACCCGGGAACCAGTGTGCGAAATACCCGTCAATATTCGGGGGGTCCCCATGTCCCGATTGTAGTGCAATACCGATCAAAATTTTCTTAATATGCAGTAGGCCTGTAACATTACAATATTCCATGGATGCAAGCCAAGACAATCAGTCTATAGCCTACATGACAAAACACACACGCACACACTTAACAATTTTTGATGCATTACAATGCAGACATGACAATAATTGGTACCAATCTGGCACACTTACTTGAGCAATCAACTGAATAAATGCCAGGTATAGCCTATCAGAGACTGGCTATCAGTGCACTTGCAAATGAGTCTGCAGTATGACCGATCGTGGTGTGACAATATCAGCCTGCATTTTGTTCACAGATTTATTCGCACAAACAGCGCAAGCGGCTTGTGACAGAACACAGACCGACTGAATGACACTTTAAGTGGAAAATCTCAAATGAAGATCGCAGAACTCCAGTTTACTAGTCTGTGTTTTCAGATCATCCGCGGTTCTTCAGCAGTGTAGAAAGCGCGCGCAAATGGTTGCCAGATACTATTGAAAAGACCGGGTAGAAAACGTGTTCTTTTAACAGAAAAGCACTGGCTGGGGTTTATATTATTGAAATCTAGCAACCGTAAGCCTGAATGCTTGTAAAAACAGACTGTAATGTGTTGTCTCCTTTATTCGACAAAAATAAGTGGTTTTGGTCAAGTTTTTATTTTTTTAAACACATTTCAGTCTCATCTTTTTTTGTCAACGATATTGCATGTGTTGATATAGTCACAGTTATTGTTTAATGACGTGGGTGTCGTCTCTCATCGCCTTGTCTTAGTCACGGAAAAAAAGGTCGTCAACGTATATTTTTCGTCATAGTTTTCGTTAACAAAATGGTGACATTAAAATATTTAAAACACTGGTGACATTAAAATATTTAATTTTTTGACAAAATTTGAGACCCCCTTCAAATTTTGCTTTTGAGGCTTTCAGGGGGTCTCATGTATTTTGCACCCTGCCAGGAACTATGGGCCCCATCCAAATCCAGGTTATAAAACTTGATAAAAGTGTGCAGAGAGGATCAACCTGCAGCCACACAAATATCCTCCAAAGGAACTCCTCTTAAAAAGCCTGGGAAGACACCTGGGAAGGCTGGCCCCAAAGCATTCAAACAACTGAGACGACTTGTGCCACTGGCCAGTGCGGTCCACATAGACCTTTAAAGCACAAACAGGGCAAAGAAAATTAAATATCTCTTCCTCCGCGGAAGGAGGAGGACGAAACAAAACTTTGGGGACATAACCAGGCCTGGGTCACAGAAACACCTTCACAAGACCCAGGGCAAACTCCATGCAAGGCCCACTTACAGAAAGAGCCTGCATAAGTGACGCTCCAGCACCTCTAAACTGGCCATGGCGCAACCGATGGCTTGGACGGTGGCTTTAGTAATGTGCAGGGTCAAGTCTGTTGTGCTTCACAGCTCCTTGAGTATAGCAGGGTCAGGTCCAGACTCGTCCATTTTGCGGAGAAGTTTGGCCTGATAGACTTGTAAAACCGCCATTGTGTGAAGCGGGTAGACGGCCTGTCCGTCAGCGGCAAACACCTTTGAAGCGAAAACTGACATGGTCCTGCAGGGCTTTAAGGGATGACTGGCCTATGTGCGCAGCGACCACTTCTTCCACTGGGGGAGTTTAGTGTAGCTCTTTTCTTCAGCGCCGTCTACTGTAGGGGGAGCAGCTGAAGAAGAGTGGATTCACGCAGAGTACGGTGCATGCCACGCTTTAGTGAGTTCCTGATGGACCTCCGGGAAGAAAGGTGTTGGGTGGTGGAGAGAAACTTGCTGGTGGCGCCCCGGCTGCAGGAACAATTCACCGAGTCGGCTAGGGGTGGACTTTTCATTAAACTTTATAACATACATTTATCATTCAGTTTGGGGATTTAGAATTTGATTAGATTAAGTGGAATTTATAATTAATGTTTATACAGATGTATTATACACACATATATTAAATGAATATGCACAACATGAGTTTCATCTGTGTTTGATGACGTTGCAGGGTGTTCTGAATGAATGCATTTTGTTAAGTGAAGTGAACTTCAACAGATATCCCGTGCTTGGGAGCGGTGTACACTGCGTAGGGACTCTGTCAATAGGGATGCAGCTGAGTTAATGGAGCTCTCTTCTAACAAGCTCATGATCTGAATCAGTTGTGTTAGATCAGAGAGACATGCAAACTGTGCAGAGCGGGGAGGCACGAGGACTGGAATTGGGAACCTCTGTTCTAGATGATACCCATGTTTAGGATCAGTTGTGGATCAGCTTTTTTCCACATATATACTGGCCCTTATAATCATAACTGCTTGGTCCATTTCGGAAAATCTGTTTTTGTGAATGCAATTTTATTGTTTTTCGATTAGCGCAATTAAACAGGCTTTTTTTTTTTTTTTTTACACATTTGTCATGGTTATACTTCCGTAAGACACACAGGAGTGTTACATCTGTGCTTGTTTGCTCTTCTGTGCTGAATATTTAGTCCTGAATTCATGACCTGAAATTTGCCACTCAAATAGAAATTCTTTGAATCTCACAATACACTGCCTGGCAAACAAACAAACAAATGTAAACAAACAAACAAAAAATAAATAAATAAATAAATAAATAAAATAAATAAGGCACTATTTGGATGCTTAATAGTTTATTATTGTATCATTATTGCAGTGATTATTTTTTCTAGCATGTTAAATGTTTGGCATCAGAATGTTAGCTTATTTTATGCCACAAAAATCAATTAAAAAAATGTATTATTCTTAAGTTTTAAATAAATTAACATATTTTATAGATGTTCTTAAAGCTTCTGAAAGGGTTACTTGATATTTTAACATTATTACATCTTGTGTGAAATCTGGTTGAAATATTAAGCCAGACTACTGACATATTTTCATAGGGCCAGTATGTTAATTTTCTTTGCTCTTGTAGAATTTCTAATGTGAAATTCTACAGGGATTATTGTGCAGTGTTTTTTATTGCATTTTGTGTGTCTGTTCTCTTTTTCAGTCAGGATTGTTCTGCTGGGAAAGAATGTGTCAGAAAACTGCAGAGTTGGAGACATTATACTGGGAACAGCAGCGTTTCACAGTGAAGATCATTACACTTATCTACAGCAGCACAGTGTGATAATCAGTGGAACGGTGGAGAAAAGACACATCTCAGTCATCAACAGTTCTCATCTACTCCAGCCACATCTCTCACAGCATCAGATCACACAGAGAGTGAGAGAGTGTGTGTCTCAGTCTGATCCAGGACCTCATGTGATCTTACTCGTCCTGCAGTATAATGACTTCAGTGACGAGGACTTGAGAAGAGTGAAATATGTGCTGAACCTCTTCAGTGAGAAGGCCATTAAACACACTATAGTGCTGACTACTGATGAAGAGACACGCACATACATGATTTATAAGACAGTAAATAATGCTATTCATAATTTAATAAAGGAGTGTGGAGAAAGACATCTTCAGTTTGATGCAAGAAACCCAGGATGGCGCTCTGAGATGTTCAGAAGGACAGAGGAGATGCTCCAGGAAGAACATGAAGAATTTCTCATCTCTAACATGTATGAGGATGAAGATTATGGAACATCAGTGGATGGAGATCAGAGCAGATCTGGAGGTTCAGTTCGAGGAGACGACAAGGAGGAGGAGGATTATGAACTCATCGAGGATGGAAAGCTCAACGAGAACAAAAAAACAGGAAGTGATGGAGGAGGTTTGTCAAAGTCTTTGTTTTTTCTAGATAATACCTCTAATAAGCTCACAAACAACTATTTTATCCTTTAACCATAGACAGATTTTCTGGCTTTCCATGTTTTCATTGTTATATGGGGGGTTGGCGTTTTTAAGCATCTTCTAGAAGAGTACAGAATCTTCTGATCAAAACACAGGACAAGCATCAGAAATAAGTGTTAGAAACTTTGCTTATGCACATTGTAGTCTTTGACAAAAACGTGATTTTCTCAGCTTTTTTTTTTTTTCATGAAACGTACACATTCAAGTGTTGATTAAAAAAAATAATGCATGAATCTGGAATATAACTTTTTTGTTGTTTAAAAGCAGAGGCCCTTTTCTTATTTCTTTCTTTATGTACAGATATTCATACAACTAAATATTCGGTGGGATATCAAAGTATCAAAAATGGTTGCACTGGATGGCAACTTTTTTTAAAAACGCTGGCAGACAAAGAGTTAATTGTTACAGTGTAGTAGATACAGAAAATGACTGAGAAAAATCAGTAGCACTACTGCGTGACTATGGCTATTCTTTTTACTAATTTGTTTTGTTTAGGTTGAAAAAAACATTTTCAATTAATTTACAATTAATATTGCATATTACAATTAATTTGCCTCTAAATAATTTTATAGCCCATAACCGTTTCAAAAACAATTTGTTTAATATGAAGTACTTCTCTTCTCATTGTTCACTATACTTATGGGCCACGAGAAATATATAGAAAATAAATTAAGACAGTTATATACCACAAGCACATTGACATAGATTCAGCTCTCATTGTCTTGCCGACAGAACCATCTGACATCGTTTTGTATTTGAATTTTCCGTTCAGAAGAACTTTCTTTCTCTATTTCTGTTTGCTGCTGCATCCTTTACTGTCTTTGGCTGTGTCTTCATTTCTCCAACTACAGCTAGGCCACAAGTCAAACAGAAAATGTGCGTCGCATTAATAAAATTAGTGCCGTTAAAATGAATTTGCGTTAATGCATTATTAACACAGTTGCACAGGGTAAAGGGAGAAATAGACAATTTTTCATGGGACCGCATGTTTTACTATTTACAAGTGCGCCTTGGCTACATTGCTGACCAGGGCCATTTGAAGGAATTTGGGGGGCCCCAAGCAAAATGGACATGGAGGCCCCCCCAACCCCACCACATAATAAACATCATCTGGATGGTTATTATAATGTTGCAACAGATGACTATAATAACTTGTTAAATAGTTAATAAACAGTACCAGCCAGTAAAACATGTGGGTTGTCCTGATACTGTACTTCAAAATGTAACAGTGTAAAAATTGCCACACAGAATAAAGACTGTTTGCTAACAGTTAAATGACAATTAACTAAAGATTAAATAAGTAACAATTTACCATCTATTAATGATGGTTATTATAAAGTGTTACCAAAAAGATATGTTAGCATTTCCATATTTTGATATTAGAAGGGAAGGGATGCAGCTGCTTTCACAACTACCAATGCTTAAAAACATCCCGAGCTAATGTTTGATATGCACTGAATTTATTGAGTGGTTTTCCTAACCCCCATTTGGTAAATAGATTATCACGGTGGAATAGTTAGTATAGCATGCTATGCCACTTTCATCAAAACCTATTACAAAGCTATAGCAATGTCATGTCATTAAATACAATAAACAGTGATTCAGATCTGCGTCTTCCTTATCCCGTTAAAAAACATATTACAGTATGTAACCATATTCCGTCCGTTAGAAAAAAAAAGTTGCACTAACTGTTCGTTACAAGCAGCATTTGCCGTCAGGCAGGTAGCTAACATAAACATATTTGTACAAGACAAGTAGAGCTATTTTATCCAGTGTAATTTATCACTTTTTACCACTATCTTGTTTTTTCTTATCCCCCTCTTCCTTTCTCTTCTTTCTTTTCTGGCTTCCTGAAGCATAATTCCGCTTCATGATGACTGCCGAGGAGGTTTTGTATTTTGCCGGCAGTAGAGACGCGTGATTGGCTGGCTGCTGTCAGCGACTACTGAGGGGGGCCCCCTTGAGGGGGATCCCGATAAGTGTCATTGCACTTTACTGCATTGACTATGAAATGGGCGCTCACACAGTTTGTCGTTGCATTTTATTCTTAACCAGTCATTTTCTTGGGGCCCCAGGCCAGCTCGGGGCCCCAAGCAATTGCTTGGTTTGCTTGCCTTGTCGCGACGGGCCTGTTGCCGACCGGCCTAATGCTAGAAATGCATGCTATATGTGTTCTCATGAACAACAGATACTGTATAACATTGCAAGCTGATATAGAGAGGAACCCAGCAAACACCTGAGCAAGTATCATAATTAAGTAATTTGATAATGATTACATAACTCTTATTTGATAAATGAAAAGCCATTAGGAGTGATAATGAATGACAGTGTGCTCTGATGCTCCATAAACAAGTTAGCATAGCTAATGAAACATTACCCTTGAAATATTTTTTTCCAGCTAACATGTAATCCCATTGAATGTGAATCCTTATTTTACTTTAACATTCTCATGCATAGCTTAGACAGCTTATCACAATATACAAACATACATTTTCTGCTCCAGCTTATATATTATGCTTAGTAAATCACTCCACAAGACTATAAACATGACGCTAGTTTAAAGCAGGGCTCAGTAGTTTCGGGATTTCTTCGCTGTATTCTCGCTTTTTGCTCGCAGGTTTCTCTCTAGAGCTCCCCCACAGCTTCGGAATAGATATTTGACAACACTGTTGTAAAAACTTGTTGGCGATTCTCAGACACCAGAGGCTAGTAGATCAACGACATCAAAGCAGATGGGAAATTCTTTAACCCCCTGAGGTCGGATATCGCGCCGGCGCGATAGGCTCGTTTTTTTCCGTATGAGTGCAGAAAAATAATAAAATAAAAATATTAATTTTTATATTATATACTTGTGTTATACATCAATCTATCCTGTTTAGTGTGTATTATTTTTGTGTACACTCACAATAAAAACAAAGTGTTGTGCTTTTCGCCAAATAAAGAAAAATAAACATGATGCGAGTTCTGCCTTTTCTCTGCCAGTGTAGACCATTCTGAAACGCGTCCGAAAATGAACAATAACTCAGCGAATACTCAGTCAAACAGGCATACAGACAGACAGGCATGAAGCTTGAATTCTCTTCTTTTAAATGAAGTAATTTATATAAAAAACAAATATTCTCATCTTGTGAAATCTGCATTAAAAGAGAGCGATTCCAGTCGAGCTCATTAGAGCTAATTCAAATGTAATGTGACTCCGCCTACGGAGAGCGCGCGCTATTCAAACGCAGATGATTGAGGCAATCCACGCAAACCTGTGAACGCCCACATATCAGCTCGAGAAAACACAAGTTTATTCAGATCATTACTTGTTTACACCGTCTCGCAGCGCTGTGAGGAATAACAATAATGAAAAAAGTACCTCAGAAGTGCGGGTATATCGAGGAGCGAGCTGATGAATACTGTAAGTTTTTTTCTTCTCACGTGAATCGGGTTTCTGTTTTTGATGAATGAACGGCAGAGATGCGCGCTGTTTACCACAGCTGGCAAAAAGACAGTTTAAATTTAAATCGCGTGTGTGAATGAATGATGATGTTTTAGCAATAGGGGTGGGAGATATTGACAAAAATGAATATCTCGATATTTTTTTCCAATATCTCGATATCGATATTCAGACGATATTTTTGCCATCCTTCAAAGAAATGTGTGCAAACTGGCAAAGAAGGTCCAGTTGGTCTTTTGACTTGCTGCATTTTACTTATTATTGTAGGCTATAGAAATAAATAAATAAAATAAAGTAGCTAACTAAACAGAATCTGAGTTAGCCCCTACTTTGTGCACTTACAAAAAAATACAAATAAAAAAAAAACGGAACTAGGCACCTCTTGCAACAGTGATTATTAAATCAAACAACAATATTGTTGATGATAAATTCAAAGTAAAAAATGTTCTTTTCAAAACGCTATAAATCCCTCAATTTTTTCCCCAAAACGCTAAATCCATCTTTTTTTTTTTTTTTCAAAAATTGATGGTTTGTCTTTTTAAAAAAGTCTTTTGTCTTTTATTTTTCGTGTTTGCATTTATGAGGAAAAAACAATATTACGTGACAGTTCTCCATTATGGACGCGAGCGCTCTGAAAGCGCACTAAAAGACTTTCAAACTTTCACAGAGACCTCAAAACAGAAAGCACAAAGCTTTTCTTTAAAACGAATTTCGTTTTGTATTAATTGTATCTTAGTTTTAATATTTTTTTCATTACCAATTTCTGGATTTAATGCATAAAAATAAAAATAAAACTATGTAGCCTAATAAATGTGCATTTCTCCGGTGCGTTCACTAGCCTACTGCAAAGATCGCGAGTCAATAGAATAGCCTATCATAAACTTCATCTTTGCAGCCGACACAGAAATTAATAAACAATTAAAATGTCTTATTGCAATATTTTACATAATCATTACTTTTGCTGGTTCTTTGAGGCAGCTTTTTAGGTTTATGGCGTTTTGGAAAAGAGCTCTTCACGTACAAACACCGTTTCACCAAGGCACAGCAGCCCTTCAGCACATAAGATCCACATTTTGTCCTTGCATTGTGGCTTTGTCAGTCAGAGTCACACCTGAATGAATGGCTAATTATGCAGAGTCATTATGCAGAGTGGGTGGGACATTGGATTCCAAGGTGTAAACCACTCCTCGTTCACGCCCACTCGCATATTGGCTTTCCAAGCAAAACCTGTTTTACATCAATTTAAATCAATGTATTGTTTTATTTGAACGATAAAGCAAGACTATTTTCACATAATTTTGAAGCCAGAACTCGAAGGAAGAACATCCATTAGTCAAAAGTCTTATTCATGCATATTTATGAGTTTTGTGGTCTTATTTCAGCAACTTTAATTTTTATTTTTTTCAATAACCACGCATAAGCATTATTCTCTTAAAAATAAAAATATATACATGCATGGTGATCACATATTTTGGTAGCCCTGTTTGTGCTATATAGAGTGAATTTACACCTTTGCCATTAACATGTTTATAAATAACTGAAAAAAGCACAAATGTCAGAGCATGTCAGAACACCTCCAGGGCCCAGATAACACCTCAGACTCCAGAGGGTTAAAACGTCTTCTTCATTCGGGTTTGAACAGCGTGAGGGAGCGCAATAATGACAGCATTTTAGCAGATTTCTTTTGGCCGTAAAGCAATTGTTTACATCGCAAGACCTGATATCACGCGATACTTCCTGACGCGGCGGCCACCGGCCCGCCGGCTCAAAGTTGCAAGTGCGGATTTTCCGCTCACGGGCACCAGGGGGGTGCGAGACGACCACCATTCAACCCGAAATAAGTAATATAACCATTCCAATGACTCCGAAGCTGTTCAGTTAAGGTAAAAAAGTTACTTAGTTCACCTTTAACTTTATTGATTGTTCTTTTAGCATGACTCGAATACACAAGCATCTGAATCAACCACACACATTAGCAAAGCTAATGAAAACTTGGAAATAAAAGGATGCATCATTGAAGTTATACCGCTAAATATGGTAAATGCAGTTTGAATTGAAATTGCTTATATCACTTTAACTGTTTTCATATCCATAATAACGGTGTATATGGTGGATGCGCTAGGTATGATGCATTCACTAGACTTACTACAAGAAGCTATTTCATTTCTGGTCTCTCCTGAGGGATAGTAGTTAGCGTTTGTACAAGCGTGTTCAGCTCTCAACGGAGTTTAAGCGGAGCGGAGTTGATAGCTGTCTAACAGAAGTTGTGTTAGGATCACTGTGAGCCCCCTTGGATGCTGGCCTGAATAAGAGAATGTAGTTAGGCCTCCTCTCTTTTAGAGTCATCCTGCTGAGGCCACCATTCTTCAGAAGCTACGGTTTTTGTGACCCCTTATTTACTTATATTACTAAATTATTCACACGTCTGCGGCACGTCAGATAGGCGCCTAGTCTATTTTTAACAGACGCCGAATCCAAAAGCCAGTATGCTCCTCCTGCTCACAGGCACTGTATGTGAAATATAGATGCAAGATAATTTGGGATGTATTTTAAAAGACTAAAACACACAAATCTTTTATCCTTATCGTTCATAATGGAACTTTTAAGTGTATTACCTTTGTCTGTAGGCTACAGCACAATAAAATACAGGGTTGCCAACTTTGGGACTTTGGCTGGAGTGAGACTCTGTAAAACATCAGTGCGCGCGCGTAACCCTAATTTTAAAAACATCAGTCCTTGTTTACTTGGTATAAACCCTGATTTATGAAAAAAAAAAAGTTTTCAAAATGTACAATTAATTTATTGATTGCACTATAAAAAAAATAAAGATAGAGGTGATTAAATAACAAACATGTTAAACAACAACATCAAAACAATAAAAAAAAAAATCTCAGAACAAAAGGGACACATAATAGTTACTCCACCTCCCCAGAAAACCACAACACAAGTTTCACACATTAGGCCTGTTGTAGCCAATGCCACAGTGGCAGTGTTGGCCTGCTTCACCACCTCTGCAGGAGGCTCGTATCTGAAGCAGGGTTCAATACGGTCATGAACGTTCATTGCGTCTGTCACGTGACTGTCATGGGTGTGGTGCGGGTTGAAGGAGACTCAAAGTCCAAAGGCTTCAATGCAAACGATTTACTTAAATCTTACTCACAGGTACATACAGGCAGGATGACAGGCAGGATGACACACTCTCAACACACAATATGAACAAAGTAGAACCGACACTGAAGACTGAAACAGAGGAATTTAAATACACAGGGAAATGACAGAAACAACAGGTGACAGTGATGATGATGATGGTGATGAGGACCATGTGCAGGTGATGATGACTGAGGACTCTGGGAAGTGTAGTGCAGACAGGACGATGACAGATGGTGAATGTGACATTACTCCCCCCTCCTGCAAGGCGCGTCCCGCGCCGAAGAAGGCAGCATACGGGAGGGGTGGTGGGCATCCTGGAATCCGTGACAGGAAGGTGGAACAGGTTCAGAAGGACGGACTCCAGGATGGTGGCAGGACAGACAGAGGAGGAGGTGATCACGACGGTGCAGACAGAAGACAGGACCAAGGCGGTGCAGGTTGAGGATAAGGTCCTGGCGGTGCATACCCTTCGGGTGGCCATGGCGGTGCGTACCCTTCGGGTGGCCATGGCGGTGCGGACCCTTCGGGTGGCCATGGCGGTGCGGACCCTTCGGGTGGCCATGGCGGTGCGTACCCTTCGGGTGGCCATGGCGGTGCGGACCCTTCGGGTGGCCATGGCGGTGCGGACCCTTCGGGTGGCCATGGCGGTGCGGACCCTTCGGGTGGCCATGGCGGTGCGTACCCTTCGGGTGGCCATGGCGGTGCGGACCCTTCGGGTGGCCATGGCGGTGCGGACCCTTCGGGTGGCCATGGCGGTGCGTACCCTTCGGGTGGCCATGGCGGTGCGGACCCTTCGGGTGGCCATGGCGGTGCGGACCCTTCGGGTGGCCATGGCGGTGCGGACCCTTCGGGTGGCCATGGCGGTGCGTACCCTTCGGGTGGCCATGGCGGTGCGGACCCTTCGGGTGGCCATGGCGGTGCGGACCCTTCGGGTGGCCATGGCGGTGCGTACCCTTCGGGTGGCCATGGCGGTGCGGACCCTTCGGGTGGCCATGGCGGTGCGGACCCTTCGGGTGGCCATGGCGGTGCATACAGGGGCGTCGCACCCGTGGGGGATGTGGGTGTTTTAACACCCACACTTTTCCCGGTGAGAGGGTTCAACACCCACACTTTTTCTGCAGTTTTTCCGCAGTTTTGCACAAACGCCTTACTACAGTCGCTCCTCCGTTTCTCTGGCCGCTCTGTGCCTGCGCTCGCTGCGGCTGCCTCCTCTCCTCCTCCCTTTCAAACATGACACCGGCTTTGAGTGTGACCGGCTGATGATTGGCTGTTCTGCCTTAAGTCCTGCCTCTCTTATCGGTCAGCTCGCGCTGAGGAGGCGGGAACTTATTGTTCTGGTTATTTATATCTCCCTTTTCCAGGTACTTTGAATGAGTGTTTATGCTTTCGAAATTTTTAAATAAGCTTGATATGTTTTTGGGAAGATGTTCTGTTTATGTTTTGTTGACATGTCGAGTGTTTTCGGTAATATATTTCGTTTTTTATACTATGCTAATTGGGATATTGTTCAGCAGCTAGCTAAATTCGGTTGGTTGCATTATACACTACCGGTCAAAAGTTTTAGATATATTTTAAAATAAGTATCTTCTGCTCACCAAGGCTGCATTTATTTGATTAAAAATACAAACAAAAACAGTAATATTGTGAAATATTATGACAATTTAAAACAGCTGTTTTCTATGTGAATATACAGTGAACTGTAATTTATTCCTATGATCAAAGCTGAATTACAGCATCATTACTCCAGTCTTCAGTGTCACATGATCCTTCAGAAATCATTCTAATATGATGATTTTATCCTCAAGAAACATTTGATTATTATCAGTGTTGAAAACAGTTTTTTACATTTTTAATTCATGATGCTATGATGGATAGAAAGTTCAAAAGAACAGCATTTATCTGAAATCTAAAGCTTTTGTAACATTAAACACTACCCTTCAAAAGTTTGGGGTCAGTAAGAATTTTAATTTTATTTTTGGGGGAAAGAAATCAAATAAATCAATACTTTTATTCATCAAGGATGAGTTAAACTGATCAAAAGTTACAATAAAGACATTTATAATGTTAGAAAATATTCTATTTTAAATAAATGCTGTTCTTCTGAACTTTCTATTCATCAAAGAATGTTGAAAAAATGTGTACAACTGTTTTCAACATTGATAATAATAATGAATGTTTCTTGAGCATCAGATCATCATATTAGAATGATTTCTGAAGGATCATGTGACACTGAAGACTGGAGTAATGATGCTGAAAATTCAGCTTTCATCTGAGGAATAAATTACATTTTAAATATATTAAAATAGAAAACAGTCATTTTAAATTTTTTTTTTTTTTTTAAATTATTATTATTATTATTGCTTTTTTATCAAATAAATGCAGCCTTGGTGAGCAGAAGAGACTTATTTTAAAAACATAAAAAATCTTACCGATCTAAAACTTTTGCCCAGTAGTATATATATATATATATATATATATATATATATATATATATATATATATATATATATTAAAGATTATTAAAGTATTTCTGATTCTGATTCTTTAACAAGTCTACTGTTGTGTATTTTCACAACAGAGGTTTGACTTTTTCTAGTAGGCCTATCACTCATTTAAATGGGAAGCTTTTTATATCTTGTATGTTATACCTTTTGTACCTGTCATTGTATTCATCGTTTTTATTGCTAATAAACAAACCACATCCATCCCCCGCACTTTTGAAAAGCTTGCTACGCCCCTGGGTGCGTACCCTTCGGGTGGCCATGGCGGTGCGGACCCTTCGGGTGGCCATGGCGGTGCGGACCCTTCGGGTGGCCATGGCGGTGATGTCCCCTCAGGAGACAACGGCGGTGCGGACCCTTCGGGTGGCCAGGGCGGTGATGTCCCCTCAGGCGACCACGGCGGTGCGGACCCTTCGGGTGGCCAGGGCGGTGATGTCCCCTCAGGAGACCACGGTGGTGCGGACCCTTCGGGTGGCCAGGGCGGTGATGTCCCCTCAGGAGACCACGGTGGTGCGGACCCTTTGGGTGGCCAGGGCGGTGATGTCCCCTCAGGAGACCACGGTGGTGCGGACCCTTCGGGTGGCCAGGGCGGTGATGTCCCCTCAGGAGACCACGGTGGTGCGGACCCTTTGGGTGGCCAGGGCGGTGATGTCCCCTCAGGAGACCACGGTGGTGCGGACCCTTCGGGTGGCCATGGTCCCTCGAGTGGCCAGGACGGAGGCATTGCCTGGACGCGGACGCGGACGAACAGGATTTTGAAAAGAGGGGGGGATATGTCCCCCCTGTCCACAAAGGAAATTACGCCCGTGAGTAAAAGGAATACCATTTTGTTATCTGCTTACCTTGTCATCCAAACTTTCAAACGCGCATCAGTGGCTCCAACTCCGAACTATGCTCTGAACTCTCTCTGAACTTCTCACACGCAACTGACGTATCAGGTGCAAGGTTTTCAACGAATCAACGATCAGAATATACTGCAGTGAAAATGCTGTAGGCAGATAGTCATCAACAGAAAATGAACGGATTGAGAGGGGGGGGGGGAATGGATTTTGGCGTGACATTTCTTGTGTGAGCGTGAGATTGATGCTGAAAGCGTGAGTGTCACGCCAGATGCGTGAGAGTTGGCAACCCTGAAAATAGGACATAGCAATAAACACAACAATAAACACAATCGAACAGGGCAAAACATAACAATTTAGCCAACTTAACCATGGTAGAACCCCAAAAATCAAGAAAAACTTGCAAATCACGTGGTCTCGCGCATCCAGTCGCTTCGCTTCTGAAATGCTCCTGGTGTGAGTTGGCACCGCGTGGAGGACAGAACAAAACCTCATCGTAGCTGTAATGCGCCGCAGATGTGTGGAGTGTAAATAAGGGGTCAAGGGTCTTGTCTTTTACCGCGGTCACACTAGACTTTGAGCATGCAAATTTTTCAGACACTGCAATGGTCGTGATATGACATCACAATGAAGCGTCTTTTTTATAAACATGAATTCAACATAAAAAATAGTAATACACTCAAAAAAACTCAAAAATATAAAATCTACTAAATTTTACTGCAGAAAATATTGCTCTTAATTCCGCCAAAAGGTCACGATGTATCGTATCAATCTTCTACTGGTCAATTCACAGCTCAGAGTTAACCAAGCTTGAACTTTGGAATTTTTCGCATGAGCTTGCGTCTCTGGTCTGACGCATTTGTATGCGTTTGAATGGAAGTCATTGGAATGAAAAGTGCAGTGTGACCATGCCTTTAGGATGGGGACTCCTTTGCATTTTGGCCCAGACCGGCCCACTATATGATCATAAACACCACCCATCTTTGCACACCCTTAATTGCATACCAACTCCTATTCATTAAAACCAAGAATGCCATGTAATGAGTGAGTATAGGAACGAGTGAGAGTTAACAGATGAAATAAGTAAAAATTTGACATTTATTAATACAGTTGAACTATACTCAACAGTGATGAATCCTGAAACAAGCTATAAGCTGCATTTGCATAGCAATACAAGTGTTTCTCACAGGATTTTTGGTAAAACTATGGTGGGTGGACCTCTGTCCTTTTTTTTGCATTTTAATGTTAAATTCATCAATCTGGTGCACTTTGAGAGTTCAAAATTAAAAGCTCCAACCCATATTCAGTGTGCCAATTAAACAAAGAAAAATTCAAACCTCTTTTAGTTACAGTGTCTATTTACATTACACCTACATAATAATGTTATAATATTAATCCAATGACAGTAATAGCCATATTTTGTAAAACAAATGCACTAAAAAATAAAGGAAACTTTCATAATTAGATTTGTACCAATTTCTATACTTGAAAGAGATAAGCACGTGATCTTTTATTTTGACACAAACTGCATCAAGCTTTTATTTTGGCGGAAAACATGGTTTACAAACGTGCCTCTCATTAAATTTCTAGTGAATTGCGATAATCGTCAACTGTGCAGATGTGGAAATAATCTGTAACTGGGTTATGGGTTCCTACACTCATGACATTGCCTAAGTGTTTTGAAAGTAGTTCTGCTTACCGCAGGCTCTACTCTCTCTCATCTCTCTCCTGATCCTCCTCACTATCATCATCATCACAGGAGCTGATGAAGGGCAGAAAACATATATTTTGACACAGTTTACAGCATCTGCTTTAAGGGCCTGGTTCTATTTTTTCACGCTATTTCTCTGCACATTCCTTGCGTTTCTTCATCTCGCTGACTATTTTGACAGATACACACTGACACTGCTGCACGCTCGCTCACTCGTTTAAAGCTGTGATTGGGCCAGCCCAGTGTCAATCAAGGAAAGAACCAATGTGCCGCTGATCTACGTGTTTCATGGGCTGGTCTGTCAGAAAAAAAAAACTAACACTGACTTTTTCTGACCAATGCATTACACCAGCACAAACCCAGCGCCGCCAATTAAGCAAAACAAAACAAAACGAATGGGCCGCCGATTTACAAATTTTATGGGCTGTTAAAAAATATAATAAAAATAAAAATAAAAAGTATGTATGAGTATGAGATGTATCGGCCCAAAAAGCACGTCGGCCCACCGGGAAAATGCCCGGTATGCCCAATGGCCGGTCCAGCCATGGTCTTTGGCTAATTTTAGCCATTTAGGCACTCATCCCTTCAGCATGGGTATTCTGTTCCCCATAGCACCCCCTAGGTTACACACCTTGAACTCCCTTTCGAAAGGTTACATCTCAGGTTATGCATGCAACCATGGCTCCCTGAGTAGGTGAATGAAACACTGTGTCTCTTTGCCATGCTTCAGGTATTCCTGCACACGTCTCCGTCTGACAAGAAGTGGATGACGTATTGCACAGGTGCCCTTTTTAAACACAACTGCAACAGTACTTACGCCATAGGCTGCAGCCTACCAATATCAAGTTCATTGTCGTGTTCAGAAGCCGGTCACGCCAGAGGCATTTCCCATAATGCCCTCTAGGGAATGCAGCGTCTCATTCCCCTTCTCGGGAAACCATGGTTACATGCGTAACCTGAGACGTTTTTTTCATGTAACGAAATCAGAAATGAGTCGTTTTCTGAGCTTGGTTTCATTAAAAGCTGTTTTTGGACTAACAAGGAAGTTTTGAGTTCTGAAACTTATAGTACAATGACCTCTTATATGTCAAAAGATCAAGGAAAACTTGTTTTTTAAATTCATAACCCCTTTAATGAAGCATACATTTTGTATCAAAGCTAAACTGAGTCATCTGTCTCTAAATTTTGTTTCAGTGACTACTTCTGGAAAAACAAAGCTGAACATTGTGCTGTGTGGAAACAATACAACACTCAAGAACTCAGTGTCTAAAATGTTTAGAGGAACAATAAATAAAAAAGTGAATAAACTTTTTCATCAGAAGAAGAGCAATGTGTGTGTGAAGATAGAGGAGAAGATTCATGGACGGCAGATTACTGTAATAGAGCTTCCAGCTCTCACTCGGCTCTCAGAGGAGGAAGAGATGCGGGAGACTCTCAACTGTGTGATTCTCTGTGATCCTGGAGTTCATCTTTTCATCCTCGTTACTCCTGTCGGTTCACTGACTAATGAAGACAAAGCAGAAATGGAGAAGATTAAAAGATTATTTAACTCCAGTGAGCACTTCATGATGCTTTTCACTACTGAACTCACGGTTGACAAAAGTGTGTCAGATTTTGTAACATCTGCAGAATCTCAGAGCATCATAAATCTCTATGGAAATGGGCACCATGTGATGGGGTTAAAGGACCAAAAAAACTCCGGACAGATCTCAGACCTGCTAGATTGTGTAGAGAAAATGAAGACTGAACCCTATTCACTTCAGATGTATATGAGAGCTCAAGAGAAGAGAGTCAGAGATAAACTAGAAGAGAAACTGGGTAATGAAATCAAAGAGTTGGAGAAGAAGATCAAGACACTGGGTGAGTGGATTCATTTACTTTTCTGAATAAAGCATATTTGTGAGAATGCAGTAATAGCATTCAGGTTTTTTGTATTTACTGTATTGAGGGGGTAAATTTATGTGAACCGATGATTCAGTGACTCCAAGGGCGTAGATTTGGTTTGAACATGGGGGGGGGGGGGGGGGGGGGGGGTGTTGAAGTTTGGGTATGCCTCCTGATATTGTGATCATGGTATAAATATTGGGGGGGTTGTAATGCATAGATTTAAATATTGGGAGGGTTATATACCAATGTAGCAGTTCTTATAATGGGATAAATTATTTTCAAGATTTATCTGAAAATGGAGGAAACCCACAATTTAAGATTTAAAATGCATCAGCTATTGAAGGTACCTTGATTGCCAAATTATTTTTATGCTGCCCTGATTAAACCTTAGGTGTGTTTATGTAATCAGGTATATCAATCTAAATGGAAGGAAAGTGTCATATCTCAATATGTCCCAGTTCAGGCAGCACTGGGAGATGTTGGACTGATAAATATTATTAATAGATAATCCTTGGTTACATTTAACCAATGGTTATAGTTAATATTTATTATATAATATTAAACGTTTGGAAGAATGTAGCGAAATTATGCAATTTGAAAGATTCCATGGTATGCTGCGCTGGTGTGCTCCCCAAAAAAAAAAAAAAACTGTCAGAAAGTCCATCCTAGAACGGAAAACGGGCAGCGGTTTCTGACGGACTGATATCATAGTTGCTACTTCTAGCAGACTGATGCAATAGCCAGTTCCAGCCGTGTTCTCCCTGATATTGTTCAATGTTGTGCATTCATGCAACAAATACCACAACACAACTTGATAACATCACATAACTTTCCTTACCATCCTGAGATTGTAAATGGATGTCACCTACTGCCTGACAAGTGCTATTAAAGTTTGACAAAGATATACTTCTCCTGTGCCTGATTCTCTTACCGGAATCACTGTCCATAATTGTCCGCCTACAGAACTGTAAATTAACAAAGGTTATCAGAGGTGCTACTCTGCAACAAAAACAGATAACAGGTTTAAAAGATAGATGACTAAAGGCTTAAATGCCTATTGGACATTTATGAATAAGGGGAAACTTAAGAGCTTTCAGATGCTTAAAGGAAATGATGTGCTAGAACCAAGACTTGTATACTGTAGGTATCTCCAATTGAGTTAGGGTTAGGTTTTTAACCTGTGCAACATGACATCATGACTTTGCGTAAACATACACGCCACTTTCAAGTCAAGTGGCGTGTTATCTATATGCATTTTGAGCTATCCGCGTGTATGTTCACGCCGAAACGAACCGTCATCTTCCGCGTGTATGTCTATGCCGTTAAATGTCAGAGTGATTTCGCGTGTATGTGTACGCCGTTAAATGTCCGAGCGAAACGGAGCAAAATGTATATCTACATCTGGGGAGCGATATTTTTTTCCTAGGATGGTAGGGGAAGACTCATAAATGGTATTAACCTCAGTGACGGGTAGGTTTAGGGACGGGGTTGGGGTAGGTCATATATACAGTAATGTAACGTTAAGTCAACGGCGTTGATAAACACGCTGAAAAGCGATTATGCGTGTTGATAGCACGCCAAAAATGGAAATACGAATTGGCGTGTCATAAATACGCCATTTCATGAGATCAGTCTGACCTGTGTGATCTTCCAAAGGGGCTGCAAGGTGACTTAAAATTAATTTAAAGGTGCCTTGTGTAATGTCCGCCAAAAATAAATAAATTCATACTCCACATTCCATACCAGATGGGGGCAGTATACCTCCAGAAAGTGAGTTGGTCTACTCTAGAGTAACAACCGAGAAACGGCATAGTCTCTATGCTCCGCCCCTACCTTCACAACGACCCTAGAGCCATAGCCGAATATGCCTGAAATATTGAAATATGACATCTTCAAGCTACTCCCCTTCAACTTCACCAGTGAATATGTTCATATTCGTTTTGTTCATAGTACATTTTTATTGTTAGTTTGAATTACATTAATTTGACAGACAGCATTCGCTGATGTTGACCAAGCTAGCGCCAACGTAACCAGGGCTGCCAACTCTCACGCATTCACCGTGAGACACACGCAATTGACACTTTTCACACGCTCTCGCCACACATCCATTTTCTCACGCACAGAAAAATCGCGAAGCAAAGAGGACACAGAGACCAACAGACTAGACAGAGCAGGTTAGTTATGATATAAAAAAAAATCTCAGCTCTTTTTATTTTTAAAATTTTATTACGCAATTCAAACAATAAATACCGTTTTGGCGCTTGTAAATGTTACACGACAGATCCCTAGCGCATGTGAACCTATCATCTCTACTAGCTAATAGTAAAAAAACACGAACACTGTTGAAAGATACAGTAGGCTACGACTTACCAAAATGTATTCCTCATACATAATATCGATCAATCATTGTTTTTTTATCAGCGTGAAGAGGTCAATAACATAGCTGGAGAACAATTATGTCAGATTTACCTCAGGAAAGCCATTTAATAAACATAATATAGGTCATGTAGTTGGCAAGAAAAAAAGAGCTATAGAGATTGTGCTATATATGTGTACTATATTACAATACTATATTTATGTACGTTATATATACACGTTTATCGAACAGCCTTCGATACATTTCTATGTTATAACTTCCCGAAAAAACTACACAAACATAAAACAAACTTCTAATGAAATACTAACAGCATCTTACTTACCAATCCAAAAGAAATGTTGCAAGTTCAGAGTCGAACCTCATTTCTTTCATGTCCATTAGTTGTCTCCAGCGATGGAAAGCAGTGCCAATGTTTACTCTGGTTCTGTTCCTTTTTTTTATCAGATTTTATTTGAATGTAGTAGTGGGCTGTAGGCTACTTTCCACACGATTGACATCAGGTTCAAGTACGCCCACAAGCCGTGCGAGTTATTCGTGTATTACATGTTTGACTGGTGGTTATGTTGCCCGCATACCGCCTCCCATGGCCAAAACTGGTATTACGACACCTGTCGGGCCGTGGCTAGTAATGCTAATGCTAATTCAGGTTGATATCTTTGCAGCACTATAACTTGTCATTTTTTTAATGACATCATCGCCCTTATTTCTTCTCATTCTTTTGATGCGTGTGTAGCTCATTTTTTGGATATTTTTACCTCAATTCTGACACCTTTAAATATATTAATATGATTCATGAATTTTATTATTAATACGTTAAATCAAAGCACCACCTCTCTCGTATGTATTCTGTGATTTGTTTTGGAGCAGCCCACTGATTTAATTGATTATTTTATTCACACAAACATTAATCAGTGAACATGAACAGAAGCTCAACCAAACCTGCTTGACGTGTGAGAACAAACTTCTTAAAGGACAACTCCGGTGAAAAATTAACCTAGCGGTAATTAATACATGGTTACCGAGTCGATCATTCCCTGGGATGCGTTTTCATGAAAATCGAATGTAAAGAGTTTTATCTTTAAAAACATTAGCTTATAACGCTAGTATATGGGGCACAGAGTAAGTAAAAGTAAATCGCTAGTTAATACCACTAACAAGGCTCAAAATAGCCTCACACTAACACGGTAGTATAATGAGGGTCCCTACATGCAAACCGAAGCATTGAGAACTTTGTAAGTGTACAGACAGTTTAATAAGAAGATACTTTATAAAGACAGTACATTACGCGTTTACAGACAGGATCCATCTTGGAAAACAGTCTTGACTAATCGAGCCGTGCTAAGTGAGCTGGTCGATAGGAATTACCTTTGTGAAATCTAACGTAGCACGGCGTTCGTGACTCGATTGTAGGGACCCTCATTATGCTACCGTGTTAGTGTGAGGCTATTTTGATCCTTGTTAGTGGTATTAACTAGCGATTTACTTTTACTTACTCTGTGCCCCATATACTAGCGTTATAAGCAAATCTGTTTTTAAAGATAAAACTCTTTACATTCGATTTTCATGAAAACGCATTCCAGGGAACGATCGACTCGGTAACCATGTGTTAATTACCCCTAGGTTCATTTTTCACCGGAGTTGTCCTTTAAGCTCAAACGTGCTGCGAAACACAGGAATGAACCTCATTGGTTCTTGCTGAAGCTCAAACGTGATGCGTAACACAAGAATGAACCTCATTGGTTCTTGCTTAAGCTCAAATGTGCTGAGTAACACGAGAATGAACCTCATTGGTTCCTGCTGAAGCTCAAACGTGCTGAGTAACACGAGAATGAATGACAGAATTTTTGTTTTTGAGTGAACTATCCTTTTAAATACAGCAGCAACTACTGCCGTTGGCAATCATGGTGCATTCAAGTAATCTCGTATCATATTGGTGAGTTGAACGCACTTGAACGCCACCACAATGTCATAAATACCAGTAGCAAGCTCTGGATTTTCTATAAGCCCCGATCTTTACAAGTTGTGGGCGTCACTGAGAAACATGGCGGAATACCACAATTCTTAAAGGTATTTAGCAGTGATTTTGTCAGGCTTTTCTATTTACAGCGCATTAAGCTAATTGCCTGCACAGAATATTATGGCATTATAATATAACAATGCATGCAACATGTAATGATAAAGTTGGCAGTGGCTTCATAAATTAAAAACATAAAAAAAATAAAAGTACACCTGATGCACATTTCTTCGTTCTTCTTTTTTTAACCTTACTGTATTTTTATGTATTTAATTAAGAAAAAGTACTCCACCAGCTTACGCCGACGAAAGTGACTTGAACACACCTGCCTTCATAAAACAACTTCCCACCTCGTACGCACGAACTTCCCAGGAGGACTTGAACAAACCATTAGTAGCTCCATCTGTGAGCGATTACAGATGGAGAGTGTCAGGGTTTGGGGTTGAGGAGATGAAGTGAGGACTCGCTTGGGTCTTTGGATGGGTTAATTAATTATATAAAAAATAAAACAAAACACACAACAAAAACTACCCCAAGGGGGAGGGGATAGTGATGTTACATATGACACTGAAGCTTCGATGCGCGTATCACATAAGCGACACAATTTGTAGTGAAGCCCCGTATCGAGGCGTGTATTGGTTTACTAGAGTCCAGGATCGATGACAAACGAAGCCTCACTTTCTGTCAAGTCACGTGCGCGTTTCGCTTTGGGTGTCAGAAGGCTCGAACTTCAGATCGTATTTAACGAGTCATTGTTGCCTCAGCTCAGTCTGGTTGATATTTACAATTATTGATATTGACATTTAATAACAGATGATCCTATCAGACAATGTCCTTATTCATTGTGTGTGTGTGTGTGTGTGTAGACATTTAGAGACATTAAATCTTATTGAATCATATAAGCATATAAGCATAAGCTATTATATTTTGTCACTTTAATGAGAAAATGAATTTATTTAATGAACAAATCAAACACAAACATGTAAGGCTTTTATTTGTACACATAACATTGAAACTATGGAGTGTGTTGTGGTTGCGTCATCTGCCAGAGCTTCTAACACAGGCTTCTGGCTGCTTTATTTTAAATAAGCACCAGATGGCGCTGTTCTCGGCGCTGTTCTCGACACTCTCGAAGCTTTGAATCTTTTCCCGGAACAGTCAGGGGAAAGCCTCAGTGATTCATGAGGCTTCATTTCCCCATCCCTAGGAGGGGATGACTTGACTTGACTTGACTTGACTTGACTTGACTTGACTTGACTTGACTTGACTTGACTTGACTTGACTGAAGCACACAGCAGGGAAACGACAAACCAGCACAGGACTGCAAACACAGGGAGAATAAATAGGGAGAGCAAACAAAGCAGGTAACGAGGGAGGACAGGTGGGGCAAATTAATCAATAATCAGGTAACAAGATGGGAGGGGCTAGACAATCAACAGAAGAGCAGCACATGGCACAAGGAAACACAGGACAAACCATGTGCTCACACCAAACATGACAACAACAAAAAACACAAGTACATGGCCAGTAAAGCAAATCACAAGCCACGTGTTCACACAAAATGAGCCATGAACGAGCAGCCAATGAAAACACTCATAAGCCACGTGTTCACACAAAACATGACAACATGCAAGCACACAGCTAGTGTAAAACACAAGCTGCATTCAACACAGCACAAGACTAAACATGACATGAAAGCACATGAAACAAGGCTCATGGACAAGACTAAACAGGAGTGTCAGAGCTCTGTCACAAAACCAAGAAATAGACAAGACAGAAGTGACAGAACCCTGACAAAGAGACTGACGAGAGAGGAACATACTAAAAATTGCAAACAAAATATATTCTCAACAACACTCAAATAATATAAAATTGAAATAAATAAATTATTTAAACAAATGAATATTTCATGTCCATTTATTTCTATATTTGGCAAAAAGCTGCATAATAGTAAAATAATGTACAGTCAGCTTCTGCTTCACACCAGATTCCTGATCATCCTGTTAGGGTTTAAATATCAAACAGAGATTTGTCGAGGTAGCTAGTCTTTACCTTAACCTGTTTTTACATAAGTTCACAATGATCAGATGGGGGAGGTTACAGCTTTTTTAAATTTACACTTTCAGCAAAGACATGAACGATTTTTAAAAGCACATTGTTAAATTTGTTTATTCCTGTGGCACAGTTCCAGAGGGTGTGAAGCTGAATCTGGTTCTGTGTGGGAGTGACAGAAGATTAAAATCCTTCATATCAAACCTGATCCTGAACCAGGGAGACAGAAGATCAGAGCTCAGCTCAGGGTGTGTGAGGAGAGACGTGGAGCTTCATGGACGTCTAGTGTCTCTGGTGGAGCTTCCAGCTCTGTTCAACACTCAGATCTCAGAGGAGGAAGTGATGCGTCAGACGCTCCGCTGTGTGTCTCTCTGTGATCCTGGAGTTCATGTGTTCCTCCTCATCATTCCTGATGCTCCACTTAATAATGAAGACCGAGCAGAAATGGAGAATATCCAGAAGATATTCAGCTCAAGAATCAACAAACACACCATGATCCTCATATGCCAGAATTCAGAAGACAGGACAGCAGAACTAAATGAAGAAACACAGTCTGTCATTGAGAGTTTTGGAGGACGACATCATTTCATTGGCCCCGACACACAAGTGTCCATGTTAATGGAGAAACTAGAGAAGATGGTTGAGGCAAATAGTGATGTTTGTTTCTCTACAGAGACATTGTTGGATGTACAGATGGAAAAACTGCAGAAATTTGAAGAAATGAAGAAGAGAATCCGTTCATTAGAGACTTGGTTTCAGACAAAAGGTAATGATCAGAAAATCTGCATGGATTAAACACTTTTCATGATCGCAAAAGTCTAAACAGATTAGTGAGATAAATCAATAACATTGAGTTCAGAAGAAATACTATGATTAGCACATGATGCTTCAGTATAAATTATATGTAATAATCTCTGTTGACCTGTATGATAAACAATCATCACTTGAAATTTATTATATTGTTTTAAATTTTTATTTGATCTATCTTTAGATTCCAGAGAAAGAGAAGATGATCTGAGGATTGTGCTGCTGGGAAAAACTGGAGCTGGGAAGAGTGCAACTGGAAACACCATCTTAGGAAGAGAAGCATTTATATCAGACACATCTCAAAAGTCTATTACTAAAGAGTGTCAGAGAGAAAGAGCTGAAATCAACGGCCGACACGTTACTGTAATCGACACTCCAGGAATGTTTGATACTAATCTTACTAATGAGGAAATCCAGAGAGAAATCAAGAACTGCATCTCCATGATCCTGCCCGGACCACATGTGTTTCTCCTACTGATACCAGTGGGACGATTCACTCAAGAGGAGGAAAAATCAGTAAAGCTTATTCAAGATACGTTTGGTGAAAACTCTTTAATGTACACAATTGTGCTCTTCACCAGAGGAGATGATCTGAAGAAAAAAACCATTGAACAGTGGCTTGGAAATCCTGAACCTGCACTTAAAAACCTTATTGATGAGTGTGGAAACAGATTCCATGCGTTCAATAATAATCAGCCTGGAGACCGAACACAGGTGACTGATCTACTGCAGAAGATAGATGACATGGTGAAAGCAAACGGAGACAGTTACTACTCATGTAAGATGTTCAGAGAGATGGAAAGAGAAATACAAGAGAAACAGATGAAGATTCAGACAGAAAGACTGGATCAACTGAACAGAGAGAAAGAAGAACTGATGAAGAAACACAAAGAAGAGAAAAAGAGGATGAAGATGATGATGGAGGAAGAAATACAAAATCAAAGAAAGAGAAGAGAAGAAGAATTTGGAGAAAGAGAAGAACGATATAAAAGAGACATTAAAGAAAGAGAGGAACTAAATAGAAAGATTCTAGAGGAGCTGAGAAGTGAACAACAGGAATTGAAGAGACAGAAACAAGAGGAAAGACAAAGAAGACAAGAAGAGGATGAGAGAAGAAAAAAAGAACAATATAAGAGAGACAATAAAGACATAGAGGATCATGAGAGAAAGATGCGAGAGGAGATGAAGGGAGAACAAGAGGAATGGGAGAGACAGAAACAAGAGGAAAGACGAAGAAAAGAAATACAAAATACAGACACACACCCTCAAGGTCAGATTTACAAATATGAGCAATACAGGCTGTGAAAATAAATCGTCTCGGTTACGTATGTAACCCTCGTTCCCTGAGTAGGGAACGGAGACGTTACGTCGGATGACGACGAATGGGGTTTCGCTTAGAAAGCCGATCATCTTTGAGTATATAAAACGAGCCAATGGCAATGAAATGCCATGGGTCTGCGGAATTTGCATAGCGTAATTCCGCCCTACCCTGGGGGTATATAAGGAAATGCGCGAGCAACATGCAGATATGTCTTCGCTGAGGAGCCGAGACTGAACTCAGGCATTCCAGCGGTACAGCGGAAGTGGCAGGGAGACGTAACGTCTCCGTTCCCTACTCAGGCAACGAGGGTTACATACGTAACCGAGACGTTCCCTTTCGTAGTCACTCCGAGTTACGTCGGATGACGACAAATGGGGTTTCCAGTGTAATCACGCCACCTCTCAACTGTCTTCCAGTGCCCTGTGTAAGTCTGAGCTCCCTGTCGTGAGACTGGCACGGACGAAGGACTCCTACTTAACACAGGAATACCAAGGTACACTGGGAAGCATATCTCAGTGGAAATATGCAATCATGCCCAGCCCGAAGGGGGGAACTTGGAATAAACATATGACCGCGAAGGGCTGCATATGGAGAATCACTGGGGTGTCCAGCCGCAGGTGGAATATTTCAACCCCAGGGGTGGCCAGGTGGCTTGCCAAGGGAAAGACACATGCTCAGAGAGGCTTACAGTGGAAATACACATGTGGGGATCGCCCGGAAGGGGAACCATGCACATGGAGGCACCTAGCCAAGCGCGAAAGCTGCCAGTGGCATAACTCTGGCGTTGACGTCGTCAGTGCTGGAGGAGACTCAGGGCTTATTAGGCTCACCTGAGGAGAATATCGCATGTATCCCGTCCGTGGAGAGGAATGGCGAGCAAGCGAAGACACCTGAGCAGAATATAGTACCGGCTAGTTGAAGCGAGTACATGAGAAGAAACTGGCTCTACTCGGAGATTGTAGAATCTCGCGAATGTGTTAGGTGTCGCCCAGCCTGCAGCTCTGCAGATGTCTGTTAGCGAGGCGCCATGCGCTAGAGCCCAAGAGGATGCCACACTCCGAGTGGAGTGGGCCGTCACACCAAGGGGGCATGGTCGACCCTGCTGCTGGTAAGCCAAAGCAATGGCGTCCACTATCCAGTGAGACAACCTTCGCTTGGAGAGAGCCTTTCCCTTCAGCTTCCCACCATGACAGACAAAGAGCTGGTCTGAGGTCCTGAAACACTGCGTTCTGTCAACATAAGCACGGAGGGCGCGTACTGGACAGAGCAGTGCCAAGGCTGGGTCTGCCTCCTCCAAGGGCAGCGCTTGCAGGTTCACCACCTGGTCTCGAAAGGGTGTGGTAGGAACCTTGGGCACGTATCCAGGCCGGGGTCTCAGGATCACGTGAGAGTTAGCCGGTCCGAATTCCAGGCACGCTTAGTCAACCGAAAATGCCTGCAGGTCCCCTACCCTCTTGATGGAGGCCAATGCAACCAGGAGCGCTGTCTTCATTGACAGGAACTTAAGCTCCACTGATTGCAGAGGCTCAAAGGGAGCACTCTGCAGGGCAGTTAAAACCACTGAGAGGTCCCAAGAGGGTACGAGGGAAGGACGAGGAGGATTCAGTCCCCTCGCTCGCCTCAGGAACCTGACGATCAGGTCGTGCTTTCCCAAGGACTTACCATCAACTGCGTTGTGATGTGCGGCAATGGCGGCAACATACACTTTCAGGGTGGAGGGAGACAGCCTTTGCTCCAACCCTTCTTGCAGGAAGGAAAGCACGACACTGATGGGGCATTTCGTGGGTTCTAGATGTTTAGAAGAACACCAGTTGACGAAGAGGTTCCACTTCAACGCATAGGCATGTCTCGTGGACGATGCTCTAGCAGAAGTGATGGTAGCCACCACCGCTGGTGGTAGGGTACTCAAACCTACCTCGTCCCATCCAGGAGCCACACGTGGAGGTTCCAAAGATCGGGACGAAGGTGCCATAAGGTGCCCCGTCCCTGAGAGGGGGTCCTTCCTCAGAGGAATTGGCCAGGGAGGTGCTGTCGCGAAGAGAGCTAGTTCTGGGAACCAGGTGCGGTTGCGCCAATACGGGGCAACCAATATTACCTGCTCCTCGTCCTCCCTGATCATGCGCAAAGTCTGCGCAAGAAAGCTCACTGGGGGAAACGCATACTTGCGGAGGCCCCACGGCCAGCTCTGCGCCAGTGCATCCGTGCCGAGCGTGCCCTCGGTCAGGGAATAAAACAGGTCACAGTGGGACGAGTAGTGGGAGGCAAACAGATCTACCTGTGCGTCCCCGAACTGATCCCAAATCAGTTAGACCGACTGGGGATGGAGTCTCCATTCTCCAGCGAGAGGCCGAAACCGAGACAGCTCGTCGGCCACCTGGTTCAGGTCTCCTGGGATATAAATGGCTCGAAGCGACCTCAGATGCTTCTGACTCCATATGAGGAGGTGGCGGGCGAGTTGCGACATACGGCAGGAGCGTAGACCACCTTGACGGTTGATGTACGCTACTGTGGCGGTATTGTCTGATCGGACTAGTACGTGTTGACCCTTGAGCAACGCACGGAAGCGGTGCAGGGCAAGGCGTACAGCCAGCAACTCGAGGCAATTGACATGCCAAAGGCGTTGGGGTCCTGTCCAGGAGCCCGTGGCAGCATGTCCATTGCACATGGCGCCCCAACCCGTGGTGGAGGCATCTGTCGACACAACAACTTGCCTGGAAACTCGTTCTAAGGGAACTCCGGCCCGTAGAAAATTGAGGTTCGACCACAGGGAGAAGGTCTGACGGCAGGTCGGAGTCACTGGGACTCGGAGCGTGCAGTGTTGTCATGCCCATCTTGGGACTCGATCGCGAAGCCAAAGCTGAAGCGGTCTCATATGAAGCAATCCGAGCGGCGTTACTGCGGCTGCCATATTCCCCAGGAGCCTCTGAAAAAGTTTCAGTGGAACCGCACTCTTGCCCTCGAACTGACGAAGGCAAGTCAGCAGTGACTGCGCGCGCTCGCTCGTAAGCTGCGCGCACATGGCGACCGAGTCGATCTCCATACCGACAAAAGAGATCCTCTGCATGGGGCAGAGTTTGCTCTTCTCCAAGTTGACCCGAAGGCCCAGACGAGCTAGGTGCCGGAGCATAAGGTCCCTGTGTTCGCAAACCTGGTCTCGAGGGAGAGCTAGGATCAGCCAGTCATCGAGATAGTTCAGGATGCGAACCCCGTTTTCTCGTAGGGGAACAAGGGCTGCCTCGGGGAACAAGGGGGACGAGAGTGGCGAGGCTTGTGAGCGGCGCACACTGTCATCCGAGAACTCTGTGTGCTCAGAGATGGGGGAGTGAGTTCTTTCTTAAACCACATTAGGGTGGTGCCCGTCGTGGGATGAGCAGCGGGAGTGGGACAACCAAGGATTCTCCCCCGGCCCTCCACCGGGGGAAGGAGCGGCCCTGCTACCGTCTCCTGAAAAGAACTCAAAGCCATCTCTGAGCAGCCCGTCTCAGGAGCGCCGCTTAGCCTGGCGTTTAGCGCGGGGCGGGAGAGGGCTGTGGCGCCTTCCTGTGGCTTCCTCCACGACGCGGCCCAGAAGCAGCTGGCAAGGGCACCCTCGGTGGCGAGCAGGCTGAGGCACCTGTGCCGACGACTGCGCTGCCGAAGCAGTGGGCCGCCAGTACAGGACATGTTTTAAAGGGGTCATATAATGGTACATGCACCTTTACAAGTTGATTGCACTGAAATGTCTGTTGGCAGTGCCTGTACACAACCATCCTATCATGATAAAAATCCATCCAGTGGTTTTGTTTTAATCTCCTTATATGTTTGACCATCTCTGAAATCAAGCCGTTCGATATTGTGACGTCATAAGATCGTACGCCCCTCCCGCTATTGTGATTGACAGCCGTGTTTCAACACAAGACCCGCCCTGAGCAAGCTGTGACAGCCGTCGTCATAGTAGTCCGCCATGTTGATATGCTGGAGTAGAATGGCGTCTAAGCGATTGTGGTGTTCTGTTCTTAGATGTAATAAGGAACACAGCAGTCATTTGGATGTTCCTAAATCCGAGCTGTTGAAGAAGCAGTGGCTGAGTTTTGTTTTTGAAGCTATATGCCCAAAGGATTGACGCGGGGATTCCCTCACGGGGATTCCCCACGATCGTCTGTGCTTTCATGTTTGCGCGAATCATTTCACACCAGACAGCTTCACAAACGAGAAAAAACGGATCGGTACCAACGTGTTCCTGCTGAACCTCCAGAAGATGTGAGTGTAATGTTTTATTAACCTTTATATTAGTATTTATATTAATCTTTGCGAAATTTGCAAACCTTGCTGCAGGCTTCAAGATGAATGCGTCTAAGGTTTATACTCAGGGTACATTACGGCATGTTTTCTATGTACGACGTTCTCAATATAATTCATAATCCCACGTTTATAACGAATAACACGTGGTTATTGTGTTAGATAAGGTCAGAGAATGTCTAATACGGTGTACCCACAGAACAGAGGGGCGGGGTGAGCAAAGCTCATTATCATTTAAAGACACATGCACTGAAACGGCGTGCTGAAAACAGAGCTGTTTTTGACCAGGTAAAATTAGTGTTTTCTTACAATACTAATGAGAATTTTTAATTAAAGTATATTACAAACTTTTAATTTAGACCCTAAAGAATCATATTAGCTTGTACAAAAATGGCATTATATGACCCCTTTAAAGCCTTAGTCTGTCCTCGAGTGCACCGCCGAAGAGGCCAGCCTGGGATATGGGGGTGTCGAGGAACCGAGTCCGCTCGGCCCCACGCATATCGGCCAGGTTGAGCCACAGGTGGACATCACCTGACCCAGCGAGTGTGCGGTCACCTTCGTCGCCCGGAGAGCGAGGTCGGTGGCCGCACGCAACTCATCAAAGAGTGCTGGGTCAGTCCTCCCCACGTGCATGTCACGTAACATCTGGGCCTGGTAGACCTGCAGAGTCGCCATGGCATGCAGTGAGGAGGCCACCAGCCCCGCAGCTCTATAGGCCTTCGCCACGAGAGTGGAGGAGAACCTACAGGCCTTGGAGGGGTGCTTAGGATCACCGCGGGAAGAAGCACTCTGTGGACACAGTTGCATCGCAACAGAGCGTTCAACCTGGGGAACCCCAGTGTACCCTTTGGCGGCCGCCTGATCGAGAGGCTCTTTCGGAACACTCACAGGTTGCACAGTGCTAGAGGGAGGTGCGGAGCGTGGAATAGTCGGCGCTTTGTTCCACACCGTAACCCTCAGGTCACCCTGGCCGCCAGCCAAAGTACCAGCTCTCGTGGAGCTCGTAGATCGGGGTGCGGGTGAGGGGACTCTACCACGAAGGTCATTGAGTCTCGACCGCAACCGTGCGATGGGCATGTTCCCGCAGTTGGAACATGACTCATCCACAAACGCTGCCTTAGCGTGTTCAACACCCAGACACACAAGACAGCGATTGTGTCCATCAGAGTCAGAAATGTATAGACCGCAACCAGAAGTGCACGGGCGAGGCATCTTTAAAAAGACGTGCCGCGTGCAAGCTCTTTTGTGAAAGGAGATTTCTCCGCAAGTGTCTAAGCGACCAGGGAGTTGAACACACAAACTCTGGCAAATCACTGCACAGATAAGCAGGGAATGTGCACTCGCTGGAACTCGCTGTCACACCAACACTTGGAGAAGGGAGTGAAGAGATGAACTCAGTATTGGCTGTGGAGTGAAGAATCAACTTGGCTCCAAAGCGGATTGGGGATCGGGGTTTATGACTCAAAAAAACATTGGGAACTACTGTGATACACTTTTGCAATTAGTTTAAATTTTAGGTTTGATTTTAACACTTGTTGCTCAGAGCCACAAATTTAATCAGTTGTTGTTAATCTTTAAACTCTTGTCTTTTTCAGATGATGAAGATTCAGGATGTTTGAGAATCTTGCTGTTTGGGAGGAGAGGAAATGGAAAGAGCGCCACAGGAAACACTATCCTCGGAAACAACGAGTTTCACAGTAAAGCCAGTTCGCAGTTGGTGACCACTACTTGTCAAATGGGAGATTGTGAAGTTGATGTTGGTAAAGTCAAATCAGTAGCTGTTGTTGATACTCCAGGACTCCTTGACACTTCACTATCAAAAGAAAGGGCAATGGAAGAAATAGTGAAGAGTGTTTCACTGTCCGCACCTGGACCTCATGTGTTCATCATTGTGTTGAGTTTGGGAAGAATCACTCAAGAGAAGCAAGACACTTTAGACATGATAAAGATGATCTTTGGCCCAAAAGCAGCAGAGTTCAGCATTGTTCTCTTCACTAGAGGAGATGAACTGAAAGAACAGACAATAGAAGAATATGTAGAGACAAGTAAAAACGATGAACTCAAGAAACTGATAGGAGAATGTGGAAACAGATTCCTGGCTTTTAACAACACAGAAACACAAGACCAGAAGCAAGTTACTGAACTGATAAAGAAGATAGAAGAGGTGAAGAAATCTAATGAGGGCCGATATTTCACTACTGAGATGTTTGAGGCAGCGATCTCCATTGAAAAGAGAAAAGAAATGCTAGAAGAGAATAAAATAAAAAATCAGGCTCAAGTTGAAGAATTAGAAGCCAAATATAAGATGGAAGTCAAAAGCATGACAAAGAAACTGGAGGAGAAGAAACTAAAGATAGATGAGGAGAGAGAGAGGCTGGAGAACAAGTTCAGAGGACAAGAGGAAACACTGAGGAAAGAGTTTGAGGAGAAAGAAAAATCAGAGCAGAAGAAACAAGAGGAGGAAGATCGGGAACGATCAAAAGAGGAAGAACAGCGAAGAGCTGAATATGATCAAACAATAGATGAGATGGAGAGAGAGAATGAAAATCAGAGATTACAGTGTGATAAACAGCAAAAGGAAAGAGAAGAGGAAAACAAAAAGAGAGAAGAAGAATATAAACAAGATCAAGAAAAGCTGAAAACTAAGCAGGAACACTTCATGGCAGAGTTAAGAAGAAAACAGGAAGAGGAAATAAAAGAGAAAGATTTAGAGGAACAAATGAAGAAGGAACAAGAAGAGGAAGAGAGAGAAGAATGGATGAGAAAAATAAAAGAGAATGAAGATGATGAAGAGATTCAAGAGAAAATTAAACGACAGCAGAGAGAATGGGAGGAAGAGAAGAAACAACAGATGAGAGAACGAGAGGAAGAGGAAAAAAAGAGAAAAGAGAAACACAAGGAACAGCTGAGAGAAAAACAGGAAGAACTGCAGAAAATTAGAAACAAATATGAAAGTGAGAGAGAAGAAAAAAAGATGATAGAGGACGAGAGACAGAAACATATAAAAGAGAGAGAAGAAAAAGAGAGGGAATATGAAGAAGAGAGAAATGAAATGAAAAGACGTTATGAGCAGCTGGAGCAAGAGAGAAAAGAGGAGTGGGAGAGGAGAAAACGAGAGGATGAAGAGAGACGAGGGGAGAAGAGAAAGAGATGGGAGAAAATGATGGAAGATCTGAAACGAGAGCTAGAAGAAGAGATCAAGAGAAGAGAAGGAGAGGAGAGAGAAATAATAGAAAGAGAGGAAAAAGAGTGTGATGAAATGAAACAAAAATATAAAGAGGAAATAGAGAAGATGAAGGAGAAACATGAAGAGGAAGCCAGAAAACAAGAAGAAGAATTGAATAAATTCAGTGAGAGAAAAGATCAGCAGGTTCAGGAGTTCAAGGAGAAAATTGAAAAACAATATGAACTGAAAAAGAAACAAGAACAACGGTGTCATGTCATGTGAAACAGTTTTAAAAATTATTGATGAGCCAAAAAATTGGCACTTGCATTCTGTAGTTTATGTGAATTGGCTTTCTGTATTTCTCTTAATCAGGGTTCTTCAGATCTGCTCATGTCCTGCAGTGTTTAATCATAACCCTGCACTTCTACACCCGCCGCTCATTAAAGTCTCCCTGTAGTCGACCATTTTATCCCTTAAAACTCATCTTTGATCATCAAAATGACATATTTAAATGTTTTTTCCTGTGAAAAAAATTCTTCATGCCTTAAAATATCTTGAATTTAACTTGACACCTCTGCCTCATTTAGTATACGCGGTTCTATGAATATGCAAATGAGCCCCGCCTCCACTTACAGCAGCTCACATTTTTACTGTTTTTAACTTAATTGTAGTAAACACTGCACAATGGCAAGTGGACATATTGGTATAATTCAGTCAAATATGTTTGAACGTTGAATTATGTATCACTCTTTACAACGTCAGACACATAACTTAAGTAATATGATAAGCCTTTTGCTTGATTATGTTATCAAACCGCTAATAATCTTTTGCTAAAATTATGCAAACCATGTTTCCATTCGTTTCTGGCAAAACACTGCAATGGAGAAGTGGTTACTATAATTATGAAATCTCACAATAAACAGAACATAAAGGACCACTGACATTTAAACAAGTTTAACATGTACAATATTTGAATTATGGAGATTATTAAAGGTGGTCTGATGGATGACATAGAGTAGGGCTGGGACACTAAATCAATGCTTAGCGATTCTTCAAACGATTCATGGATCGATTCTGATATTTTCAGTATGCATCACGAGTCTCTTTCCAATTGATTGAGCTTAGTTTTTAGGTTTTCCAGATGCCGCTGCGTGCTTTAGAAAACAGCCATTCTCTGCTTGTTTCCAATTCCTTACACACACTGCTTGAACCTTCCATTAAATAATCCTTCATAAAGTTCGAAAACATTCAAGCAAATTACAAGGGTGTTCGCAGTTATTCAATTTAATCATATAATCACTTATCATACATTTTAAACATTTAATCATTTATAATACCACTTGTTTTTCTAGCTCTTAGAATGCTTGCTTTTGTTGTTTAATCTCATGATTGTGTGGTCTCAATGGATGTTGGTCTTCATAAGTATATATAAGAGAATGTCTCCATTTAAAGGTTTTTAACGTCACAGGACGATGTTGTGAATCAGGAATTTTCTGTATCACAAAATGTACTAATGTACTATTCTCCTATCTCTCCATTTTTTTTTCTGTATCTTACTAAAGGGCTAGGGTCCCTTTTAAGACAATGCAATTTGCAAGACCTGTTTCCTGTCAGAGGCGAAGAACTGGAAACAAGAACTATCTGCTTGCCTAATACCCATATACTATATAAAGATCTAGAGACTTATTTTGCTTCTTTTCTTCTACTCTGTTCTCTCTATTGATTGACAATAAAGAACATTGATATTCTCCACCTCAGGCTTTTGTCTCTTCCTTCGAACTGGTCCAACATGTGGAAAGATGGGTTTTAGAGAGGCTGATGCAGTTTGCCTACTTATACGATGCCCTAAAAGTATATGGCCAGCATGGCCTTCTCTGCTCAGAATCACTGACATGCGCTTTAATATTATTATTTTTTTCATGAATGAGTTTTAAATTATTCCCAATAGTCCATTCTCTTAATTTCATAACTTTTCTCTTGTTTCAGCCATCATGTGTTGCCAGGGTCAAAGCTAAAATCTGCCTTGAGGACTTCAGAATCAATAGTGCGAGTGCCTGTAAAATAAATGGCAATGAAACTGTTGCTTTAACCAATCAGATAATCAGATTTAATCAGCCAATCAGGTTTCGATTTGACTGCAACGGGGCCATCTAGCAGGCGTCCAATAACGTCAGCATTTTCACGTCCTTTGATTGGATGGTCAGAGCGCGCACTATTACTGGTAGTCTGAGCCAGCCAACCACATCTGTAGCAAACCGCATAAACTAAAACATATTCCTGTAGATTTAATAGTTTTTCTACCCACAAATTAATACTTCTCTCCCTCCTCGACCCCCAGCAGTTTCAAACCTACCGGTGAAAAAATCATTTATTCAGACTATCAAACTTAACGCAGAATCATGAAACACTATTCGATCTGTCCCGGGGAAAAACAGAACTGACTGTAATGTGTGCCATGATGACCTGCTGATCTCATTGATATCCTTCTAAAAATTCAGTGTGAGAGAAGGGGTCAGCTGTGCACATCGTCATGTTTTACAGTGACTGTCTTAAACTGCAATTTCACAACAATTATAAAGAGTCTGTGTGATGCAACGCCCTGTTATACTGTGTTTGTGTATAATATTGATGGTTTCTATAGCCTTGGAGTCATTATGATGGTATTAAGAGGTGGATTAATTCAGGTACGACACCACTGAAGGCCTAGATTTCTTAACAGTCCAATTAACAATTAAGTCACTTTCATTTTAGACGCAATGACTGTTTTTGTTCTGTTTCAGAAGCGAAAATAGTTCCAAACTAAGATCACAGCAGAACCATCTCACAGGAACACTCAGCCTCTCCCTCACGCATATTGATCAAAATCAATTGACGCGATAGTAAAAGGTCGGAAGACCGAAGTTTCAAGTGGAGCATTTGGAGATTTTTTCTCCTGAATTACCGCGGGGTGTGAATTGTACTAAAAAAAAACGTTGCCTTATCTGAAAAGCGTTCCACATATTCAGTTGACATAAACCACACTTTCAATAAATGAAAAAAAGTGATGAAATGTTTTCTGTGTTGACACAAATCTTGTGCGATGTCCTAAACTGCCAAAATAATCACACAATGCAGGGGTGTCAGACAGGGGGTAATAGTGGAACTGAGTAACAGGGGCCCTCGGCGAAGAGAGATAAACTGCACTTCTACAGAATTGTAAAAATCCCCCCAGTCATTCTAGAATGATTCATTCTTTCCAAATAGTGCTATTCAAGTCATCTGGTGAAATTGTTTTCATATCGCAGAAAAATAAAATATCGCTGTAATGGAAAAATTAGATTTTCATTGATCCTCAGTAGATATTACAAAGCAATGTGAGTCACATGTTTATTTTGTTTGTAGTGTGGTGTGGACGGGACATTTCTGTACAGGGGACTGTGCGGCGGTGCTGACTGCGTTATTTTTTTTATTTTTTTTAATTGATCAAATGGTGAGTGAGACACTGACAGGAAGAACCAGGCAGCCTTTATACTGATTTCAAGGTCTTCAATTCATCAGGGCTTCTTTCCGCCACGTATTCCACAGATAAAGGACTCATTGCTGCTAGCTTTGATTTATCACTAGCTGACCCTTAAGACCACCCAAACTAGATGACCTCTGGCCTCAGATATAGAGATATCTGATATGTAGGCTGTTTGTATGGTCCTCGAATGTGTTGGAATATTTCACCAGTATCAGCCCTCTCACAGTTTGTATCACTCCGCTTGTCTGTGTTTGCGCAACTTCCATCATTCATCCAGTAGGTGGTGACAAGTGACTGACTTTATGAGTGAACAATTGAAATTTAATTGAACTGATTAGTGCCAAAAACATTGATTAACTCAAGAAAGAAACAAGTTGCTGAAACCAATCTTTAATGCTAATATATAAATTGCTAATTTGCCTCTGGACACAAAAAGATTGCACTGGTGTTTGATTGAAATGTAACATCTATGCAAAATAATCCTTGAAAGATTTCTCATTTAAGACCGTTTCTGTTTGGAATATGTGATTGTGTATTGTCAACAATAATAGAAACATTCTGCATTTCCATTTTGTACTGTGGATCATTCATTAAAACATTTATCCTCATTCTCGTGTTTAAGAATATGTTATCTGCTTGACAAATCATTTATGCTACTGCCCACTGGCATGCTTTTAAAACTATTGTTATAAAAAAAAATGTTGGCCTTCAAACACCTTAAAATGCACATATATGTATGTCCGAGAAATCCAAATTTTCTCGGGAGAGCATGCCCCCAAACCAACCTAACTACCTCACATTTGAACACGGGTGTCTGTGTGGTAATGTGGGCTGGAATTTATGAACCAGTCTTCCCATTATTCTCTGTATCGAATCAAGTTAGCTTATTACCCACTAGGGGTGTGAACCGACACTGGTCTCATGGTTCGTTTCGATTACGATTGTCATGACATCGATTTAGTTCAATTCGATATCACGATGCATCGCAATGCACCGCATCCTCAATTTAAAATTTTAGCTCAAAAGTGATGAGTGCGTGCGTGTGCTCGCCTGTTTGGGAAGTCGCAGTGACAGAAACAGTGACATTCCAGTTTAAGTTTCAAGGGAGGTTTATGCCATTAAAGGAGAACTCCGGTCAATTTTAACATTGAGCTAATTTTTTTGTAAATTTGGAGTGCTGTTAATACAGAGAACAACGACAAAAATCGGTGTTGCCTACACCGTGTTATCCTCTTTTTAAAATTTGCACCCTGTTGACTTCAGTGGGGCAAGTTTTAAACCTGCTTTTAGCCTCTTAACATCCTTCATGTGTCATTACAAGTGCACAGGTCATGTGAGTGATTCCTTCAGAGTGAACACGGGTGAATCTGACTGCAGTAGATGTGAAAGATATAAATAAAAGTGTTGTTAATTCAGCCAGCGCACATACCTGTATTTACTTCCTGTTTTCGGTCGAAGTCCAAAGTAGTCGATTGTCGAGTTCACGCTCGTGATCATAGGTAACTAATCCTATGCGCGTGAACTCGACAATCGACTACTGTGGACTTCGACCGAAAACAGGAAGTAAATACAGGTATGTGCGCTGGCTGAATTAACGTCACTTTTATTGATATCTTTCAATTCTACTGCAGTCAGATTCACCCGTGTTCACTCTGAAGGAATCACTCACATGACCTGTGCACTTGTAATGACACATGAAGGATGTTAAAGTCCATCTTTCAAGTTGAAGATCCCTGTGAATGAACGTGTAGATAAATAGTGTAGGAACTCGATTTGCGTGAAGAAATTAATCATAAATGTGCATGAAAAAAGTTTTTAAAAAGAAAGTGTGAGTAAAATTACTTCCGCTGTCAAAAACGCTCTGATCGGAAGTGACGCAACGGCCGGTAAATCTCATCTCTTCGTAATGGAGTCAGACAGTGAAGAGGTTGCAGTAGGGGTTAATGTAAACTCTTACGATGGGCCATTGCCGTATAATTATGAGCCACCTAGGCAAGAGAGGGGTCAGGCAGAGTTAAGGGGAAGGGTAAATGGACAGAGGAGAGAGATAGAGTTGTGGTGTGAGGAGAATCGGTGGAGAATTGGGCAGGTGTCTTGGTGAGTGACCACAGGCTATAGCTAATTGTGGCTAACGTTGTCTCCATGTTTATCACATTGCATCTTTAATAAATCATATTTTGCAATATTGCTGTCGACTTTGTTGTTTTTCAAGCATCCATGTAGATTGTCACCATATGCAACATGTGTCTTAAAATGTTGAGTTTAGATCCCAGATTCTAGTGAATGCTGTAGGCTATAACGTTAGCTTACATCTGTGACGGTCAGCTAGTCTGGACAGGGATGGAAAAGCTGTGCATTTCTGCCAACATAGTTTATCGTGAAATTTTGTAGAAATTGCTAACTGATTTTTTTAATCAGTAGCTGCTTTCAGACCTAGGTGTCCGCATGTTCTGCTTCTGCAGATGTCAAGCGTTTGGGCCGTATATCTGAACAACATAACCGGCCAGCTGGAATTCCGAACTTAGCCGGCTGTTATACTATTCCCCTCCTAGTATTTCCGACGGACATTATGTAAATGAGCTCGCATGTACTGCGGAGTACATGTATGAAAGCAGTTAGTGTTCCGGTTAGGACGGGAATATGCTGTTCATGTAAATATAGTCATTGTTACAAGGATATTTTATTGTCACGTGGAGGGATACTGGGTGTAAGGCATGCAGATAAATGCATCTTATTGACAGCCTATACTGTGCATAAATGTGTGTGTGTGTGTGTGTGTGTGTGTGTGTGTGGGGTGGGTCGTCTTTTTACAGTGCATATTTACATAAGCTTTAGGAAGTAAGTAAGTAGTCTACATGTCGTTTCTTACAAGGTCTTACACCAACCACTAGAGCTACAAGGAGGGAAGGAGAGTGAGTTTATCTTAGCACATTTTGTTTAACAGGTGCTTGTGTGGTAGATGTGAGGCTATGCCATCAGCAGTGGAGAGTGTGTGCTGTAGGGAGGTCGACGCCTTTTGGACCCTTGTCCAAACCCTAGATCTCCCAGAAGACATTACCTGCCTCACACTCCATCCAGGGTTTGAAGCATCCTGCCTGAATCCTTTTGTCACTTTTTTGAATCACTTTTTTCTTAATTTCTGCCCGTGGGTCTTATAAAACATATGTATTCTTATGTATGTCTTTTTGAATTGACATTTTCATACAAGATTCTGTATAAATTAAGTTATAAAATTAAATTGAAAGATGGCCTTTAAGAGGCTAAAAGCAGGTTTAAAACGTACCCCATTGAAGTCAACAGGGTGCAAATTTTAAAATTTTAAATGGAGTCCAATTTTGTCGTTGTTCTCTGTACTGACAGCACTCCAAATTTACAAAAAAATGAGCTCAATGTTAAAATTGACTGGAGTTCTCCTTTAACCCTCTGGGGTCTAAGGTGTTTTTGGGGTCCTTGAGATGTTCTGACATGCCCTGACATTTGTGCTTTTTTCAGTTGCTTATAAACATATTAATGGCAAAGGTGTAATTACACTCTATTTAGCACAAACAGGGCTACCATAGTATGTGAGCAACATGAATGTACATGTTTGTATTTTTAAGAGAATAATGTTTATGCATGGTTATTGAAAAAACTAAAGGCCACAAAACACATACTAAATATGTGTCAGAGTTTTTTCTTCAAAATGATGTGAAAATCATCATCCCTAATCATTCACATGAAACAATACATTGATTTAAATTTTGCAAAACACTTTCTGTTTGGAAAGGCGATATGCGAGTGGGCGTCAACGATCCAACACCATCATGCATATTTAGTGGTTCGCACCTGAGGAGACAATGGGGCCCGCATACTTAATGAGCCATTCATTCAGGTGTGTCACTGAGCCACAAGAAAAAATGCAAGAGCAATATGTATATATATAATAATTCAAATTGTGCTTGCAAATTGTATAATATCCAAGGAAAACATGTCTAGTAATTGTGCAGTTAATTCTCATATTTTCAGTTTTGGAATATGTATCCTCTCCCCAAATTTGTCAATAATAAAACACAATAAAAATTATTTAAAGAAAAGGCTTATATTTACCTTTTAATAGTTTGTTTACATCTACACCTACATATATTTTTTTATTAAAAAGGTTACAATTACAACAACAATTCAAGTGTAATCTTTCTTTGTAAAAACTAAAGTATACATTTTATCATACATATTTCAAAGTTAAGGATTTGATTGATTATTTGATTACTTTATTTTTGACAAAACTTACCGTATTTTCCAGACTATAAGTCGCTATGGAGTATAAGTCGCATCAGTCCAAAAATGCGTCACGACAAGGAAAAAAACATATAAGTCGCACTGGACTATAAGTCGCATTTATTTAGAAATGGATTTAACAAAATCCAAGACCAATAACAAGTTATTTAAACAGACATTAAGTTATTAAAACAGACAGACATTTAAGTTATTCGGCTACTGGTACACAATAGCACACAGAAAAACAGGCTAAATAGGTGTATGTTAACGTAACACATTAACAGTTAGCTACACAATAGCATAAAGAACATACCCGGGAGGCTGAATAGGCTAAATTAACATAACAAGCCAGCGAGTCCAACAGTTAACGGTAAAGCAAGTTCACCAAGCTCCCGCGATCTCATTCCACGTCACTGAATCCGTTGAATTCTTCATCGTCTGTGTCGCTTCTGAACAACTCCGCCAACTCCGGAGGAAGATGAAGCGCCGTCTCCTCTTCTGCGGGGCTGTCGTCAGACTCGGCATCAGTTCCAGTTATTCCAGCCTTTCTGAATCCCGACAGGATGGTTTCGGTTGTCACTGAAGTCCATGCTGTGTCGATCCATCCAAGGACTTGCTGGAAAGTTGCATGGCGCATCCTCCCGGTTGCCGTGAAGCTGTGCTCTCCATCCACCTTCCACTCCTCCCACAGGCGACGCAAGACTGCCTTAAAGCTCCGGTTCACAGAGATGTCGAGTGGCTGGAGTACTTTGGTTAAGCCTCCAGGGATGATGACAGGTATGGAGTTGCAAGCTTTTATCTTATCTTTGAATTGTGGCGTTATGTGCGCTCGCATACTGTCCATCACAAGCAGGGCTTTGCGTGTTTTAAAGAAGCCATCAGGACGCTTAGTGTAGCACTTTGTAAGCCAAATGTTCATCATTTCTTGATTCATCCACCCTTTCTCATTCACGGCCACGACAACTGTGGGGGGAGATTCGTCTTTGGGCATGGTTTTCCGTTTGAAAATGACCATCGGTGGCAATTTCGATCCATCTCCACAACATGCCAGCACCACTGTGAAGTGTGATTTCTCATGACCAGTTGTCACTATATTCACACTTTTCTGCCCTTTCTCTGCGACACTTCGGCCCATGGGGATGTCAAATGTGCGGGGGACCTCGTCCATGTTGATAATATGATCCGGTGACACGTTGTGTTCAGTTACCTGCTTTTCAACGAACTCACGGAAACTGTCGACCTTACAGTAGCTTGGAAATCTGCTGGCAGTTTCTGACACAACGTTGTCCGTGCTCTGATAGAGAGGCGGTTGCGTTGCATGAAGCGGTAACACCAAGAAGGTCCGCCTGCATAGTCATTTATATTCATCTCCTTGGCAACTACCAGGGCGTGGAGATGCAACTGCACCGTTGACAAGCCTCTCCCGGCAGCGCGTTGTTCAAGCACCCATCTGTGGACTCGTTCCTCCAGCTCTGGCCATCTTGCTTTCAGCCCGCGATTAGCTTTCTTTGTTTTCTTCATTACAGTTAAAGTAACCTCTGCTTTTCGCCAGTCCCTCACAAGTTTCTCACTCACTCCAAACTTTCTTTCTGCTGTTCGATTACCGTTTTCGGCTGCATATTTTACTACCTGCAGTTTGTAATCTGCAGAATAGGATTTTCTTTTTGGGGGAATTTTGTTTGCGTTCTGTCTTTCTTAGTTGTCTTTAAGTTAATTTCACTTTTTCAGTTGTTTTCAGTTAATTTTTTTCAGGGGTAAAACTAGCTGTAGCCTAGAGCGCATAGAGCGCTCTCTCGTGGCTGTAGACGGTAATGTCACCCCCAATTTCAGCAAGTGAGCGATCCTGTGACAAGTAAATCTTGGTAATTTTGATATATAAGTCGCACCTGACTATAAGTCGCAGGACCAGCCAAGGTATGAAAAAAAGTGTGACTTATAGTCCGGAAAATACGGTACTATATTTAACATATGAGCAAAAATTGGCAAACAAAAGCTTATTTGAGGTGGCAGATATTTTACAGTAAAAATGTATAATCTATCAAAATCTAGTCAACGAAATGTTGTCTTTCATATGTCTGTAACATTGGGCTTTCGTTTTTATTATAAGGAATATAAATGTTAATTTGCAGTTTAATACGTTGCTTATACAAATACATTTTATTTCAACATATTTCAGTCGATTTTTACTCATCTCAGTATAGCAATACAGTTTGCTAAAAGTGGATCATTCATTCACACACAGAAACGCGATTCAAATTTAAACTGTCTTTTTGCGAGTTGTGGTAAACAGCGCACATCTCTGCCGTTCATTCATTCACACACAGAAACGCGATTCACTTGAGAATGAAAAAAACTTACTACAGTATTCCTCAGCTCAGTCGGATCCGTTGCTCCTCGAAATACCCGCACTTCTGAGGTACATTTTCCATTATTATTATTCCTCACAGCTCTGCGAGACGGTGTAAACAAGTAATGATCTGAATAAACTTGTGATTTCTCGAGCTAATATGGGGGAGTTCACAGTTTGCATGGATTGCCTCAGTCATTTGCCAGATATAAATAATACACATTTAACAAGATCGATTGATGTATGAAACTGGTTTGTAAGATCAAAGTCAACAGAGTATTTGGACTCTCGTTTGAACTGATATGAACAAAAACGAGCCTATCGCGCCGGCGCGATTGCCGACCTCAGGGGGTTAATACTTTCTCAGTAACAACGTTAGCAGTCATTGCAGTGCACATGGTAGGCTAACAATTCCTGTTAAATATATATATATATATACACTCACCTAAAGGATTATTAGGAACACCATACTAATACTGTGTTTGACCCCCTTTCGCCTTCAGAACTGCCTTAATTCTACGTGGCATTGATTCAACAAGGTGCTGAAAGCATTCTTTAGAAATGTTGGCCCATATTGATAGGATAGCATCTTGCAGTTGATGGAGATTTGTGGGATGCACATCCAGGGCACGAAGCTCCCGTTCCACCACATCCCAAAGATGCTCTATTGGGTTGAGATCTGGTGACTGTGGGGGCCATTTTAGTACAGTGAACTCATTGTCATGTTCAAGAAACCAATTTGAAATGATTCGAGCTTTGTGACATGGTGCATTATCCTGCTGGAAGTAGCCATCAGAGGATGGGTACATGGTGGTCATAAAGGGATGGACATGGTCAGAAACAATGCTCAGGTAGGCCGTGGCATTTAAACGATGCCCAATTGGCACTAAGGGGCCTAAAGTGTGCCAAGAAAACATCCCCCACACCATTACACCACCACCACCAGCCTGCACAGTGGTAACAAGGCATGATGGATCCATGTTCTCATTCTGTTTACGCCAAATTCTGACTCTACCATCTGAATGTCTCAACAGAAATCGAGACTCATCAGACCAGGCAACATTTTTCCAGTCTTCAACTGTCCAATTTTGGTTTTGGTCAATTTTGGTCCAATTCTTGATATATAATAGTCACACAATGAATAGGGGAGAGCGGGGCACAAAGTAACGCTTTTTGACTTTCTCAGTTTGTGTAAATCTACTTATGGTTCAGACTATTTATTTTTTCCCACATTAATTTCCCACATGTCTAGTACAATTATGTGGTTTTGTTTTATTAATACAGTATATACTTTTTTCTTGATATACCCCGAAAGAATGGAAGCGAAATGTGACAACATGCCCCATAGGTGGGGTACATTGTAACATGTGAGGGGCACATTGTAACATGACCATATGACAGCTTAAAATGTTATCTGATCTAATAAAAAAATATATACAAGACAAACTAAAAAAAATTCTAAATAAAATACAATTATTAACTTTTTCATATAAAATAATGGCAATTTTTAATAATTAAATGTAAACTCATTTTTGAGTTTTGACTACGAACACAGGAAAACACAGCTATACAACATAGTTCAAAACAAATAAATAATTAGTAATTTCTGAACATTGACTCTGTCTTTATTCACATTTTTCTCATGTTTTCTCAATAAAATTAATAAAAGTATAGAATAGAATAGCATATTCCTAATAGGGGCACATTGTAACGCAGTGTGACAACATGCCCCGCCTGCACAACTGGGATTTAAACCCGGCTAGTGTCTTCTGCTAGTTAGCGAAGCATTAAAGAACTATCTCAACTGTTAAATAACATCTTGGAGATTAAAATAATATCAGATTTGTCTAATTTTAAATAAACACAAAAAATAGAGATGAAATAGAGATGAAAAATTATCTTTTGCTATGGTTTAATAAATGTCTATGGATATCTTCCAAAAAAAAAAAAATAATTCTCTATATTGTGTTGATATGGCAACTAGTAAATACACCAAGTTTCGTCATGCTAGCATGTATGGAAGTATTTAAAACAAGTGTGTTACAACTAGCCTCGTGTTACGTTGTGCCCTGCGCTCCCCAACGTCCTTGGACGTAACACAGTGTTAAGGGCTTTGGAGTTGCCGGATGTAAAGTAGATGACCTAAAAAAACAAACATATTTGCATAACAAAATAAAAACTGATTGTGATGAGAATGTGCATATAAAGACACAAAAACACACTTGTGTGATTATTCCCAGAAGAGATGAGAAACAGATTCATCTTCAGCACCACAGAAGAACTCAGAGAGGCAATATCAGAGAACTTTTATTTTACACAGGATACAAAATATCAAGTAATTTGTAAGATACATTGTTTATCTTATTGGTTATTAAATATTTGAACAACAGTCACACTTTCTTCCATGGAATGTCGACAAACTGGCCATTCCAGAAGAACACAGTGTGTGAAATAACCGTCTAAATCTCCTGTTCCGGCCAGAAGAGTTGGATACAAAATTAATATTCCCAATCATGGTATCAAACGGATGAGCTCATGATGAGGAAGACTGGGATCTGAGTCTTTGCTCCATAAGGAATAGCATTACAACAGCAAACTCTGGTGGAGTGACAGGTCTGTAATATTATATTATATTATACCTGCTCAAAAACTCTGGACAGGAATATAAGTGTCCATCACCATTGATTAATTGACCAAAATAATATTATTATTGACCCAATCTGGGAAAAAATAGAGCCGCAAGACTTATTTGTATGAGGAATATCACAATTATTCACAAAAAAATAATAAATAAATAACTGTGAGGATTAAAATTATATTCGTAAGTTTTAGGTGCCAAGCCAAAAACACTTGTTAATGTAAATTTGATAATTTAAGGCACAATTTAGTGATGTTAGTTACATAACACTAAGAAAGGGAGAATTCCCACCTTAGAGAACAAGATTGGGAAGAATAGGTTCATTTATCCTGAAAGTATTATTTAGGGAAGGAAAATCTAGAAATTTTAGACCAGCACATTCATATTTATTAATAACCAGTGTGTTTGACGTAATGCCTCTTCTGCACATAATCCAGGATATTAGAGTTAAAGTTCAGTCTGCATCTGACTTTATCATCTTTACACCAGGATAGTTCACCTGTGACTGAACTGGAATATCCTAAAGAGAGAAAAACAGGCTTTAACAGCTCACATTTATCAAGATTTACATTTAAAACAGAAGATTTAGAGGAAAATGCAATGTGTTGGACAGCAATCGGCCTCTGTGATTCATCTTTTAAAACAGGGTCGTGTCGTCAGATTCTTGACTGTAAGTAAATAAATAAGAGGATAAACCTGCCCAACTCCTCTTGAAGAAAAACTGAAACACCTGATTTAAGGAACAGGGATTATTGTAAAGAGTTCTTATAAATATGCAGAATGGATCACCAAACCCTAGATTTATGAGAGATAGAAAAATAAACTAGAATAAAAAGAGAATAAAATTGTCATCATTAACCAACTCGCTATAGTCAATCTAACACAAGTCGGGTATTGTTTGCTATACGTCTTTTTGGCATTAATCCTGATTGAGTCTCATCAATAACAGAACTCAGAACACACTTGAGTCTTTTAAGCACAGGCTAATATCTTATAATCATTATTAAGAAGACAAACAGAGGGAGAAACGAGGAAGCATTAACTTGAAGCTCAAGATCTTCAGGAAAACTTGTGTAATAATGTTGGAGGAGGCTGGAGCTAAACTCTGGGACTGTGATTACTCAATCGGATTCCTCACTGTTAGAGCGCCACCCTGTGGCTGAATAACGCAAGGACACTAAACCTCTTACAGAAGTGTTCCATGACTAGAATCTGAAACTTAAATTCTATCTCATTAATATATATATATATATAGAAATGAGAATTTTGAATAATGAAAATGTCTGTATATGCTTTTTCTATTCATCAGAGTTAAAGAAGGAAGCGCATCTTCCGTAAACTAGTTCATTTCTGATTTATAAATAGAGGCTTGACACAGGTGAACTCTTGTCTTTAATTAACGTGTTTCTTTCGGTTTTGATTGCAGTGCTGGTGTTGAAATGGCGTCGAGTTTAGGTAAGAATCTAATTAAAGCACAAATGTAGCTTATGAAGGAATGTTTCCTTAGTGATTTGTGCAGTGTTTATTAAATAGCCTATAAGCCAACAATAGACAATGGTTTATACTTCGTTTAGTTATTTCACGCTCTTGTATGTTTAAATGCGGCATTGAACACCAGAAGAATTACCGACGTAGGCTATATAAAAGGCTACATCTCACATACATTTTTATCCATCAATTGTGTTATTTAGGCGTAGCCTATGTATAGTTTTACATTTTTAAATTCGAATTAACAACCACAGACATTTACATTTAAGCGTATAGTGACGCAAACGTAGCGACACAATCTTAAAGCATGTTGAGATTGATCAGATGTGTAATAGTAAAATTATGCAAATAGGCTATACGACAAAATGAATATAGTCTGCGACTTTTTTCCATAAATCTACACAAGCTCCGATTGAGGGAGCCTATGCAGTGTTCACTTCTCCATGAACACGTGATAAGTGAAGTTCACTACTGGACAAAATGCGTTCAGATTCGTAAATATATATAGCCTACAGATACATTACACTTCGGAGGCTCAATATAAAGACCAATGAGAACATTGTGCAATGCGACTGCAGTACTTTATTATCTCTATTATATTTAATATTTATACTTTCAGTGTCACTTTCATGAAAATAAAAAGATTATTTTAGATTATTATATTTTAATAATAAAATTCTAAAAAAATAAAATAAAATGGTGTTTTAAAAAGAATGGTCTTGATGGGGGAGGAGTCAATTAGGCCACGCCCAGGCACACCGCGCATTAGCAAATAGCGATTATATTAGCATTAGCTCCTCATCAGGATCGATCATAATAAGCGCTATTAAAAGTGAAGCAAAAGACCGCGGACTTCAGACACTTCTCAGAATAGTTCAGATTCAGAAGATAAAGCTATTGGCTATTTTTTTGTTTATAGTTGTTTGTTTGTAAAGATGAGATGACGCTATCATTTAATTGGTGATAAAATAATACATTTTTGTATGATTGTGTTAAGTGTGTAATTGTTGATTGATGAAAGACCTCTCTCTCTCTGTGTGTGTGTGTGTGTGTGTGTGTGTGTGTGTGTGTGTGTGTGTGTGTGTGAGTGTGTGATTTTTTTTTTCAGCAGGAAGAAGTAGTCCAATCCTTGATCGTCCTAACAGTAAGTTAATTAAATCACTAGCAGTGATATTAAGATGTGTCAACTTGAAACTTTTATGTGTTCCTTTAATGAAACATTATGGATAATGGCCCGTTCACACCAAGGACGATAACTTTAAAGATATAGTTCTAAAAATTGTTCTCAGTATTAAAGAATAGCAGAGATCACACCACAACTATAACGATAATGGCACAGAGAAACAATATCGCTGGAATCACTTTCATCCTGCTGTAACGAGCTCGAGCATTTAAAGCGGCAGACAAACACACTCTTAGAATAAACAGAACAATATCGGACGCTAATTATCTTTATAGTTATCTTTACAGATATAGCAATTTCCGATACGGATAACCAAATGTAATGAATTCTTTTTACATAAGTGATTTATCTTAGATTATAACCACCACTATGTTCAAAGTGTGTGTGTCTGTGCGTGTGTGAAAGAGAGATTAGCTATTTGTGAACAGAGAGATTACTATGGAGACGAAACAGTCAATAGCCGCGTTTCCATTATAGACTTGCGCAATGTCCAGAAAGTCGATAAAAAACTATTGCGAAATGACGGCGTTTTGTGACTAAAACATTTTTTCCTCTCGCAATAAGTCATTACAAAAATCATGGCAACGGACATTGGTAGGTTTATACAGTATATATATCCCAGCCACCGCACTAGCCATTATTATTAATGTAAGTATGTGTGTTATCTAAGCATTATTGGTAAGGAAAGATCCTTATACTGTGAGCGGCACGTATGAGGAGTTTCTGGCTGTTTCTCCCTCAGTTACATTTACATTTATTCATTTAGCTGACGCTTTTATCCAAAGCGACTTACAATTGCTATATATGTCAGAGGTCGCACGCCTCTGGAGCAACTAGGGGTTAAGTGTCTTGCTCAGGGACACATTGGTGTCTCACAGTGGATTCGAACCCGGGTCTCTCACACCAAAGGCATGTGTCTTATCCATTGCGCCACACCACCCCCTATAGAGTTCTAGAGTTCTAGAGTTCAGTTCTGCTTCGAGCTCTTGATTGTGGCATTTCTTTGAGGTTTAGAATCCATTATTCCTGTAATTCTTTTATCTTTTATGTATTTAATAAAGAACTCTGTCTCGTATTCTGTCAAACATACGGCATCATTATGTCAGGTGAGCTGTAAATGCACACTAACTGTTTCCATTGCCGTTTCAGAGCTCTAGCCAGACGGGATTTAAAGGGATGATTCAAAGTAAAATAAGCCTTTGCACCATGACCTTGAGCCAAACACCCCCCAGAAGCCTTTTTCCCTAGGTTGAACATTATTAAAGTTAGAGCTTATTTAGAAAAATCAGCCTAAAGGCGCTAATGGATCCTATGATGTATCTGGTAAATTACTCCACTAATAATGGCCAGAATGGCACCAAACTTCTACAGTAGTACAAATAGCTTCTGTACTCATAAAACGAGGCATTGGAAAGTTTGTAAGTACATCAGGAGTTTATTTAAATAACACTTGCCTGACGGCTAATGCTACCGCTAACCCGGACGCCAACGTCACTTCAGTGAGTTGAGAAAAGCACGTAAAAGTCCTGACAGAAAGCGATGCATAAGGTAATGTAGTGTATCGATGAATTATTGTTTTTTCTGAAGTGTTGACAACTTAGTGTTAACTAATAATTGTTATAAACTGGTACTACCAACAAAATATTAGTGCATTCCTGGAACTGGGCGTCGTTAAACACTACATCGTTATGCATCGCTTAACATAAAAAGTCCATAGATTTTACCCATCAATAGACAGAAGTGGTTGAAAGTGGACAAACGGGATAAACGGGAATGTCTCCCTCTTCTACTTATGATCCGAATGACCAAAACGCATCTTAATACCAGCTGTAAACAGAGCCAGAGATACATCAGAAGAAGGGACACAGATGGCATCAAATACAGCATTTTACAGTATGACATGTGATTACATGGTCGAGACTGCCACATTACTGTAACAGTAGCAGTGGTATGGAGAGAGAATTGTGTCTTTATTACATGTGAGAAAATAAATGATCTAAGAGAAAAAAAAAAAAGTTTGAGAGAAAAAGTTATCACACTGATAGCAAAAAAGCATTTCATGAGAGAAAAAATAATATTTCAGAGAAAAAGTTTTCATACCAATAGCAAAAAATAATAATATTTGAGACTAAAAAAAGTTTTGAGAGAAAGTATTTTCTCATAGAACATAACAAAATATAAATGATAAAAAAATATATAATATAATAAAAAAAATTCTCAAACATATATTTTTTGCTATCAGTGTGAAAACATTTTCTCTAAAAAAGTGTTTCTCTCAAAACGCTTTTTTTTGCTCTCGATGCAATTTTTTGCTTTCACTGTGTGTCATGGGCGGGGCCACGTTCCTATTGGCCAGTCGGGTGAGCATCGTCTTCTCTGGGGAGTCGAACTGAATCATTACACCATTGTTCGGTTCACCGGCATAGATGTCGCCTCTGCCTTAGTTGAGCACGGACACTCCAATGTTTGGGCAAGATGATGACACACACAACTAGATGGGTAGCTGGCTGAGCAAGTTCAGCATCACTGAAGATTAAACATTAAAAAATAGCACTCATATTCATGAATGTGTATTATATTATTAGCTTGCTAATCGCTAATTAGCCATCATGTTAGGTAAACTTGCAAACTCATCTGGTTTATACTATTTTTAAATCAAATGCCAAACTAATGTTTTGATTTAGATAGTTTCACTGTAAGTGAAGTATTCACTAGTTTCGTAGTTCACTGACAACCGGGGCAATTTTCCCTTCATTATCACGGACATATCGCCTGCGATAATTAATGCGATATGGCTCAGCTTGTCAGTGAACTACAGCTCTGTGTAGTAAATGCCGCTCCATCTGAAAGCAAGTGATGGCGATTTACTACTAATCAAAGAACCGGCTTTACTGACGAGATGTGCCTAACAATGACATCCAATATATATCGCCTAGCCCTAGTTCATCATATACAACCTCCTGTACAGTTTTACTCCATGGACTCAGAATAAACTATTTTGTTTTAAGGTCAATATGATACATTTCCTGTTTGAACCTATAACTGAACTATAACCTAAAATGATTGTTAATGTGTTTAGCATCTGTAGGCTATCTCTCACTATATAGGCTATAGAGCACTATACGCTAGTGTTGTCACGATACTAGAATTTATGATACCTTGAAAAATATCGCTTTTCAATACCACAGAGAAAAAACCTGCCACAATAATAAGTGGGTATTTTTTTTTATCTAAAGCTAAATATAGCAAGTCTAGAACATGACAATGAGGTAACGTTATATTTTACAGAAACAAAAATGTCCTGAGGTAGTGCACTTGTTCAAAAGCATAAATGCTGGTTAACACATTAACGTTATTTGATGAAGAGATTTAAACGCAAACGTACTCGGTTACTAACGTAACCTCGGTTCTCTCTAGAGAGGGAACGAGTACTGCGTAAGTATCTTACTACGCTATGGGGAAATCTCTTTTCCATGAGATATTGAAGCCAAAAATTATCCTTAATTTTGTAATAATGTAAAACGCGTTGCAGCAGCACGCAGACATAGGCGAGACAGCTCGCGCGCCTATTGGCTGCTCTGCGGCAACTGCAGCAGCCTATCGACAAGGCCCTGTCGTGACGTCAGCTCCAATGAGCATCACGTCCCGCCGAAACGGGCGTGGCCTTGGGCTATAAACATAGCTCGGGAGGCTGATATAGCTGGTTTTCATCGCCGGAGCGAACCAGAGCGTGTTGCAGGCACGGCAAGATACGCAGTACTCGTTCCCTCTCTAGAGAGAACCGAGGTTACATTAGTAACCAAGTACGTTCTCTTACGAGAGGTTCTCTCGTACTGCGTAAGTATCTTACGCTATGGGGAACACAGTGTAAAACGCCGTGCTTGCTGAGATCCAGTACCAAAGTCCCAAGGGCAGGTGCCCGGGGCCCATATAGTACATGATCATCAGGGACCCACAGAGAGTCCAGGAAGAGGGGCTAGAATAGCATGATTCTTACAATGAATAGCATCCTATAAGGAGCGATTATATAAATAGTGTTTCACACACAGCCAGGGCGAAAACTCGGCCTAGTCTGGTGAATATTATGGGTCTTACACACTGCCCATCGAGATGTTCGAGTAACATGGTCTTGTGTTCTATGAGCTCTGAGTGAGACTGAGCTAGAACCAGCCAATCGTCCAAGTAGGTCAAAACTCGCATTCCCCGAAGTTTCAGGGGAGCGAGGGCCGCGCCCATGCACATCTCGAAGGCGAATCTCAAAAATCGCCTGTGATGTGACGCTATCTGTATTTGAAAATACGCGTCCTTCAGATCTATTGACACAAACCAGTCCCCTTGGCGAATTTGCGAGAGGATTTTCCTGGTTGTGAGCATTTTGAACCGCCGCTTTGCAAGCACTTTGTTCAGCTGTCTTAGATCTAGAATGGGTCTGAGACCCCCGTCTTTTTTCGGTGCCAGAAAATATCTGCTGTACAGACCCCCTTCGCTCTGAGCTTGAGATAAAGGCTCTATGGCCCCTTTGCTCAACAGTTTCGCAATCTCGGTTCGAAGTAGATGTGCTACTTCTCTCATCCTCACACACTCCTCTCTCTCTTTCCGTGGGTCTATGGAATTGTCAGTCAGCAGTCAACAAAGCTGACTTCATTCCAGCCTTTGCATCTCATTCTACTCTCAGTATCCTGGGCTTGACTGAGACCTGGATTCGTCCTGAAGACTCAGCAACCCCCGCTGCTCTCTCTAGCAATTTCTCCTTTTCTCACTCCCCTCGCCAGTCTGGGAGGGGTGGCGGGACAGGGCTTCTCGTTTCCAACAATTGGAAAAACTCAGCGCTCTCTTCTCTATGCAACAACAATTCATTTGAATATCATGCTATCACACTTACAACTCCCAGTAAGATCCATATTGTAGTAATTTATCGCCCCCCAGGTCAGCTGGGTAACTTCGTAGAGGAGCTGGATGTGCTGCTGTCCTCTTTCCCTGAGGACGGCACCCCACTTCTAGTCTTCGGTGACTTCAACATTCATCTCGAAAAACCACATGCAACAGACTTCACCTCTCTACTAGCCTCCTTCGATCTCAAACGACACATCACCACAGGTACTCACAAATCAGGCAACCAACTGGACCTGGTCTACACACGCAACTGCATCACAGACAACATTTTGGTGAGGCCTCTCCATGTTTCAGATCATTTCCTCATTACCTTCAGTCTACATCTCTCTACCCCTGCGCCACCAACCCCACCACCAGTCACCCTCAGGCGAAACCTACGCTCACTTTCCCCCTCCCACCTCTCCTCTGCCGTGTCTTCTTCTCTTCCCACACCCTCACAATTCTCATCTCTGGATGTGAATACTGCAACGGATACCCTATGCTCCACACTAACCTCTACTCTAGACAAAATCTGCCCTCTCTCCTCCAGGCCAGCACGCGCTACTCCTTCTAACCCCTGGCTATCTGAGGTTCTTCGTGAACACCGGACCGAACTCAGGGCAGCGGAGAGGAAATGGCGCAAATCAAAAGACTCATCTGACCTGAGTATGTATAAATCTCTCCTCTCGTCCTTTTCTGCTGATGTTCATGCTGCAAAATCTTCTTATTTCCACAACAAGATCAACAGCTCCTCCAACGCACGACTACTCTTCAAGACATTCAACTCACTCCTCTGTCCACCTCCACCACCACCCTCCTCCTCCTTAACTGCCGATGATTTTGCAAACTTCTTCACCAACAAAACAACAACTATCAGCAGTCAATTCTCAGCTCCACACACACAGGAACCCAGACCGACCCCTTCCACAGCCAATACCCCTCTGTCCTCCTTTTCGCCGCTAACAGAGGAAGAAGTATCTACACTTCTCCTCTCCAGTCACCCTACCACCTGCCCTCTAGACCCCATCCCCTCACACCTTCTACAAGCCATCTCTCCCACACTTCTACCAGCACTCACACACATCATCAACTCATCCCTCCATACTGGCACCTTCCCTACAGCATTCAAGCAGGCTCGGGTCACTCCACTGCTTAAAAAACCAACGCTAAACACATCTTTTGTAGAGAATTACAGACCCATCTCTCTCCTACCATTCATTGCAAAAACACTTGAAAGAGCTGTTTTCAACCAAGTAACATCCTTCTTGTCTCTAAACAACCAGCTGGATGTCAACCAATCTGGCTTCAAGAAAGGGCATTCAACTGAGACTGCATTACTGTCGGTCACAGAAGCCCTACGGATTGCAAAAGCTGCTTCCAAATCTTCACTCCTCATTCTCCTTGATCTGTCTGCTGCCTTCGACACCGTGAACCATCAGATCCTTATGTCCTGTCTCTCATCACTGGGCATCACAGGAACTTCACTCGACTGGTTTGAGTCCTATCTCACAGGTAGGTCCTTCAAAGTCGCATGGAGAGGCGAGGTATCCAGAGCACATCAACTGACCACAGGGGTTCCCCAGGGTTCAGTTCTCGGTCCCCTCCTCTTCTCCATCTACACTACATCACTGGGACACATCATACAGGCACATGGTTTCTCCTACCACTGCTATGCTGATGACACACAACTCTTCCTCTCATTTCGACCAGATGATCCCACAGTAGCTGCACGAGTCTCGAGCTGTCTGGCAGACATCTCCACATGGATGAAGGAACATCACCTGCAGCTCAACCTGGCAAAGACTGAGCTGCTCGTCCTCCCTGCCAATCCGTCTCTACAGCACGACTTCACCATCCAGCTTGATTCATCATCAATCACACCATCAAGGTCGGTCAGAAATCTGGGAGTAACGTTTGATGACCAGCTGACCTTCACAGATCACATTTCAAAGACAGCTCGATCATGCAGGTTTGCGCTGCACAACATCAGGAAGATCAGGCCTTTCCTAACTGAGCACGCAACACAACTCCTCGTCCAGGCCCTGGTCATTTCTAGGCTTGACTACTGCAATGCTCTTCTGGCCGGACTTCCAGCATGTGCTACCAAACCTCTTCAGATGATCCAGAATGCTGCAGCTCGTCTTGTCTTCAACGAGCCCAAGAGGGCCCACGTCACCCCTCTGTTAATCTCTCTGCACTGGCTACCTCTCGCTGCTCGCATCAAGTTCAAGGCATTGACGCTTGCTTACAGATCTATCACAGGCTCAGCTCCCTCCTACCTTCACTCACTCCTACGAGCCTACATCCCCACCAGACGCCTACGATCAATCAACAAGCGACGTCTCGTGGTTCCATCACAGAAAGCCACAAGATCACTTTCCAGATCATTCTCATTCACAGTTCCATGCTGGTGGAACACTCTCCCCACCCTCATCCGGAATGCTGAATCCCTGACAACATTCAAAAAACAGCTGAAAACCCATCTCTTCCATGAGCACCTAAACTCATAAAAAAATAAAAATAAAAATAAAAAAAAAAACCTTTCCCTTAAAATCCCACTTATCATGCTTATGCTACTCTGAATAATGCCTGAACTTCGTATTCTGAACACTTCTTGCGTTGTTGTTGTCTTTTGCCTCTTCATGACGACTCGCTTAATTTAGTCCTGATTTGTAAGTCGCTTTGGATAAAAGCGTCTGCTAAATGACTAAATGTAAAATGTAAATGTACTTCCTTTTTCACAGTGATTTCGATTCGCGCCGCGCAACTGCGGGGGCATCGAGCAAACTGTAGCGAATAGCCTCTTTCTATAACGTTCAGCACCCATTCTAATACCCCGGGAAGCTTTGCCCATGCATTCGCATGAATAGCTAGGGGTTGAATGAGATCTGGGCTCTGTCCGTGACATAGTGGCGGCCAGAGAGCTTCGGTATGCTGTAACATAGACGCCGTGCTTGCAGCGTTTAAGGCGGGGGACGCGCTGATCACAGCGGGCAGCCTGTCCGTGCTCGACTCTCTTTGGGCGGATAGCTGAGAGAGAGCGAGCGGGGGGAACCCCATGGGGTTTGTCATGTCTGTGAGTGAATGTGGGCGCAGAACAGCGGGCACATTTATTGCACTGAAACACTGTCGGTCTGGGCTGACTGTATGTGTGTTGGTTTCGTTTTACAGAAACCGAAAAACATGCAGTGTGTAGTGTTTGTGGGCACTGGATCGTGGGCACATTCACTATATTTAATGCACAATCGACATGAGTCGATTTTATGTGTGTGAGCCCTGTGGGGCGGGCTGTGTCTGTGTGTAGGAATGAGCACTGGGCATTTTTACTACACTCATAACACCATCGGTCGTGGCCGGACATTTAACGCAAAATCGACATGAGTCGATTTCATCTGTGCGAGCCCTGGGCTTGTCATGTCCGTGAGTGAATGTGGGCGCGGGACAGTGGGCACATTTACTACACTGAGAACGCCGTCGGCTTCAGCCGACTGTATGTGCGTTGGTTTCGTTTTACAGAAACCGTGAGACATGCAGTGTATGTGGGCACTGGGTCGTGGGCACCTACACTACATTTAATGCACAATCGACATGGGTCAATTTCATGTGTGCGAGCCCTGAAATGTGGCGGGCTGTGCTTGTGTGTAGGAATGAGCACTGGGCATGGGCATTTTACTACACTCATAACACCATCGGCCGTGGGCGGAAAACCAGAAATTGAGCCACAGGGTGAAACAGATAAGCTTTCAGTTGGCGTGAGCATATAAGAGAGCGTCAACATGTCTTGTGACGGCGTTTGTTTGCAGGCATGCATGTATTATAACAGGCTTGTTTACTGCAATATTGATATTTTTTGCAATATTGATATTTTTTGCAATATTGATAAAAACACGAGGGGTAGCTTTCTTGCACGTAAAGAAAACTAGCCCAGTGACCGTCCGTTTCTGATATCCCTTGCGAACGGTGCAGATAGCGCGGCACGAGCAAAGGGAGAGAGAGTGGGAAGAGAGAGCGTCATCATGTTTTGCTTCGGCGTTTGCTTGCAGGCGTGCGTGTATTATAACAGGCTCGTTTGCTGCAATATTGATATTTCCAGTCACCTGACTTAAGAGGGGACTGAGAAATGTGTGAGAAATTGAGGTTAGACCGGCCTCGGCGGGACTAAAAACTCTCTCTTCTTACGCCGGTGAGTGACGCGTGAATGAGGGCGGGGTAGCTTTCTTGTAACGTAAAGAAAAAATATCCTGGTAACCTGCGAGAGCACCACAAGTTTACCCTCCATCATCGCACTCTCCGGGCGTTCAAGCAACTAGCTTTCATCACTAAAACGGAAGGCCCGTCTCTCTCCATTCAATCGATTAATAATATAATACACATTCATGAATATGAGTGCTATTTTTTAATGTTTAATCTTCAGTGATGCTGAACTTGCACAGCCAGCTACCCATCGAGTTGTGTGTGTCATCATCTTACCCAGAGGCAGCCTTACCTATGTTTCACCCATTTCAATTGAAACAGGCCCCGCCCTCCAAGGACCAGCAAAATCCCATTCATTTTCTCCGCAGGATATTGATTTTCAGCCATAATGTCTAAACCATCCAAGGTAGATTGATCACGAGCTACGAGGTTGTGAAACGAACGTTTCTGCTCCTATAAAAGCCACAAGGTATAAAAATCAACCTTGTTATTTGCGATCTTCTGGAGAAATACTACACTACCCACAATTCTAAGCAAAACACTGACGTCTCTCTTACCACTGTAGAACTCGCGCCTCGGTTACCATGGTGACGTTTACCACCCCCGTGAACCGTGATCTGAAGTAAATAAATAAGTTTATGTGTTTATACTTTGCCTTTTTTGCCGTTAGGTTAAAATGTTATTTTGAGCAGGAACATTATTTTAATAGGAAATGAAACGTACATATGCCAGTGGTTTTTTTGGAGGGGGGGGACGAAAGATATCAGACAACAAAAGAAAAGCTTTATTCAGTCTACCAAAAGTAAGTGACCTCTTTCTTTGGTCCGGCATCTGTAACGTTAACCCTACCGGCGACAGCAGCGGACGAACCCCCGTCACAGGATGCTAGCCAAAATAAAGATTATCCGTCTTCAACAAACATCAACTTCAAACATTGTTATTTATTTATTTATGAAGTTCGGTTCAGTGTCAGTCAGACACTGTTTCTTCTTTGCTTTTGTTAAATAATTCAAGTTGAAGGGGATGTTTGAGCTGTTTTTTTTTTTTTAAGTCAGCCCAGACAGCTGAAAATATAACGGAACTGCGCAAATCAATTAAGCAGTGAAGTTTCCCTGCGTGAAAGTGCGAGGCTTATTCCAACGTAAAACGCTGTATAATTGTATAGTTTAAATCAAATATGGTTGGATTATTTCTATGTTGAGCTGCCTGTTCATGAAGCTGAAAGTGCACGTAATAAAATAACATACCATTGATGCAAACCAACAGGAATCCTTGCTTTTTCTGCTCTATTATGTTTGCTTTATGTGGGTAGGGCCCCATATTAGTTATTGAAACGGGCCCCCAGATGCTTAAGGCCGCCCCTGATCTTACCCAAACATTGGAGTGTCTGTGCTCAACTAAGGCAGAGGCGACATCTATGCCGGTGAACCGAACAATGGTGTAATGATTCAGTTCGACTCCCCAGAGAAGACGATGCTCACCCGACTGGCCAATAGGAACGTGGCCCCGCCCATGACACACAGTGAAAGCAAAATCCTGACAGGAGAGCAAGAAATTGCATGGAGAGCAAAGAAAAGCATTTTGAGAGAAACACTTGTTTTCACACTGATAGCAAAAAGTATATGTTTGAGAGTTTTTTTCATAGTATTTTGAGATTTTTTTTCTAGAAAATAATTGAAAAAAATTCAAATTTATATTTTTTTATGTTCTATGAGAAAATACTTTTTCTCAAAACTTTGTTTAGTCTCAAATATTATTTTTTGCTATTGATATGAAAACTTTTTCTCTGAAATATTATTTTTTCTCTCATGAAATGCTTTTTTGCTATCAGTGTGATAACTTTTTCTCTCAAACTTTTTTTTTTCTCTTAGATCATTTATTTTCTCGCATGTAATAAAGACACAATTCTCTCTCCATACAGTGGAGGCCTACGTAGATTTGTGTGAAGAGGTTAGAAAGTACCTTTATTTGTACAACTCGAGCATGAAAGAATACAAAGATATTTACATGGGCTGAAACTCGTGGCGAGAGATTTCTCAAAACTTCGCACTGGCTGTGTCATACTTCATCACACCCTTCTGATTACACACTAGATAGATACCAATACAAACATTATGGATTTAATGTTACATAAGTTAGGTAATGTAAGTGTATTTTTCTAATGTGGCAACTATAGCTTGTGTTACTGTAATGATTTCAGCAGCAAGGGTGATTTAAAACATGTATTTTGCATAGTTTGCTATTAAATGATCAAAAGTACCCAATGAAAAGATCATGCTGTTGTGTTTCGGTGATTAAATCAAATGTTCTCATTACAAATTACATCTATCTTGTGTTTGAAACGATGATAATGTAGAATGAAAATATGTACAACTGTTATGAAAGCATGAGATCAGGTTTTGAAAGGATGAGCAGCTGTGTTACAAGTGTGATCAGTTTGGATTTTTGTACTAAGAGTTTTGAAAATGCACATCTTACTGTGTGTGTGTGATGGGCAGGTTTAGGGGTTAGAGTTAGGGTGTGTGTGTGTGTGTGTGTGTGTATGTGTGTGTATGTGTGTGTGTGTGTGTGTGTGTGTGTGTGTGTGTGTGTGTGTGTGTGTGTGTGTGTGTGTGATGGGCAGGTTTAGGGGTTAGAGTTAGGGTGTGTGTGTGTGTGTGTGTGTATGTGTGTGTGTGTGTGTGTGTGTGTGTGTGTGTGTGTGATGGGCAGGTTTAGGGGTTAGAGTTAGGGTGTGTGTGTGTGTGTGTGTGTGTGTGTGTGTGTGTGTGTGTGTGTGTGTGTGTGTGTGTGTGTGTGTGTGTGTGTGTGTGTGTGTGTGTGTGTGTGTGTGATGGGCAGGTTTAGGGTTCGGGTTAGTGTGTGTGTGTGTGTGTGTGTGTGTGTGTGTGTGTGTGTGTGTGTGTGTGTGTGTGTGATGGGCAGGTTTAGGGTTCGGGTTAGTGTGTGTGTGTGTGTGTGTGTGTGTGTGTGTGTGTGTGTGTGTGTGTGTGTGTGTGTGTGTGTGTGTGTGTGTGTGTGTGTGTGTGTGTGTGTGTGTGTGATGGGCAGGTTTAGGGGGGTCAGGTTAGTGTAAGGGGACAGAATATACAGTTTGTACAGTAATAAAAAAATAAATATGTCTATGGAAAGTCCCCCTAAAACATGAAAACCCCACGTGTGTGTGTGTGTGTGTGTGTGTGTGTGTGTGTGTGTGTGTGTGTGTGTGTGTCTGTGCTCTTTTTCAGTGAGTGATCTGAGGATTGTTCTGCTGGGAAAGAATGTGTCAGAAAACAGCCGAGTGGGAAACACTATACTGGGAACAACAGCGTTTCACAGGAAAGCTCCTTCATCTTATCTACAGCAGCCCAGTGTGAGAGTCAGTGCAACGGTGGAGAAGAGAAACCTCACAGTCATCAACACACACCTGCTCCAGCCACATCTCACACAGGATCAGATCACACAGAGAGTGAGAGAGTGTGTGTCTCGGTCTGCTCCAGGACCTCATGTGATCTTACTCGTCCTGCAGTATAAGGACTTCAGTGAGGAGGACCTGAGAAGAGTGAGAACTGTGCTGAAACTCTTCAGTGTGAAGGCCATTAAACACACTATAGTGCTGACTACTAATGAAGAGGCACGCACATTCATGATTTATAAGACTGTAAATAACCCTATTCATAATTTAATAAAGGAGTGTGGAGGAAGACATCTTCAGTTTGATGCAAGAAACCCAGGATGGCGCTCTGAGATGTTTAGAAGGATAGAGAAGATACTCCAGGAAGAACATGAAGAATTTCTAGTCTGTAACATGTATAATGTTGGAGCAACAAAAGTGGCTGAAGATCCAGAGAATTTTTATCGCAAAGATCAAAGAAAACTCAGTCGGATCTCAAAAACAGGAGGTGATGGAGAAGGTTTGTCAAAGTCCTTTTTCTGGATAATACTTTTATGAAACTACATTTTTACATTTTTTTGTCCTTTGATAGTTGCAGTCATACAGTGGTGCTTCTTAATTTTCTCCGTAATTTTTTGCCTCTACTGCACTGTAACAGTCATTAATTATTTTTAGTAATCTGTTTTGCTTTTGTTGAAAAGCTTCTAAAAGGTTTGTACATAAAAAAAAAACTTTTTAATAGAGTATCAGACATTGACAGAAAGACAAAGTGTGTTGCTAAAAACAGTCTTCGAACACAGTTTAAATAAGGCTGTTAGGCCGGTGACACACTGGATGCGTGGCGTTACCCCTCATTTACACTGCACACGTGTGCGGTGCATTACGTCTGCGACAAGGTTTTATTCCGTCCTCCACGCGGTGCCAACTCACACCAGGAGCATTTCAGAAGCGGAGCGACTGGATGCGCAAGACCACGTGATTTGCCTGTCCGACGTGGTTTTTCTTGATTTTGGGGGTTTCTACCATACAGTCTATGCTTTCTACCAAGGATATATTGGTGTGCAATACAATTGGGAGTCTGCACATGGTGTTTATTTTGAAATTGACAGTGTTTTTTTACTTTTATTTTGTATTTCCGGTGCGACTTGGACGCACGTCCGTCAAAAATAGACTAGGCGCCTATATTTAGCGAAGCGGCGCGGAGAGCCGTTTCTGGGAAGCTTCTGAAACGCGCTGCGTCGCGGCCGGTGTAAACACAAGCATTGACTAGAATGGGCGCGATCAGCTCCGGTAGCCGTGTCGCAGCCGTAATGCGCCGCAGACGTGTGCGGTGTAAATGAGGGGTTAGTGTCTCAGCTGCGTGGCGTGTCCGTTTTTAATTCGGCTCCCATGTTAACAGGTTACCCCTCATTTACACCGCACACGTCTGCGGCGCATTACGGCATCACTAAATATAGGCGCCTAGTCTATTTTTGACGGACGTGCGTCCAAGTCGCACCGGAAATACAAAATAAAAGTAAAAAAAACACTGTCAATTTCAAAATAAACACCATGTGCAAACTCCCAATTGTATTGCACACCAATATATCCTTGGTAGAAAGCATAGACTGTAAGGTAGAAACCCCCAAAATCAAGAAAAAACACGTCGGACAGGCAAATCACGTGGTCTCGCGCATCCAGTCGCTCCGCTTCTGAAATGCAACTGGTGTGAGTTGGCACCGCGTGGAGGACGGAATAAAACCTTGTCGCAGACGTAATGCACCGCACACGTGTGCAGTGTAAATGAGGGGTTAGAGCTTGCACACTGCCTGCGTGAGACGCGGAAAACTCGTGCATGCTAGAAATAGAACCGACGCCTATTTTTCACGCGACACGCAAGCGTGTTGGAAGCGTTTCCATGCAAAATAGAATAGGAAAATATGTTTATATGTCATTTTGTACACAAATACGTATTAATTAATGACATTTTGATGTTTGAAAGTCTATGGGTTCACATAAATTCGGATATAAATGTAAATGTAAAAAAAAAAAAAATTAAATAAAAAATAATTATCGATTTTCAAATATTGCACCTGTCAAACTATTTTGCCGTCAATACTGTTGACGGTGTCCTTTATAAGTAGGCTTTATATATCCCATTATTTTTGCCTATACATATAATTTCATGTCATTTTATTTTTTAAACAATCGAGTCCTGGTGTCCAATACAGAGGTCATAGCATAACATATTAATAAAATATACATTTTTTCCCCCATTTGTTTCTTATGCTCTTAACAATGTGATTACATGAAAAAAATATGACACACCACAATAACAACGTGTGTATTCTGAATGACGGTCCAACATCAGGTAGGCTAAATAAGCTCTTTAAAGCTACACAAATTTGTAAATGTTATTGAAATAAACAGACAGCCCAGAAGACAAGAGCCTGGTCTGTCGGCGGCCTCCCTCTATGTCACCTACAGCAGCAGCAGCGCGCCAGCGCCGCGTCAGGCACGGATCTGCTGTGTAAAGACACAGAAAACGCGACACAGCCGCCACGCTCACACCACGCAGCCAGTGTGTCACCGGCCTTAGTGTTGTTAGACTGTTCACCCAAAAATGATCATTCTGCTCTCATAGGGCCTGTTTACCATTTGAATCAAAACAACAGAAACTGTGTTAAATATTCAAATACTTACAGTGGCAAACAAAAGTTTGTAGCCTACAATTGTAAGTACTTAGTCCCGGTTTGTATCACGGTTTTAGGGTAACGGTTAAGGTACAGTTTGGTATGTGCTACTGTATGTTCTGGTAAAAAAGGATTACTGTCAAATAAAAGTAAAGAAAAAAAAAGTTCAAAAAATACAAAAAAAATAAAAATTCAATAATAAAAAATAAAAAATACAAGCAAAAATACAAATAAAATAAACAGTGCTTTCATGTTTTTTAGTTAGGTCTTTGTAATGAGTCAGTTTATTAATAGTAAAAGCAGTAATACAGACAGGCAGGGGTTGATCATCAATATTAGTCAAATCCAAGGCTAAACAGAGATGTGGTTACAAAACAGGCACAAGATCAGGGCAGACAGCAAGCGATCACACGATATATCCAGGTACATAAAGCAGAAACAAAAGACAGGCAGCAAAGGTTAGAAACAGGGTAAAGTGTCCAGTGTAAACACAGGCCAGGCAAAAATAACAAGAGAACACTCAGTAAGGTCAGACAGGGCAAAACAAGATTTCACAGAGTGTGAGTGTGAGAGAATGCCTTAAATAGTCCGGTAGATAGGGAACAGGTGTGGAGGCAATCAGTACCAGGTACAGGGATTATGGGAAATGGAGTCCAGATTTGAGATTGAACACTGCGCAAGTGCGTCGAACGGAGAGGTCTAGAGAACGGTACGGTTTGATATTTTTCCGGGAACCATTACACTCCTATTAGTAACAGCCCCTATGGCAAGAGTCACAGCTTGTAAACACTTCTTGTTGCCAGATTGCAGTTATTCTGACATGATGTGAATGCAGCATTACTTTTAAGCTGAAACCAGATTGTTAACCTAGTTTATTCCTTTGACAGTTCCAGAGGGTGTGAAGCTGAATCTGGTTCTGTGTGGGAGTAACGGATTAAGAACCTTCATATCAAACCTGATCCTGAACCAGGGAGACAGAAGATCAGAGCTCAGCTCAGGGTGTGTGAGGAGAGACGTGGAGCTTCATGGACGTCTGGTGTCTCTGGTGGAGCTTCCAGCTCTGTTCAACACTCAGATCTCAGAGGAGGAAGCGATGCGTCAGATGCTCCGCTGTGTGTCTCTCTGTGATCCTGGAGTTCATGTGTTCCTCCTCATCATTCCTGATGCTCCACTTAATAATGAAGACAGAGCAGAAATGGAGAAGATCCAGAAGATATTCAGCTCAAGAATCAACAAACACACCATGATCCTCATATACCAGAATCCAGAAGACAGGACAGCAGAACTAAATAAAGAAACACAGTCTGCCATTGAGAGTTTTGGAGGACGACATCGTTTCATTAAACCCAACACACAAGTGTCCATGTTAATGGAGAAACTAGAGCAGATGGTGGAGGCAAATAATGGAGTTTGTTTCTCCACAGAGACATTGTTGGATGCACAGATGAAAAAACTGCTGAAATTTGAAGAAATGAAGAAGAGAATCCATTCATTACAGACATGGTTTCAGTCACAAGGTAATGATCAGAAAATCTGCACGGATTAATTTGATTGGTGAGATAAAATAACAACATTGCATGCAGATTTCAGAATAAAAATACTATGATTAGCACATGAGACTTCAGTATAAATTATACACAGTATTCTCTGATGACGTGGATGATTGACAATCTTCTTGAAATGCAATATATTGTTATATTCAATATATTTTTATTTTATCTATCTTTAGATTCAAGGGAGAGTGCCGATGATCTGAGGATTGTGCTGCTGGGAAAAACTGGAGTTGGGAAGAGTGCAACTGGAAACACCATCTTAGGAAGGAAAGCATTTATATCGGACACATCTCAAAAGTCTATTACTAAAGAGTGTCAGAGAGAATCAGCTAAAATCAACGGCCGACACGTTACTGTGATCGACACTCCAGGACTGTTTCCAGGACTCCAGGAAATCCAGAGAGAAATCACCAACTGCATCTCCATGATCCTGCCTGGACCACATGTGTTCATCATTGTGCTCACTTTGGGACAACGATTCACTCAAGAGGAGGAAAAATCAGTGAAGATCATCCAAGAGATGTTTGGTGGAAACTCTTTAATGTACACCATGGTGCTCTTCACCAGAGGAGATGATCTGAAGAACAAAACCATTGAACAGTGGCTTGGAAAACCTGGATCTGTGATCAGAAACCTGATTAAAGCGTGTGGAAACAGATACCATGTGTTCAATAATAATCAGCCTGGAAACCGAACACAGGTGTCTGATCTACTGCAGAAGATAGACCACATGGTGAAAGAAAACGGGGATAGTTACTACTCATGTAAGATGTTCAGAGAGATGGAAAGAGAGAAACAAGATCAACAGATGAAGATTCAGATGGAGAGACTGGAGCAACTGAACAGAGAGAAAGAAGAACTGATGAACAAACATGAAGAAGAGAAGAAGAGGATGAAGATGATGATTGAGGAAGAAATACAAAATCATTACAAAGAGAGAAAGACAAGAGAAGAGGAGTTTAGAAAGAGAGAAGAACAGTATAAAAGAGACATTAAAGAAAGAGAGGACGAAGAGAGAAAGATGCGAGAGGAGATGAAGAGAGAACAAGAGGAGATGAAGAGAGAACGAGAGGAGATGAAGAGAGAACGAGAGGAGATGAAGAGAGAACGAGAGGAGATGAAGAGAGAACGAGAGGAGATGAAGAGAGAACGAAAGGCGATGTGGGATGAATATAACAAAGAGAAAGAGAGAGTGAAGATGATGATGGAGGAAGAAAGACAGAATCAAGATAAAGAAAGAAAGAGAAGAGAAGAGGAATTTAAAGAGAGAGAGAAGAGGAACATTAAAGAAAGAGAGGAACAAAACAGAAAGATGCGAGAGGAGATGAAGAGAGAAAGAGAGGAACAGGAGAGAAAGATGCGAGAGGAGATGAAGAGAGAAACAGAGGAATGGGAGAAACAGAGACAAGAAGAAAAACAAAGAAGAGAAGAAGATGAGAGAAAGAAAAAGAAAGAACAGGAAACATGTGATAAATATTATCAGAAACTGAAACAAATGAAAGAGACAATGAAGATGATGATGGAGGAAGAAAGACAGAATCAGAAGAAAAGAGAAGAGGAATTTAGAAAGAGAGAAGAAAGGTATAAAAGAGATATTAAAGATATAGAGTATCATGAGAGAAAGATACAAGAGGAGATGAAGACAGAATGAGACAGAAACAACAGGAAAGACAAAGTAAGAAGAGAAAGTCTCGAGCCTTTGTAAGTGAGTCAAGACCGGCAAGTCCAAGTCCAGTTTTCATGTCAAGTCTTCAACGCAAGATTCAAGTTTTTAACAAGTTAAACACAAACTTATTAAACACATTAGTGCTTGTTTCCCAAATAAGTATTAATTACTATAGTAAATTTATATTAGGCATTTTAAATGTGTTTGTCTTCTGTGTTTAATTTCATGTAAGATGGGGTATTGACTATTTTCACTAAGGGCATCCATCTCACTCAGTTCAGTTTTTCTGCCTAGGGATTTGTCTTGAATGTGTGACATACAATTAATGCAAGGACAAATAGTGGGATTTTTTTCTTTTTTCTTTTGGTAACTGAGAGTATGAAATCATAAACTTGTTGACTAGAATGTGAAATATCTGATTTTCAGATTCTCAAATATATGCTAATAAATGTATTTTGTGTTTTAAATAAGTTTATTGTGATCTTAGTTGATTGCTTGTGATCAGGGTCTTGTGTGGTGCCATGCTGTTAATGCCTGTCAGATCCACAACATTAAAATTCATCCATTCCTCTCAAAAATGATGGTGAACAGATAAATAGAGTAACACATTGTCTACACCTGACGCTAGCGGCGCGACTAAAAACAAAAAAAAAACTTTTATAATATGATTCTGTCTACACTGGATGCGGTGCGAGCAACAAATCTCTGACAGTAAACTGATGCCTCGTTCTGTTAATGTTGTTCTAACATGAAGGACAAATACTTTACAAGGGGCGCTTTGTTGCATCAGTTGTAGACAGCCTTTAGCTGTTCCGACGCGATGTGAGTACTAACTATCACGTCAGGTATAGACACGGTGTGAGCTTTATTGCTACCTGCACATTTTGCATTTGACGTGAATAAAACACACATCTTCACATTATGTTTGAAAGATGTTTTACCGTCACTTACATAGATCAGAGTGTATTTTTACAAATTACAAATATATTTTGCTAGTACTAAATGAGCTGACAATGAAAACCTGTTCAGCATTAATAAATCTTAGTGTTAAGTTTTACATACAGTATGCTACCATGCTTACATTTTCATGCAAGAAAGTGCTCTCCCTCTAGTGGATTTAGCTATTCTTGGCACTGTGTGGTAGCCACAATCAACAGAAGACAATGAACAGAGTGAACCTACCGAGGTGATGGCATGATCGGTGAAGGTCTTGGCGGAGTCCGTTGGGCAAAGAGAACCAGGCGACACTAAAGGACTAGGAGACCGAGCCGGAGTGAGTGAGGACCGAGGCGGAGCTGGAGTGAGTGAGGACTGATGCGGAGCTGGAGTGAAGACCGAGGCGGAGTCGGTGTGACTGAGGACCGAGTTGGAGCCAGGAATGAGTGAGAACCGAGGCAAAGCCGGTGTGAGTGAGGACCAAGGTGGAGCTGGAGTGAGTGAGGACCAAGGCAGAGCTGGAGTGAAGACCAAGGCAAAGCCTGTGTGAGTGAGGGCCGAGGTGGAGCCGGCGGGAGTGAGGACCAAGGCGGAGCTGGAGTGAGTGAGGACCAAGGCAGAGCTGGAGTGAAAACTGAGGCAAAGCCTGTGTGAGTGAGGGCAGAGGTGGAGCCGGCGGGAGTGAGGACCGAGGCGGAGCTGGAGTGAGTGAGGACCAAGGCAGAGCTCGAGTGAAAACAGAGGCAAAGCCGGTGTGAATGAGGACCGAGGCTAAGTTGGAGTGAGTGAGGAGCGAGGCTAAGCTGGAGTGAATACCAAGGCAAAGCCAGTGTGAGTGAGGGCCAAGGCGGAGCTGGAGTGAGTGAGGACCGAGGCGGAGCTGGAGTGAGTGAGGACCAAGGCAAAGCCAGTGTGAGTGAGGGCCAAGGCGGAGCTGGAGTGAGTGAGGACCGAGGCGGAGCTGGAGTGAGTGAAGACTGAGGCGGAGCTGGAGTGAAGACCAAGGCAGAGCTGGAGTGAAGACCAAGGCAGAGCTGGAGTGAAGACAGAGGCAAAGCCGGTGTGAGTGAGGACCAAGGTGGAGCCGGAGTGAGTGAGGACCGAGGCGGAGCTGGAGTGAGTGAGGACCAAGGCAGAGCTCGAGTGAAGACCAAGGCAAAGCCTGTGTGAGTGAGGACCGAGGTGGAGCCGGCGGGAGTGAGGACCGAGGTGGAGCTGGAGTGAAGACCAAGGCAAAGCCTGTGTGAGTGAGGACCGAGGTGGAGCCGGCGGGACTGAGGACCGAGGCGGAGCTGGAGTGAGTGAGGATCAAGGCAGAGCTGGAGAGAAGACCAAGGCAAAGCCGGTGTGAGTGAGGACCGAGGCTAAGCTGGAGTGAATACCAAGGCAAAGCCCGTGTGAGTGAGGGCCAAGGCGGAGCTGGAGTGAGTGAGGACCGAGGTGGAGCTGGAGTGAGTGAGGACCAACGCAGAGCTGGAGTGAAGACCAAGGCAAAGCCTGTGTGAGTGAGGACCGAGGTGGAGCCGGCGGGAGTGAGGACCGAGGCGGAGCTGGAGTGAGTGAGGACCAAGGCAGAGCTGGAGTGAAAACTGAGGCAAAGCCGGTGTGAGTGAGGACCAAGGTGGAGCCGGAGTGAGTGAGGACCGAGGCGGAGCTGGAGTGAGTGAGGACCGAGGCGGAGCTGGAGTGAAGACCGAGGCAGAGTCGGTGTGATTGAGGGCCGAGGTGGAGCCGGAGTGAGTGAAGACCAAGGCAAAGCCGGTGTGATTGAGGACCAAGGTGGAGCCGAAGTGAGTGAGGACCGAGGCGGAGCTGGAGTTAGTGAGGACCAAGGCAGAGCTGGAGTGAAGACCAAGGCAAGGCTGGTGTGATTGAGGACCAAGGTGGAGCCGAAGTGAGTGAGGACCAAGGCGGAGCTGGAGTGAGGACCAAGGCAGAGCTGGAGTGGAGACAGAGGCAAAACCAGTGGGAGTGAGGACCAGGTTGGAGCCGGAGTGAGTGAGGACCGATGCGGAGCTGGAGTGAGTGAGGACCGAGGCGGAGCTGGAGTGAAGACTGAGGTGGAGCCGGTGTGAGTGAGCACCAAGGCAGAGTCGGTGCGATGGAGGTGCAGCTGATGGCTCGGATGTTCTTGGTGGCGGTAGCGCGACAAGTGACCAAGGTGAAGCCGGAGGGACGAGGGAACCTGAAGCTGAAGATCGGGAAGCTTGAGGCCTTACAACATTACTAGGCTGAGTCAGAGAAGCAGGGGGAGCTGTAGAGACATATGTGACTAGCATAGCCGATAGCCGACACCAAAGAACTGGCTGGCTTACTTTGAGGAGGAGGGAATGGGAGGCAGGACAGGACCATCAGCGACAATAGAGACTTGGGGCTGTGCGAAACGATGAAGACTTCAGAATTCAAAATTTGCTCCATGGTTGAGTAGTTTTTTGTGTGATCTCACTAACAGTTGAAACAATACACCCCAAAAAAAACCTCCCCACCATCTGACTTAACAATCCAGCTTTTCTACTTAGGGTGTGGCGGGCATTTTAAAAGTGGGGCCATCAAGGGTCAAACAAATACATTAATAATTGAGGTGAGAAAAACTACAGCACTGGTAAAATTCCAAGTGGTAACAGGTTTCTAGGGCTTAATTTGTATTTTCCTGCCATTTAAGATCTCTTAAACATTGACTATTTAATGAAATGTGGTCTATAGACCCCTTCACGGTTGACGTCACAGGAAAATTCGTAGTGCGCAGGTCAGGGTCAGAAAGTTCATTCCATCCCATTGAATTGTGTGTTAACCAGAGAATTTCTCGTCAAGAAAAAAGTGCCTACTTGTTGCATCGTGGACTGTGAAAATCAAACCAGTTGTGGCGTCAAGTTTTTCAGGATTCCTACAGGACCTCATCCGTTTAAAAAAAAAATTACGACATCTGTGGCTGCAAGCTATTAAACGGGCAGACTGGGACAATGCTACGATCAAAGAGGCTCGTGTTTGTAGTGCTCACTTCATATCAGGTAAAGTCATCCTTTATCATCCCTGTCTTTTAGATTAAACTCAAAAGCCTGGATTGCATGAAGTTTTCTGTACACTAGCCTATAACGTTAAGCTATGCAGGTTAATAGTTTTGTAAATGTCATGGACCTGTGTCATGCTACAGACGTAGCCAGCTGCTAGTAGTTAGTCGCAGGCTAGCGCCAATATTGTGACAATAACGGTAGAGTTAATCCATGGTAAGTAAACAAATGTTTTCTGTAAACTGTAGACTGATTTAATAGTTAGGTGAAGTTTGATATCTGGCATTAATTGTGACCTGTGTCATGCTACAGACTTAGCAGATAGCAGACTTAGCACACAAGCTTTACATTAGCGCTTTCACTATGACAACAGTAGATTGCGTTCTAATCAATGTGTGCAATTCTTTTTTTGTAGAAGAGGCATCAATTCACTCCAGTAGTCCTGACTTTGTGCCCTCCTTGTTTGTGTACACAAAACAAAGCCAGACACCAGGGCTTAATTTGAGCCGGAACACGCAAATATAACAGACAGTATAATTATGGAGGCGCCAGCGCGGTCACTTGCATTGTACGTTAACTGGAGCGCATCTCATTCTAACTTAACAAAACTCAGTGTATGCCTCACACAGACATGATAAATACATCAAATACACAAAGCTTGAAATGTCTTTAAACGAAATAATTCAAAAAGAAAAAAGAAAAAGGCTACTCTCTTATTATGTAGGCTAATCCATTATGTGCATTTCTCTCTATAGGCGCGTTCACTACGAATATGGCGATTGTCAACTTCATCTTTGCAGCCGAGTCGACACTGTCAGAAAACACTAGTTTATTAATAAAAATCTATGCACGCGTCACCGGATTTACAAATGCACATCTTGCTTGTTGTACGCACACATATTATGTCGAAATAACGAGATATTATGTTGAAATAACATTATTATTAATAATAGCCTACATCTTTTAGAATATTTGATTGAATGCTGAATGTTGCGCTTGTTCAATTTAATAAAATTAAAACTTTAATTGTGATCATTAAAATAATTGAATATTAAATATTTAGTGGCCAAGTTTTTCGCAGCTCCCCCTGTCAATGATCTAGCACCCCCTCAGCACATGCATTAAAAATTCTCTGGCGCCGTCCCTGCAGAAGCAGCTACGTAGGCAGTGTAATTTTTTTTGTTCCGTTACCTCCAACCCCTGTTTTGAGTCGCCGGATCCGGATTTTTTTGCGTGTAAATGATACACACTGCAAACCCCTTGGGTAGGATTAGGAGTGTGGAGTACGTGCGTATTACACGCCATAAAGTGCGTATCATATGCACGCAAAAACTATTTTTGGCGAATAAATGGTACGAGAAATACATTTCGTGCTATAGATAAGCACTTTCACGAGAGTCTGGCAGAGTGCTTCCTCATTTTCACCTCACGATGACAGTAAGATAATATTTCTTTCTTTTATGATTGTTTGGTAATTTACTGATCTGAATAGAATTTCGACATTAACGGTTGTCCGGGACACGTGCGTGTGTTTTTTAAGGGACAAGTGAAAGAGAATTGTAGCCTACTTGCCCAACCGGACAAATGCCCTGATTAAAACAATTTTCAATATCAAAAAAATAAAATAAGAAATAACGTAGGCCTACTTGGTTAGGCTACTAACGTAACCTCAGTTCCCTGAGAGTAGGGAAAGAGTATAGAGAGTACAAATTAGGGAAAGAAATGCCCTTTATAAAGCTAAAAAAATAATTCTGATAAGAGTGTTTTCCAGCAGTGATGTAATGACACATTGACAATTTAAGTTTGAAGGGAGTAAAGCCTCTGTTTAGGCTGGAAATGTAATTTTGACAAAAGAAGAACTTTTATTTTAAATAAATCTTAATTTTAAATCAGCCTACTTCAGTGTGATATTTCATCCTATTATCATGCTTAACACTGAGAATTTGAATAATTGAAATGTGATGATCAGATGCAGATATCTAAATCAGAGAATATCATAGGTTCGGGAGGTTGGCGGGTGGATTATTTATTTTTATCAGCAGATTCGGGGAACTCACAGTGCACCAGATTAATTAATTTATCTTTAAAATTTACAAAATTTTCTTCCGGGAGGGCCTGCCCCCAGACCCCCCTAGAGGTACCGAGCTCAATCCACAAAAATACTGTGGGAAACTCAGTAGGCTATATGATGGTCTACGAAAAATACACATTTAATTATCTTATTAAAATACATGATCGGGATTTTAGCACCCAGGAAAAACCCGGATTATTACATAGATTTTGGTTGGAGAAAAGTCTTTGTTCATCAGTTATGCACAGAGTTAATGCTCAACTGCAAAAACATGTTCTGAAACACTAAAAGTTAAGTAAATGAAATTATAGTAGCCTATTATATGAAATAAATAAATGAAAATATGTATATTATTACTTTTTTTGTTCTTTTTTTTTTTTTTTTTTTTTTTGTGGGGACCCCCCAAGAGCTTTGACACAATTCGAACACTAGATAAATGCCCTGACATGCAACCTGCTTCTTCCATGGCTGAGATGGAGCAAGACTGTACCTTTGATCATTGCAGTGGTGTGAATAATCTCTTAAACATGAAGCTAAAACTAATGCAGTCTAATACACCAGCCCTGTGGTCCCACAAGCTACACCCTCCAAAGTTGTCATCATTTTTCACTGAACTTCTGTATGTCTGTTTGTTTTCTGTTCAAGATGAGGAGGAAGCTGAAGAGGACTGCCCAGTGTCGAGACAGGAATATGATGATCTTTGCTTTACACATCATTAACTGCAGGAAGACTACATCAACCTATAGCAGGACTGTTTTAAATTACGCAGTGAGAATGAAGAACTTAGGCATGAATCCAAATTTTCATACAGCAATGTTAAGAGAAGCATTGGACAATTACTGTTTTCACAGGACTGACCTCTGTAATCTTTGAATGCCTCCTAAAAACATTAGGTGGCAGTATTGAGATAAGTCTCCAAGCCCTTCCTCTAGAGGACCAATTGTTGATGGTCTTGATGAAATGAAGGATGGGCCTCAGTAACACTGACCTGGCATATCGATTTCATGTAACAATAAGCACTTTATCAAATATTTATCGGAGCTGGACCTCTGTTATGTCTGTGGTCCTCAAGCCATTAATTAAATGGCCAAATAAGGGAGCTATACTTAAAAATATGCCCAAGACGTCCAAATGACACTTCAAAAAATGCCGCTGCATAGACGACTGCACAGAAATGTTTATAGCTCGACGTAGTAATTTGACTGCAAGGGCCCAGACCTGGTCTAATTACAAACACAAATTTCCCAAATAAGTCATTAATTTGAAATATTTAATGATTAATGCTATTTTACAATTTATACTTTTATGTATTTTGTATATTGTCAAAATGTAACATTGTTTCTGGACATGTTCCATTAAAGTAAATCATATTATGGAAGAGTGTATCATATACTGTCACTTGTTTTATTTAAGCTACTGGATAATGAAATGGAATTGTAAATGTCTTAAAAATGTATGTGCATCTGCTTACAAACAAGAAACTATAACAAGTGCATCTGTATACAGACAACAAAATACATTCAAGAAATACAACAGAACACATAAGTGAAATGGTAATTGGTCAACACTTGGCCTCTGGCATTGACAAAGAAAATGGGCTCTTACAGTGTACAGTGTACAGTGTTGTAGTTCCACCAGAGCTCCACTGGGGGCGATCGCCCAGGAGTGCAGAATGAATGGGAGTCTATGGGGCTAGACGGCTAAATGTGTCTCTTTCACCCGATTGCCGTTGAGAAATCTCAGATTTGATTGTAGGTTTTGCAAGTTCAACATGGGTTATAGGTCGAAAGTTGAATGAACGAGTACTTATGTCCTTTCGATTTCTTACAGGTTGAGCTGTTGTTGCCCATCACACGCTAGCATTCTGCTAATGAACGCTGATTGGTCAGTGAAGAACTGATTACGACTAGAGATACCGCTTGATGGCATCGTGGCATCTGAAGCGGGACCAGAAACAAACAAAACAAAAACTCGTCTAGCATGTGTGTTTACCTGTGTCAGCTGTGTGTGTTTACCCGTGTCAGCTGTGTTGTGTGTTTCCCTGTGTCAGCTGTGTGTGTTTACCTGTGTCAGCTGTGTCGAAGCCTCGAGAGAGAGAAAAGAAAGTGCAGAGCGCGAAAGCACCAAAGTGACTGAAGGATTGCCATAAAGCAGTAGCTCTGGTCGTACGATGTGTATGACGCCATTGACATTTTAAAAGACTTTGTAAAGCAAATAAGTGACTAACACCCAGCAATGTGTAATTTCTTTGCATCTCTTTCGAATACAACATTCAAATTACTAGACAAAAAATTATATCCTGAGAAAAGTGGACACTGGGCGGAGCTTTCATGAATATTCATGAGTTTCCTATTTTGTGTTTAAACCGCCACTAAAAATATTAACGCACGCTCCTCTACAGAAACTGTCTTCTGTAACGTAATTTCAGCGAAGAACGAAGTTAAGCTTTTATTTATTTATTTATTTATTTATGTTATTATAACTGTTTCTACAGTATATACTCAATTGTTTGTACATGTAAGTGATATGATTTAATGATTACAGGCACTAATTTGCCAGTGGCTTATTGTTAGTAGGCCTATAGGCTCAGAGTAAATGAGCCAAAATCCATCAAGATTGTTTTAATTATATTGTAGGCTACTTCTGTCTTGCTTTGATGGTCTTTAAAAATAGTTTTGTTTGAAAACTTGTATAAATGTATCTGTGGTGGCATAATAAAGTGTGATTCAGCTGTGATTATTTTGTCATTCGTTTCTCAGTTGATAGCCTGCATAACTGGTTTAGGAGGATAGCCAGGTGTGTTTCAGTTTAGTTTGCGCCAACCCTGGGTTTAGGCACCATGAAAGTGGTTTGTGTTTTAGTGGTGTTCATCGCCACAGTGACTCGCGCTCCACGGCTAACCTGGTGTGGAAGGTGATGTTCCAGGTGAGAAGCTGCAAACCGAACTTGGACCAATCAGCTGTGAGCAAAGTGTCACATGTCTGATGCGATAAAGTCACTCCACCTGTTTCTACTCCACATTAAAGATCACTACAGCAAATGATTTTAAAGACAAAATCGTCTGGCTTTTAGTAACACTTATATAGAATAATATTTTCGTATGATTTAGATACAATTTTAGTTTATCAATTATTTTTACACACAGTTTAATATGGGGCGCCGTTTGTAAAGCGTCTCACGCTGAAAATAACATCAACATTTTGTCACATTTAGCTTCAAACAATGTTTAAAAAACTAGTATGAATTTTTGACGGTCACTTTTTACCACATTTACAACAATATTTGTCAACTTAGAGATATTTTAAATAGTTAAATCTAAATATTAAATCTAAATCTAAATGTTAAATCTAAATCTAAATGTTAAATCTAAATATTAAATATTAAATCTAAATCTAAATGTTAAATCTAAATGTTAAATCTAAATATTAAATCTAAATCTAAATGTTAAATCTAAACGTTAAATCTAAATCTAAATCTAAATGTTGAATCTGTTTCGGGTGAAACTAAATATTTAACTAATATGCAAATTCAAAATGCCGGTAACCGGAAGTGCCAAAATAAAAGCTCGAGTGTGTGTTTATAGCATGGTTTATAGAGTCAAATAACGACTAAAAACCATCTCAAAATAATAACTATAATATAACGATAATAACTACCTAAAATAATAAACACGTTTGGAGAAACTGTAGAGTTTCGTGATGAGTGATGACGTGACATTCAGTCAAAGTGAGCCCCCTCGTGGCTGGCTATTATGGCTACAGGTCATAAGTCCCGCACTTTTCATAAAAGTTACACAAGCCTACTCTTCAAATACAGTTTCTCCAAACGTGTTTATTATTTTAGGTAGTTATTATCACGATAATCCATGTCCAAGAGTCCATTTCCTCGGATGAAATGGTTTTTATTCGTTATTTGACACTGTAAACCATGCTATAAACACACACTGACCTCCTCAAGCTTTTATTTTGGCACTTCCGGTTACCGGCATTTTGATTTTGCATATTAGTTAAATATTTAGTTTCACCCGAAACATTTAGATTCAACATTTAGATTTAGATTTAACATTTAGATTTAACATTTAGATTTAGATTTAGATTTAACATTTAGATTTAGATTCAACATTTAGATTTAGATTTAACATTTAGATTTAGATTTAGATTTAACATTTAGATTTAGATTTAGATTTAACATTTAGATTTAGATTCAACATTTAGATTTAGATTTAACATTTAGATTTAGATTTAGATTTAACGTTTAGATTTAGATTCAACATTTAGATTTAGATTTAACATTTAGATTTAGATTTAGATTTAACATTTAGATTCAGATTCAACATTTAGATTTAGATTTAACATTTAGATTCAGATTCAACATTTAGATTTAGATTTAACATTTAGATTTAGATTTAGATTTAACATTTAGATTTAGATTCAACATTTAGATTTAGATTTAACATTTAGATTTAACATTTAGATTTAGATTTAACATTTAGATTTAGATTTAACATTTAGATTTAGATTTAATATTTAGATTTAGATTTAACATTTAGATTTAGATTTAATATTTAGATTTAGATTCAACATTTAGATTTAGATTTAACATTTAGATTTAGATTTAACATTTAGATTTAGATTCAACATTTAGATTTAGATTTAACATTTAGATTTAGATTTAGATTTAACGTTTAGATTTAGATTCAACATTTAGATTTAGATTTAACATTTAGATTTAGATTTAGATTTAACATTTAGATTCAGATTCAACATTTAGATTTAGATTTAACATTTAGATTCAGATTCAACATTTAGATTTAGATTTAACATTTAGATTTAGATTTAGATTTAACATTTAGATTTAGATTCAACATTTAGATTTAGATTTAACATTTAGATTCAGATTCAACATTTAGATTTAGATTTAACATTTAGATTTAGATTTAGATTTAACATTTAGATTTAGATTCAACATTTAGATTTAGATTTAACATTTAGATTTAACATTTAGATTTAGATTTAACATTTAGATTTAGATTTAATATTTAGATTTAGATTTAACATTTAGATTTAGATTTAATATTTAGATTTAACTATATAAAATATCTCTAAGTTGACAAATATTGTTGTAAATGTGCTAAAAAGTGACCGTCAAAAATTCATACCAGTTAAATATAACATTGTTTGAAGCTAAATGTGACAAAAGGTTGCTGTTATTTTCAGCGTGAGACGCTTTACAAACGGCGCCCCATAGTTTAAAAGAATAAATAAAAGGTAATATAAATACGCTTTAGAATCAATAGATAAAGCTATAATATGACTACATGTGAGCTTAAATGTTCAGTTATCTCTATACCTTTATCAGCTGTATAAACTAACTTCATAGTCCTCTTTCATAGACAGATATTTTGTTCTTGCTGTGTAAATGTGTTTAAATTCCTAATATTTGTTTTATCTCGTAATATTCTGTAGAAGAGAGAAGTGAATCTCAGTTTCTCTCTTTCTCAGCACGTGATTGGCTGTTCGCTACTGATGTCACACCTAAACTCAGTATAAAGCCTGAGTTGACAGAGAAAGTTGATGATCAGCATCATGGTACTAACAAAGCCTGGTTGGATTGGTTTAGTTTTGTCAACTCTGAACTAATCCTGTAACCCTGAGTTTGTTCATCTACCATCATGGTACAGGCCCCTGGACATTAGTATTAAAATACAGTGAGAAATGTTTATGTTTTTGACATGCATGTAAACATTCTTTATCTTTTCTTCACAAAACACACAGTGCTCCATATGATTAGACACATGGTGAGAAACCCTGCAGCACTTTCACAGCGTTTCAGTCCTATTCTACAAGCTCACCACAAATATTATATTGTTAAAGGAATTAAGTGGCTAAAATGATCCAGCACAGTATTGCACATTTAGCCTATATACTGTCAGAATGGTGGAGCTAAAACTTACTCATGGGGGTTTTGTGTATGGAGAAGACATATAATTGGAAAATGTATGAGGGTAAGATTAGATTAGACATATGAAGTGATTGTTATCTCTTAATCGCTTGCTCAGTGGTAGCCTAAATATTTTCTAGCCCCTAGTTTCACAGACATTTACATTTATATTATGCATTTGGCAGATGTTTTTATCCAAAGCGACTTGCACTGCATTTCAAGGTACACATTTTTACATTCTTATTAGTTCTTGCTTTCCCTGGGAATCAAACCATTATGGTTAAAAGATAAGCTATAGTCCAGAATCTGCCCCACCATTTTATGGTCAGGAGCCGCTACTGCATTACTACTAAAAACAAGTTGTATATTATTTCTATGATGTTTAATGAAATCAAAATTTTGAATGATAAACATGAGTTTGTATCTCCCCATTCTAATATCAGAACACACCTTACGTATTTGATTTCTGGGTTACTAAAAAGAAAAATGAAATGCATAATTTCAAGCTTCATTCTTAGACCCTTAGGGGCCCCTCAAGCGCTGCCAATCTTGCGTCACTGGACAGGAACAAGGCCCTCGCCAGGTGACACATTGCACGGGGCGACTGGCAAAGTAACATATTGCAGATTATTATCTGAAAAAAGCTAATTACAAGCTAACGTTGAGCTAATCCAGCTCGTTATGAAACGTAACAGTCAGGCGTGAGGTGCGAATGTATAATGTAGAGAATAGTTACGAAAATGGAGAGAAAATATAAATCGGGCGCATTAAAAAGAAAAGAAAAGAGGACAAGCGAGCATACAAGAGGCACGACAGGAGCGCGCAAGTGTGTTTTTTCTAGAATACTCTGTTCTCCTGCTTTTTCAGTGCTGCATTTTAGTCAAGGTAAGGCCATCTTCGAATCTCTGCTTACTTTATATTTTGAACTTCACATAATTCTGTATTTTAGTTAGACGCGTTACTACATTAAACAAGCAGCCGCGAATGTGAAAATTATTATTATTACAGTCTAATTTGCACTTAAGCCTTTGCTACTAGCACTTTCGTTTTGGCCCATTGTCGCCTTATTCACTTAATTGCACAACCGAAACAGCTGTACTCACTCAAGCGGTGAAAGCATTATCTGTATATCTGTGTAATTTGAGCGCTGTCGCGGAAGCGTCAGCGGAAGCGTTCAGCTCTCGCGTTCAGCCTCCTCGTGTTCAGACCGACTCGGGTAAAGACCATCGACTCTACCTGCGCGACTCCACCGAGCAAGGACACCAGAAAGGCACTTAAGTATCTCCTTTTCCCTTTCCACTTCTTATCTTATCTTTCTCCCTAATCAGCATGTGTTTTCAACACATTCCTGTTATCTCTCGAAAACGCCCTTTCATCACGCGCACAAGGCAGCGTGATACTGCTAATCTGCGTCCCATTCTCTCATCCTCACACGCTCCTCTCTTTCTTTCCGTGGGTCTATGGAATTGTCAGTCAGCAGTCAAAATAGCTGACTTCATTCCAGCCTTTGCATCTCATTCTACTCTCAGTATCCTGGGCTTGACTGAGACCTGGATTCGTCCTGAAGACTCAGCAACCCCCGCTGCTCTCTCTAGCAATTTCTCCTTTTCTCACTCCCCTCGCCAGTCTGGAAGGGGTGGCGGGACAGGGCTTCTCGTCTCCAACAAGTGGAAATACTCTACGCTCTCTTCTCTATGCAACAACAACTCATTTGAATATCATGCTATCACACTTACAACCCCCAGTAAGATCCATATTGTAGTCATTTATCGCCCCCCAGGTCAGCTGGGTAACTTCGTAGAGGAGCTGGATGTGCTGCTGTCCTCTTTCCCTGAGGACGGCACCCCACTTCTAGTCTTCGGTGACTTCAACATTCATCTCGAAAAACCACTTGCAACAGACTTCACCTCTCTCCTAGCCTCCTTCGATCTCAAACGACACATCACCACAGGTACTCACAAATCAGGCAACCAACTGGACCTGGTTTACACACGCAACTGCACCACAGACAACATCTTGGTGAGACCTCTCCATGTTTCAGATCATTTCCTCATTACTTTCAGTCTACATCTCTCTACCCCTTCACCACCAACACCCCCACCAGTCACCATCAGGCGAAACCTGCGCTCACTTTCCCCCTACCACCTTTCCACTGCCGTGTCATCCTCTCTTCCCCCACCGTCACAATTCTCATCTCTGGATGTGAATACTGCAACAGATACCTTATGCTCCACTCTAACCTCTTCTCTAGACAATATCTGCCCTCTCTCCTCCAGGCCAGCACGCGCTACTCCTTCTAACCCCTGGCTATCTGAGGTTCTTCGTGAACACCGGACCGAACTTAGGGCAGCAGAGAGGAAATGGCGCAAATCAAAAGACTCATCTGACCTGAGTATGTATAAATCTCTCCTCTCGTCCTTTTCTGTTGATGTTCATGCTGCAAAATCTTCATACTTCCACAACAAGATCAACAGCTCCCCCAACACACGATTACTCTTCAAGACATTCAACTCTCTTCTCTGTCCACCTCCACCACCACCCTCCTCCTCTTTAACTGCCGACGATTTTGCGAACTTCTTCACCAACAAAACAACAACCATCAGCAGTCAGTTCTCAGCTGCACACACACAGGAACCAAGACTGACCTCTTCCACAGCCAATAACCCTCTGTCCTCCTTTTCTCCGCTAACCGAGGAAGAAGTATCTACACTTCTCCTCTCCAGTCATCCTACCACCTGCCCTCTAGACCCCATCCCCTCACACCTTCTACAAGCCATCTCTCCCACACTTCTACCAGCACTCACACACATCATCAACACATCCTTCCATACTGGCACCTTCCCTACAGCATTCAAGCAGGCTCGGGTCACTCCACTGCTTAAAAAACCAACACTAAACACATAATTTGTAGAGAACTACAGACCTATCTCTCTCCTACCATTCATTGCGAAAACACTTGAAAGAGCTGTTTTCAACCAAGTAACATCCTTCTTGTCTCTAAACAACCATCTGGATGTCAACCAATCTGGCTTCAAGAAAGGGCATTCAACTGAGACTGCATTACTGTCTGTCACAGAAGCCCTACGGATTGCAAAAGCTGCTTCCAAATCTTCACTCCTCATTCTCCTGGATCTGTCTGCTGCCTTCGACACTGTAAACCATCAGATCCTTATGTCCTGTCTCTCATCACTGGGCATCACAGGAACTTCACTCGACTGGTTTGAGTCCTATCTCACAGGTAGGTCCTTCAAAGTCGCATGGAGAGGCGAGGTATCCAGAGCACATCAACTGACCACAGGGGTTCCCCAGGGTTCAGTTCTTGGTCCCCTCCTCTTCTCCATCTACACTACATCACTGGGACACATCATACAGGCACACGGTTTTTCCTACCACTGCTATGCTGATGACACACAGCTCTTCCTCTCATTTCAACCAGATGATCCCACAGTAGCTGCACGGGTCTCGAGCTGTCTGGCAGACATCTCCACATGGATGAAGGAACATCACCTGCAGCTCAACCTGGCAAAGACTGAGCTTCTCGTCCTCCCTGCCAATCCATCTCTACAGCACGACTTCACCATCCAGCTTGATTCATCATCGATCCCCCCATCAAGGTCGGTCAGAAATCTGGGAGTAATGTTTGATGACCAGCTGACCTTCACAGATCACATTTCAAAGACAGCTCGATCATGCAGGTTTGCGCTGCACAACATCAGGAAGATCAGGCCTTTCCTAACTGAGCACGCAACACAACTTCTCGTCCAGGCCCTGGTCATTTCTAGGCTTGACTACTGCAATGCTCTTCTGGGCGGACTTCCAGCATGTGCAACCAAACCTCTACAGATGATCCAGAATGCTGCAGCCCGTCTTGTCTTCAACGAGCCCAAGAGGGCCCACGTCACTCCTCTGTTCATCTCTCTGCACTGGCTACCTCTCGCTGCTCGCATCAAGTTCAAGGCACTGACGCTTGCTTACAGATCTATCACAGGCTCAGCTCCCTCCTACTTTCACTCACTCCTACGAGCCTACATCCCTACCAGACACCTACGATCGATCAACGAACGACGTCTCGTGGTTCCATCACAGAAAGCCACAAAATCACTTTCCAGAACATTCTCATTCACAGTTCCATGCTGGTGGAACGCTCTCCCCACCCTCATCCGGAATGCAGAATCCCTGACAACATTCAAAAAACAGCTGAAAACCCATCTCTTCCGTGAGCACTTACCTTCATAAAAAAAAATTAAAAAAAAAAATTAAAAAAAATTCCCTTATCGGGCTTATGCTACTCTGAATAATGCCTGAACCTCGTATTCTGAGCACTTCTTGCGTTGTTGTTGTTTTTTGCCTCTTCATGATGACTCGCTTAATTTTAGTCCTAATTTGTAAGTCGCTTTGGATAAAAGCGTCTGCTAAATGACTAAATGTAAATGTAAATGTAGAACGAGAAGAACGAGATAGTTGGAAAAGTGTGGTAGCATCGTGTGCTCCTCTCACATCGTACTTCTCATCATCATCATCATCATCATCCACAACTCAACACTGTTAGATTTATTTGTTCTGGAGGATCGTTAATGGTAAGAAAAAAATCATCTTTAAAAATGTATATTCTAGTTATGAATAAGTCACTCAGTCAGAATGTTATAAATCAGTTTTCATCCCAGTTAAGTTTTCATGTCACACCTGTAGCCTACCTATGGAGTTGTAAACAAACTTTGTGTTCAATATACAGTATATAATAGTGCCATGTCAGTTATATAATGTGGCACTGATTGAGCGCACTTGGCCTGTTCAGCACCACCGCTGTCAACCAGATACCGCTGTCCGTGGTGCTGAACCATTTTTACTTGACTGGCAAACTGTTTTCTTTGTTCGTCAATACAAACTTGTCAAAAAAATTGCCTTTTCTTTGTGTTTTATTTAACATATAAGCTTACTTGGCTCACCAAGTGACACATTATTACATATGCATTCATCAGATATTTTAAGTTTTTTTTTAATGGTTTTAATTTTAAAATGACTTGGTAGCAGAGGGCCCCATGATGAAGCTCCGCCCCCACTGTACTGAGAGTCTAGCTCCGCCCCTGGTGGCCTGACGTCTACATCTGATAGAGAAACTGAGGGTGTATAAATCTTTAGATGCCTATAACTATGTGCTGAATGGTCCCGTACAAGACTTATGAGGTACGACCTGAAGTTCTGCCTAGCCAGCACCAAGGCCAGAAGAGTGTATTTCTATGTATTTTCTAGAAATAAAATAGTCCAGATACAGCAAATTAAGTTTTTAACTTTATGTATTATATTCTTTCTTACCAGGTTCTTCAAAAAGTCTAATCACAATCAATCACAACAATGTAGGCTATATGATCATAGATGATTCCCACAAATAATCAATAGTTTAGAAAACATTATGCAATAAAATTTCAAACTGGAGTCTGTGCTCCGTCGATTCTTGCACCCAACAACACAACAAGATTTTAATCTCCTTATGCAGCGAATCTGTGAACATGTTTGTGTCCGCCTCCAGGTTTCCCTTTGTTTTGCCTCCAGCTACCGCCGTGACGTAATCGTGACGTCGGCGCAAAAGGGTCTATTCACTCAAATAAATAAGGAATCACTTTCCCTCAGCGGTAGGTTATGTCCGCGGGGCAAGTAATAACAAATAATATTCCAATTAATTTCGGGCGGGTTGCGGGTTGATGAGAGGTAAATCATGATTTTAATAAAGACACGGAAGTCTCATTTTAAATTTCACTGGGAAACGCAGTGAACGAGCGTCACTCTTACTTTCGTTTTCAACAACAACGCCTTTCTCTCGAGCACCTCCTACTGGTCATTATATAAAAAACAAAGGAAAAAACATGAGATATTGCTTAATAATAGCGTATCAGCTATAACTATACACAAAATAGGCCTATACATAAGCTTAACAGAAATTATTCTGATAAGAGTGTTTTTCAAAAAAAAAAAAATCGTCTTGAATTAATGTACAGACGAAGGTCGTGGCGCAGATGAGCTCTTGTCTTGCAGCGTTTTTCTTTCGATTTTGATTTCAAGCTGTTGGTGTTGGGAAAGTTCACTTTCTACATGAACTAGTTCAAAGTTCAGTTCACAAACTAGTTCAGTTCATAGTTCATACTCATAGTTCATAGTACATTTTTAACTAAGTTCCAAAAATGAACTAGTTCATAGTTCTTTTTTTCCATGTTGCTGCGAGATATTATTTTTCAAAATGATTGCCACAGCCCATATAGAACCACAGACAATTATTTTATCAGTTTTAACACTGAAGGTATGCGTCAGATTTTTCCCATCCTCACCGACCTTGTCATAAAACTTTAAAACTTAAATGATCATACGACGTCTCCTTGCTGCTTTTTGTTTTGATTTGTAACGTAAGTGATGAGTCGTTCATGAACGATCCATTGCGTCTGTCACGTGACAAATGAACGAAAGACTATGAAGGTAAAGTAATTATTTATGTTCCCTGTAAACGATTTTTGACTGCATTATAATGATTTCTTAATTCAGAATATGATCAAGATTGCGTAGGTGGATGTGTTCTGGGAAATTGCCAGTTAATAGTATAACATTTAAAGCCCCTTAAATGAACGAAATGACTCGAAAAAAGATTTGTTCATTTTAATGAACGAGATCGAACAAGAGTCAGTAGACACTGGTGGCTGGTGTTGCCAGATTGGGTGTTTTTTCCGCTACATATTAAGGCCGGTTTACGGTGTGTTTTAGCCGGGTTTTCGCCTGGAAGGCTCTATAGAAATCTGGCATCCTATTGAACAAAGTTAAACTGAGAGAGCGTGGCGTTCACAGACACCAGAATGAACAGGCAGTAATACAGTACGTTCAGTTCACGTTCACCCAAAATATGAACTAGTTCATAAACTATCGTTCAATGAACGCGTTCAGGCACAACAGTGAGCGTCGAGTTCAGGTAAGAATTAAATTACATTCAAATATCAGCAGCAGTTTCCTCGATTTATTAGTCAAATAATTATGAAATATTAGTCAACAGCAGCCTAGGCAAGGAATTACTTAGTTTAGTTTATTATTTCACTGCTCTCTTACTTTTGTGTGGCATGAACGTCAAGAAACAAGCAACCTAAACGTAAAAGGCATACTTTTTTTATTAAAAACTTTTAATTGCACATCAAATCTGTTATCTAGGTCAATATTTTTATTTATTTATAGTTTTTAATAAAAACATTTATTTTTTTCGAATTTTGCTATAAATTTCAGTTTCGTTTTTTTTTAGTTTCATTAATAATTTTGTTCTTATATTATGCCCCACCTCGATGGTCAGGGGCCTCTACAGCATTTATATAGGCTTATTAAAAACAAGTTGTATATAATTTCTATGATTTTTAATGAAATAAGAATTTTGAATCATGAAAATGAGTTTGTATATGCTTATTATATTCATCAGAATTAAAGAAGATACCGCATCTTTCGTATTTCAATGAATGTGCGCAAAATTACACCTTATTCACTCAAATAAACACAGAATCACTTTTTTTCCACCCTCTGCAGGCGTCACAGATGAGCTCTTGACTTTCAGCGTTTTTCTTTCGGATTTAATTTCAAACTGTTGGTGTTGAAATGGCGTCGAATTCAGGTAAGAATCAACAGACACAAATATTTGCAGCAAAATTCCCTCAATGATTCCCTCGTGCCCTTTTTGCCCTTACACCCCAAAGTGCCCTTTTTTTGTTGGTGGTGTTTTTTTGTGTGTGTGTTTATTTAAATCAATGCTTTTGGTCACCCTTTACATCTGTCTGTCTGTTTTACAAATATTTTGCCAATGAAAGTTCTTAAAAGAGCTTTGTGTAAATCTTGTTCAATCCTCAAACTGTCAGTAAGCTGATAACTCCACCCCCTATATCTGATAACTCCGCCCCCTCTATATGTTAACTCCGCCCCCTATATATTGACTGAATGAACTGAAGTTCCGCAGGGGCCGCACAGCAGACAGCTATAATAAGTACTAAACACTATGTCTTTAAAGGCTCATATTTTATTTAATTATTTAAGTCTACACTTTAAATAGCCTATACAGTAGCATTTCATCTTCTATAAAATGAGATTTTGGCCAAATGTATTTTACAACAGGAAAAACTGAGCACCCTGTTGTAACCTGTTGTTGAAAATGTAATGTGATGCCGCCGGCGCCATTTTAATGAAGGACACAATGCACATTTGCACACATTCGCTGGTCAAAAACCCTGTAACTGCCTTTGAGTTTGACTTTTGTAAAATGTTAACAATATATTGATATAATACAACAACATATAGCCTAATTTGTTTTTACCATCGGAAAATCATAAGCACAGGTGCACCCCCGCGCTGTTTAGTACTGGAACTCACAAAGCGATTGAGTGATCCTCGTCACCTAGGTAACATATTTCTAAGAAATTTCTTCTTTGATTTATGATTGCTGATACATTAATTTATTAACATTTAATCCTGTTAAGCTAATAATATTAAATTATAGTTAATTCAAAGCTGTTAATATGCACATTTGTAGTAGAACATGTTTTTTTAGGGCTAAAGAAGCCCTGAAACCCTGTATATCTATACTATCTATATTATTATTATGGTCGTTATTAATAGTGAATAAATCTAAAGCTTTTGAGACTATTATTTTGTGTTATTTCATGAAGATGTGACCATTTCTTTCTTTTATGTAGGCTTACTAAATAATCTTAATATAAAAAAAAAAAATTTCAACATGTGCCCCTCAAAAGGTCTGTGTGCGGCCCTGGTTAAAATGGCATCATCTACCCCCCTAGAGGACTGGTCTGCAAATCGCAGAGGATCTATGAGATGCTCTGTTCCAGATAAAATATACATTTTTACTAAAAGCTCAAAACATTTAATCACTAGAGATGTTAGGCCTCGTTTACACTGTCAGTGAAATGTGACCCAATTCCGATTTTTTGCTCATGTCTGACACAGATCGCATGTGTTCTATGATCGTGTAAACAGGAAAAAAACGCATGCATTTGGATATTTCAAGATCGGTTTCAGGCCTCATTCGTATGTGGAAATAAAGCAGATATGTGCCAATGCGACTGTCATGTAAACAGGCAGATGGGGTTTTCTGAGGCAATAGGCAACGTCTCCGCGGTTTAATGACGAGAGCAACCCCGACGCGCTTCTGCAAAGGTGCAAAGCACATTATTTGCAATTGAAAAGGTTTAATGAAAAAATATAGTTATGGTTACACTTAAAATAGTTACAAAATAGATGTATGAAATGATGATAACTTATACCATTAATCTTACCCTGTATGTAAAATGTTACCTGAGAGAGAGAGAGAGAGAGAGAGTGAGAGAGAGAGAGAGAGAGAGAGAGAGAGAGAGATAGGAAAGAGGAGGTAAAGAGAGAAAGCCCCAAGAAAGGGACCCAGAGAAGAAGAGAGCCAGAGCACCAAAGAGACAGAGCAACAGTTTCAATCTTCTTTTATCCTTTCCTGACCATGTGACTAAAACCCAGTTGTGAGACATTCAAACTGACCAATCAGATAATTACAACTCCCCCCACCGTACTAAAGGTGTGACAATTCATCAACCCCTAAAGTACACACATCTTGGCCTACAGGCCTTGATCACTATCAGACCCAGCTTGTAACCCCTCTGTGCCTTTAGGAACTCCAAATGGTCCTTGTGGTGGAAAGAGGGGGTGGAAAACAGTAAAGCAAATGTCTTGGTTCATTTCAAATATCTTTTCAATCCTACAGGTACATTTGTCCTATTCTTAATCCCCTTCCAGGCATATCGTGAACTGCCACATGTCAGAGATGCCTACACTTTTTGTTTGTACTTGTGCTTATCTATTTGTATTTTACTCTGCTTCTGTATGCACCTCATTTACCACATCCTGTTTTTTGTATGACTTGCATATCTTCCATGCCACTCTCACCCACACTGACAGCAAGAAGGGAAATTATGTAAGGCTGCTTTTTTTTTGCACGGCCCTTGTTAAAATGCCCAACCCAACTTTATAACGGTTTGTTGCTGAAATCCAATGAGAAATCCTCCATTGCAAATCTCCACTTCTTTTCTCGATTGGCATCTTATACAACGTCCTCCAACATCCTTTTGGAGAGGCCCCTGATTCCACTAAATTAGTTCATTTGGTCTCTGGAAGATCTTGCAATGCTCTTAAATTTAAGTATTTCACACAAACAAGATAAAAAGCCTTCTTAGATATTGTGTCAAAGAGACTAATTTCAGGTGTTGCAAAAGACAGTATTCTTCCATCCCCCTCCTGCCAGTCTCCTACATTTACACCCACCCTGATGCTGGGGAAAACGGTCTCAGCCATTTCTGCTTGCACAGGTACAGTAAAAGACTCCTGCACCTCACCTAATAGTTTTTCAACAATCCTAACAGAATGAACACCAATCTTCGAGGCCAGTGTTTCTGCAGAAATCCATTTGCCCCTCGGCCGAAGATGACAAATTTTACATATTTCTGCTTTAACCAAGCTTGCGCAAACACCTTTAGATTTTAACATCGCACTGGATAAAAGTGGATCAAAAATCAAAGGTTCTTCAAGCACCCACTCATGGGTTATTTCAGATAACTCTTTTAACAATAAATATTTGCCACACATTTAAGACAGATGCATAAAAAGAAGAGAGTCCGTTAAAATCGACTTCCTTCAAATTCATTAAGATCAGGTGTCTATCCAAGTTCATCCGCCCCACTCTTCTTAGTAAAGCACAAGCTACTTCAGTCCAGTTCTGCGGCTGATTATATAGGAGTCTTTTCACAATCTGCAGTCTGAACGCAGGTACCTTGGACTTAATGTCCATAAGGCCTTAACCTCCTTTATTTAACTGCAGATACAGTACTGATTCTCTTAAAGATGAACTGAACTGAAAGAATCAACATTGATAATGTGTTGTTTATGACAATTAAAAGTAAATTACACAAAAAAAATTTATTAAAAATATCAATATAGCTTTTTTTTAAAAGCAACACAAAAATTGCGTTTGTTAGTATAAGAACACTGGCAATTCTGATGACGTCACTGGAATGGTAGGACCTGCGAAGGTATATAGGCAGCTGCAGCTGCAGGTCCTATACACACGAAAATTAGTCATTACGCGTTTGAGCCTGTGAGGGACAGGCCAGTAGTACCTGACTACCACCACAAGGAGGACGATCAGTTTCAGGCTCCACCTACAGTACAGGATCGTTTGGGGGGAAGTGACTGGTGTGGGTGTGGGTGCTGCCAGAGCATGGACACTGCAACGGAATCGATCTGTTGCAGAGAGGTACACCTGTAACATTTATTTTTGAAATGCGATATGGAATTAGACCATATCGCATATATCGATATAGTTCAAATTTGTGATCCTTGCTCCCCCGCCCCTCCTTTTCCACTCTGCGCGCGTGTTTAGAGCATGTTATGTTATGAGAGGCGAATCATGACTACTTCAGAAAACCCAGCACAATAGGAGCTACCAGGCAGTGACATAAGTGTACGCTGAAATAAAGTCTTTCACCTCAGAAAAACGGACTTTCTTGTCCTGTCAGCCGTTATCCTGTTCTCGTAACGCACACTCTTCAATTGCACGCGCAAATGCAGCGGCGCGCGCTGTATCGCCTCACTGATCCAAGTGCAAAAGAAACTACGAGCATGCAACGCCGTTACGTTGTAAATTACACGAAATAAAAGTAATGCAGGTATGATCCAGATTGTATTTGCAATGTACATAGTCAATTATTAACGGAGCAATAGGGGTTCATGATGTTATAAGAGGTAAATGTGGTGGGAGGTTGGAGGGCTGTAGCCTGTCATGCACTCTCATTTATTGTATACAAGCACATTATGCATTTTAATGATGTTTTATAAACAAAGTTCGGGAGGAGCACGTTCAAATAATCAATCAACCAATCTATCAATCAACTCATCAAACAATTACCATGTCTACCCTATCAGCATGAGAGGAAGCATATATATGTAGCGGCATGAGTATAGATGGAATGATTTCAAGCATAAATGATCTCTGCTAGCGACTACGCCACCCTGGAATCTTGCCAGGGAAAATAAAATATAGTTTGTTACTTAAGGAAACACAGGTTCGTCCACAGTAAGGCGGCAGGAGACGTGGGTACAAAAAATATATAAATTTGTTTTATTAAAGATATAATCAATATAAAAATGCACAAACATCAACAGCACTCAATGTAGACAATTTTGTGGTTCAACAAACACACATGGAGCGACCTGAGTCAGCGGGACAGGAGCCGAGGCAGAGCAGTGGATAAGGGCACATAAGGCCTCCACGACAAGTCACCTTTTCCGCACACCTGTGCACATACACTCACACCAGTACACACGCTCTCACCACTCAGCAAACAACACTCGTCAGGGAGACCACCACCAGCAATCCGCCCCTGCTTTGTGCACTCAGCTCCTGGAACAGAAATGTCACTGTTGAGACACACTCAGAACTGTCACTCCAAGAGACAGAAATTGAAGTAGAGATATTCACAGTTTCACGGTAAACATAATACAATATCAAAAGTCAAAATACAAAATAAAAACCAATACAAATGAAAAGGAAATTTTCCTGGTGTCACAAAACACAGAAACAACCCCGAAATAAAAGGGCTCACATAAAGGCACACACACTAAAATAGACACAAAACGCAGCAAAGCCATAAAGCAGCAAAGCAACAGCGCCTCCAGAAGTAGTCCTACGCAGTCAACCGCACGGAAACTAATCGGTGGTGCAGATGCGACCCATTGGTCCGTACTACATCTATAAATTCACAAATAAACAATCAGACAAACTCTGATTTAACTGCTAACCATTAATAAAAGCTGTTTCTCTCAACAGATTGCCATTTAACCTAGGCGCAAATTTTAAACTACATACCTTTTAGGTGCGATCTCTGGGGACCAACTCAGTCAGGCAGGCAACATGCATGTGGGCTCATCCCATCTATCAGGTGGACAGCGTGCGCGTCGGCAATAACTAAGCATTCCGGGCATGAAGTATAAACAACCATACTTTGACCATCAAGGGTACAACCTCAGCCGAATGCCAGCCGCGAAAGCTTGCATGTCGCCCTGAAAATAAGCTAATGTTAGCTACAGTATGCCATTGATCGGCCAGCTCACAACACCCAACATACCTGAATGACGACACGGGAAGGGGCGTTGCCTCATGACACCATACACTCTAACCAGCTTGTTTATATGCGCTATTACAGCTCACTGATAGGACGAGCTCAAATGAATTAATCAGCCACCTGCAGGCAGGATATATTTCATTAGACCTGCCACATATATATATTCACTCTGTCAACTCACCTAACTTCCTTGACAGTTTCAGCATCCCTCCACCACCCCGACTCCTCACCCTTGGCCTGTTCTTCCACAGCCAGGAATACGGGGGGAGTACTCTGGGTTTGGGCCGAATACCGAGCCCGGAGCCCTCTCCTCGGACAGCACGCCAAATACGCATTTATTCTATCTGACTTATTTGTAAGTGTGAACTAGTGAATTAAATAGAGACTGCTTATATATGTCGTGTGCATTTAGAGAAAAATACTAAAACATGGTTGAGGTACTGTGCGTTTTAGAAAGTCGAGGACGATAAATGGCAAATGTGACTCGACGAATTCATCCAATGGGATCGCTTGATAAGTTAGCTGCACGCAAAATGTTAAAATCAAAATACTGCACAGATACCTCTTACTATGCACCTAGCAGCTAACGTTAGTTCTGCGAGTTGAACTCCCTGCATCAACAATGTTTCCAGACACGATGAACATCAGCTAGCTTCAGGGTGAGTAGAGAGAGACATTGGATTCTGTTTACAGACCTGCTGCGGTTTAGTTAGCTGCTAGTAAACGCTTTATCGATCTGTGATATCGTCAGAGTCATGATTTATGATTTATTTATACAGTTTATATGGTCGGAGTGGTGGCTAGCTTGTGGAGTTTGACAAAAGTGTGTTTAGCTGCTAATTTACCTAGGTTGGATCGTTTGGTATCTAGCTAGTTTCAATTTCAATGAATGCAGAGTGTGTCAGTCTCACTTTTGTTGAACGCTATAAAGCCTAACGTTACACGTTATATGTGCGTGTAAGTGAATATGTACATGTTTTGTGTATGTGACAATGTTACATACAGCCCTTTGCTTAGTATACTTGCTAGCATGATAACAGTTAACCCTCTGAGGTCGACAAACGCGCCCGCGCGTTTTGCTGGATTTTCTTCACATTGTAGCACTATAAACTTAAATTACTCCGCCATTTATGGTCATACAGAAAAAAGAAATATAAAAAAAGAATCTGTGATATTTCTCCTTATGTATGTGTCCACTTACAATCAAATCAAAACATTGTGCTTTTGTAAAATAAAGAAAATAAACAGGGTGTGCGTTCTGCCTCTCCGTCGCGGTGAACTTTTTTTTCTTGAGCATGTCTATAAACTGAAACAAAACTCAGCGAGTACTTGTCACACATTTATGAGCAATACACCTTTATAAACATTTAAGTGTGTACTTTTAAAACGATCGGGTTCAAAACGAAAACAAATATTCTCTGTTTAAGTAATTTGTATAAAACCAACAAGATGTCCAGCTTCTCAAACGCTTGCTCATTACAGTTAATTTGGCCACGCCTACTCGCGCAAAAGATATTCACATGCAAATCTCCACATGGAACGCGAACGCGCTCGTTACCTCAAAAACAAAACACTTCACAAGTCTCTGCTTTTCGTCGAGTTTGAAAGACGTGCCGTGAGCTTACATTAGCTTTACCTCAGAAGAAGAAGAACGCGATTTGAAGACAAGAAAGATGTAAGGTAAGAAATTCTTACATATTAGTTTGTTATTGTTGCATAAATTTCACATTGCAGTTGAACTGTTGCTAGATATATGGTGAATATTATAATATTTAGACCCGTGCTTATTGTTACTGTGTTTGTGGATATCTGCTCAAACGTAGATATGTATGGTAACCATAATGTTTTATATTTGAGCGCGATCGCGTTTGAATGTATCATATTTTGGATCGCGTTTGAAAAGCAAAACGCTCCAAACGGCTTCATGTTTTTACTATTATCTCATTTCATATCATCATAACGAATGGAAACATTTGAAGTAACATGATAATCAATATATTTTTCTCTAGCTTAGTTGTTACTGAAATCTTTTTGAAAATGTATATAGGCTGCTATAGGTTATTGATATTATTATTTTATGCAGCACTGCGCATAGCCTATGCCTACAAGGCACAACAAACCTGGTGTTCATTATATTATATATTGTTGGAAACATTTGTGTGTGTGTGTGTGTGTGTGTGTATTCTGTGAATTTTAAAAAGCAATTTTAACCAGAAAAATCTAAAATGTATTCCCAACTATATATACTATATACTATATATCCCCTATAGTTTCTCTTGATATCATCAGTATGTTCACTTTTTTTTTTTTTTTTTTGGGCCCAGATGCCACTGAGTCCTGCTGACTTCAACATTTACATGAGTCTCTGTACATGAACATGGTAAAGTGAAAATCAAACACCTTGGAAATGAAAGGTATGTACAATGTTAAAATATCACCAAGAGGGGGAGATAGACTAAAAAAACTTTTACAAAGAGAATCCTTTTGGATTTATACTTTAAAAGCTAATCAATACCCTGGTCTAAACTTGGAATTGGATTTTTCTCCTTTTTTTGTAACTGACATGTCAATGTTTTGCTACTGTATATGTATCTATCTATATTGATATTTCAAATTGTATCTTGATGTGGAAAGTGGTAAAATATAGAAAGTGTAAAATTATTCAACATCTGAGACTGTACATATTTATCAGAGCATGAAATGAAATTAAATCTTTTTCACAATGTAACCTTTTTCTGTAACTTGTCTTATATAAAGTAACCTCTTGCTATATGTATCTATTTATATTGATATTTTAAACTATCCTGATGTGGGAATTAGTAAAATATTGAAAATGTGACTTGTCTTATCTAAAGTAACTTGTAATTGCTCTTTGTCAGGTGATATGTGCAGATGAGCACCTGTGCTTCTAGGTCATGTGACCACATCCAGATATATAGTATGCAGTCTACAGACTGCCATTTAGAATTTGCCCTGAAGAAGGTCACAGAGGCCGAAACATGTTGGCATGTTTTTTAACCCGTTCAGACCTGAATTATGTTTTAGGTTTCTGAAAAATATAAAAGTACATTTTCCCAGCTCATTAGGCTTCTATAAATGAGACCAAATAAAAAAATTTAAAAAAATGTTTTGCTTTAATTGTAATTTCAATGGACGTCACGTCAAAACAGGTGTACTTCACAAAAATGTACCAACATAAAATTAAATAATAAACATAAAAATTGTTAGTATATACTTAAAGCTTTTTCTCAAGGTCAAAAACTTTTCAACAGTATACCATTTCAACTTTAATTTTGAGGTTTTTGTTTTACAGATTGCACATTGTTTGTAATAAACTAAATATCTTAGAATCAATCAATATGGTCATGTTAGAGTCATTTTCTTTGCGAATCTTTCTTTTTTAGATCAAAAACTTGAACAGTACAACATTTCAACTTTAATTGTAAGGTTTTTGCTTTATAGATCGCACATTTGTTTATTCATAACAAAATAAACCTAGGAATCAAGCAACGAATTCACGTTAGAGTAATTTACTGTGTGCATCCTTGAAACAATTTCTCTGTTAGCGATTTTCTTGTATTTCTACAGTACATTACTGGCAGCACGGTTGCCATGCATGATGCATGTATTTCGATTTCCAGTAACTGTACTGTAATTCACTTTACAGTACACAAGATCAGTACTGTAAACTACCAAATAGTACTTTACTGTATTTGTACTGTATTTCGTAATTTGATCTGCTTTTGCTGTAATTAATTATACGGTGTTGTAATATCTATATTGAGAAATTACTGATAAATGTTATTATAATTTTCAAAATAATTACTAATAATGATAATATTATATTACAGTAATATAATATGTAGTTATTAGGAAATATAGGCTATAGTAGGAAAAAATATGGAAATCAATGGCTATACTGTCAACTGTCTAGTTACCGACATTCTTCAAAATATCTTCTTTTGTGTTCAGCCGAATAAAGAAACTCATACAGATTTGGAACAACATGAGGATGAGTAAGTGATGACAAATATAATTTTTGGGTGTACTATACCCATAAAGGGATAGTTCACCCAAAAATTTTAATTGGCCCATGATTTACTCACCCTCAAGCCATAGGTGTATATGACATCGTTCTTCTTTCAGACGAATACAATTGTAGTTATATTAAAAAATGTCCTGGCTTCCAAGCTTTATAATGGCAGTGAATGGTTGTTTCTGTTTTGAAAGTCCATAAAAGTGCATCCATCCATGATAAAAGTGCTCCATGGCTCTTGGGGGTTAATAAAGGCCTATTGAAGCGAAGCGATGCGTTTGTGTAAGAAAAAATAATTCATTTTCAAGTTACGCTTTCGATTTATGTCAAATCCTATGTTTCGTTTGGCCGGAAGCTAGTCATTTTACTTTATAAAGTTTTAAATATGGATATTTTTCTTACATCTCCATCTTCCTCATCATCACTCCTCATAAAGTCAACATCTGAGATACTTCCATCAGCTATATGTTCAAGCACTTCAAGAACTATATATTCTGCATATGAAAAAGTAAAAAAAAAATGTATCGGTACTGTGATATAGATTTTTATATAAGAAATTTCAATCAGCATTACTGGACTTCAATTACTGGAATGTGATTTCAGTAACAGGCTTTTGAACCCACTGTCCATTCTAATGGACAGACACATTTGAAAAAATCCTGATTTAAAATGTGAAATTCTACAATCGATTTTTAACTTTAATTAATAAGTTCAATCTTTCTATTTTACATACAAACTATGAAATACTGACAAACATATCAAAAAATGTAAATAAAACCACAGAAAATGTTGCTTGCTTCTGTGTTTGGAGTGAAGTGCTGACATGCTTCTCTTCAAAGTAGTGTTTTTTTCTATAATTACTACAGGCAAAGCTTTACTACCATTTGATTGGATGACAAGCGTCCAATCTAATGGACTGCAGGCTTTAAACTAGGTGAAATGCTCCAGAAGTAAAAAAAAGGGGGGTTGACATGTGATGTCCATTGTAATGGACGCAGGGTCTGAATGGGTTAATGGATAGCCAAGTTTACCAAAAGAACATTTTGAATCTCCAAGCTGAAGAGCACCAGAGGAACACACCTCTTAATACCCAAGTAGCACTCCTAGTAACTCGTTTGTGGACTTGTTTACTCAGCTGTTATTGAGTCAGTTCTGTGCACTTCTATAACTGTCTGGTTTGGGTCAGCCAGCAAATCAGATATAAGAAGACTGCAATGGACTGCTAGGACAGCTGAAAGGATCATTGGTGTGCACCTGTCCAACCTTCAGGACTTGTACAATGCCAGAGAGAAGAAACGGGCAGGGAACAGGGAAGCAAGATCTCTGCGCACTAGAACATCTAGGCACAAAAACAGGTTTTTTTTTACAGCTCCTGTAAAATACACAAAAAATTCCTTGTGTGTTTGCGCACACTTAATAAAGCGAATAAAGCTCATTCTGATTCTGATAATATGGCGAATATCAGCAGTGTGCATATTACAAGGTAGTGATCAGTGACATCTTCACTTTGAGGTATAATATCTATATTATAGTAGGATCAATGTGATATAATTAAATCTATGATTAAAACAATAAGTGGGTCCAGTGACGTTTTGCTTGACCCCAATAGAGTTTAATAAATCTGTAAAGACAACCCCTAATGCATCGTTTGTATTATCTATTTGAATGTTAAAATCTCTGACAATCAATGGTTTATCGGCATTGACCAATAGGTCTGAGAGAAAATCTGCAAACTCTTTTAGGAAATCAGCATAGGGCCCTGGAGGTCTATATACAGAGCAAGAGATAGTAGGCATTTTTTTACTTATATCTGAGAGTGAACTTTTAGCACAAACACTTCAAATGAATTAATCGTGTGTCATGTTTTCTGAGTAACATTAAGAATATCGCTGTAGATTGTTGCAACACCGCCGCCACGACCAATCAGACGGGGCTCATGCTTATAACAGTAGTCTGGTGGAGAAGACTCATTAAGACCGAAATAATCATTTGGTTTAAGCCAGGTCTTAGTCAGGCACAAAACTAATATCTGTGATCATTTAATTTACAATAACCGCTTTAAGCCGGGCGCAAACTGTGCGATTTATTATCTTCCTTTGCGATTGTTGCTTGTCAGACTGTATGAATATGATCGTCGCTGTAAGCCATGTCACACTGTAAGATCTCAGTTGTTATTAATGTCAGACTGTACGACAGTCAAGAAACGTTAAAAATGGATGCACGCAAGAAACCTTGTCCGGAGTTTTACATCATCAATCAATGACACGTTCAGTGATGTGAGCTGCATTACACGCAGGATTGAAATGGTGGCTACAAAGAAATATCTAATGTTAATTTTGGTCATGGCTTGTCTTGAAAAACGAAGATAATTTGACAGTCGTCTGAGGAGAATCACTGCAGGTCTGTGAGTCAAATCTTCTGACACTGCCAGAATTTCATCTGAGGTTAAATTTGATCTCAACGGTCATTGGCTGTCTTTGAACGTCAAACTAACGATCAAAGATTGATTAACAACTTCAGATTTTGGTCTAGGATCAGAGGATTCTTTTAGGATTTGCAACGGTCAAATCATGGCCAAAATCGCACAGTGTGCACCCGGCTTTAGGTGTGAGTGATCTAATGTTTAGGAGCCCAAGCTTTAGAGATGGTTTTTGTTCACTATTTTGGGGGTTTTCTGGTTTAATCACAATCAGATCTAGATCCTATAATAGATTTATTGTTTGAAATCACTATTCAGGAAATATATACAGTCTCTATAGAATGGACTACACACACATTACTATCAATTAAGTGGGTAGGAACAATGACTGTGATTTGAGGTTTGACTTACTAGTCATATGGTGCATAGTGTAGGGAAATTTACAGTTAAAGACTCAAGGACCAGATATGGTGAATGAAAACCTGCAGTCAATTGAAGACAAGAGTCAGAATTATTATAAATTGAAGAAAATTTATTGAAGATTCACCTTTCCCTAAGGTCACTAAGCTTCCGTTTGAATCATTCTGATTGGCTAAGTAATAGATAAACAGAGGAAATTTCCACACATAGACAGATAGGCAGATGCATATCATCTATAGATTATCCGGAAGGCACCAAGACCTTGGTTTAGGCACGGAGTGACCCAGCAAGTTCAAGTCTGCGAGTCTGACCTGTAACAAAGAATATTAGCACACACAGATACACAGCTTCCAGCCTCATAGAGGTTGAAATTGGTCAAGTTCTGCTCTAAACAGGAACGTTTCCCATACAGATAGCATGTTCTTTCTCTCAGTGAGAGGTGCAGACAATCTTATTCTCTAGTGATTGAAGATGAAAAGTAAAATAAATGCATTAACATACGCTTGACGTCGTCATTCAAAAATATTGATTATCGATTAATAACTTGATTATAAATCACTAGCTAAAAAAATAAAATAATATATATATAAATACATACATACTGTATATACATTGAAGTGGCAGTGGATTCTGGAATCGGACCCTTCAATAGCATCTTGGAGATGTTGTCTGACAGAAGATCCGCTCTGGTTCTGCTGGGGTGAAGGCCATCAACACGGTAAAGCCTAGGTCGCTCCCAGAACAGATTCCAATTATTTACAAAGAGCAGTTTCTGTTCATTACACCATGACATTAACCATTCATTTAGAGCAAATAATCTACTGAACCTTTCATGTCCTTGTCGGTACACGGGAAGCGGCCCGGACAGCTGATTAAGACAGCTTCAAAGGTGATTGGAGTTCAACAGACATTGCTTCAAGACATTAATCACATCCATTACACAGAGTTTGTCCTCTCATCAGGCCATAGACAGGGAAACTTGGGGGAGAACAAGGAGGTTTAAAAACTTATTCATACCAACTTCTATATCCATGATAAATCGTCTGTAACCACGGGTAATATGTTGATACTTGAATTGATGGTAATTGGATCCCCCATCCATCCACCCCTCCCATTTCTTTTATCATTTTCTTTTTTTACTAGTTTCTTATTTATGTTCTTTTAATTTCTTTGTTTTGAATGTTTATGCGTGAGACTGTGTTAATGTGATGTGTGGCACCTGTGCAAACCAAATTTTCTAAGGGATGAATAAACTGAACTAAACTAAGACCTGGAAAGCCACATGATTTCTATAAAAGTGCGAGGTGTGGCTCTTAGGTTCCCGACTGCTGGGTTAGGGGCTAGAATACACGATTTGTACAGTATAAAAAGCATTATATCTTTAGAAAGTACATAAAACATTGAAACCCAATGTGTGTGTGTCTGTGCTCTTTTTCAGTGAGTGATCTGAGGATTGTTCTGCTGGGAAAGAATGTGTCAGAAAACAGCCGAGTGGGAAACAATATACTGGGAACAGAAGCGTTTCACAGTGAAGCTCCTTCATCTTATCTACAGCAGCAGAGTGTGAGAATCAGGGGAACGGTGGAGAAGAGAAACCTCACAGTCATCAACAGTTCTCACCTGCTCCAGCCACATCTCACACAGCATCAGATCACACAGAGAGTGAGAGAGTGTGTGTCTCAGTCTGATCCAGGACCTCATGTGATCTTACTCGTCCTGCAGTTTAATGACTTCAGTGAGGAGGACCTGAGAAGAGTGAAATATGTGCTGAACCTCTTCAGTGTGAAGGCCATTAAACACACTATAGTGCTGACTACTGATGAAGAGACACGCACATACAAATGGGCTTCTATTGTAATGGATAACACCGTCCAAAATTTTATACAAGAGTGTAAAGCAAAGCATCTTCAGTTTGATGCAAGAAACGCAGGATGGCACTCTGAGATGATCAGAAGGACAGAGAAGATACTCCAGGAAGAACATGAAGAATTTCTCGTCTGTAACATGTATGATGCTGGAGGTGAAGGAACATCAGTGGATGGAGATCCAGAGAATTCTGATCACAAAGGGGGTGGACAATTCAATCAGAGCACAAAAACAGGAGGCGATGGAGGAGGTTTGTTAAAGTCTTTTTTAAGAATAATACCTCAAAGAATATGCTCATTAACAAAAAAAATTGTTCTCTAACTTTTCCCCCCTTTTTTTTTTTTTATATGGCATTCTGCGCCTTCCGTATTATTACTGTACTGTTATGCCATATGCGATGGTGGCACTATTACACATCTTCTGAAAGAGTACAGAATCTCCAGATCAAAACACTGGCGAAGAAGCAGAAACAAGTGATAGAAGTGTTTGTATTTTTTATCAAAACATGATATTCTCAGCTTTTTGTTCAAAATGGTGCTTTTTAATGAAACGTACCCATATGTTAATGCATGAAGCTAGAATAAAACTTTTTTGTTTTGCATTGTTTAAAAGCAGAGGCCCTGTCTTTCTTTTGATATATTGCATATTCAGATATTGAAAGTTGAAAGTTGAAAGTTTATTTGCACATATAACATTTAAAATACAACTTTACAAATCCATAAAAGAAGAAAACGAAAATACTGTGCGGGAGAGAGTGAGAAGACCATGAGGTCTTATAAAACCACCTCCCCAAAATCACATTAAATGGACATAAAATTACATGATCAAACAAGACAATACAATCAATACATCAATCATTTCAATATAACAAATTAACAAGATAAACTTATTTACATGTTAACATTATTTTCAGCTCTCTTTTGAAAGAGTTTAGAGTGGTTTTAGCCTTTAAAATGGGGTCTAAATGATTCCAGAGGGAAGGTCCTCTGTATTTCAGATTGATTGGCTATAGTTCTACAAAAAGGAAGATAAAAGTCTTTACAGCGCCTTGTGGAGTAGGCATGAACATCCGAAGAATACATGAAAAAATTATTAAAAGCTCTGGGCATAATATTTATCATATTCACATACTTGTACATAAAGATATTTATGCAATAGATGTTAACATTAAATATTGTCAAAATGTTATATTTTATGAAAAGCGGAGCAGATGATGACAATCTATTTGAATTACTCATAATTCTTAAGAATTTCTTTTGTATTAATAAAATCTTATTTAGATATGTTTGGCATGTTGCACCCCAAACAATATTACAGTACAGAATGTGGGGATAGATTAAACTGTAATATAATGTTTTCATACATGAAATATCAATTAAAGAGCGAACTCTACTCAGTATACCAACAGATTTCATTATTTTTCTACAAACATGTTGAATATGATATTTCCAGGTTAATTTTTGGTCGACAATAACACCTAAAAGTTTTATTTGGTTCACTTGGCTAATTTTTAAACCATCAATTGATACCTCTATGTCCTGACAATCTCCTTTGTTTTTTGTGCTAAAAATCATAAAGTTCATTTTTTCTATATTAAGAGAGAGTTGATTTACTTTAAACCATTTAGAAATATTTTGTAATTCTTCATTTGCTTCTCTTATCAATGTGTCAATGTTAGAATGAGATAATAGAAGACATGTATCGTCTGCAAACATGAGTGGCATAACATTTTTACAAGCAACTCTTAAATCATTGATATAAATTAGAAATAATAGAGGTCCCAAAATGGACCCTGCACAGCAAAAACTCCAGTGTTAAATTAACACTCCTGGGAGTGTATATGAGTCCACACTCAAAAGTGTAAAGTGTTAAAATATGAGTGTTAAATTAACACTCAAGAGTGTTAAAGTTAATGAGGTAATCAAGTGATTAATTTAGTGATGATTGAGCATTATTGAAGACACCTGATGTTAACAAGCAGAATCACTGAAGGAGAAAATCACAAATTGTAAGTCACCATTAAGGTGATCGGTGTTTACTTTAGTTGGGCTCTTGACCTTTATATGTTTACTTTCAATTTTGCTTGTCTGCTGTTATTGATTTATAACAGTCAGATGAACAAAGAGACCATGGGGTCTGATGGTGTTGGTTATGTTTTGACATAATCATGTTGTGATCTGAAAAACTAAACTTACTGAGATAGTTTGGTTTAACTTGTTAATTACAGCAGCTCTGAGATTTTACAGCATGTGATTTGCAGTATTTTTCATATAATCCAAAACATTTAATAAACATTGTTCTGATCAAAAGACTTTCAAATGAATTTATTTAGAAACACATACATATATAATGAGCCTGTGAATCTCAACAATGGTGACAATAATAAAGCATGTTGCAGTGTCTGCCACCAATCACAACTCATTAATGGCTCCCATCATGCATTGCGGTATGAATCAATTATGATCTGAATTATCTATGTAATTTACTTTTCCTAATTGAATATTCTGCTTGTCACCATTGTTGAGATGCATAGGCTGAATCTTCACGTCTGTGTGTGCCTAAAAGAAAGATTTTTATTTTATTTTTTTCAAAACAACTTTTAAGAAATCCTTTGTATTATATCTAAAATTCTGGATATTTATGCAGATTCACAGTTATGCTGTAATCAACAACATAAATCTAAGTCAGAAATCATGATCTTAATGAGTTCAGTGATCAAGTTCAAATGATGATTGTCATAATATAACAAACACCATCAGATCACTTTTTTTCTTTGTTCATCTGGCAGTTATAACTCAGATACAACAGCCCAACAAAAACTAAAGTAAGCATATAAGGGTCAAGAGCCCAACTAAAGCAAACACTGATCACCATAATGGTGGCTTACAATTTTAGATTTTCTCCTTCAGTGATTCTGCTTGTTAACATCAGGTGTCTTCAATAATGATCAATTATCACTCAATTAATCACTTAATTATCTCATTAACTTTAACACTCTTGAGTGTTAATTTAACACTCATATTTTAACACTTTACACTCTTGAGTGTGGACTCATATACACTCCCAGGAGTGTTAATTTAACACTGGAGTTTTTGCTGTGTGCGGTACCCCACATAAAAGTTTTCCCCTACTTGAGCTCAGATTGTTAACATAAACAAATTGCTCTCTCTCTTCCAAATAATTTTGTACCCAATTTAAGGCTATGGGCCCTATCTTGCACCCAGCGCAATTGACTTTGTACACGGACGCATGTATCATTCCTATTTTGCACCCGCGCAAAGCGGACTTTTCCCTCCACAGAAGCACGTCGGTTAACTAAGAAATACACTTGCACTCCCCGGGGCGGTTCAGCGCAAAGAGGAGGCGTGTTCCGGCGCAAACGTTCCCTCATGCTATTTTACAGGTTTAGAAAACAATTGCGCCACTGACCGAAAAAAAAAACAGTTTAAAGTCAGTGGCGCGTTGCGCATGTTATTCATATGCTATTTTAAGGGCCATAATCAATGTAGCGTGTGCTCAATGTGCATACACTTTGATTCTCTCATCTACACACAGACGCAGCAGTTTTCATTTTTGCAAATCATACATTATTACGAAAGATAGATAGATAGATAGATAGATAGATAGATAGATAGATAGATAGATAGATAGATAGATAGATAGATAGTTTATTATAAAAGCATACATCTAGCTTACACATTTACCCAAATTATCATACGCCTGTTTAACCAAAGTTAATTTGGGTGTGTTTCTCCATCCCCAACGTCCCTGACGGGAACGTCGGTCTCCTCGGCCTTGAACCGCTCCTCGCGTGCGCCTGGCAAATCCGCCGTTATAATAGGAATCCGCTTTAGAACAAGTGCGCCTGCTCTTAAAGGGAATGTGAGATGTCGCTCTGATTGGTTTATTTCACGTTACGCCCAAACCACACCTATGAGTAATGAAGCTACTTCAGACCAACCCCTTTTAGATTTGCGTCGGGCGCAAGAGTCATTTATCCCGCCGGGAAAATAGCAACAGCGCCCAAGACCCGCCCACAAAGTTACTTGCGCTTTGCGCTTTGACACTTGCGTTTCAGATCGTTAAAATAGGGCCCAATATGTTTAATACCATAATTTTCTAATTTTGCTAAAAGAATATTATGATTTACTGTGTCGAATGCTTTCGACAAGTCTAAAAATATACCAATAGTGTTATTTTTCTCATGCAGATTTTTTGTGATTTTATCGACAAACTGTAAAAGAGCCATTTCTGTAGACATGTTCTCTCTGAAGCCATACTGGTGATCATATAAGATCAAATTTTCTGTCAAGTGTTTTAATATCCTTTTATAAACTAATTTTTCCAGTATTTTAGAAAACAAAGGTAAAACTGAAATAGGTCGATAATTATGAAATAAATGTGAATTCCCAGACTTAAACAAGGGAGTTACTTTAGCTAATTTGAGATCTCTTGGTACAACGCCTGTTTTGAGTGACAAAGAGAGAACATAAGTTAAAGGCTCAATAATAGAGGAAGCTACTTTCTTTATGAGACTAGCTCTAGTCTGGAGGATCAAATTCATTTAAGCAAGGATGAGGCAAGTCAAACATTTGTGAAGTAAATTTTCCTGTATTCACAATGTTTTTTGCCAGTGAAGGACCAACATTTACAAAGAAATCATTGAAACCGTTTGCTATATCGATGGAATTTTGATAATTCATCGGATAACTGAGATGAAATTTCTCGAGTTGTTTGTTTTTTATTTAATAATTCATTTATAACATTCCAAGTCTTTTTTATATTTTCACATGAATTTCCTAATTTTTCAGAAAAATATTTTTTCTTGGCATCTTTTAGAGCTTTGCTGAATTTGTTTTTATATTTTTTTATAGTACGCAGTATTTAACGGTGTGGGGCTAATGAGAGATTTTTTATACAACTTATTTTTAGTAATGGAAGATTTTCTTAATGCAGGTGTAAACCATGGCTTAGAAATATTCCTGTTTCAGGAATCGATGTTTTCAGGAATCGATGTTTCATACTATAGGTTGGCTTTTTTTGCTGAGAATTTGTAAAAAGCAGAAATACAGGGAGATGATCTGAAATATCAGTGAGCATTACACCTGATGTAATTGAATTTACAAAATGATTAGTTAGTATATTGTCAATTAAGATTGCCGATGAACATGTTATCCTTGTTGGTTTATCAATAAGTGGATAGAAATAATAAGAAAAAATTGTATTTAAGAACTCAATGGAGGAATTAGATTCATGTTTCAAAAGATCAATGTTAAAATCTCCAAGAAGAATACAAGTCCTATTCTTAACACTTATAGGCCCGGTTTCACAGACAGGGCTTAGACTAAGCCAGGATTAGACCATAGATCAATTAGGACATTTAAGTAATTTTTATAAACATGCTTAGAAAAAAACATTACTGATGTGGATCTTAAAACTAAAAAGGCACTGATATATTTTTAAGATCAGTCAGTGCAAGTTTATTTCAGTGGAAACAGCTCAGACTTACATTTTAGTCTAGGACTAGTCTTAAGCCCTGTCTGTGAAACCAGGGGATAATCTCCAGCATAGAGGACAAAGCCTCAGCCTTCTGCATCAGTTTCAGAAAAATGAATACTCAGATCTTTTCTTTCAAAGAATTCAAAATCGTCATGCATAAAAAGAGAAACTCCACCACCTTTTCTATTAGTTCTACAAAAATGTACAGCATTATATTGAGGTAAGGAGTAAAATTGTCTGATGTCCTCATTCAGCCACGTTCAGTCAGAGCAAGCACAGAAAACTGATGTTCTAAAGTTGATAGAAACTGCATGAATAAGTCAAAATTCTTAGGTAGACTACGGATATTCAAATGAAAAGCGGAAAACATGTCCTGATTATAATTTGATTTACTTTTAGACAGTGCATTAAATTCAACTTCATTATAATAATGACATGTATCACTTGACCTTAAATTTAAACTATTTTTATCTGGGTCAACCAGGTCATTATATAGAATGAATGAATTGAATGAATGAGGTCATTATATGATCTATCCTCATCAATATCATCTGGATTAAAGACCAAATTACTTGCAGAGAAACTGTGTGAAAATGACATAAAGAGTTAAAAACCAAACAAAAGGCAACAGTTAAATACCTTTACATGTAAGGCATTTTAACTGGATCGAGGAGGATGTACAATCAGTTGGTCATACTTTAGGAAGGCGATGTTCCCCTTTTTCCTCTCTTCTCTAAGTTTAGGAAGCAGTTCCTTTCGCTTCATGCGGACCTTGTCAGAGTAGTCCTCATTGATATTTTGTGCCTTTTAGGGACTTTGCTCTCTTCAGTATTTCTTGTTTGTCCTTGTACCGAAGAAGTTCAATCAGAATAGATCTTGGTCGTCCAGTAGAATCATATTTCCCAATTCGATGTCCTCTTTCAAATTCAATATGCTTGGGTTCTATTTTAAGATGCTCCAGAAAAAGTTTCTTTACTTTTGCTTCAGCTTCAATCCATGTTTCAAACTTTACATCAGGAACTCCATCGATCACAATGTTCTTTTTTCTTGATATGTTATCCATGTAATCCAGTTTACCCGTTAAATAAATCTTCATAAATAATAAATTATGGGGGCCATGAAAGATTTATGAAAATGGTCAAAAATGCTGGTGCTGGCCTTTTTTAGTAAATGCTGACAGGAAAAGAGTTGAAAGTTGGTGGGCCCTATCTTACACCCGGCGCAATGCAGCGCCAAGCGTGACGCAAGTGTTTTTTGCTAGTTTCAGCCTGACTCAGTTATCATTTTCACGTCCTGTGCCACGTTGTTTAAATAGGAATTTGCGCCCATTTGTGCCCCCAAGGGCGTGCTGGTCTGAGAATGAGGTGTGTTCTGGCGCATTGTTGGAGCGTTGCTATTTTGAGGAACAGAAATAGATTGAGCCATTGACCAACTGAACCTGCTCTAAAGTCAATGGCATAATAATTTTTATTTATGTGGCGGGTCGCTTTAGACCATGCACATAGTGTCTGTGTTGATGGATGAATAGGGCTTTTATTAAATGTCAAACAAAACAAGAAAATGAACAAAAACTACTAAACACTAGGGCTGGGTAAATTTTTTTAGATTTCTCGATTTTAATCGATTCTCATTTACGAACCGATATCGATTCTTAAATCCCAAGAATCGATTAGTCATCCTGTTTGCAGTTGATGAATGAATGTAACATTGTTGCGCGCATCCCATCCAATAAATCACAATAATCTTTGTGCTTTGTTACTATTGATATGAAACAAAGTCTCAGATTTCAAATTACATCCATTTCCTTACGAAATTCAAAAACATAAATGTCGTTTTGGCGCTGTGGCGTGAGATCGCTCAAGAGAAGCAGCAGCACATGATCTTCTCTTCCGCCTTAATAATACCAGTTATAGCGCGAAATAAACATGAATGAGCATCTGAAAGTGTGTTAATAGTACAACTTATCGAAATCCATATCATGTCACATGGAATCGCCCAATCAGTGTTTCAACCATGGAAAGACGTCAGTAAAACAGCTTGTAACGTCACATTTACCTCAGAAAAACCATATCCAGTGACCATAAACTCGCTAGTCGGCTAGAAAAATTAACTCTAGAGAGGAGCATGCTGCTAAATATATGCACCATAATACATATTCATTATCATTAAGTGTGCTTGCTGAAAGCAGCACACTTATTGTTCTTCTTAAGTTTTATTATTATTATTATTATTATTATTATTATTATTATTATTCCCGGGACAGACATTTTGGCCAGCTCCTGCGCCTAGGCCCTTTGAGACAGAGACACCGTTCCAACTTTAAAACGTACGGTCAGTACCGGTGTAAGTTGCTCGCGAAGATGACATCACGAGTCCATGTCGTTCGTCCGCCATATTGGATTGAACAGAAAGCGAAAACTAATTTTTCACAGGTCACAAATTTGGTCCGATCTTCACGAAACTGGACGTACATGATCCTTGGACCAGGCCTCACAAAAGTTACTAGAAGGATTTTTGATTTTCGGAAGCGTTTGCCCGTCACAGCCAAACAAAATCGGCGGCGAGGTCGCCAAAACAGGAAGTAGTTAATATTTCAGGAACGCTGTCACGTATCGAAACCAAACTTTGTACATTAACTCGAGACTCCGATGTGAGGATGCACAAGATGTTATTTTATTTTATTTTATTTCAGGCTAATTGACAAACCTATGTCTATGCAAGAGTTTCACCTCACACTTTTTATGTTAATGCATTTACAGTGTGTGCAGAATTATTAGGCACGTTGATTTTCTGATCATATTTTATTTCCAGGAACATTTTGCCAATTCCAAACCATATTAAACTTAATAACTACTATTAATTTTCTATTTAATCATGTATAAGTGATATATAATTGTTCATGAACGCTGGAAATGAAAAATGTCTTATTTTCAGGTGTGCAGAATTATTAGGCAAGTTTTCTTTTACAGATAAAATAAGCCAAAAATTAGATTTAACAAAGACTGAAAAGTCAAAAATTATTAAATCCCCATGAGAAGAATGCAATACTAATGCAATACTAGAGATTACAGTTAAGGCATGACCATTGGACAGTGAAATGCTCATTGGGTCAGCAGGGTCAGACAAAAACAGGTGGAGAAGAAAAAACACATGTTAACTGCAAAAGAATGAAGAATTAAGGTGAAGAATTAAGTGTGAAACCATCAGGAACCCTTTAGTCTTCAGCGCCACCATTTTCCAGAACTGCAACCTACCTGGAGTCTCCAGAAGAGCAAGGTGTCAGGGTCTCAGAGACTTGGGTTAGGCAAAGAATCCTAAAAAATGAACCCCTCTTAATAAGAATCACAAGCTGAAGAGTAGTAAAATACATGAAGACTGTTTTTTTATAGGCTTTATAGACAGACAGATTGAGAGTGACTCTTGAAGGACCAGCAACACATCCTCTTCTACCACTGTTTGAAGAATTCATCTTCCAGAATACATTTTAATACGTTTTGGGAGTTAATTTTTAGTCCATCTCTGCAAAACGGACTTCAGGGTAGGAGATGGACTAAAAATAAACTCACAAAACGTATTAAAATGTATTCTGGAAGATGAATTCTTCAAACAGTGGTAGAAGAGGATGTGTTGCTGGTCCTTCAAGAGTCACTCTCAATCTGTCTGTCTATAAAGCCTATAAAAAAACAGTCTTCATGTATTTTACTACTCTTCAGCTTGTGATTCTTATTAAGAGGGGGTTATTTTTTAGGATTCTTTGCCTAACCCAAGTCTCTGAGACCCTGACACCTTGCTCTTCTGGAGACTCCAGGTAGGTTGCAGTTCTGGAAAATGGTGGCGCTGAAGACTAAAGGGTTCCTGATGGTTTCACACTTAATTCTTCACCTTAATTCTTCATTCTTTTGCAGTTAGCATGTGTTTTTTCTTCTCCACCTGTTTTTGTCTGACCCTGCTGACCCAATGAGCATTTCACTGTCCAATGGTCATGCTTTAACTGCAATCTCTAGTATTGCATTAGTTTTGCATTCTTCTCATGGGGATTTAATATTTTTTGACTTTTCAGTCTTTGTTAAATCTCTTTTTTGGCTTATTTTATCTATAATAGAAAACTTGCCTAATAATTCTGCACACCTGAAAATAAGACATTTTTCATTTCCAGCCTTCATGAACAATTATATATCACTTATACATGATTAAATAGAAAATTAATAGTAGTTATTAAGTTTAATATGGTTTGGAATTGGCAAAATGTTCCTGGAAATAAAATATGATCAGAAAATCAACGTGCCTAATAATTCTGCACACACTGTAGACAGTAGGTGGCACTGTTGTATTACATCTCACAGAGCTGCCAAGTCAGTGTATCTATAGACTGCATTCGTTTTTACTAGGTTTGTCTTAATAAATACAGGGCCTGAATTTCGTTTTTTAACTGTTTGTGCGTGCGGGAAATATACTGCGCATAACAATAGAAAACAAGGAGAAACACGCAGTCACATGCTCAAACAATCAACAACATCGCTCTAGAGGTGCGTTGTGGACTGCGAAGTGGACTTCACAGGGTATTCCGCCATCTTAAGTGAGATTCCAATCCGAAGGGAGCGAACATGTTCAGTTCGAAGGGCACTGCGCACGGCATAGGGAATAAGGGAACATCGATACATCACTTCACAGGAAGTGGAGAGCGATGATCACCCAACTGTCATTTCGCGCACCACGTCATCACCAGTAAGAACGGACATAACTAACGTGTGTGTAAGTATTCATACATTTCGCCATTGTTAAATGACGGTATTTTTAACGGTTATTGTTGTGAATATTACATATACTATTTTTGATGATTATAATTTACCTCAGTGAATGCAGCCAGCTTAGCTAGTTTGTGAAGTAAAGTGATTTTATTTTAGGTAGTTGTAAAATAGTGCAATATAATTGTAAATATATATATATATATATATATATATATATATATATATATATTTATTATATTTCATTTTATAAAAAATTTAAATATGAATGTAGTCCTATATATATTTATGTTATATCATAATCTGCGCGACCCCGTCGTTAACTTTCTTTGTTGACGTTGCAGGGCGTTTCAAATGAGCGGTTATTGTCAGTGAAGTCCACTTCAACTGATATACTGTGCTCAGGGAGTAGGGGAGCAGTGAACACTGCGTATGGACCCTGTCGAATGGAACGCACATTAGATGTGTAAAAACAAGTGGAAAGCGCGGGCGCGCCGCTGTCTCATTTCCACAAGCTTGCTCTCCCGTGGCGTCTGTCGTTGCTATGCAAGTTATGCAACCATGAACTGCGCTCTCCATGATGACAAGGAAGTATCAGCAAAAGATTAATAGATTTCTAGCCCTTGCATTAGCTTTACTACTAGATATATTTATGGAGATGAAAAATAATAAGGCGCCCTGTACAGCTATGATCAGCTGTTCGGCTGAACATTCAATGTTGTTACGCTGCAAGCTGATCAGTTGTTCGTTGCTGCCGCGCTCTATCACTCGCACACCATAAAGAGCAAATTGTTTTTTAATGTTTCAATTTCGTGATTAAAATGACATCATTTGGAAGCGGATAATTTCTTCACAAACAGCTCATTATGACTCAATGTTAGAATGCTGCACCTACACTCGATAGTGTGAATAAGATCAGCAACACAGACCACTGCATTGACAGCGTGAAACATGATCTGTTTACGGCCAGGGCTCAGCGGAAGACAGAGATGCCGGTCCAGCGCTGATTGAGGAATTAAATTAGAAAATAAAAGACGGTTTGACATATTTTTTCTCGCATCTGTGAATGTATTTTTTAATCATTTGTTCTGAGATGAAGCGAATATATTTGTGTGGGAATTTCTCGCTCTATAAAAGCTAACCTTGCGGGAATGGTTTAAATTTTGCGCAATCCCCACATTCCCGCAACGAAATTCAAGCCCTGAAATGGCAGCGGGATGTGTAACTCTATCATATGGCGCATATGTCATATAAAGTTAGTCAAGGCCAAACAGCGTTATCCATGTTGTTGCGATTGCATCGCTAGAGTAAGCTAATAGTGAAACTGATAGCGTTCTTCATTTAATTACAATATGAGGACTGACGGTAGGCTATAAAAATCAGCGTTTCTAGGTGATGACAACCATCTTGACAGCAGCAATCAAAGCATCGCGCTAATTACGGTAGACCTTAATTTGAGATAGTAAATTTGTTCCTAATCAAAGGGAATACTCAACCACAGAACAGCTGGGTGAGTTTTGTATTGGCTTATTGGATACAGTAAATGAAGACTGTCAACTTCTTTTCAATACTATTTCATCACCCAAAACACTCCCACTCTCTGCTGTATATTCATAACCAAATACTTCAAAACCAACAACCAAGCCACATAAACAATGCCATTGGCACTAGTCTACATTGCAGACATGTCTCTTAAAGGAATACTCCACTTTAAAATGAAAATTCTGTCATCATATACTCACCCTCATGTTGTTTCAAACCTGTATGAATTTCTTTCTTCTGCTGAACAGAAAGGAAGATATTTAGAAGAATGTCAGTAACCAGTTTCTGGTCTCATTGACTTCCATAGTATATTTTTTTTCCTTTTTGGGTGAACTATTCCGATATAATGTAATATTATATATAATATTATATTTTTGTTGTTGTTTAATGAAGCGTACATTTGTTACCAAAGCTAAACTGAGTCATCTGTCTCTAAATATTGTTTCAGTGACTACTTCTGGAAAAGCAAAGCTGAACATTGTGCTGTGTGGATCTAATACAACATTCAAGAACTCAGTGTCTAAAATATTTCGAGGGGTAACGAGTAAACCTCAGAACGAGATGAGCAAAGTGTGTGTGAAGAGAGAGGGGAAGATTCATGGACGGCAGATTACTGTAATAGAGCTTCCAGCTCTCACTCGGCTCTCTGAGGAGGAAGTGATGCGGGAGACTCTCAACTGTGTGTCTCTCTGTGATCCTGGAGTTCATCATTTCATCCTCGTTACTCCTGTCAGTCCACTTACTAATGAAGACAAAGCAGAAATGGAGAAGATTAAGAGAATATTTAACTCTAATGAGCACTTCATGGTGCTTTTCATTACTGAACGCACTGTTGACCGAAGTGTGTCAGATTTTGTGTTATCCACAGAATCTCAGAGCGTCGTGAGTCTCTATGGGAGTTGGTACAGTGTGATGGGGTTAAAGGATGATAGAAAATCTGTAGAGATCCCAAAGATTCTGGATTGTATAGAGAACATGAATACTGAACCCTATTCACTTCAGATGTATATGAGCGCTCCAGAGAAGAGAGTCAGAGATGAACTAGAGGAGAAACTGAGTGTGAGAGATGATGAAATCAAAGAGTTACAGGAGAAGATCAAGACACTGGGTGAGTGGATTCATTTATATTTCTGAATAAAGCATTTGAATTTGTGAGAATACAGTAATAAGCTTACATGTTATTACAGTACAGTACCATACATTGATAAACACCCTTTACCAATTTCAAGGAGAAAAAAAAATGGACTAAAAAATATAATCTAAATGAATTAAGGAAATAATTCAGTGACTCTTTCAGAATAACAGTCACTGACCCTGCATCCCCATACTATCCATCGTATGCGAGATTAGAATAATGTGTCTCAAAGCATAGTATGTTAAAAAGAGCACAATGCCAGAAGTCCTGGGATGGTCTACTATTTCCAGTAGATTTTGGAAGTGTGGATCCGTGCTCACTATAAAGGCTAATATTACCCACAACCCACTGCACTTTGGAGGATTCGGTTCAGAACTACAAACACGTGTAAAGAGTTTAAAAACTACAAGCATGGCAGATGTGCGTGACCTGACTGACGGTTAGTAGAGAGTAGAGATAAAGTAGAGATGTTTAGATAAAGGAGTTTGAGTGACTAATAATCAATGTTTAACCTGATAAAAAAATATTTAATGTTATCCATGTTATAATTAATCTGCAACAATGTGAACTTTTATAAAGATCCTTTTTGGCCATTGAATTTTAAAATGTAACACTAATCAAAAATATGAGAAGAGTCTCCGCATGAAAGACCCGCGACTATGGTAGGAAATGAAACTAAATTAAATGTGGAGGATGTTAATCGTGATGCACATAACAATGTGACAGAGCATCTGTTAAACATAAGTAATAGTTTGTCCCAAAGCTTGCCTACTCTTCTGCTTCACACTCCCGGATAAACGAAAATGTGCAGAGAGTCAGATTAGCGGAGGTGAGGTGACGCTAACACACAGCAGACAAACGGCTAGTAGTGACATCAGCGGCAATCCACCTGTCACTCAAGTGGCCATGCCCTTAATTATGCAGAACTTTAAGGCTTAATATAATTAAAGTGGATGAGTTGTAAGTCGTCTCCCTCACAGTCGTAATGAAGGGCAACATTAGCTTTATAGACCAAAACCATTTTTTGCACCAGACTGTAAACATGTTTATTTCTGCTGTAAAGTTGGGCATTTTAACATGGGGGTTTATGGGATTGACTCGATTTTGGAGCCTGTCTCTAGCGGCCAGTTGATGAATTGCAATTTAAGTCACTTCAGTGTTGATTCAAGAGAGAGATTGGAAGGTTGCCACTTGGTCATGACTCATTATTGTTTCGCGTATACATTAGTGGGGCTGCTCTCACATCGCGCATCACTCCATGACCTTGGTCATTTCTCACATCAACACAACCAGTTTGCGGAACCTTTAAGCTTATGCACAAGAAAGCTGATAAAATCATTTAAACTCAGATCAATATTTAATGTATAAATGTATCAATATTTAATGTGAGATTCTTTTCCCAAAAATTAAAAAGGAGTAGTTAACCCTCTGGGGTCTAAGGTGTTTTTGGGGTCCTTGAGATGTTCTGACATGCCCTGACATTTGTGCTTTTTTCAGTTGCTTATAAACATATTAATGGCATATGTGTAATTACACTCTATTTAGCACAAACAGGGCTACCATAATATGTGAATAACATGAATGTACATGTTGGTATTTTTGAGAGAATAATGTTTATGCATGGTTATTGAAAAAACAAATTTTTTTAGTTCTACCAGAAAGACTCGGGAGATAAAATGATATAACAAGAGTAAATTTATTAATAGCTCAGCAAGCATAGTCTTTGGCGTAGGCCCCGTCCTTAGCAAGCAATGCGAGGGTAACGGAATCTGCAAATCCCGCCTGAAGATGAAGGCAGGGGCGCAGCCGACCCCCTGGAGGTAAAGGAAGGGACCATCCTGGTGGTGGTGGGGAGGATGGAGGGAAAGGACCATCTTGGAGGTGGTTGGGGAGGATGGAGGTAATTGGCGCCGTCAGTATCTGCGAACTCAGACGGATGTAAGTACCATTCTTTTATACTGAGAGTGTTAACACATGATTGGTTAGAAGTGAGTTAATTCATGACGCGCTGATTGAGTCTTCCTGGCAGAACTTAACTTAAGCTTACATTTTCTGAAATAGGGCCAAAAACATGTGTCCACAAGACTTCTGAATAATGGGTGTTGTTGCTTAAGTGTTTTTTCTTCAAAATGATGTGAAATATTCTCCTCTATTGGTTCTTTATTTGTTTTAAACAGTAGACGTAATATTAATTCGTCTCTGGTCATAATTTAGAGCATATTAACCGTTTTGCCGTGCTGCTTATTGATCACGCAGTAAATGCCCCTCCCCGCGGCCAAAACCAGACGTCTGTGGATGAGAATCCAAAACAAGGACTGGTGGGACGTTGTCCTGCTTCACTTCACAGACGCGCGAGTGAAATGAGAATTTTACAATGACGGGAAACTTATTAATATGACACTTTATTCAACAGGAAGAACAGCTCGTTCCGAGCGTCATACGTCATTACGCTAACGTCATTGCACTTGCGCAGTCCTTTCAGTTTCGGTTTTCAATCCAGGGGGGCAGCGTTTCATATTATGTTGAAGCTTCCCCGGGCGCCGCCATTGGCTATCAGACCATCACCTGCTGTTAGCATCCCATTGACTCCCATTCATTTTGGCGTCACTTTGACAGCGAATAACTTTACATCTGAGTCGTTTAAAGACTCCATTTGTCCATTATTTATTTCTAAAGAAACACGAAAATGTATAATAGGCTCCATTATCTTGTAGCTTAAGTTATGGCCCCGTAGAAGCAGTTTTTGTAAAAATAGGCTAACGATTGCGTCATAACCACGCGACTCTCTGTCGCACAGTAGAGAATTACCGTATGGACAGGAGGAGAAGCTCGCGCGCAATCGGGGGGACATGGAGGCAAAATGACAAAATAATTCATCAGAATACTTAGCAAAAGTTACTCCTGCTCCTAGCTCATGGACAGCTCCTACTCACAATCTCCGTCTCTGCAAGTTTCGGAAGGGAATGATTCAGATTTCGCTTGGCACAGCTACTAGAAGACAGACGGGTTGCTCACGTCACATCTACGTCGTCAAGCTCAGTTTGAGTCTGCGCAGTACGCTCGACCATCAGGAAGTTAGTGCCTCTAATTGACTTCACTTGTCTCCGTTGAATCCAATGGGGTCGCTGTGTCCAGTTTATATACTGTCTATGTTTCAATCCGATCAAGTGTTTACATGTTCTCTCGATCGGATTACAAAAGGGATAAACCACCCCTTTCAATCCGATCGAAATTTCATTCGGATCGATTAAGGTGTTTACATGAAGGTTTTTTAGTCCAATTGAGCCGTCAATCCGATTATAAGTGTCCATGTAAACGCAGCTAATGAGAGTACCACAAGTAAAGAATGTGAGGACTTATTTTGTATGCATGCAAATTGCATAATATCCATGGTAAACAATTCTAGTAACTATGCAGTTAATTCTAATACTGTATTTTCAGAATGTTTTGGAATATATCCTCTCCCCAAATGTGACACTAATAAAAAACTATAATAAATAATTTAATGAGAAGGTTTATATTGACCTATTAAAATGTTGCTTACATCTACCTTGTACATTTATGTTTTACTATTTTATTAAACAGTTTTCACATATAAATCAACAATTACAATTTTAACAATATTTCAAGTGTAATCTTTCTTTTTAAAAAGTATACATCGATTTTATCATATGTATTGCAAAGTTAAGGATTCATTAGTTTGAATATTGGAACAAACACTATAATAACATCTTAGTTGATAATTCAATATACCTACTTTATTTTTAACAAAACATCACATACTATATATTTAACATATGAGCAGAAATATTTGCATATAAATGTTAATTTGCAGTTTAATACGTTGCTTATACAAAGACATTTTATTTCAACATATTTCAGTCGATTTTTACTCATCTCAGTATAGCAATATAGTTTGGTAAAAGCAAAACTAGTAGATGTGTTCATGTAAAAATAACATGTTTACTAATGTAAGTGTGCACTGTTGTTTACAGCTGTAGTAAACATCTGTGCTGTTCATTCATTAACACACAGACACTCGATTCATATTTAAACAGTCCTTTTGCAGTTTACTGACACTATTGCATATCGCGATTAGAACATAGCACTTAAGAATAAAAAACTTACTACAGTCCTCTGAATAGCTGGATCCGTTGTTCCTCGATGTGAAAATAAATGATTCCTAAGGATTATTCCTCACAGCGAAGCAAGACGACATAAAGTGCATGAGTCTGATAAGACTCGCGGTGTGTTTTATCCAGCTGATGTGGGCGTTCACAGGTTTGCATGGATTGCCTCAGATAATTTGCGTTTGAATAGCACGCGCTCTCTGGGGTCACATTAAAACTTAATTAGCTACAATGAGCTGAGATGAGAACAGCTGACATCTCTCTCTTTTCATACATATTACATAAACTGAAAATATTTGTTTTTTATATAAATTACTTCATTTAAAAGAAGAGAATTCAAGCTTCATGCCTGTGCGTCTGTATGCCTGTTTGACTGAGTATTCGCTGAGTTATTGTTCATTTTCGGACGCGTTTCAAAATGGACTTCACTGACAGAGAGCAGGCAGAACTTACATCATGTTTATTTTTCATTATTTGGCAAAAAGCACAACACTTTGTTTTTATTGTGAGTATACACAAAAATAATAGACACTGTGTCATGATTCTGCCATCTAGTCTTTAATTTTCCCTGGTCTTGAGGCAGGATCATGACAGACCCATGTTTTATGTGTAAGCACATGGCCATTTGTTTGGGCTGTGTGCTTGCGTTGTCTCGTCACGTAACCCCGCCCCCTTGTTACCCTTGTTTAGTCATTATTGCTTCACCTGTGTCACCTGTTTCCCTCATTAGTTTCTCCCTATTTAATCCCCTTGTGTTTGCTGTCCTGTGCTGGTTCATTGTCATTCAATGTGAAACCTATCGTGAGTAACCTGTTGAAAGTCTTGTGAAGAGTTTGATCCTGTCTTAGCTGTTAGTTTATTGTCTAGTTTTTTGTCTTAGTCTAGTGTTGTCAGTCTAATATAGTTTAACCTGTCTTGTTTTGCCCCCTCGTGGGTTTTGTTTTCCCTGTTTTTCTGTAATAAACGTAGTTCACTTGCATACTGTCTGCATTTGGGTTCATTTCCTTGCACCATCATAACAGAATGAACCAGCCAACATCGAACCCAGCAGACAGAAGGTCTTCGCCTGTCGAGTCCCAAGCAGACCTTTTAATAGAGTGGTGGCACAAGACGGGCTCTGATATTAGAATTGGCAAGCTGCCGATTCCTCCTCAGGGAGAGAGGTCCATTAAGGAGTATGCTCGGGTCGCTCATGAGAAGAGACTCTTCCTTCCTGACATCCTTCTCAACTGCTACTTCATAGCGGGTCTCAACGCTCCTCCGCCTCTTGCTGAACGGGAGAGGTTGGTAGACCGCCCGTTTGCTGACATGGTGGACTGCCTGTCGCGAAGGGAGTTGCGGGGCTCCATCTTCTCTCCACCCGCCTCGTTGCCAGTGGTCCCGGAGGGCCGTGTCCTGGCCGTTGTCACTCAAGGGGATCAGGTTCTCTCCGTTTCTTCTCCCGAGGCTTCATCCACACCCACCGATCTCCGTGGCAAACGAGGGAGACGGATCTCTTGGGATTCTCCGTCGGAGTCATCCTCGACCCGAGTCAGCGCTGCCTGATACTGCCCTTCCAACTCAAGTCACAGATCCCGCTGAGCTTCTCCAACCGGTCACTAGTTCGGCTATGACTTCCACACCGCGACCTAGGAGAAAGAAGAGGAGAAAGGGAGCCTCTTGTCCTTCATCTCAGCCTGTCCCAGAGCACGCTCCCACGGCAGGTGCTGTCCCAGAGCCCGCTACTGCAAGTGCTATCCCAAGCGCTGTCCTAGAGCCCGCTACTGCAAGCGCCGTCCCAGGCGCTGTCCCAGAGCCCGCTACTGCAAGCGCTGTCCCTGGCGCTGTTCCAGAGCCCGCTGCTGCAGGCGCTGTTCCAGAGCCCGCTACTGCAAGCGCTGTTCCAGAGCCCGCCACTGCAGGCGCTGTTCCAGAGCCCGCTACTGCAGGCGCTGTTCCCGAGTCTGCAGTCGTGAGTGCTGCAGAGAGAGCAGCGGCCGATTCAGCTGCTGAGGCTGTTTTGCGCTCAGTTTCAGCGAGTCAAGAGATGCCGGTCGTCATCGCTGCAAGAACCTTGTCTGAATACCTTAAACGTCTTGTCCAAATTCTTGAAGTCCCCGTCAAGTCAGTCATGTCGTCTTGTCCTGAGTCCGTGAGCGCCGTACCCCAGTCTGCTGCAGAGAGCGCTGATCCCAGGCCAGCTGCAGAGAGCACTGATCCCAGGCCAGCTGCAGTGAGCGCTGATCCCAGGCCAGCTGCAGAGAGCACTGATCCCAGGCCAGCTGCAGAGAGCACTGATCCCAGGCCAGCTGCAGTGAGCGCTGATCCCAGGCCAGCTGCAGAGAGCACTGATCCCAGGCCAGCTGCAGTGAGCGCTGATCCCAGGCCGGCTGCAGAAAGCTCCGTACCCCAGCTAGCTGCAAGGAGCTCCATTCCCGAGGCGGAGATGTGGAGCGTGGGATCCGACTCAGATTCTGTGAGCTCCACTCCTCTCTCCGCTCCTCAGCCGCCTGCTACACCCCCAGTCATGTGTCCTGTTGTGTCCCCTGCTGTTCTCCCGGTCTGGTTTCCTGTTTCTTCCTGTTCTCTATACCCCTGTGCGTTTCCCCGGTCACCCCTGTCACCACGTCACCCCGGACTGTTTCCCCCAAGACTGTTCCTCATGTGTCCCCATCCAAGTCTGCCCGGACCCCTCACCATCAGCCATCGTCCTGTCCACCCAAGACCCCTAGTCCACCTGTTCACCCTGGACAGCCCCCTCCTCCACCTTGTTTGTTGTTTTTGATTTTTCACCCCAACCCTGTTATTGTTTATTCATGTATGCCAATATTGTTATTTGTCATGTTTTGTTGGTTCGTGTCCTTGTCTCAGCCCGTCATGTCCCGTGTTTAGTGTCACCTTGGGGAGCGTCTGGTAGCCGCTCCTTAAGGTGGGGGTTCTGTCATGATTCTGCCATCTAGCCTTTAATTTTCCCTGGTCTTGAGGCAGGATCATGACAGACCCATGTTTTATGTGTAAGCACATGGCCATTTGTTTGGGCTGTGTGCTTGCGTTGTCTCGTCACGTAACCCCGCCCCCTTGTTACCCTTGTTTAGTCATTAATTAATCTGTGTCACCTGTTGTCGTCATTAGTTTCTCCCTATTTAATCCCCTTGTGTTTGCTGTCCTGTGCTGGTTCACTGTCATTCATTGTATGATACCTACCGTGAGTTACCTGTTGAAAGTCTTGTCTAGTAAGAAGAGTTTTGATCCTGTCCTTATTGTCTAGTTTATTGTCTGAGTCTAAGTCTAGTGTTGTCAGTCTTAATAGTCTATTCTGTCTTGTTTTGCCCCCTCGTGGGTTTTGTTTTCTGTTTTTGTTCCAATAAACCTTTTGTGTAGTGCATACTGTCTGCGATTGGGTTCTCTACCTCCACCTTCATAACACACTGAACAGGATCGAATGATGGATAACACTTGTATGTAAGATCAAAATCGACAAAGTATTTTGAGTCTCTTTTGCACTGATAAGAAAAAAAGCGAGCAGATCACGCCGGCGTGATTGCCGACCCCAGGGGGTTAACTAACACATTTTCTGCGGGAAACCCTGATAGTTATGTATATTCACGAGTTCACACTTACATATAATGAAGGGGTAAAGTTTAATGCGTATTTGGCGTGCTGTCCGGAGGGAGGGCTCCGAGCTCGGAGTTCGGCCCGAACCCAGAGTACTCCCCCCGTATGTAAGTGTTTAGAACTAGAAGCGTGGAGAAGGGGTGGCGGAGGGATGCTGCAAACTGTCAATGGAATGAGGTGAGACTGCTGAGTATATATACACCTCTTACCATTGATTGCTGAGTGCTCTCCACTTGTGTTAATTATCTGAACGTGTTCCTCCCGAACCTTGTTAATAAAACATCATTTATAATGGATTTCTGACAACAGATGGTCATACATTTTACACACTAACCCTTTGAATCGATCTCTACGCACAGTCTGTGTCTATATTTGTTCTTCATGCTAGTAAGTGCTAAATCCCCACTTTTACAAAGGTATATTGTTGAGAACAGCACTAATGTCGTGCTGTTTGCTGTTTGCGCAATTTGCTGGTTTGTGTGGATGCAGTCAGTTTTAACTGTAAAAGATAAGGTAATTTGATTGGATGGTGTGTATTTATGGCATTTTAAGATTGAGTAGAATTAAATGAATGGCAAAACTCAGCAATCTGTTCTCAGTTTGAGAACCACTGCTGGAAATCAGCCTGCACTTTGATCGTAGATTTAGATGCATTAATCAGCGCAAGCGGTTTGTGACAGACCGACTGATGACCACCTTCATTTAAGTAGAAAATCTCAAATGAAGATCGCTGAACTCCCTGTCGAAGCCACTACCATTTTACCTGTTTTTACTTGATTTCACAATAATCACATGGGAGAGGTTAAAGCTTTCTCTTCAGTGTTTCCACAGGACTAAGTTCAATTCAGCTAAAACATGAAAGGTTTTTTAAAAAGTTAAAACCACAAATGTTAACCTAGTTTATTCCTTTGACAGATCCAGAGGGTGTGAAGCTGAATCTGGTTCTGTGTGGGAGTGACGGATTAAAATCCTTCATATCAAACCTGATCCTGAACCAGGGAGACAGAAGATCAGCGCTCAGCTCAGGGTGTGTGAGGAGAGACGTGGAGCTTCATGGACGTCTGGTGTCTCTGGTGGAGCTTCCAGCTCTGTTCAACACTCAGATCTCAGAGGAGGAAGTGATGCGTCAGACGCTCCGCTGTGTGTCTCTCTGTGATCCTGGAGTTCATGTGTTCATCCTCATCATTCCTGATGCTCCACTTAATAATGAAGACCGAGCAGAAATGGAGAAGATCCAGAAGATATTCAGCTCAAGAATCAACAAACACACCATGTTCCTCATAATGCAGGATTCAGAAGACAGGACAGCAGAACTAAATGAAGAAACACAGTCTGTCATTGAGAGTTTTGGAGGACGACATCATTTCATTGGCCCCGACACACAAGTGTCCATGTTAATGGAGAAACTAGAGCAGATGATTGAGGCAAATAATGGAGTTTGTTTCTCCTCAGAGACATTGATGGATGTACAGATGGAAAAACTGCAGAAATTTGAAGAAATGAAGAAGAGAATACATTCATTAGAGATGTGGTTTCAGTCACAAGGTAATGATCAGAAAATCTGTATGGATTAAACACTTTTAATTATCGCAAAAGTCTAAACAGATTAGTGAGATAAATAAGTAACATTTAGCAGAGTTCAGAAGAAATAATATGATTAGCACATGATGCTTCAGTATAAATTGTACGCAATAATCTCTGTTGATCTGTAATGATTAACAATCATCACTTGAAATTCATTATATTGTTTTAAATTTTTATTTGATCTATCTTTAGATTCAAAAGAAAGAGCAGATGAACTGAGGATTGTGCTGCTGGGAAAAACTGGAGTTGGGAAGAGTGCAACTGGAAACACCATCTTAGGAAGAGAACCATTTATATCGGACACATCTCAAAAATCTATTACTAAAGTGTGTAAGAAAGAAAGAGCTGAAATCAACGGCCGACACGTTACTGTGATCGACACTCCAGGACTGTTTGATACTAAACTTACTAATAAGGAAATCCAGAGAGAAATCAGCAACTCCATCTCCATGATCCTGCCTGGACCACATGTGCTTCTCCTACTGATACCAGTGGGACGATTCACTAAAGAAGAAGCAACAGCAGTGAAGATCATCCAAGAGACGTTTGGTGAAAACTCTTTAATGTACACCATTGTGCTCTTCACCAGAGGAGATGATCTGAAGAACAAAACCATTGAAGAGTGGCTGGAAGATCCTGAACCTGCACTTATAAACCTCATTGAAGCGTGTGGAAACAGATACCATGTGTTCAATAATAATCAGACTGGAGACCGAACACAGGTGACTAATCTACTGCAGAAGATAGACCACATGGTGAAAGCAAACGGAGATAGTTACTACTCATGTAAGATGTTCAGAGAGATGGAAAGAGGAATACAAGAACAACAGATGAAGATTCAGACAGAAAGAGTGGATCAACTGAACAGAGAGAAAGAAGAACTGATGAAGAAACACAAGGAAGAGAAGAAGAGGATGAAGATGATGATGGAGGAAGAAATACAAAATCAAAGAAAGAGAAGAGAAGAAGAATTTGGGGAAAGAGAAGAACGATATAAAAGAGACATTAAAGAAAGAGAGGAACAAAATAGAAAGATACTAGAGGAGCTGAAGAGAGAACGAGAGGAATGGGAGAGACAGAAACAACAGGAAAGACAAAGAAGACAAAAGATAGAACAATATAAAAGAGACAATATAGACATAGAGGATCATGAGAGAAAAATGCGAGAGGAGATGAAGAGAGAACGAGAGGAATGGGAGAGACAGAAACAACAGGAAAGACGAAGAAAAGAAGAAACACATAATACAGACACACACCCTCAAGGTCAGATTTACAAATATGAGCAATGGAGGCTGTGAAAATAAATCTGCATAGTCCTTTTGATCTTTCATTGAATTTTTTTTTTTATTTAATCTATCTATTTATTATTATTATTATTATAAACACAGGGGAAATTCAGGGAAGATAGTTAACCAATACATTATTTAATGGGGTGGTAAGAAACCTAGATATTGGATCGGGGATTATGACTCAAAAGCATTGGGAACTACTGTGATACACTTTTGCAAGTAGTTTAAATTTTAGGTTTGAGTTTCGCACATGTTTCTCAGAGCCCCAAATTTAATCAGTTGTTGTTAATCTTTAAACTCTTGTCTTTTTCAGATGATGAAGATCCAGGATGTTTGAGAATCTTGCTGTTTGGGAGAAGAGGAAATGGAAAGAGCGCCACAGGAAACACTATCCTCGGAACAGATGAGTTTTACAGTAAAGTCAGTTCGCAGTTGGTGACCACTACTTGTCAAATGGGAGATTGTGAAGTTGATGTTGGTAAAGTCAAATCAGTAGTTGTTGTTGATACTCCAGGACTCCTTGACACTTCACTATCAAAAGAAAGGGCAATGGAAGAAATGATGAAGTGTGTTTCACTGTCCGCACCTGGACCTCATGTGTTCATCATTGTGTTGAGTTTGGGAAGAATCACTCAAGAGAAGCAAGACACTTTAGACGTGATAATGAAGATCTTTGGCCCAAAAGCAGCAGATTTCAGTATTGTTCTCTTCACTAAAGGAGATGAACTGAAAGAGCAGAAAATAGAAGAATATGTAGAGACAAGTAAAAATGATGAACTCAAGAAACTGATCGGAGAATGTGGAAACAGATTCCTGGCTTTTAACAACACAGAAAAACAAGACCGGACACAAGTTACTGAGCTGATAAACATGATAGAAGAGGTGAAGAAGTCTAATGAGGGCCGATACTTCACTACTGAGATGTTTGAGGCAGCGATCTCCATTGAAAAGAGGGGAGAAATGCTAGAAGAGAATAAAAGAAAAAATCAGGATCAAGTTGAAGAATTAGAAGACAAATATGACCTGGAAATCAAACTCATGAGACAGAGACTGGAGGAGAAGAAACTAAAGATAGATGAGGAGAGAGTGAGGCTGGAGAACAAGTTCAGAGAACTAGAGGAAACACTGAGGAGAGAGTTTGAGGAGAAAGAAGAATCAGACCAGAAGAAACAAGAGATGGAGGATCAGGAACAATCAGAAGAGGAAGAACAGCGAAGAGCTGAATATGATCAAAGAATAGATGAGATGAAGAGAAAGATTGAAAATCAGAGATTACAGTGTGATAAACAGCAAAAGGAAAGAGAAGAGGAAGATAGGAAGAGAGAAGAAGAATATAAACAAGATCGAGAAAAGATGAAAGCTGAGCAGGAACACATCATGGCAGAGTTAAGAAGAAAACAGGAAGAGGAGATAAAAAAGAGAGATTTAGAGGAAGAAAGTAGGAAGGGACAAGAAGAGGAAGAGAGAGAAGAATGGAAGAGAAAAATAAAAGAGGCTGAAGATGAAGAGATTCAAGAGAGAATTAAAAGACAGCAGAGAGAATGGGAGGAAGAGAAGAAAAGACAGATGAGAGAACGAGAGGAAGAGGAAATAAAGATAAAAGAGAGACACAAGGAACGACTGAGAGAAAAACAGGAAGAACTGGAGAAAATTAGAAACAAATTTGAAAGCGAGAGAGAAGAAGAACAGATGATAGAGGACGAGAGACAGAAACATATAAAAGAGAGAGAAGAAAAAGAGAGGGAATATGAAGAAGAGAGAACTGAAATAAAGAGACGTTATGAGCAGCTGGAGCGAGAGAGAAAAGAGGAGTGGAAGAGGAGAAAAGACGAGGATGAAGAGAGAAGAAGGGAGAAGAGAAAGAGATGGGAGAAAATGATTGAAGGTCTGAAACAAGAGCTAGAAGAAGAGATCGAGAGAAGAGAAGGAGAGGAGAGAGAAATTATAGAGAGAGAGGAAAGAGAGTGTGAAGAAATGAAACAAAAACATGAAGAGGAAATAGAGAAGATGAAGAAGAAACATGCAGATGAAGCCAGAAAACAAGAAGAAGAATTGAATAAATTCAGTAAGAGAAAAGAGCAGCATGTTCAGGAGTTCAAGGAGAAAATTGAAAAACAATATGAACTGAAAAAGAAACAAGAACAACGGTGTCATGTCATGTGAAACAGTTTTAAACATTATTGATGTTGATTGCCTTCTGTAGTTTATGTGAAGGGGCTTTCTGTATTTCTCTTAATCAGGGTTCTTCAGATCTGCTCATGTCCTGCAGAGTTTAATCATAACCCTGCACTTCCACTCCCGCCGCTCATTAAAGTCTCCCTGTAGTCGATCGTTTTATCCCTTAACCCTCTGGGCTTCTTCGTATTATAGTCACACTTAGCTTCCTCCCGCCCGAAAACGGGCGAAGCCTTAAAATCTTACTTTACTTTTTCCCAGGATAACCAATCAAATATATTTTTGTTCTATAATGTTTTCTGATTATTATTTAGAATTTTTGGATTTTTTTATGATATTTTGCATTAATTATATAATTTTTATGAGCTATTTTTTCCATTGGAATTAATATTTTATTTTTTATTTTTTTTATTTTTTTTTATTTTTCAATAAATGCAACATTTCACATCAAAATAGAGTGCAGGCCTAAAAAAAAAAAAAATTCAACTGAGAAGAGCGCCACCTAGTGGCTTCAAAATGTATTAATTTGTGTCATGTCCTATAACCGCCTATAGGCGGCCTATAGCTTTTTTATTTATTTATTTGATTTATTCCCATTCGGAAAGAAAAAAAATTATTACTAAGCAACCACTGAATGGAACAACACAAATTATATATCATTTTAAAGCTTAGGATCTCAGCTTTTTAATGCATCTAATTACATTTATTAACTCCTAACGAGTGCTGAGTAATCCCTCTAAAACCGAGTGTACCGCCAGCAGGCGCCACCTAGCTGCGAAAATATTCTTTACCATATTTTTTTAAAATCTTGCCTTGATTAACACAAAGTTGACGTCATTTGAAAGCTTAGAGTCTGAACTTTACAGTGAATGTATCCACTTTGAAAAATTCTTAAGTATTGCTGAGTTATTTGCTGATAAATAGAATTTCTTTTTTTTTTCATAATCTATAAAATAATGTACTGCAATGTGTCAAAAACATCATACAGCTCATGAAACATTCTCAGATAATTGAAAATGGCACTTCATTTTTTACAGCATATTATTACAATTAAAATGAGCCCAAAATTAACATAATCTATTGCTTTTATGACAAGATATTCTTCATGAAGACAAAATTGCCCATGAGGGGGTGTCAAAGACTGTACAAAAAGGCTATCTCTTTTCCAAATGCTGTAACTTTTGATTCCTTTGTCCAAAAATTATTATTTTTTTATCCAGATGCAGCTAACATGTAGGGGGACTTCACTAAAAAAGAATTTTCCTCCTACCTTATTTCCTTCCTGAGTTATTCCATGACAAATAAGAAAGATATGCAAAATCATAATAAAAATTATATATATATATTGTCTTTTATCCGCTGTTTCTTGGCAGGACAATGTCCAAATGTAATGTAATTTATATTTTCAAAAATTTTAAAAAGAGTTCTTTCAAACGATACCTACCTTTTGACTCTCCTTGCTATAGTTTTGGAGTTATTATGATTATATCATTTTTATATAGTTTGGGGCAAAATTTGCTGTTTCAGTCTTACCAGTTCATTTCTCTCTCTGTGTGTGTGTGTTTGTGTGTGTAGGTGTGTGTGTGGGGGGGGGGTGTCTTATTTGCACTCTTGATGTTCTAGAGTGTCACCCCTTCATTGCTGTACACTTTTTTTCAGCACAGTGGCTGATCTGTAGCTTGTACCACCAAAAGTTTCTCTGAGTTTTCCTATTTTTTCGTATTTCCCATTCATTTCCTATGTCGCCCGTTTTCGGGCGGGAGGAAGCTAAGTGTGACTTTTTTTTTTACGACCCTTTAACATATCAGAATCATCTCCTTGATTTTTTTGTGTGTTCATATAGGTAATAAAACAAAAGTCACCAAGTTTCACCCCCATCCGATGAAGCAAAAAAATTAAACAATTCGAAACGTTCAAGTTTTCGCCCGTTTTCGGGCGAAGAAGCATCATCAAAATGACATATTTAAACGTTTTTTCCCTGAGGTAAGGGATTTCTTTAAGAGCATTGCAACAAACTGCTTAACCATCACCCTTACATAAGTGTTTATACTTAGCATTTTGCGATAGTTTCTGGCAAAACACTGCAATGGAGAAGTGGTTACTATAGCTATGAAATCTCACAATAAACAGAACATTAAAGGACCACTTAAACAAGTTTAACATTCACTAAACTATACAACTGTACAATATTTGAATTATGGAGATTATTAAAGGTGGTCTGATGGATGACACAGAGTAGGGCCGGGACTCTAAATCGATGCTTAGCGATTCTTCAAATGATTCATGGATCGATTCTGATATTTTCAGTATGCATCACGAGTCTCTTTCCAATTGATTGAGCTTAGTTTTTAGTTTTTCCAGATGCCGCTGTGTGCTTTAGAAAACAGCCAATCTCTGCTTGTTTCCAATTCCTTACACACACTGCTTGAACCTTCCATTAAATAATCCTTCATAAAGTTCGAAAACATTCAAGCAAATTACAAGGGTGCTCACAGTTATTCAATTTAATCATATAATCACTTATCATACATTTTAAACATTGAATCATTTATAATACCACTTATTTTTCTAGCTCTTAGAATGCTTGCTTTTGTTGTTTAATCTCATGATTGTGGGGTCTCAATGGATGTTGGTCTTCATAAGTAAGAGAAGGTTTTTAACGTCACAGGACGATGTGAATTTTCTGTATCACAAAATGTACTAATGTACTATTCTCCTATCTCTCCATTTAATTTTTCTGTATCTTACTAAAGGGCTAGGGTGAGGGTCCCTTTACAGACAATGCAATTTGCAAGACCTGTTTCCTGTCAGAGGCGAAGAACTGGAAACAAGAACTATCTGCTTGCCTAATACCCATATACTATATAAAGATCTAGAGACTTATTTTGCTTCTTTTCTTCTACTCTGTTCTCTCTACTGATTGACAATAAAGAACATTGATATTCTCCACCTCAGGCTTTTGTCTATTCCTTCGAACTGGTCCAACATGTGGAAAGATGGGTTTTAGAGTGGCTGATGCAGTTTGCCTACCTATAGAGATTTTTTATTTTATTTATTTTTTATTTCAGTTAGCCTAACCTAAACCTCTCTACTTATCCATTGGTCGAGGCCATCTGCCATGTTTGTAGTTTAACACTTTTTACTCGTGTTTGTAGTTCTGAACTGAATCCTCCAAAGCGCAATGGGTTGTGGGTAATATTAGCTGTTATAGTGAGTACGGATCTACACTTCCAAAATCCACCGGGAATAGTAGATCATCCGGCGACTTCTGGCATTGTGCTCTTTTCAACATACTATGCTTTGAGAAACTTATTCTAATCTCACATACTATTTAGGATGGATAGTTATGGACATTGGGAAATGATGTGATGCGCAAAGCATATTATGAGGAAATGAAAGTGTTTTTTGACCTTGGATGCAAGTAAAACTATATAGTAGGAGACTCCAAAACAAAATTAGGAGCCTTTAAAATAGCATAGCATTCTGAATGGCCGGTACCTTAAAAAGTTAGTAGCCAAATTGGCCGGTGAGTGAAAAAGTTAACTTCAATCCCTGAATACTACTTTACTTCAGAATAACATTACAAATCAAAAGGAAATCCAAACAGAGTTATTTTCAAAAATATTTTTATTCAATCAATATATTTAAACTATTAAAAACAGTTCTAAACATTTTGGTACTGTGTTTATTACTGTGCCCAGAGTACAGTGCATCTGCAATTTACAGCCATGAAAGCCTTTTTAAGTGTGCAAGAATGTAAATTAAACACATGCAAGAGAAGAAAAGCTGAGGGCTGGGTTAGGAACCAGAGTCCAAAGGCAGAACTTTTGGTATCTTAAAAATTCTACAAGCGAGCAAAAATAACAAGTGTCCCACAACCTTCAGCCATAACTGGCTGGTGGCAAACAGACCCTCAGTGTGAAGTCTTCCATTTATTCACCATAATAACTGAATTAAGCTGTTGACGTGTTGATGACCATCTCTCTGCACCACCGTCCTGATCTTCTGCTCACACTGTCTGGCAGTGTTCTCATCAATGGTGAAACTGTAAGAAAGTCATGGCACACACACACACACACACACATACACACAGAGACAAAACCTGTTATCCACAGCACCAATAAAGATAAAAAGACAGTGTAAGGGAGAAATGGTGATCAAAATTCTGTAGCAAAACAAAATGCGACTAATTTTAAAAGTTTAAAAAGCTGTTTTTATGTCTAATACTTACAAAAAACGAATAAACCGCCTGGTGACAGCAATGCCCTTCCCCGGGTGCAAAGACAAGTGGACCTGAAAGAAATCAAAATAAATTTGTTTCAGTGATGTTACTTGTTGAGGATGTATAACACATACACTATTGCTTATACACGTATTTCATACACTCCAACAATACATCTATGTTAATAAAAATCATATTATGCTAGACCTTGCTGAATATTTTGCCATGGCATGCATTTGACTTGTCGTTGATGCATAATAGATGATTAGCAACTGTGATTCTGAACTAAAATTAGGCTAATTTGTACCCCGTTTATATTTTTTATTACACGGTCCATCGCTCCATCCAGCTATATATTATCCCCAGATAACAACATCTAAAAACAGAAACACAGGCTCATCCGCGTCACTGAAGTCAGCAGCGCTATACGCTCGCTAGGAACGGTTTTTCTTAGTGGAAGTTTTGTTTTTGGTGAGCTAATAAAATAATACAACTCAGTCAAATCAATATTTTGTGTACAGTTTTTAAATTTAATTTAATTATGCCATCCAGTATCGTGGACTCGCTCTCTCTCGTTTCATACAAACACTGCCGCCATTTTTAAACTATTGTTACGTGCACAGTTGGATTATAAGATACTAACAGGTACGGTTTTAAAACAGTTTAATCTCAAATAAATATCTCTTATCTCCATAATTATTTATGTGGTGAAATGCTGTGTAATAAGTGTTATGACTGTAAAGCGTATCTCTTAAATGTCCGTCTAGTTTCGCCGCTGAAACTGCTCTCTCTGCGGAAGCTTTGCGTTTATAGAACTAATAAAATATTTCAACTCAGATCAATATTTTGTGTCTAATTATTTACTTATGTGGCATGTATCCGTGTAATAAGTGGATAATGTACATCCAGCCGGTTGTTATCTCAGAATAAACCCCTTCAGGTGTGTGTGTGTGTGTGTGTGTGTGTGTGTGTGTGTGTGTGTGAGAGAGATCTCAGAATAAACCCCTTCAGGTGTGTGTGTGTGTGTGTGTGTGTGTGAGAGAGAGAGATCTCAGAATAAACCCCATTCAGGTGTGTGTGTGTGTGTGTGTGTGTGTGTGAGTGAGAGAGAGAGATCTCAGAATAAACCTCTCCAGGTGTGTGTGTGTGTTATCTCAGAATAAACCCCTTCAGGTGTGTGTGTGGGTGTGTGTGTGTGTGTGTGTGTGTGTGTGTGTGTGTGTGTGTGTGTGTGTGTGTGTGTGTGTGTGAGAGAGAGATATTTCAGAATAAACCCCTTCAGGTGTGTGTGTGTGTGTGTGTGTGTGTGTGTGTGTGTGTGTGTGTGTGTGTGTGTGTGTGTGTGTGTGATCTCAGAATAAACCCCTTCAGGCTGATGAAGACCCTCTGATCTGTGTTTATTCTGAGATAACAACTGGCTGGATGTACATTATCCCTGACTTGACAATCATGTTTGTTATTAGAATTACCATACTGTGTCTTCCACCCAAATAGTTGCAGTAATAACCTGGTACCAACAGCCAGTCTCTCTGACCCCAAACCACCCAACTTTGCAAGGGAAACTTACATTTACATTTATGCATTTGGCAGCCTCTTTTATCCAAAGTGACTTACATTGCATTTCAAGGTTTTCTTAAACGCTCTACTGTTTGAGCTACAGGAAACTTCTGTATTTTTCAACCTGGACCAAGTTTTACGATGTTTTCATGTCTAATTAAAATTGGAAACTAATTGATAATGTCCAGTATCGACAAACGAAACAAACTGCAAATGTAATAGCCTACTTTTGAGCACTGTCAATGTACGTCTATAAAAGTGCTTGTTTTTGCCAATGCCAGACTTGGAACATTATTAAAAGGATCTCTACAGATATAAACATTTGTGTTCATTGTAAGATCTTTTTTGTTTAAACACAAATGGCCATTTATCAAATCTCCTCAAACCCTCAGAATCCATTGACGTAATTTTATCTCGCACACTATCGTAAAACAAACTTCGTTCACCAAAAAGGTTTCGGTTTGTCTTTCCGCAGTTCCAATTATCATCAACTCTGGTTTGGTCGAAATAAACCCTAAGCTAATTCACTATTAGATTTGAAAATGTCAGGAGAGCAGCGGGTAGACAATCTAAGGTATTTCCGACCAGAAATTATTGGGCGAGGGAAGAGATTGCAACTTTCACTGGCTAAATTTACAGTTTCATTCACACTTAAAAAACAATGAACACTATAATGTTAAAAACTAATAATAATATTAACTTACCAAACTTCCAGAAATCCAGCGTCCTGCTTCTCCAGTCACCATCAGTAGTGTTCTGTCAGTGTGATGTGACGTCAGGTGGCGCGCAATATACAGCAATCCGGTATTATTGCCTGGCATACTACAGCCAGCTTACAGCAAGACTAAAATATACCGTAAAACATTCCTGCTCAATCAAAATGACCCAGAATGCAAAGTAAATTACCATATTTTCCTGTAATGTAGAAATGTGGTATGTTTCTGTAAAAACCTACAGTACTTTTTCGAGCTTCTAAATCTACAGAGTATATGTGTGTGTGTGTGTGTGTGTACGTCTCCGAAAAATTCTGTTGGGTTCTAGCAATAAGTGTCTCACGACAAAAATATGAAAGTTATTACTCACCTCTATCACCTCTAGATAAGTAAGGGATAATCCACGGCTAGCCATGCATTAAAGGATTTTAATGCACGACGTAGAGGCGAAGAACCACCCGACGCGAAGCGGAGCCTCTACGAAGTGCATTACAATTCTTTAATGCATGGCTAGCCGTGGATTATCCCGCTTATACCTTGGTTATTTGCCAAGTTAAAAATAAGTTAAAGCTGTAACTGATGTTTACAGTGTAATTTTTTAACAGACGTGTAAAAATGACGGTTATTTCTTAAGTTAAGGCTCGGCAGTTCTTGCACTCCGTCCGCTTTAAATAAAGTAGAGCCATCGGATTGCTTTTAGTTTTATTTGAATGAATTCACATTTATTTAAATTCATTATTAAAAGAGAGAGACAGAGAACTGAAGGAGGAGAGAGAGAGAGAGAGAGAGAGAGAGAGAGAGAGATGCGTGCGCGAGTTACCTGTGTGCGTCGATCTCTTCTTTAAAGTCTAGCAGCTAACGTTACAGTCCCCTCGTTGCTTAAGCATATAGCTAACTTAATGATTCTTTAATGGATTTATTACAATTATTTATGAATGACAGGCAACACTGAAAGTGACAAGGCAATCTTTATTTGAACTAATCATGTCATTTATTTATTGTTAATTCTTTGTGCCGCTTTTTGTCATTCAGCGTCTTCTCCAAGTCTTCTATTTCGTCTTGTGCCTGGGCCCATTTCTCAGAGTTGCCATATTCACCATACAAATTAAACGATATGCAAAAATCATCCATTTAGCCTACCTAAACGTTTTCATATGCGTCTCTCACTCTGCTTGCAAGTGTATCTGTGTTACTATGGTTACCAATGTAGCGGATTAATTTCGAACTGTAATCAAACTGACTGGAACTACCTGTGCATTAAACGGTTTTACTGCACACCTTCCAGCCAATCAAAATCGAGTATTTAAACAGCCCATGGTATAAGCAGAGCCCGTCTACGGAGAGCCTTGGCACTTCCTATTAGCCCCATTGTATCGATCTTGGTTGCAGTTCCATTAGAATCCCACTGGGGGTGATCGCGAGCGAGTGCAGACTGAATGGGAGTCTATGGGGCTAGACGGCTAAATGTGTCTCTTTCACCCGATTACTGTTGAGAAATCTCAGATTTTATTGTAGGTTTTGCAAGTTCAACATGGGTTATAGGTCGAAAGTTGAATGAACGAGTACTTATTTCTTTTCGATTTCTTACAGGTTGAGTTGTTGTTGCCCATAACACGCTAGCATTCTGCTAATGACGTCAGCATTCTGACGTCATTGACATTTTAAAAGACCTTTTTAAACCAAATAAGTGACTCTAAAAAATCTAACACCCAGCAATGTGTAATTTCTTTGCATCTCCTTTCGAATGCAACATTCAAATTACTAGACAAAAAATGATATCCTGAGAAAAGTGGATTTTGAGGGTTTTTCGCCATAGACCTCCATTCATTCTGCACTCGCCTGCGAGCGCCCCCGCATGGACAGAGACCTGTTACTGCAGCCAGTCCAGAAACCGGAAGCAAGCAGAGAGTGCCAATTATTTTCCTATTAGACATTCTCTGGTATAAGCCTCTTTATTCTATCCACCGTATTCCTGGCGACCTCACTGCGTTTTGAATTATGGGTGGCACTTCCGGTTTGGGGAACTTCCATTCAAAAAGGCTGAAATGAATCATTTCAAATCATAAAGTTGCCCTACAAATAAAGCTGATCTGTCAATTTTCCTTCATGATTTATTTTCAGACATCATGAGAATAACGTTATACTTGGTATTTTAACGTGACATGTTATAACAAGAATATCTATGGCAAGAGCTCTTTTCAGTCGCTGCGTGATTGATTTCTTTTTCCTCTTATATCCGCTGTAAAAGTATGAAAAAGGACAACATATGCTGCACATTTGTGGTCTGTTCTCCCGGATTTAATTTACGATAGAATCTCTCGTTATTCTCCTCAAATCATCACGTCTCTTTCCAGGTTTGTTTTTACAGGTAATAATCTGTCAAAACGGAAATCACTTTGAAATAATATCACGTAATGCTGAAGTTAATGAACATTTTTGATTAAGGCAACATTAGTTACATAATACGGATATTATATTACTAACGTTACAGTGATATTTAACCCGTCCGTTATTGCTGTGGAAAAACTCGCGCTTTTGGGGTTAACTTATTTGGTCTGTTAAAAGTTGTTGATGCTTTTACACTTTTAAATTTCCTTTTAATGTTCGATGGTTGAAGGATGAGTAGATTAATGTCGTCTCATTGTGACACTTTTTTAACGTATTGCGTTCATAGAGCGAGCCTTTTCACTGATTGTTTACATCTTAACGGAAGTTACACCCATAATTCGCGCAAAGCGTCATGGGGCGTAGGAATAAGGTGGATAGAGCATAGACTGTAAAAAAATATGGACGTAGTGTCCGTGACGTCACCCGTAGGTTTCTGAAGAGCATTTTTGAAGCCTAAAGTGGGCGGAGCCGGCCGTCGCCATCTTGGCCTTGCGTCACTCCCGGATAACAGAAAATAGGCAAACAGGCGGGGCGTGAGTGGAGCTGAGGAGCCTGGCCTCAGTGGCCTGGCTATCTGAAATCACCTAGCTCGACGTAACGTTAGCTGATGATGTAAAGCCAATTAAACGTTCCTATTTTTGCTCTTCGAAATATTATAATAGTTAAAAGGCATGGCTACAAGTGAGACTGTGTATTACTTCGAGAGTGTTTGTGTGTGACAGTGATTTATGTGCATACATGTCCGTCACTCTTTCATGGTCCGTCAGCGCGGCATTGCTCAAGTTCGTAGAGAGCTTATTCAGTCCATTTTAAATTCTGATGTTGGCCGTCTCTCAAATGGGTTATGGTTTAACCGTTAAACCATAGATATATTGCCTTTGAAGTGCAAGTAAATGCGCTAGAAAATCCGCGCTCATTCATGTGCATTTATTGCATGGACGGAGAAAGCGCCGACGCCTGCATGATTTCATCTGACGGTACATAAGCATATTATAATCCATCTGTTCCATGGGAGCAGAACGAACGAGTATTTATTGACGTTTTAAATTTGAAAACCCCAAAAAGCAACGAAATTGTCAGACATCCATTAGTGCAGGTTCACGGAGGAAAACAACTGAAATACAGCGCTGGTTGTTCTCTCGAACGATAACGACGGAATCCAAAGACGTGGGCTTTGTACCCAAGTATTAAATTGTATGAAATAATCCCGAAAAAAAGCACAAACACTGCAGAGATGGCAAGTTCAGCAGCAACATTTGCTGAGGTGAAGTGACGGCTAGTAACAGCAGACAAACGGCTAGCACTGACAGCGGCAATCCATCTGTCACTCAAGTGGCCACTGGCCACACCCTTAAATTTAAATATTAATCAACTAAACGGACGAGTTATAAAATAATTCACCCCCCTCACAGTTGTTATGAAGGGCAAAATTAGCTGTATAGACCAAAGCCACATAGAGATCCAGGCTGTAAACATATTTTTTTCTGCTGTAAAGTTGGTAATTTTAACATGAGGGAGATACAGATTTGACTCACTTCTGCAGCCAGGCCAAGCGGCCAGTCAATGAATTGCAGTTTAACTCACTTCCGTGTTGGTTTCAAGAGAGAGACGGGGAGGTTGCCGCTTGGGATAGAGCCAAACAAAATAATAGTACCTCAATTCTCGGAGTAATGCAGTCAAGCGTCACGAGCGGTCACCTCAGGTTCTCACTCAGTCCGACCGACGCTGAAATGCTTCCGAAGCGCCGTCGTCTTTTCCTCAGTGCCAGATGAAAATCTGAATCACGCGGGAATTCAGCGCTATCTGGATGTGTCGTACTCTTTCTCTCGGTGTCAGAGAACTCTCGATCGCGAGGGAATCAGCAGAGTTCTCTGTGGGTATGTCCTCCAGCGATGTCGTCCGCCGAATAAATCATCAACTAACCACTGTATTTCGCCAAGTTCATTTAACCCTAAAACCCTGTTGGGGACAAATGTGGGCAAAATTATTTTGATTTATTTTTTAAAAATACTTCCCTTGATCTGAGCGGTACAAGACTTGGTTACTTTTCCTAAGTTTGCCACCTGAACACACACACAAAAAAAATGACTCGATTCTACAGTGTTAAGTGGGTAAAAAAAAAAAAAACTCCTTAATTGTCTGTTCGTGGACAAAAATGGGCACCCATAGGAATGAATGGGAAAAACTGTAATATAGAGCATTCTTGTTGTTTTTTTGTAAAAAAAAAATTCAATAAATCCAATACAATGTATATCTAACATACACACAAATGAAGGGCTGATCCTGTACAACATTCTCAACATGGCAAAAACTCTCACTCATACACACACACACACACACACAAACAAACACAAACAATGCATTCAATGAGCCAATGATTCAATGAGCCAATGCATTCCCTTGTTTTTTTTTTTCGTTTTTTTTTTTCAAATAAAAACTCACACATACAAAAACAAAGACTTGAATGAGCCCATGTTTTGGTATGATCCAATCATCCACCTGGCTCATTACCCTCATGCACACACTCAGGCACACCTCAGAGTCAGATCAAAGTGCTACTGTCATATTTATCTAAGCATAATTTGGCATCTTTGTCTCACCTATCACAGATATATTTTTTTAAATTACAATTTTAACTTGTGATAGTCAAAAACTTGCAAAAACAAGCAAAAACACTTCATCTTTAGGTTTTAACTCTCAGAACTTAGTGGAATGATATTTTTAATGTAGTTAAATAAATATTAAAAAATAACATAAAAATAAGCATAATTTACAAAGAAAATGTGGTATTTTAGAGGTAAATAAATTCAAAAATACCCCCAAAATAAAAAAAAAACACCATAAATGGATAGAATAAATTTTATCGAAGACAGTGATATAACATTTATAATAAATGAAAAATTGTATCACACCTGAGACCTCTGTGCCCACATTTGTCCATGAACAAACAATTAAGGGCTGTTATGTGAATAGGGTATGAGGGTTAACTAACTTTCCTTTCAAATGTAAACAAACAGTATCTCACCACTTTATAAATAACGAAACTAAACAAAATACATTAAAAAAAACACTCACGGAGTGAATTTCTTGTCGAAACCACTCAATACTAGCCTGACGTCGTCATACTCAGATTCTAGTCAGAATGTGAGTCTGATACTTCTCCATAGAGATTTGATTATGGGGCGTGTCTCAACCAAACCAGGAAAAAAAAAACTCTGCACTCAATTGGATAGACCTACAACCAATCAGAGCAACGGAGTAAATGACGCATGTTCTTCATTCATATTTTCAACCAACAAAATGTCGCGGCTCTCTGTTCCTCTTTTAAAATGAATGCGCTGTGGATATCTTCTATAACAGACGCGATGGCGGAATCTGCACATGATGTTTCATAAACAAAGTTCGGGAGGAGCACGTACAAATAATCAATCCAATATCAACTTGTCATCAAACAATACCATGTCTAACGTTACCCTATATCAGCATGAGGAAGCATATTCACTCTGTCAACTTACCTAACACTCCTTGACAGTTTTTCAGCATCCCTCCACCACCCCGAATCCTCACTCTTGTCTTGTTCTCTCACAACCAGGAATACGGGGGAGTATGGCTACCGAGCCCACAGCCCTCTCCTCGGACAGCACGTCATATACGCATTTATTCTATCGACTTATTTGTGTGAAATCTTATATACGCATTTATTCTATCTGACTTATTTGTAAATGTGAACTCGTGAAATCTCAATTCTCCAGCAGCAGTCGTCTTTGTTGTAAACTAATTCAACCCAAGCGCTCTTTGGTGACGTGGATGATTACGTTACCGTTGCTCATCTGTCCATCATCGTATAAAGCCCGCCCTGACAATTTGATTGGTCCGAACAATTTTTGTTCGGGCATAATAGCTCCTCAACGGAGCGAGTCCAGACCGAACTTCCCGACCAAAAAATGTTGTGGGCGGGGTTCGGGCTGGCATCCAGGCTAACTCAATACACAATCTAAATAACAACTAACTGGGTCATTCTACAGAAACGTCCACTTTTGGCATGGCAAGATGTCTTAAAATTGATTTATTTTTCTAACATTTAAACTTACACCACATTATTAGATTACCCTTTGACTTTATGAATACACATAAATTAAAGCTTAATGATTTTTTATATTTTTTGTACATTTATTTAAAGACCGCTTGTACCATTTTTTTGTCACTGATGTTACCTTACTTCTTTGGCAATATTAAAGGTTTTTATGAAATATTATTTCAAATTTTTTTCAGCACATGTAGACAGAGTTAGCGAAAAATAATAATAACACAAATAAGGAGATTATGTTTTATTTATTTTAATCGGGTTTGTTAAAAGTGTGCTTGAATGAGGTTAGTTCATTTGCACTACCATCTATTTGCTATAACAATGAAAATATTTGAAAACCAGTTAAAATCAAGTAATGATGCAATCCTTTAAATCTTAACTTTTGAGTGTAGCAGAATTAAATGGATGTAACATTATTAATATGTCACATGTGACATTGCATTTAATGTGAGAGAAAAAAAGACAGTGACACCAGTGACACAATCAAGTTTATCTATAAATGGAAGTCACTGGTGTTACTGGTGTTGCCCATAAGAAAGGTGACACCAGTGACAGTAACACCAGTGACAATTTTCATGAAAAATTAATTTTACAAAATGGCTGCTGCAAGGTAACAAACCACATGTTGTCAATCATGGTATACTAACTAAATTAAGTAGTTTAATCCATTTGTATTCTAGTTTTTTTTTACAATTACCTAACAGTAAAGTAGGTCATACCAGTGACTTCAACTAAAAGCTTCATATGAAATCACGAGATAAATGAGAAGATTTCTGCTAACTGAAAAGAGACAGTGGATCTACCATGGGCTTTTCTTCATAGATATCCAGGAAATTGGAAGAAGGAAGTTAAGTGATGTCATCAGTGTGATTTTTATTTCAAAATAAGAGATTTTTGTTTAACGGTAACACCAGTGACACAACTCCAGGGGACCACTGCTTTCATTATAAATTTTATAATATTTATTCTGCATTTTTTTATATATATATCATTAACATAATATATTTGATAGTTATGTATACATTATTGTATTTTAAATGGTGTAAAAATCTGTTATTGACCTCAAAGTAAAGCATTTTCCCTCTGTACATGACTGGGGACGAGCACTTCTGTGGTGCTTGAAATTCTATATAATTAATAAAAATCAAATATTGCCACATTGATGGCTCAAGAGGGTGTAATTGTTCAAATAACATATTGTTTTATTTTAAAATGTAAAGAAATTGTAACCCTAAAGTGTTTTTTAAGTGTAATATTTCTGTAAAGGCTAGGGACAGAAAAATGGACATTTTCATAGAATGACCCAACTGAGTGTTTTCAACTGAGGAATACGCGTGTGACCGCTCTCCTCTGAATGACAATTAACTATCCAATAGGAATCCTCTTTCCAGTACGGGAGGCGGAACCATTACTTTATCAGCCATTCAGATAGGAAATGCTTCACTCAACCATATTTGCATATACATTATAAAAGTTTGAAAAGTGTAAACAAAAATAGCTTTCGGTTTTCGGAAATGTTATGTGTATTAAATATGTAAATGGAGCGTTATCTCACAAATTTGCATACATTTCTAGAACAAAATTCTTGTTTCGTTTTTCTTTTCTTTTTTGACATATTATAGTCAGGTTTTTACAGAGGGGATATTGGATTTCTCTTTTTATCACTTCATAGGTTTAAAAAAAATACTGTCAACAACCAGGAAAAAATAAATTTCCTTTTTTTTTTCCTTTTTTTTTTAAATGTTGAATAAAATCAGGTAAATTATATATGAACAAACCCCTCTGCAAAAACCTTCAGAATATTGATAGGAATAAAACTGTAAAGTTTGGTATATGCTGATAAGTGCTGCTGAAGTGGAGAGAAAAAGTCATTTTGAGAAGACAGACTTTAAAGATATTTACTGTAATTGAAATCTACAGACGCAAAATAGATAAAGTGCTATAAAAGGTACACTTGAAAGTGTATTTAGGATGTTTTCTTTCCACTAGTCTGAAAAATAAAGCCAAAAAGCCCAAAATCTCAAAATTGACATGATAAAACAGTTTTTGTCTGTAGTGTCTCGCCTTAAAGACACAGTTACATAACAAACTTTAGAATTAAAGTTAATTCTGAATTACACAAGAACAAGTTTTTATTTTGTGAACAAATTTAAATTTAGTTTTTATATATTTAGTTTCAAACTCGGTTCACTGGACATAATGCGTTGTCAACCTGCAACGTCATCAAACACAGACGACACTTGAATTAAATAAATATACATGTGCATATAATAGCTACATATGTGTATTTATAATGTAATTCATTAATTATAAATTGTCACATTTGAAAGTGAATGACACATTGTGGTATTTAATATGAAAATAAATGTAATTGGTCATATTAGATGTGTCTTTTATCTTATTTAACTATAATCATGATCCCACTTATCTCTGTTGATTTGTGGTAGTTGTGGCCTGTTTATTATTATTATTTTTAATGAAGGCTATAGATCATGGGTGTCAGACTCAGTTCCTGGAGAGCAGCAGAGCTCTCTAATTAAACACGCCTAAACCAGCTAATCAAGGTCTTCAGGATTACTTGATCCCTTACAAAAATAACCTACAGGAATCCTGCAGGAATATTATGCAGATTTCCTACAGGATTTTCAGCTCATTTTCCTGAAGGAATACCTGCAGGGATTTTATGAAGGAAAACATGCAGGAATTACATCCCTGCAGGGTTTTAAAATATAATACTCAAAGTTCCTGCAGGACTGTTGTGGATATATATGCAATTATACAGATCTTCTTATGTCTTCTGTAGGATTCATGCAGGGGGAATAACTTCACTACAAACAATGTATTTTCACAAATTATTTATTGTATTTATTGAAACTGTAAGAGCAGAGCGAAGCAGAGTCCAATTCACAGCCAAATGTTGCTCTGATCCGTTAAATGAAGCCTCTACACTGTTTTCCTGAAAAACAAGAAAAAAAAGAGAAATTTAAAAAAAAAATGTGTGTGTGTGAGAGAGAGAGAGCATGAGCATGTGTTGTGTGTGTGTGTGTGTGTGTGTGTGTGTGTGTGTGTGTGTGTGTGTGTGTGTGTGTGTGTGTGTGTGTGTGTGTGAGAGAGATAGAGAAAGAGAGATCATTAACGTGTGTGTGAGAGAGAGATAGAGAGAGAGATCATTAATGTGTGTGTGTGTGTGTGAGAGAGAGAGAGAGAAAGCGCATGAGTGTGTGTGTGAGAGAGAGAGAGAGAGAGAGAGAGAGAGAGAGAGAGAGAGAGAGAGAGAGAGAGAGAGAGAAAGAACGTAACTTCGTTTAGTTTCGTAACTTGTGCTCATCATTTAACTTTTCTCTTAGTGCTGCCCTGATGAACTTTTTTGGAACATCAGGGAACTTTTTTTGTACTGTGTCTGTAAATGCAATTCCACTTATCGTATGTGATAACATTATTACAATTTTGCACTATAACTGCAACATCATGTTTGCGTAAAGAAAAAAAGCAGGACATTTCTCACCTAGGATCAGCACAACTTTGTCCTGGTCAAGAGCTGGCTTTGCCATAGTGCCTTTGTTAGCATTGCCAGCCCTTCCAGACAGCCCATGTGTGGCCAGTGTCTCTCTCCCAAACACTGCCACTGCCAGATCTCTCACCATGGCAGAACATGATGTGCCCCCCCCGTCCACAACTTGTCAGGACAGCTGAACTAATTCCTAGCCCCTGTGTCTGTGTGCCAGCTGTTTTATAGTCAGGGGGGGGGGGTGATCATACCAAATGTGTATTTTGTTACAAAAGTAAAATGAAACATGAAGTTAGCATGCCTTCTAGGACTTCTGCACAACACTTTATGTGAATATAGGCTATATAAACAAACTAATATATTTGTATTCACCTTTTCAGGGGGATTCTTCTGGCTTGAATCTTGTGGTTGTTGAGCAACTTGTGGTTGTTGACCAACAAGAGTGCCCTGGCGAGCGCTCAGCTAATCCAGCCGGCTCCGGTGGCCTCTGAGACCGGCGCTTCTTCTTGCGCGGCCCGGTGGAGGCAGACGGAGAGGCAGTAGGAACGTCGAACAAGGCGAGACGAGCCCGGAGGGTCGACATCGGGAGTTTTTTTTTTTTTTTTAATTCAAAAATAGGACATACAGGAGGAAAACAACATCTTCTGTACATCAAAAAAGTCTATAGACAAAACACAATTAGGCCAGGGGTTATCAAAACAAAGTATAACACAAAGAGAAAAAAAAAATTAAATAAATATCTTGTAAAGCTTACAAAGGTCATATGATCTAACAGCTTTTTTGTTTGTACACTCAGATATTGAGAGAACATAGTTCTTAATATTAGCAGCAAGCTCCAGAAAGCTTGGTTTCTTTTTTAAGAATTTTGACTTGTGCAAATAAAATTTGGTTAAAATAATAAGCAAATTTATCACATAAAACTCTGAACATAAATTTTTATCATGTTTAGTGAAACCAAACAAAACATTTTCCCACCTCAATGCAAATTGAGGGTAAATATGGACAACAATAAATTGAACCACTTTGCTCCAAAGTTTTTTGGTATGTGGGCAAGACCAAAATAAATGGACCAGTGTTTCGTTTAGTTCTTCACAGAAAGTACAGCTGATATCCAAGTCTTTTTTCATTTTTTTCAGGTAACAGTTAGTGGGGTAAAACCTGTGAAGCATTTTGAATGAGATCTCTTTGACTTTGTTGGTTAAAAAAAACTTGTGAGGCAAAAGCCAAACTTTTTCCCAACAAATCTCTCCAACAAATGATGACCAATAAGATACAGCAGCGGGTGCACTCCTAGAATCCTGTAGAAAAAGTTGACGCACTGCCTTATTCATACTTTTAGGTGGCAGTGAAAAACAGATATTTCCAACAGCTGTTTCCTTTACATTCACCGGTTTAGGGGGAACAAGAAGTCCATTAACACCTTTAAGAAGTGAAATGACAGCTGAAGGTATTGCATCGAAAACGATAGAGAAGTCCTTAGGTGAGATGGGTATTCCAAAGTGATGAAGAAATTCACTGTAGTTAAAGAGTTGACCATGCTGATTGAATAATTGATTTACAAGCAAAATATTATTGTCATACCACCTTTGAAAGAACAAGGATTTGTTTTTATACAAAATATGTCTGTTGTTCCAAATATAAAACCTATGAGGAGTGAAGTTGTGCTTGTAAATTATTGACCAAGACAGTAGCATTTGTTTATGAAACGAAGAAAGTTTAAGAGGAATTTTTTCAATTTTATAAGTGCAAACCAACAGGAACTGAAGTCCACCAACTGAAGAGAAGATATAATGGGGAATAAAATTCCACAGATTGGTAGGGCACTCTAAGTACCGCTTAATCCATTTAATTTTGAAAGTGTAATTTAACGTAGTAAAGTCAAGAAAACTAAGGCCACCTTTACTGTACTCATTCATTAAAACAGACTTTTTCAGATAATGATTACGATTCTTCCAAACGAAGTCATAAAGGATTTTATCTATGGTTTTACACATTGGTTGATCTATGCATAAAGAAAGAGCAGCGTAAGTTACCCTTGATATTCCTTCTGCCTTTGAGAGTAAAATCCTGCCTTTCAAAGATAAATCACGTAATAGCCACATGTTAAATTTCTTCTTCATTTTTTCAACAATGGGAGTGAGGTTATTCTCGCTTCTTTGGGATTCATTTTTATCAATCACAATACCCAAGTAATTAATAGAGTTTTTCACAGGAATATTAGCAATAAACTCAACATCACAGTCTTTAAGAGGCAGTAATTCACATTTTTTAAGGTTTAAGCGGAGACCAGAGGCTTTACTGAAGGCTTCTATTATGTCAATAGCAAGAGGAACCTGGGAGCTGTCTTTTAAAAACAGTGTTGTGTCATCTGCCAGCTGACTAATAATAATTGTTTTCCCAGCAATGGAAATGCCCTGCAAATTACTGTTTTTAATATGATCACACAAAAGTTGGGCTGCAAGTAAAAAAAGATAGGGAGAAATGGGGCATCCCTGACGAATTCCACGTCTGATTTCAAATCTAGGAGAAGACCCATTTTTAAGCTTAATTGAGCCATTTGCATTACTATATAAAGTTTTGATTGCATCACAAAAGAAATCTCCAAAGCCAAACTTCTTGAGTGAATGAAAAAGAAAATTATGCTCGACAGTATCAAAGGCCTTAAAAAAGTCTAGGAAAAAAATGAAGCTGTCATCTGAAATTAAATACGAATAGTCAATTACATCTAAAACTAATCTAATGTTGTTGGAGATATGCCTCTTAGGCATAAAACCTGATTGTGTTCCATCAATTATAGAATCTAATACTTTTTTTATTCTTCTAGCAAATATAAAGGCCAAAATTTTGTAATCATTGTTCAAAAGGCTGATTGGACGCCAATTATCAATATAAAGTAAATCTTTGCGTGGTTTAGGGAGTAAAGTAATCAAACCTTGAGTCATGCTCCATGGTAAGGTTTTGGCTAATATACTTTCATTAAACACCTGCAGTAAGAAGGGCGCCATCTGCTGGGAAAACAATTTATAGAACTCAGATGATAGGCCATCTGTCCCAGGTGACTTGTTGTCTTTTAACAGTTCTAAACACTGAGTGACTTCTGCCAGGGATAAAGGGAGGTCACAAAAATCCCTTTCTGAGTTGTCGAGCTTAGGAGTATTATGAAGAGAATTAAGGAATATCGACGAATCAACGTCATCATATTCTGATGTATATAGCTTTTTATAAAACGAGGAACAAAAATCAGATATTACATGTTGATCATCACTTATAGAGTTGCCAATTTTTAATTCATTAATAGTATTACTTTTTGCGCGATACTTTTCCAGTTTGAAAAAGTATGCAGAATTCCGTTCCCCTTCTTCTAACCACCGTTGTCGAGACCTTATAAAAGCTCCTTCTGCCTTCTTTTTATATATATTATCCAGGCTCTCTTGTAAATTAAGAATTTCTAATTTATCTTCCTCTGTTAAGACGTCAGGTGAAATTTGAGACAATACCGAAATGCCTGTGATAACTCTCTGTTCTTCCAATTTTCTACTTTTAGCAAGATTACTACCAAGCTTCCTAAAGTATTTTGCTGATTCATATTTAAATAACTCCCAATTAAGACTAAAAGAATTTTCCACCACAGCCTTGTTGAAAAAATGTTTAATCAACTGTGGGATTTTCTGTTTAACCTCCTCCACTTTAAGAAGAGAGTTATTTATTTTCCAGTAATTGGCTTTGTAAACATTATCTGAAAAAAAATTCAAAGAAATGAATACTGCTTTATGATCACTTAATGGACAGGGAAGAATGTTAACAGAGATATCCTGCTCTTTAATACTTTTTGATACTAACCAGAAGTCTATGCGAGAAAGTCTAGTGTTGTCTTTGTTACTCCAGGTAAACGAAATATCATCTGGGAATTTAACTCTCCATATGTCAACTAACTCAAACCTGTCCATAAAAAGCTTAAAGTATGCATTTCTATTATTATCACGTGCAGGCGGCCATCTGTCAATCTCAGAGTTTAGAGAAACATTAAAGTCACCTCCAAGTAAAATGTGAGCGTTTGGAAATTTTGTTAGCCAATACTTGAGTCTATTTTCTATATTAACAAATAATTGGATGTTTTCTAAATTAGAATTATACCCGTAAATGTTGAAAGTGATTAAAACAATCTTGTTATAGTCAACCACTTGGCAGATAAAATGCCCTTTTGGATCTGTATCTGTGTGCAAAATGTCACCATTATATTTATGCTTCAATGTTAAAACTCCAGCTGATCTTTCTGAACAGTGAGAAAACCATAACTCGTTCCCCCACTGAGATCTCCAAAAAATTTCGTCATTTGAGTTTGAGTGAGATTCCTGACAAAATGAAAGATCTGAGTTCAACTGTTTAACAAATAAAAATAATGCTTTACGTTTAGTTATATTTCTTAACCCCCTGGCGTTTAAAGACACAATAGACAATGAAATTTTACGAACAGAAAAGGCTTATGGTTTAAGTACAACGGAACAAATAACAAACAATGTTATACTGAGCACCAGATGCACATAAAGAAAAAAAAAGTTAGGCTATATGGTGGATATTTAAGACCATATTTTGCGTCCCATCAATAGAAAGAAGATAAACAAGTTTAACGTTATATATAAAATAAAATAAAAACCAGTCTTTTACGTTGCTGGTCAGTAAGTGTGTTCTTTCAGGGAACAAATAAGCTGCATACCAAACGATCCTCACAAATTAAACCTAAGGATCAGGCATCAGAACAAGGTAGAGAAAAAACAAGAGCATTACTCCGGAGATTTCGGGCGAATGTCAGCACAGATCTTCAAGTGATTTCCTTACCATCGATAAAAGCCCGTGCTCCCACAAAATAAGCCGATCTACCTTCACTACGCGCCTTATTCACCAAAGGCCACAACTTCAGCCTAGCCTCCTTGACAGGTTGCGGGAGATCTTCAACAAAACGGAGTTTGTTATCACGTATGACGGGGTGATTTTTTGCCGCTTTCCATAGAGCATCTCTGTAGGATCTCTGGGAGAATCTGATGATGATCGCTCTCGGCCGAGAGCTGGCTGATGTAAGTTTCCCAATACGATGGGCAACGTCGATTGCTGGCGTCAATTTGTCATCTTGCAGAATACTCCGACAAAGCTCTGTAACCTTTTCCTTCACGTTTTCTCCAGAGTTTTCGGCCACTCCATAGACCTTCAAGTTCCACCTTCTAGAGTAAGTCTCCATTTCAGACACGCGAGTTAAAAGCGCCGCCACTTTTTTTTCTTCCTCTTTTAGGCGGCCATCAACATTTTTAACTCTCTGCTGGGCTTCTTTAACTTCACTGCATATAAAGTCCACTGTTTTCTTCAGCCCTTCAATTTTCAGTGCGTTTCCATCAATTTTTTTGGAGTTTTCACTCACCAGAATTTTTATGGAGTCAGCCTGCTCCTTAATAAGCTGGGAAAGGGTAGTAATGACGACGTTGTCTTGGGATGTGGGCTCATGTTTTGCACTATAGAGAGCCTTCTTTGCCGCTGGGGAATCACATGGAGTCACAGGTAGCCCGGGAAAGTGATCCTCCGACATGGATACCTCAACTGTCGACATATTCCTATCATAATCGTGACACGAGGCTATCAGAGCGTTATTTGGCTGTGTATCAGGTATGAGGGCCTTCTTGTTCTTGTGCATTCTTTTCTTCTCAGGCGGTGACATTAGATCGATCTCAAAGTCATAAGAGATAGTCCGATTATAGATGAATGCAGTTTTTCTTCAAAAACCACCAAATTAAAATTTTGTGCGGGAGCTCAGCAGTAACAGACTTACTCGATCGCCATCTTGGCTTTCCCCCTCGACATCGGGAGTTCTTCGCACAGCTCGCAGCCGGCCGACGTCACGCCAGGCTCAGTGATAGGCTGCTGCAGTTGCCGCAGGGCAGCCAATGAGCGCGCTAGTAAGCTTGCTCTAGGTCTGCGTGCTGCTGCACTGCGTTGACAAGATTACAAAAATTAAGGATAATTTTTTGGCTTCATATCTCGAGAAAAGATGACTTTTCCCGCAGCGTAAGCTACTTACGCAATACTCGTTCCCTCTTCTAGAGAGAACAGAGGTTACGTTAGGTAACTGATACGTTTTAACTATGAGATTCACATCAACTCAAAGATAAAGGTTCTTCCTAAAGAGCAATATCGCATATATCATTTTGCTTAATATAATCTATATGTTTAAAAGTACAAGTGGTTTTTTTTTTTTACTTTTTTTACTAACTGTTCTTGCTCAGGAAGCTGAAGAAGAGGCTGATTGAGATGCTTTATTATCTTGTTAGTCAATAAAGAGAGAGATCTGTCTTATTTGTTTCCAGTTTTACTTTCTTTATTTTTGTATTTTCTGCATCAAGTATTAAACTTTTATTGTCCATTTATTGTCTGCTCCTCCTTGCATCAAGAAAAAATAATTAGTTAATTCTAATGTTTTCCTGTTGTTAGTTTGATTGCTTCTATTGCTCTCCTCATTTGTAAGTCGCTTTAGATAAAAGCGTCTGCTAAATGATAAAATGTAAATGTATTTAACAGATTTTATAAGGAAGCAGATTGATGGAGGTAAAATGTGTGCAATGGTACTCTTGGATCTCCAAAAAGCTTTTGACAGTGAATCATTCAGTACTGTAAGATAAATTAAGTGTCATGTGTTTTCCAAGTATGCTGATAGCCTGGTCGAACTTTTATTAAACTGGGAGAATTCAAAGTGTAGAAATTGATGTGTTTCTCTCTGAATAAACAATTATTAATAATGGAGTTCCCCAGGGAAGTGTCTTTGGCCCCCTTTTATTCCTCCTATACATAAATGATATGCAAGCAGTTTGTGACTGTAATTTGTTCTCTGCTTTACTGGTTTCAGACGAGGATGTCAGTAAAATACAAGTGATATGAGGAGTTATATAAAGTAAGAGACTGGCTCTCTGAAAATAAACTCTTGTTGCATTTAGGTAAGAAACGGGATCATGTTATGTGAGTCTAAAAGTAAACTGAACAAGGTTCCTAACCTGTCTGTCAAGTTAGGGGATTGTGTAATATCAGACAGAAATAGTGTTAATTATCTTGGCTGTGTCCTTGACAATGATTTAAGTGGTGCAAGTATGGCTATGAAAACTTTAGGTAAGGCTAATGCTAGAACAAAACTTCATGCTAGATATTAAATATGTAAAACTACTTGCATCATGTTTAGTGTAATGTCATTTTGAGTAAGCATGCATTTCTTGGATGTCTGATCTGTTTTGTGTATGGTTGGATAAGTTACAGAAATCTCTAAATAAATTGATACGATTTTGGGTTTGAGTAGTTTTTCACATGTTGATGATCCCATTTTAGGGATTCATTGGATTTCCCATTGATTTATTTCTTTCCCCAGCCAAAAAATAAAATATAATTTCTTACTGATCCCAAACTTTTGAACGGTAGTGATTAATATTACAAAAGATTTATATTTCTGTTCTTTGAAACTTTCTATTAATCAAAGAATCCTGAAAAAAAGAAATTTGAACATCAAATAATCATATTAGAATGATTTCTGAAGGATCGTGTGACACTGAAGACTGGAGTAATGATGCTAAAATTCAGCTTTGGTCTCAGGAACAAATTATACTTTACTATATATTCACATATAATTTTTTTTTTTTTTTTTTTTATTGTAATAACATTTCACAACATTACTGTTTTTTTAAATGCAGCCTTGGCGAGCAGGAGAGGCTTTTAAAAACATGCCTGATAAAAGTTGAATAAGGCCACTGGGAATGGCATCAAATACTACAGCAAACTCTTTAGTAGTTACAGGGATCTTATAATGATTAAGGAATTCACAGTAAAGAGATGTTCATTGTTCTTAAATAACTGACCAAAATTATACCGTTATTGTACCAGTTTCTGTAAAATAAAGATTTATTTTTTTAACGTAATATATTGTTTGGTTCCAAATTACAGAGTTGAGTGGAGAAAAGTTATGCTTAAAAATTAGTTTTTGATAATCTATCATTTATTTCGTCTCGCGGTGATGACGTCACCACTTTCGCGGTCGCGCGTCTCCTGAGTCTTTTGAGGTAAACAGTTCACACGTTAAATCTCGTAACTGCACAATAAAGTTTACTCAACATTTTACGGGGTCTTTTCAGAAAGGTTTTCATCGTGTGTCTGTTTCTTTTCCCATACAAAACGGTAAGATGTTAGCGAACTACTTTGTTGTTATGAAGTTATTAGGGAATCGGATTCATGTGGACAAATTACAAGGGTTGATAATGTTATCAGCGGCTGTCTTTATATTTACATTTATATTACTGTTGATATATTTTACTGTATCATTATTGTACTCTACATTCTTGTTGAATGAGTATTGATAGTCTATGGCTCATCGCTATTATCAGAGCAGCTGAAAAGCCTCTTTATTTCATGTCAATAGATCCTGTTTTCTCCTCATTCATTATGCTGATGTCTTCAGATCTGTAAATTGCCACATTAAGCTCATTTTATTGTCAACAGATTTGAGCAAACGACACGATCAGCTATTGGGACATCTACAAGATATAGGTAAGTTTTATAAAGGCTTTTATTTCAATAATCTGTGTTGAACCATGTTTCATATGCAACTCAATAAACAAAAAAAGTTGAGTTAACTGTATTGGTGCGCCATTTGTTTCTTGCAAACCTGTAAATATATTTTTATAATGTTTTAATCTTTTTTTTTTATTCTTAATTTTTTATAATGTGACCATAAATACTTAAAGTGGGTGGACTATTTTTTTTTTACTCAGTAAGTGATTTCTTCTTGATTTTGTCATATCTGCTCCTCCTCTTCCAGTGAAACTCCTCCTCCTTCTGTGAAGCTCCTCCCACTGCAATTCACCAATAAATGCTGGAATATTCCCATCAGCTACAAGTGAAGACGAGCATCAAACCATCAGGAAGAGCTGAAATCTGCAAAGACAGAGTTTATTGAAGGACAGTGAGAACATGAGAGATCCAGAACACTGCAGAATGAAACACACTGAAGAACAAAGAGGTTGGTGTTTATTCCTGATTCTTCATTAGTGAGGCTGAAGAACATTAAGGTTATAAAGCACTTCATCAGATTTAGCTCTGTTATAGTAGGACAAATCTAGTTGTGAATTATAATTAAATAAAGGATTCAAAAGGATTAAAGAAGATTGTGAGGCTTTGTCTACAGCTGGTGTTAAGATGCGTTTTGGTCAGTTGGATCACAAGTATACAAGGGCCCAATCCGGGCCTATACCGTACGGTTCGGGATAAATAAATGTACCATTGCTCCCCTAAAATATAGTCACAAACTTGCAATGCTCTCCCATATATTTTTTACTATACTAACTGTCCGTGGTTGGTAGTAGGGATGGGACTTTTTCTCGACAAAACGACCGACATTCGACACATGCTCCACTCGACAAAAAAAATAGAGTGTCGACATGTCGAGGGGGCGGGGCTTGTGGGATTTCCAAATTGCATTTTTTTTTTTTTTTTGCCTTTTAATTTACCTTAAAAAGCGTAAATTACGTTGCAAACGCTATGAGAAAACTCCTTTTCTCGAGAAAAGAACGACCATGGTGTGTAAACAGAAGCAGCAGCGGAAATGGGCGGCGACAGCTTCTTACAGTGGCGGGAGCTTTTTCCTCAGCGCCGTCAACAGAAAGAGCGTTAACTGTAGGTACGTACACACCGCCGCCGACTTGAGCTGCAAAGAAGCTCTGGCCGCCCTGTCAAGGACGCTTGTCAAAAAGTACGGGGAAGCTTGACCGCTCTGAATGGTGAGTGCGCGCGCTGCGCGCGACCGGGACTCGCTCTCTCTCTCTGCTCGTGCGTGCGCGCTTAAAATGTCATATTTTGTTATGAACATTCACCCGCCAGTGTGGCGGATAGCCTTTTGAGATTTACTCGCCAAACAGAAAATCTACCCGCATTTGGCGCTTGGCGGGTGTTAATTTCGGACCCTGATGTAGAATATTTTCCACCCTCCGCATTGCTGCTGCTCTTTAAAAAAAAAAGAAAAAAAAGGCCGACAATCCGACAAAAAGTCGACACATGGGCCTCGACAGTCGATTTCCCAAATCCCGTGTCGTTCCCATCCCTAGTTGGTAGCGATGGGTGGTAATGGATAAGAAATATCCATTATATCCATTAAATATCCTCTACAGTAAAAGACCTGGGTGTTATATTAGACCGCAACTTGTCTTTTGAAAATCATATTTCATATGTTACAAGAACAGCCTTTTTCCACCTTAGAAACATTGCTAAGCTACGTAACATGCTATCTGTTTCTGATGCAGAAAAGTTAGTTCATGCATTCATGACCTCGAGACTAGATTACTGTAATGCTTTATTAGCTGGTTGTCCTGCATCCTCAATAAACAAGCTACAGTTAGTCCAAAATGCCGCCGCTAGAGTTCTTACTAGATCAAGAAAATACGATCATATAACACCAATTCTGTCGTCTCTACATTGGTTACCTATAAAGTTCCGTATCAATTACAAAGTATTGCTACTGACCTATAAAGCCCTAAATGGTTTAGCTCCCGTGTATTTAACGGAACTTCTATCGCCCTACAATCCATCGCGCTCTTTAAGATCACTAAATTCGAGGCTTCTGGTCATTCCTAGGATATCTAAGTCCACTACAGGAGGGAGAGCTTTTTCACATTTAGCTCCTAAACTCTGGAATGGCCTTCCTGATATTGTTCGAGGCTCAGACTCGCTGTCCCAGTTTAAAACTAGATTAAAGACGCATCTCTTCAGCCAGGCATTCACATAATACTTACATTTTATACTACAGTTGAGACGACTCGACGCGGGCGATGTTTATGCCCTAAATCAATACATGATTAACTAACTGTATTTCTCTATGTACATTTCTGAAATGCACTTTCTGTAAAGCTGCTTTGAAACAATATGTATTGTGAAAAGCGCTATACAAATAAATTTGAATTTGAATTTGAATTTGAATTTGAAATATAGTTTTACACCAGCATGCTGATAATGTTTCTTTATTGGACAATCCTAAAGCCTGAACCACTGCCTGAGGACGCCCATCTCCCTCTCTGCACATCTCCCTCGCAAAAGCGTTTGCATTCCCACATGCAATTTTGCGTTTGCTCGCAAATATCTCTAAGGTTTTGCGAGTATCAAAAAGTGTCTTGCGGGAACACAAAAGCATTGAAATATTATTCTTTCTCCCATCATAATATCCCATTAGGCCTAAAAAAAAAAAAAGTTTGGTTCCGGTTGGTTGTCAGTTGAGGTCATGGGTCGGTAGGGATTTTTTTTTTTTTTTTTTTTTTTTTTTTTCCTCCAGTGGCAGTTTTACACACACACACACACGCGCGCTGATTTTAAATGTGTGTACCGGTACTTTTACGACAGTGATTCTGTATTCCCGTTTAAAGTCTGTTGTTGCCATAGACACGCAAAACGCACACACACACACACAAAAAGCCTTCGCGGGAGTTTGACAGGCGATCTCATAGTAGATTAACATGGAGGATTTGAACTTGAAAAACGGAGTGTACAGACATCTTTTTGTAGTCAAACAACATTCTTTGTTATGTTCATTTATGTGGTTTATTTGATTTTGATGCTATAAATTAACTAGAAGCAAGAGACGATCAGTTAGTTTTAACTGATGATCTAACTTACAGCGATCTGTCTCAAGAGCCACAAAACGGTATTTATTGTTTACATTTCTTTAAAAAATGACCACATTTGAAAGGTGAAATAACCAAATGAGACTTTGTTTCATATTAAAAGTAAGCTGGTAATGTTAACTATGTCCTGTCTGTCAGCATGTTGTCAGTGCCCTCTCTGTTCCGCGATATATTGCTGACCCCCCCCGTGTTTCTCTTAATGTTACGATTTCCAAACCTTAAGTTATAGCTCACTTTAGGAATTGACAGTTAAAGGGTTTTGATGCAATACTTAATGGTTTTTAACGGATTACTTAAGTGTAAAACAGCATTTAAAGGAAACTGTAATTTAATTAACGATGTGTGAAAGACCGTTCTTCCCCAGTCTCATAAAATAAATTTGGGTCGCACATAAATTGACAGGGTCGGTCGGAAACCGGAACCAAACTAATTTTTTTTTTAGGCCTTATTAGGGGCTCTATAGATTTGTGACTCTAATGAATAAAAAAATAATGTCTAGTACATTAATGCACTCCTTTCATGGAAAATTCCAGGGACATAATGGATCAAAATCATGATAATCTTGAATAACAGATGTTTGAACAAGAGCATTTTTTGATTTACTGAGCATTTTTTTAACTTTAATTTCAGGCCCGATGGATGAGAATGAAGAAGTGAATGAAGTGGAGAAACATCAAAGAAGATCTCAGAAATCGTTCACTTGCACTCAGTGTGGAAAGAGTTTCACAAGCAAACAGAAGCTCAAGGTTCACATGAGGATCCACACTGGAGAGAAACCGTTCACATGTGATCAGTGTGGGAAGAGTTTTACACAACAGGGAACCCTTCAGGAACACATGAACATCCACACTGGAGAGAAACTGCATGAATGTGATCAATGTGGTAAAACATTTTTGTGGGCTTCAGCCCTGAGGAGACACATGACAGTTCATTCACAGGAGAAACCACATTCATGTTCTTTGTGTGGAAAAAGATTTTCGCGTCTGCAGGATTTACAAGGACATCAGAAAATACACACTGGTGTAAGAAATCACATGTGCTTTGAGTGTGAGAAGACTTTTATTAGAGCTGAAGATTTGAAACGGCACCAGAGAATTCACACTGGAGAGAAACCTTACAAGTGTTCACACTGCGACAAGAGATTCAGTGTGTCAGGATCCCGGAAAAAACACGAGAGGATCCACACTGGAGAGAAACCGTATCACTGCACTGCATGTGGGAAGAGCTTCACTCATTCATCTACTCTACACAGACATACAAAAACTCACATTAAGTAGCTTATCTTCAGTTCCAGCACTTTCTAGTGTGATGCCACCTCTCTTTCCTATTAGTTTGTCTAAACCAGCCTCAACCACGGCTGAAGCCAGTTATGAAGTCACAGAGCTCCAGACTTCAGTATATTTCTGAGGTGTATATAATAAAGGATGTGAAATAATTGCCTGATATAGTATTAACTCTACTTTAGTGCTGCAAGGATATTGCACCGCTCCAAGATCTTCTCGTCTGAGCTCTGCGGTCTGTCGCCGCTCATCAACATCAGAATATTGAGATGACCAATCAAATTAAAGTAGACGGGCTTTATGTTCACAGAAGCTGCTGAGCGCATGTTCTAGCGCTTCAGTTAAGGGTCATGAAGTGTGAGATCAAATATAGCTAAACTAAACATTTCATATTTGACAGCTATTTTAGGATAGAAATGTTAAACAACCGACAAAAATAATCAGGAAAACTGATGTATATAAATATCAGTTGAGCCTATGTTTATGACCCCGAACCCCCTGAACTACCTCATATCTGGGACACCGGCGGTTCTAGAACTCTACAGCCCTGGCCACAACCATCGACAGTATAAAAGAAACATTGTCAACATTTGTCACATTAAATAGTTTATATTTAACTGTGAGATTCACATCAACTCAAAGATAAAGTTCCTTCCCAAAGAGCAATATCGCATATATCATTTTGCTTAATATAATCTATATGTTTAACAGTACAAGTTTTTTTTTTTTACATTTTTTACTAACTGTTCTTGCTCAGGAAGCTGAAGAAGAGGCTGATTGAGATGCTTTATTATCTTGTTAGTCAATAAAGAGAGAGATCTGTCTTATTTGCTTCCAGTTTTACTGTCTTTTTGTATTTTCTGCACCAAGTATTAAACTTTTATTGTCCATTTCTATTGTCTGCTCCTCCTTCTTGCATCAAGAAAAAATAATTAGTTAATTCTAATGTTTTCCTGTTATTAGTTTGATTGCTTCTATTGCTCTCCTCATTTGTAAATCGCTTTAGATAAAAGCGTCTGCTAAATGATCAAATATAAATGTATTGTGTTTAACAGATTTTATAAGGAAGCAGACTGATGGAGGTAAAATGTGTGCAATGGTACTCTTGGATCTCCAAAAAGCTTTCGACAGTGAATCATTCAGTACTGTAAGATAAACTAGATGCGAAAGTTCGTCGAGACAAACTTTAAGTTGGCTTGAGAAAGTTTGGACCGGAAAGTTTTTTGCTAGGCGGTTGTTAGGATGTTATGGGTGGTCGCTATGGTGTTGCTAGGCGGTTGCTAAGGTATTCTGGGTGGTTGCTAGGCGGTTGCTAGGGTATTTTGGGTGGTTGCTAGGGTGTTTTGGGTGGTTGCTAGGGTGTTTTGGGTGGTTGCTAGGCGGTTGCCAGGGTCTTTTGTGTGGTTGCTAGGCGGTTGCTAGGGTGTTCTGGGTGGTTGCTAGGATATTTTGGGTGGTTGCTAGGGTCTTTTGGGTGGTTGCTAGGGTATTTTGGGTGGTTGCTAGGCGGTTGCTAGGGTGTTTTGGGTGGTTGCTAGGCGGTTTTGGGTGGTTGCTAGGCGGTTGCTAGGGTATTTTGGGTGGTTGCTAGGGTGTTCTGGGTGGTTGCTAGGCAGTTGCTAGGGTGTTATGGGTGGTTGCTATGGTGTTGCTAGGCGTTGCTAAGGTATTCTGGGTGGTTGCTAGGTGGTGGCCAGGGTGTTCTGGGTGGTTGCTAGGCTGTTTTGGGTGGTTGCTAGGGTATTCTGGGTGGTTGCTAGGGTCTTTTGGGTGGTTGCTAGGGTCTTTTGGGTGGTTGCTAGGCGGTTGCTAGGGTCTTTTGGGTGGTTGCTACGGTGTTCTGGGTGGTTGCTAGGGTCTTTTGGGTGGTTGCTAGGCGGTTGCTAGGGTGTTCTGGGGGGTTGCTATGGTATTCAGGGCGGTTGATATGGTGTTACTAGGTGGTTGGTAGTTATCACAGATGGTTACTATGGAGTTTTTATAGAGTTCTTAGCATGATCTTGGCATGATTTAACACTTAACTAATCGCTATTAGCATGTAGCTATTCACTGCTAGCATATGTAGCATGTTGGAAGTGCTGTTTGCTAGCATGAGTCAAAAGAGCCAAACCTCATCTCTATACGATGTTCTGATACAGAGATATAGGTCTTGCAAAACGGTTGCTAGGGTACTCAAGTTTGGTTGCTATGGAGTTGCTTGGGAGCTGGGAGCTTTAAACTTAAGAAGTTTAAATTGGTTTGAAGTTTAAAGTAGTTTAAAGTAGTTTGAAGTTTATGATAGATATATAAATAAGTTAGATAGATACAAACACACACACACACACACACACACACACACACACACTCACACAGACTACCTCGCTCACACACTCACTCAGACACACACACACACACACACACTCAGAGTTTATGAGTTTAGAGTTTATAAGTGTACAAGTTTTTGAGTTTAGAGTTTATAAGTTTAAATGAGTTTAGAGTTCAGAATTTATTAATTTATGAGTTTAAGAGTTCATAAGTCTATGAATTCATGAGTTTATTAGTTAATTAGTTATTAAATTTAAGTTAATTAGTTTATAAGTGTATGAGATTAGAGTTTATTAGTTTAAATGAGTTTCATTGGCTAATATATATAGAATGGCAGTTTGAATTAGTTTTCAAGGGATTTAGATTTAAATTTTTGTCGGTTGGTGAGTTTGAATTTTTTTAGAACTCCCCATTGTAAGTCAATGGGAGTTTTTCCGAGTTTTGATCGTCATTTTTAGGAAAACCGTAAGTCCGATCAGTCTGAAAATAGATAGCACACTTAGTCAGAAAAGTTTGAGTGTCTGAGCCGAGTTTGGAGTATGTAGAGTTAAAGCTCTAGGACGAGTTTCATATAGAAATTTTAGTCTCAGAATAATAATAATAACTAGATGCGAAAGTTCGTCGAGACAAACTTTAAGTTGGCTTGAGAAAGTTTGGACCGGAAAGTTTTTTGCTAGGCGGTTGTTAGGATGTTATGGGTGGTCGCTATGGTGTTGCTAGGCGGTTGCTAAGGTATTCTGGGTGGTTGCTAGGCGGTTGCTAGGGTATTTTGGGTGGTTGCTAGGGTGTTTTGGGTGGTTGCTAGGGTGTTTTGGGTGGTTGCTAGGCGGTTGCCAGGGTCTTTTGTGTGGTTGCTAGGCGGTTGCTAGGGTGTTCTGGGTGGTTGCTAGGATATTTTGGGTGGTTGCTAGGGTCTTTTGGGTGGTTGCTAGGGTATTTTGGGTGGTTGCTAGGCGGTTGCTAGGGTGTTTTGGGTGGTTGCTAGGCGGTTTTGGGTGGTTGCTAGGCGGTTGCTAGGGTATTTTGGGTGGTTGCTAGGGTGTTCTGGGTGGTTGCTAGGCAGTTGCTAGGGTGTTATGGGTGGTTGCTATGGTGTTGCTAGGCGTTGCTAAGGTATTCTGGGTGGTTGCTAGGTGGTGGCCAGGGTGTTCTGGGTGGTTGCTAGGCTGTTTTGGGTGGTTGCTAGGGTATTCTGGGTGGTTGCTAGGGTCTTTTGGGTGGTTGCTAGGGTCTTTTGGGTGGTTGCTAGGGTCTTTTGGGTGGTTGCTAGGCGGTTGCTAGGGTCTTTTGGGTGGTTGCTACGGTGTTCTGGGTGGTTGCTAGGGTCTTTTGGGTGGTTGCTAGGCGGTTGCTAGGGTGTTCTGGGGGGTTGCTATGGTATTCAGGGCGGTTGATATGGTGTTACTAGGTGGTTGGTAGTTATCACAGATGGTTACTATGGAGTTTTTATAGAGTTCTTAGCATGATCTTGGCATGATTTAACACTTAACTAATCGCTATTAGCATGTAGCTATTCACTGCTAGCATATGTAGCATGTTGGAAGTGCTGTTTGCTAGCATGAGTCAAAAGAGCCAAACCTCATCTCTATACGATGTTCTGATACAGAGATATAGGTCTTGCAAAACGGTTGCTAGGGTACTCAAGTTTGGTTGCTATGGAGTTGCTTGGGAGCTGGGAGCTTTAAACTTAAGAAGTTTAAATTGATTTGAAGTTTAAAGTAGTTTAAAGTAGTTTGAAGTTTATGATAGATATATAAATAAGTTAGATAGATACAAACAAACACACACACACACACACACACACACACACACTCACACAGACTACCTCGCTCACACACTCACTCAGACACACACACACACACACACACACTCAGAGTTTATGAGTTTAGAGTTTATAAGTGTACAAGTTTTTGAGTTTAGAGTTTATAAGTTTAAATGAGTTTAGAGTTCAGAATTTATTAATTTATGAGTTTAAGAGTTCATAAGTCTATGAATTCATGAGTTTATTAGTTAATTAGTTATTAAATTTAAGTTAATTAGTTTATAAGTGTATGAGATTAGAGTTTATTAGTTTAAATGAGTTTCATTGGCTAATATATATATGGAATGGCAGTTTGAATTAGTTTTCAAGGGATTTAGATTTAAATTTTTGTCGGTTGGTGAGTTTGAATTTTTTTAGAATGCCCAATGTTAAGTCAATGGGAGTTTTTCCGAGTTTTGATCGTCATTTTTAGGAAAACCGTAAGTCCGATCAGTCTGAAAATAGATAGCACACTTAGTCAGAAAAGTTTGAGTGTCTGAGCCGAGTTTGGAGTATGTAGAGTTAAAGCTCTAGGACGAGTTTCATATAGAAATTTTAGTCTCAGAATAATAATAATAAGTTTAAATAGGATTTCAATATGTTGGCTCTCTCAAGCCAACTTAACTAGATGCGAAAGTTCGTCGAGACAAACTTTAAGTTGGCTTGAGAAAGTTTGGACCGGAAAGTTTTTTGCTAGGCGGTTGTTAGGATGTTATGGATGGTCGCTATGGTGTTGCTAGGCGGTTGCTAAGGTATTCTGGGTGGTTGCTAGGCGGTTGCTAGGGTATTTTGGGTGGTTGCTAGGGTGTTCTGGGTGGTTGCTAGGGTGTTTTGGGTGGTTGCTAGGGTCTTTTGTGTGGTTGCTAGGCGGTTGCTAGGGTGTTCTGGGTGGTTGCTAGGATATTTTTGGTGGTTGCTAGGGTCTTTTGGGTGGTTGCTAGGCGGTTGCTAGGGTCTTTTGGGTGGTTGCTAGGCGGTTGCTAGGGTGTTTTGGGTGGTTGCTAGGATATTTTGGGTGGTTGCTAGGGTGTTCTGGGTGGTTGCTAGGGTGTTATGGGTGGTTGCTATGGTGTTGCTAGGCGTTGCTAAGGTATTCTGGGTGGTTGCTAGGCAGTTGCAAGGGTGTTATGGGTGGTTGCTATGGTGTTCTGGGTGGTTGCTAGGGTGTTATGGGTGGTTGCTATGGTGTTGCTAGGCGTTGCTAAGGTATTCTGGGTGGTTGCTAGGCAGTTGCAAGGGTGTTATGGGTGGTTGCTATGGTGTTGCTAGGCGTTGCTAAGGTATTCTGGGTGGTTGCTAGGTGGTGGCTAGGGTGTTCTGGGTGGTTGCTAGGCTGTTTTGGGTGGTTGCTAGGGTGTTTTGTTTAAAGTTTAAAGTAGTTTGAAGTTTAAAGTAGTTTTAAGTTTGATGGAGGGAAAGATAGATTTCCCTGGTTAAATGGTTAAATTTTATCAGTAAGCATATTTTAAAATCTTCATCATAACTTTATCAACAAATCGTAATAATAGGAAAATTATATTGCAAGAACAGCTAATGTGGTGATGGACGCACGTTGTCACAGTAACCAGGTGAAGGAAATGAGGAAATTAAATTGCTACATTATGAGACACAATTGCCCTGCTTCTTAAACCTCAAGGGTTAGAAAATTCCCCCTGTATAGTCAACTTTGTATCTAATGACAAAAGGCATTTCTGATAAATGTGACAGTTGTAATGTACCAGAAAATATTGAGCATGTTATTTTGTGGTGAAATAAATATATTGCTGAGAGGATCAGTTTACATGACAAGATATACGGATTAGAACGTGGATGGATAACGACATTCACATTTGAAGTTAAATAGGAAAAAAAAAAGGAAAGTGTTGAGGCATTACAGGTAAAGATGTTCACATGCAAGATTACTTTTCTTTTCAGCGTCGAGAATTACCACCAATCACACAAGTCTCTGCTGAGCTCATAATGCAATAACCAATCAGATTAGTTACCGATGAAGAAACAATATGCGGGTTCGCGGGAGTTTTTTGCCGCGTTCACCTCAGTCAGTCAGACATTCTGACTGGATTCTGCCCATTCGCTCGAGGAAAAGTGTAGATACGATGTAAGTAAGATATTAATGTATAATCCTTTTGATTTTTCATGCTACTAAAATAACAATGTCCTGTTTTTCTAATGCGTAAAAAGCAATAAACTCCTAAACGGTTCTTGTCATACAAGAATGACATTTCCCCCCAGGGTTCGAAATGACTTAGGACTCTTAAGGGGGGGGGGGGGGGGGGGGGGGGGGGGGGGGGGGGGGTTTGGGTGGTTGCTAGGGTGTTTTGTTTAAAGTTTAAAGTAGTTTGAAGTTTAAAGTAGTTTAAAGTTTGATGGAGGGAAAGATAGATTATAACGGAGGCGCCCGCGCGCTCACTTGCATTGCACGTGAACTGCAGCACGAAACTCAGTGTATGCCTCACACAGACATGACAAATACATCAAATACACAAAGCTTGAAATGTCTTTAAACGAAATAATTCAAAACGAAAAAGGAAAAAGGCTCGATTATGTAATCCATTAGGCCTATTTATGTGCATTTCTCTCTATAAGTGCGTTCACACGGAGATGGCGATCGTCAACTTCATCTTTGCAGCTGAGTCGACACTTTTAGAGAAAACACTTTATTGTTTTTATTAATAAAAATCAATACACGCGTCACCGGATTTACAGATGCACGCACACATGAAATAACAGTCATTATTATTAATTTATTTGTTCTATCTGTAATAAAATAAATAAATAAATAAACATTATTATTAATAATAGCCTACATCTTTTAGAATATTTGATTGAATGCTGAATGTTATTTAAGTAGCCTACTTGTTCAATTTAATAAAATTAAAACTTTAATTGTGATCATTAACATAACTGAATATTAAATATTTAGTGGCCAAGTTTTGCGCAGCTCCCCGTCAATGATCTATTGCACACTCAGCTGGCGCTGTCCCTGCAGAGAAGCTACGTAGGCAGTGTAATTATTATTATTATTATTTTTTTGTTCCGTTACCTCCAACCCCCGTTTTGAGTCGCCGGATCCACCCGCCCTCTGCGCTCCGGGACCTCCCACTTTACAAATTAAGCACTGCCAGTAACCAATCAGATTAGTTAACGATGAAGAAAGAAACTGCTGGTTCGCGGGACCGTTCACGTCATGTGCTGTTCGCCTCAGTCAGCAGGCGCGTTTCCATTACAGATTTCTCAACAGATTCATTTAAACAGCGTATTTATTAATGAACGAAGCAGCGAGTCATTGATTCATTCGTCAACCAATTGATTTAAAAAGCTGATTGATTCATTCAGTAATGTAACACCCATGTCATGAAATTCAGTCATTATTGATCTTTTAAGGAATGTCGATTTTAACCAAAAATTGACAAACGACATTGTGTGCCTTTGAATGCATGAATACATGTAGAGCTAATCTCAGCTATTGTGTTAAGCTTTATATTCGTGCGTCTACTACACTGTATCTGGAAAATTAGTCACAGCGGAGCACATTACAGTGCCTAGTTAACACAGTGTTAATGTTTTGTTGCTATCCTGAGGGTAAGAGAAAAATAAAATAGAATGTTGATTCTGAAAAATATACAAAACATAAACATGAGCATTTGTTTCCTCTTTTGTGAGAGGCTGAGGATGTTGGTGCTAAAGCTAGCATGTGCTCCCCAGTTGGACATGACTAATTAATGAGGTAATTTTTAAAAGCATATGTTTAAAAAATATCACACAAACAACTTTTTGAAAACAAAATATTTTATAAAATGTAAAATGTGACAAAACAAACAGTTGCAAAATTACAAATGAAACAAACACAATAAAAACAAAAACACTTTCAAATAACCACTAAACTAACTTATTTCTAACTTATTAATACTAAACTAACTTATGAATATAAAACTGAACTACTAATATTTAATGAAAACTGATGTAACTAATTAACTAATTATGTACTGAATAGTACAAAATGATTTTATTTAAAAACAAACTGAACTATACTATGAAAACTGATTATATAACTGATTATAACTGATTAACTAATTGAACAAAAAAGTAATAAACTACAAAAATGATTATACTAATTAAAATTAATTGAAATCACACGTTTATTGGCATGTGAAATTTTGATGTGGACTGGCAGCTCCTTGATCAGATCGTCCACACTGCCATGGTAGAGGTCGGTGGGCACTACAAACTCTGTGAAGTCCTCACAGAGGAGAGTGAGGCTGCCATCTTCCTCTGACACCCCAACCACCTGCACGTCAGCAGTCTCCACCAACCTATCCGCAGTCTGGATTTGAACAAAAATACAACTTGCATTCAGGTTTAGATCTCCTTAAAAGCACAATGAATGTATGAATTAAATGCTATACATCAGTTATATTGCACCCTACTAGAAAAATGACATATTGCTACAAGAAAATTATAGCAACCATGTAACCAGCAATGAGAATGGTTAATGCTACAATTCTAAGAATAGGTTAATCAATTTTTATTGGGTGCTTAACTTCATGTTAGACTTACACTGTGCACAGTTTTTAATATGTCTAATGGGGTGGGGGTTTGTTACACGTGTTGTGGATAGAGATGGACAATATTATCGGAGCGTCATCGGTAAAGGCTTAAAATGTAGTCGTCAGCCCGATATGGAAAATTATGCTGATTATGTGCTTGCAATAACTTTCATGTTAGCGATAAGATCATGTCAGCAGTGTCGTCATTCGTGAAGTGAACGTTTGCCTGTGATGAGATTCACTTTATTGGATTGCTGCATTGAACTTGACAATGCGAGTACATTTGCGTCTGGTGTGTGATCCAGCAAGAGCTTTCCCTGGGTCCTAGTGCTTTATTTAGGGGTGCTGTTCTTGTTACAAGTAACATTAAGTTACGCGTGTTTAAGAATAAATTAAGTTGTAATTGATGTCATAAAGTTACAAGTCTGATTTGACTTAATGGTCTGACTCAATCATAACAATAAATTAATATATAAAAAAGAGAGATGTATAACAGCATAGACTATTGGGCAAAATTTAAAATAAAAAAAGTTGGATATTGGCAAAAATCTTGTTCATCCCCATAGAAGCAGCTAATGTGTTTTGCATTGTGTACCTTCACAGTGGTGTAATTGGAAGAATTCAGTTTCCCACGTCCGCTGTCCCAAATGAACACCTTGAGGTGTGTGAGCTCTACCTCATCTCCGAGGTAAAGCTCACACAAGGCTTCCTCCCTCCACAGGGAAACTTCCAGGAGCCTCTGTCCACACCTAAGAGACAGATCCAGGACTGGGACCGGGTTTCCCTGGACCTCTGCCATCCTCAGCACTTGTATCTGCAGAATAATAGCCCAATGGTTGCGTTGTGTTAGGGGTAAGTAATTCAGGTCAAATTACCCTCATTAAGCTTTGGGACCATGGTTGAGTTGTCTAGATAGTTGTGTGAGTAATATTTTTATGGTTTAGCTATACATCTTTTTATTTATTTTTTACTAATTTTAATATTGTTTCTAGCCAATGGAAATTTTTTACATTTGTGTAAAGATTCTCAGTTATCTGGATTAATGTTGTCCTATTTATGGAATTTCCAACTTTGATGTGATACTTTTAAAAATATAATAATATGCTTTTAGGCTTGCGCCTTCATGAGGGTGATTAAATAAACCTGAATCTTTAGGATTCATCTTCATGTAAGCACCAGAGGAATGCAGAAGAAAATATTTGTAGATATTCAGTAATAATGGCATTAAAATAACTCACTTTTTCCACCTGTCCTTGAAGGGAAATGTAGTCCGCTCGGGAAAAGATGTCTTCCTCTGGTGTGACTGGTGATGATGGAGGACACAGGGCGTCTCTGGCAGCCTTTTCCTGCTCTTCATCAATAATGAGTGGTGCTGCCCTGAATTTTTTTGATCCCCGGCCAAAATATAAATTGTTCCTCCCAAATTTAGTCCCAATGCTAATATTTTTTACAAAATAACTTACACCCTCCTCAAAATTTGGTGTCCAATCATTATTGCCACTTAAGTAAATTTTCTTGCCATCACTTAAGGCACTAATCGATCTTGCCTTAAGTGATGCAATTGATATATTTTGGCCAGTCTGTGTAAAGGTAACTGCTCTCTGATCTGATCTGTTCGCCACACATTTACAGTGCATCGGTTCTGGGCGCATGTATGGACTATGTGTTGACATCTAGAGGGTAAGAAAAAAAGTACACAAAATACGTAAGAATACTTTTAATAAAGATTATCTGTTAAAAAAAAAAAATCACACACAAAAAAAAAAAAACAAGCTATCAACTGTCACCCAGAATTTAAACGAATTAAACTGCATTTAAATACTGAGTGACAGTTGAGAGCTAGAGTTGCTGTGACAACCCTGGCGCATCTTCTGATTAACAGCTAACTAATTGTCTTCCTCACTTTTCAGGATTGCCATGGCAACTCAAGCTCTCAACTGTCACTCAGTATTTAAATGCAGCTTAATTTACTTCAATATACTCATTATAACACCTTAATGTAGTGAAAAACCTTATAAATACATGTAAATACTACACAAGTGCAAGAAAACAACAACAAAACATTTCCAAGTAAAAAAAAACTGTCCAGTCAGGCAGTGAGAAAAAAATCTCTCTGACAGGCTCCCTCTTTTTACTTCAAACTGAGAGAATTATTATTATTTTTTACTTCATTCTTCACAAAAATATATTTATTTATGTAATATGTGAAGTACGAAGTAAAAAAAAAGAGAGTAATTCTCTGTATGAAGTAAATAAAAAAGGAGACAAGGCCGGTCAGAGGACTTTTTTTCACTGCCTGACTGGACAGTTTTTCATTTTTTGAGGTAAATCTTTAATTTACAGACTTTTTATCAATGACTTTCAATGAATAAACAAATTCTTATTTGAAAGATATTGATAAAATTTATTGTGAAGGAAAGATTTACCTCAAAAAATGAAAAACTGTCCGGTCAGGCAGTGAGAAAAAAATCTCTCTGACAGTCTTCCTCTCTTTTTACTTCAAACTGAGAGAAGTATTATTATTTTTTACTTAATACTTCACAAAAATATATTTATTTATGTAATATGTGAAGTAGGAAGTAAAAAAAGAGAGAATAATTCTCTGTTTTAAGTAAATAAAAAAAGGGAGACAAGGCCGGTCAGAGGACTTTTTCTCACTGTCTGAGTGGACAGTTTTTCATTTTTTGAGGTAAATCTTTAATTTACACGACATTTTATCAATGACTTTCAATGAATAAACAAATAAGTAACATGAATGAATAAATAAATTCTTATTTGAAAGACATTGATACAATTTATTGTAAAGATTCTGACAGCCTTAGGGATTTCTTTTTTAACTTGGAAAAGTTTATTTTTTGTTAATGTTTCCTTTTTGAAATGTTAATAACGTTACAGTATTGAAATAAAACACAGATTCCCTTGTCAGAGAATGTCCTATCATGGTAAATTAGATTATTCGAATTTCGTAATATTAAAATTAAATTAAATGTATTGTGAAATTAACTTAATTAATTATACATTATACATATTAACAGTTATACATTTTATATCTTCCAGCTCACCTCTAATAATCTGTTGTGTGGGAGCTGCGTCTGGAGTCCTCCGCAATGAAGTGGACTGTGGCTGTGAGCAGCTTTTAAGGGATTCAGGTTGCGCGCATCTCCTGGTCAATGCGCGCGAGTTTTGATATATATTTGTACCGTGTAGGCTAATTTTGTTTATTTATTGTAATGAATATTTTAAACGTGTGATTCATTTTATTTATTGTAATTAATATTTTTAGCTTGTAATTAATTTTATTTTAAATGAAAGGTTTTTTTTTTTTTAACGGACAGCTTTTAACGGACTCAGCTCTCCTGCGCTGGTATGGGTAGGCCTAATGCCTAAACATTCCCTTTTGATGAATAGTTTTAACTTGTAAGGATTTAAATTTGAAATAAATCCCTATTAAAATGTATTTGCCTTTGCTATTCATTGTTTTATTAAATTAATTACAGATTAAAAACGATCTGACGAAACCATGTTGTCCCAAAAAAGTTTTTTACTGACTTCTGACAAGTAGGCTAGTTGTTGCCTAATGTAGGCTACCCTATTAATTAAACCTTTCTGGTTTTTTTTATTATTATTAAATTAATTACGGACTAATTGATTAAGTGGACTGGCTGTGCGAGCTTTTAATGGACTCTGGGTACGCGCATCTCCTGCTCGGTCTGTGAGTGCGCGGGCGCGTTTTGATTTTTATTTATTGTAATGAACTTTATAAATTTGTAATTAATTGTCTGTATTGTAATGAATATTTGTAACTTGAAATTCATTTTATTTAAAATAAAAGGCTTTTAACGGACTCTGGCTGCGCGCATCTCATTCTCTCTCTCTGTGTGTGTGCACCAGAGTGCACTCTTTGATTCATATTTTTAACTTATAATTAATTTGATTGTTATTCATATTTTTAACTTGATTAATTATTTATTGTAATAAATATTTTTAACTTGTAATGACTTTTATTTAAAATAAATCACTATTAAATCTATTTTGCCAGCAATTTTTGTATTAAATTAATTACGGATGATTAAGACCGATCTACACGGATTTCCTATTACCCTTTTTGCCGACTTCTAACTTGTCTAATTGTTGCCTAATTAAACCTTTCCGATTTTTATTACAGACGAGCCACCATTTGTTACTGTGGCTGTGCGCAGCTTTTAACGGACTCTGGCTGCGCGCATCTCCTGCTCTCAGTGTGCGCACGCTTTGATTAATATTTTTAACTTGTAATGACTTTTATTTAAAATAAATCCCTATTAAATCTATTTTGCCTGCTTTTAATTAAATTAATTACGGATGTTTAACCGATCTACATGGATTGCCTATTACCCTTTTGCTGACTAACTTGTCTAGTTGTTGCCTAATTTATTAATTAAACCTTTTTGTGTTTTATTACGGACTAGACCCCATTTGTTATGCCCAGTCGCTTTAAAGGGTCGCTAAAAATTCGGTGTCGTTTTGATTAATATTTTTAACTTGTAATTTAATTTATTGTAATGAATATATATTTTTTTTACCTTGTAATTAATTAAATTTAAAATAAAAGGCTGTCCGAGGCTTTTAATGGACTCTGGCTGCAGCTGGCATCTCCTGTTCTGTGTGCACGCGCGCGTTCTTATGCATATTTTTAACTCCTAATTAATTTTATTTATTCTAATATTTTATATTTAAAATAAATCCCTATTTAATGTAATTTGACTAATTAAACTTGATTATAAGGGTGTTGGGTTTTAGCATTTAAACGAATGTAACGGCTGGCCAATTAGACTGTTGAATGCTGCATAACTAATGAGCGATCATTCTGGAATTTTCCAGGCCTGAGCTTGTGTTGGGTGAGTAAGAAAATATGTCATTAAAATGTGTGTGGGTCAACGATTTGAATGCAGTTAAACGTATTGGATTATAAATGTGTATAACTGCTGAAACACGAATAATAATTTATTTCCATTAAGCATTACGCTAATTATGTCGTGAGGAGGATTGTGTAACGATTTCTGTCTTCCGTCTAATTTGTTCGTTATGTTAAAAACATTCACTTATATCCCTAGTATTCGTTATTTTGATATTAAATTGGACTTTTTGCTCCTGTTTATATGAAATGCGGACGCCGTCAGATACGCTTTTGGTAAACGTAACGTTAATATCGGTTTCATTCATACTCGACGCCGGGGGGCGCTCAAAGTCCACAAGTTAGACTAAAGTCAGTCATAAAACACATGAATCAGTCAAAAAGTTGATAGAGACTTATGACCCTATTTTTTACAGTCTATGCTTATGACTGATGAAACATGAAAACAATAAACACGATGGTGACAGAATATAGTTTGTCATCTCGTATTTTCTTAAGAATAATGTATATTAAATGCAATGCGAATCGACATAGCCTAGCGTTTATCACTGTGTATAATACTAACGTTATGTATTTTCTGCCTCGTTTTGTGATAAGAAGCATCTGGGATCGATAAAAAAAAGAAGTTATTTTATCAATGGCGTTTTAAAGTGAGTTTTGGTTAAAAACAAAACAAAAACGCCATTGTATTCATCTTATTGTCATGTTGATGCTTAAGTCACGATGAGAAAACATGCACTTTTGACTGCAAAAGTCACCAAAGCCAATCTAATAATGCTAACGTTACTTTTATTAATAGAAACATATCAGTCCATCCATCCATACCTGTGTATTATCTGACCTATTTCTCCGTTTCTTTTATGTGACTGAACACATGTCTGTAAAAATCTTGCCAGTTCATTGCATCCATTGCGGTAAGTAATCTTTTTAACTGACTGTCACATTCAGTATTTGCATTTACAATAGATGAGGAATGGCAATCTACATCAGCATGTTTCAGAATATTAATAACCTCTTTTATTAAGCATTTCAGATTTGAATAACATTTTTGGGATCAAAATTACTTATTAGGTTTCGTATCTCCTCCACTATCTCCACTACCCACTGCCATCAGCATCTTCATTTCAAGGTAATTCACTTATTCACATTCACTGCACTGATACAAATAAGCAATGTCTCTCTTGCATGGTTTGTTTTCTTTTTGTTTCTGATATGATTCAGTATCAATAGCTGTTTTTATTTTCATTCATCCATAGGGTTGAGGCTGCTTTGACTGTCAATGCAAGTAACACACACACACACACACACACACACACACACACACACACACACACACACACACACACACACACACACACACACACACAACATGTTAATCAGACACATTAATCATATCTTGTTATTTATTTATTTATTTATACACAATTATACAGGTCCTGTAGGGTTCAAATACACATTGCTGTCTTAGTATTTAATGTAAATAACTTTTACTAAATATTTTACACATTTACACATTAGTAGAAATTAGAGTGAAGGTTAATTCATTTATTTGTAGGACATGTGCAGTTTGTGTAAATGTGTTGAGTAAAAACTAGGTTTTGTAGCTTAAATCAACAGCTTGATTTGTGTGAGATTTGTTTCTCTTTTTTCCCCCCACAGTAGATTGGACATCTTTATTTTACATCTATGTAAGAACAATGTTAACATTTATTGGGGTAGCATCATCACCCAAAAATATAGTTAATTTTGCATAAATGTAGTTCAGTAATATGTTGAAAATATGTTGATTACTGTATTTTGTATTTATTTGTGATTACATTGTCTCCCCTCTTTACAGTAAGTAATCATTTAATAATTATTTTAATATAATTGTTTTATTATTATTATATTATCACAATTTTCTGATCAGTGAAGTTTTAAGTTCACATTTGTATTCCTGTTTTCTGTAAAGAATGTAATTAACTTGTTTTCTTCTGTGTGTCTCTCTCTCTCTGTGCGTGTCCTTTACTGTCCTTTACTGTGCTGTCCTATCTATGCCTTTATATCCATTTTCACTCAAACATTATCTCGCTTGAATCTCTATCTCTCGCCCATTCTATTCTTTCTCTTAACACCCAAAAAAACTGGCTGCTATCAAAAAAACGCTGCTGCACTGCTTGCTGCTTCGCTTGCCTGCACCCCAAACGCAAACCGCGATTTTTCCCAACGCGTGATCCAAAAACGCACCTGCACGCTTGCACGCATCTTTGAAAATAATGAACCAGAAACACACTTGACTATTGAAAAACTTGACCCTCTGAAAAACTTGACCATAAAAAAACTTGATCATTGAACCCAGGTGAGAACTGTGCACTACAGATACAGAGAGAGAGAATTGTCGGAATTGAAGTCGGAATATCAACTAATTGTTTAATCAACTTTAATCAACTTCACATTATTTAATTCATTGTTGTCTTGTTATATATACAATATTTAACCTTTTTGTGTATCAAGTTACATAAAAGGCATTAGCTTTGTGTTCTACTTCAAGTATCAGTAAATATAAACATTTTTATCCATTCCTAAAACATATTTGCTTGATTGCCAGTGCTCGAACATCACCATGCCAAGAAAAGGAAAGAGGAGTGAATCTCAGAAACAGCGCAAAAACCTAAAAGCTTCATGTGGCACCAGTAGCAGTACTTCTAGAGCAGGTATGGTTGGTGAAAACCCGTATGTTCTGTCTGTTACAGCATCGCACTTTCAAGGTGATACTAGGTACAAGATTTACTCCAGAGGCTATCAGTGTACGTGCAATGCCTTAATGTTCCTAGCTGTCCATAATGAATGTAATGAGTTGCGCCGTTTCGATTTAGACCACATTTTACACAAAGGTGATGCAGTTTACACTAGTGTCAAACGAACACTGTGGAGCAAACGACAATTTGTGGCTAATTTTTTAAACTTTGATGAGCTGCCAAGCACAGTTAAGACCAACTCAGCTTGCTACAACATCCTGAAACATCCTCAGAGAGTTGGATTTCTAAAAGATTCACCTGTCCTAGGCGAGTATGAAAACCTTGAGAATACTCTGCAGTGTCTCAGAGCTGATGTGAGTGATGCGTTGCTGATGTGTGGATGCACGTGTATCGCCGTATTCAGAGATCGCTCAGGGAGGTTTGGTTATTTTGATCCTCACTGCAGATCAGCATATGGAATGCCTGAAGATGAAAGCACTGGTACGGCCGTGATGTTGACCTTCTTCCGTTTAGAAGACCTGATCGAGAGGCTGATGCTATTGTTTCAAGGGTGTTTCGATTTGAGAGACCAGCAACAATTTGATCTGTTGCCTGTATCGTTCATTAACCGAATAACTGAAAGAAGTGTACGTCCTGAACTCTCCCTGAACTGCTGTGAGCTTGAACGTGATGTACAACCATCCACCTCTTTTGAGAACGAAGCTCTGTCAAACAATGAACAATGCAGGTCTGCTGATGTCTCACAACTGTATGTTCAAGTCCAAGATGTGCAACCATCCACCTCTTTTGAGAACGAAGCTCTGTCAAACAATGAACAATGCAGGTCTGCTGATGTCTCACAACTGTATGTTCAAGATCCGGTTCAACAACTATCTGAGATTACCGTTAATGGAGCCACATCAACTAATGATCAAGCCCACTTGACTTGTCAAGATAAAATGGACATTATAACTTCTGTCACTCAGAATCAAGACGGTAATAAAAATGTGTCATTCAGTGAACTTTCTCATGGCATGCTGTCACAGGATCAATTATCGTTGTCATCTCCTAATCACCAATATTCACAATCGACAATTAAGCAGACAGAAAAACTGAACAAGACTCGGAAACTAAAGGCTTATTATCAAAAAAGGAACAAAGAAATGGTTCAGAGGCAAGGTGTTTATGACAAAAAACAGGCTGTACGTAAAGTCTATGATTATAAAAAAAGTAGTGAATACAGGCAAAGACATAACCAAGCAATGAAAAACAATTATAAAAATATTAATGAATACAGAGAGCGAAAAAAGGCATATATTATTAGCAAGTACAGAAATATTGAACAATTCAGGGAGAAACAAAAGAATTATATAATTAAAAATTACAGGAATGATGCACAATTCAGGGAGAAACAGAAGAATTATATATTGAGGAATTATAGGAACAATGTTAAATATAAGGAGCAGCATAAGCAATACCTTGTTGATAGATATTTAAAGGATCCAATTTTTAGGCAAAGGCAAATAGACCATTACACGAACCGATGTAAAAATGATCCTAACTTCTATGAAAAAAGGAAGAACATTTTTAAACAACGTTATCACTGTGATGCACATTTTAGGGCTAGGCAGAAAGAATATAATTTATTCAAATCTAAAAACAAAATATCTGCATTCAAGGCACTTCACACAGTACAGTGTGCACAAACCATACAGCACAAATACAAAAACATGAATCTGATGCGCCAGCAGAGAGACACGTTACAAAATAACCAGCCTGACGCAGTACAAGATCCGACTGTGTTAAGAGCCTTAAATGTTTTCAGAAATGTTATAAAACAGGGGCCAACTTATGTCTGCACATGCTGTGCCAGAGCGCTCTTCTCAAATCAAGTCAAATCATGTGATCGTGAGCGCTATCAGAAGAACCCGACAGTTGCTTCAGTTTGCTTGACTGGGAACTATGTTCATGTCTGCTCCGACTGCCCTGATCAATGTGCCTTGGAGAACAGGAAAACAGAGTGGATCTGTCACTGCTGCCATAACACACTATTGAGAGGTCTGATGCCAGACATTGCTGTAGCCAATAATCTTCAGTTCGCTGCCATTCCTCCAGAACTCTGCGATTTGAATGTTCTTGAAAGACACGTTATTGCAAAGTACATTCCTTTTGCTAAGATTGTTACACTACCGAAAGGCCAGCAAAGAGCTATAAAAGGTGCCGTGATTTCTGTTGCATCTGAAGTAGAAACAACAGTGAATTCCTTACCCAGACCAAGTAGTGAATCACAACTGCTTACAGTGAAACTCAAAAGACGTCTGTGTTACCAAGGCCACTATCAGTTTCAGACTTTGAACATGCAAAAGGTTTTGTCTGCTTTAAGAAAACTAAAAGATATCCATTCAGAATATAAAGATATCGTCATTAATGCAGAACTCTCTCAAGAAGAAATGTTTAATGAGCAAGAAGAGTGTGCAAATGACATCAATGCGTCTGAAGAAGAAATGTTTAATGAGCATGAAGAGTGTGCAAATGACATCGATGCCCCTGATGAGGAAATGGATATTGAGAACAGTAGACAAAGTGAGAACACTGAAGAACAGAGCAATGAGAATGAACCCAATGATTCTAACGATGACACTACTGCAGAAGAGCAATCGAGAGGCCTTGCCTTGGACACATGTCTTCAGCCCCCAGATCTTGGCCAGCAGCTGTTGTCTTATGATGATGGGATATTTTGCATTGCCCCAGCAGAGAGAAACTCTCCTGTAAACACTTTCAAAATTCCTAAACTTGAGTCTATGGCGTTTCCAGTGCAGTTTCCTGATGGCACGAACACATTTGATGAGCCTGGTAGAGCAAAACATGTTTCCCCCAGCAGATACTTTAACTCTAGACTATTCTCTATTGACAATCGTTGTGCGAAGGATACCAACTATATCTTCTTTGCGCAGTTTGTAACTGAAATTAACATGGCAACATCTAGTATGTCTATCCAACTACGGAAAGGAAAACCCATGACCCGTGATGGACGCAGAATAAACTGTTCAATGCTGCAGGACAAACAGGAGCTAGAAAAGCTTATAATAAATAAGGAAGCTACACGATTCATGCAACCATTAAGAGGGACTCCAGCATACTGGGAGAAATCTCTCCGTGATCTGTTTGCTATGCTAAGACAGCTGGGCACTCCTACATTTTTCTGTACGTTTAGTGCTGCTGAGATGAGATGGCCTGATGTGATTACTGCTATTAAAGCACAACAAGGTGAAACTGTGAACTTTGCTGAATTAGACTGGTCCGAAAAATGTGAAATCCTCAGAAGTAACCCTGTGACAGCGATGAGAACGTTTGAGAAACGAGTTGAAGCATTGATGAGAGATTTGATCAATTCCCCTGCTCGACCTATCGGTGAGGTAATTGACTTTTTTTACAGAGTAGAGTTCCAGCTACGTGGCTCTCCACACATTCACTGCTTATTTTGGGTTAAAGATGCTCCAGAGTTTGAAAAAGATCAAGATCAGGATGTGTGTGATTTCATTGATAAATACATCTCATGCAAATTACCAGACCCAGACAAAGACCCAGAACTACATAAAATTGTAAGTGAAGTACAGATGCACAGTCGTAACCACTCAAAATCCTGTAGAAAGAACAAGAAGCACTGCCGGTTTGGATTTCCTAAACCACCCATTACTAGAACCATGATATCACGCCCCAGGCCTCCTCCTGCAGATCAGTCTGATGAAGGTAATGAAGCAGAGGAAAGAAATGATGCCAGTTTCGCAAAAGAACAGCTACAGAATGTGTGGGATCTACTGAATGACTCAACTCAGAGTTTTGATAGCATTACACAGCTGCTTCATAAAGTAAATATGACTTATGAAGACTACGAGAAACATATCGATACTATTTCTACATCAAGTTCAATATTTATGGAGAGGCGACCACAGGACTGCTGGGTTAACGGCTATAATCCAATGTTGTTAAGAGCCTGGGATGCAAACATGGACATACAGTTCATTCTGAACCCCTACAGCTGTATCATGTATATTGTCTCGTACATTTCAAAAGCTGAGCATGAGATGAGTGATTACCTTAAGAAAGTGGTAAAAGACTCAAGCCATGATAACCTGTCTGAACGTGAGTGCATGAAGCAGATCATGAATGCCTACTCAAAGAACAGAGAAGTCAGTGCTCAGGAGGCAGTCGCTCGCACATGCAGTCTGAAATTAAAATCATCATCACGTGCTGTTATATTCATACCTACTGATGACAACGCTGTAAAGATGAGTTTACCAATGAGGTGCTTGGAGAGCATGGATGATGACATAGAGAATGTGTGGATGACAGGATTGCCAGAAAAGTACAAGGCCAGACCAAACAGACCTGAATTTGAGAACATGTGCATGGCTGAATTTGCAAGTGAATACCGCATTGTTTATGCAGGAAAGACAAAAGGTAAAAATGTTTTGCCACTTCAAAAAAACTTGGGACACATACAGAAAAGAACAAGAGGAAAACCTGCTGTCATCAGATTTGCCCGTTTTTCACAGCAGAAAACCCCAGAAAAATTCTATGGAACTTTTCTAAAGCTTTACTTGCCGTATCGCTCAGATGAGCAGCTGAAGTCGGCCAGATTCCAGACATACGAATCATTTTATGCATTCGCTTCAGTAAAACTACCAGGAACTGATGAACTGCAGCGCGTGTGCAATATTGTGAACGAAAACCGTGAGAAATATGAAAAACATAATGAGGCTATAGAAAAGGCAATTGAGGATTTTGAACAGAATGGTCCAGTTGAAGATGCATGGACTACATTGGCTCCAGCAAATGAACTGATCCGTTTGGAGAGCATATCAGAACGTGAACCCACTGATCCTAATGATGTGAACGAGCAGGACGATATTCCTGAATACACAGCATCTACCTCTGTCAGTAACACGGCTATGCCACTCGTGGAAGCTACCCAACAAAATCATGCACAGATTCGCAAAATGTACCAGAGCTTGAATCAAACACAAGCTTCCATATTTTATGCAGTCCGAGACTGGTGCAAAAGATGTGTCTCTGGTGAAAACCCACAACAATTTCTGTATTTTTTGAATGGAGGCGCAGGAGTTGGTAAATCGCACGTCATCAAATCTATTTATGCAGAAGCAACCAAGATTTTGCGCAGGCTTCCATGCATACAAGAGCATACTGACATTTCCAAGCCAACCGTTCTTTTAACAGCATTCACAGGAACCGCAGCCTTTAACATCTCAGGTAAAACACTGCACTATCTTCTGAAACTCCCGAGAAGCTTGAAGCCTCCATACCAAGGCCTGGGAAACAGCTTGGATGAAATCAGGGCAGACCTTTCTAATGCACACATTTTAATTATCGACGAAATATCAATGGTGTCAAAACAGTTGTTTTCCTATGTGAACTGGAGACTGCAACAGATTAAAGGAAACCAGAAACCTTTTGGTGGCTTATCTGTATTAGCTGTGGGAGATTATTATCAGTTACCACCTGTGGGAAGAGCAAAACCACTCTGTGTGTATGAGGACCATGTGCTGGACTTCTGGACAGATCATTTTCAAATGATAACTATGACACAGATCATGAGACAGAGAGATGATCTTGCATATGCTGAGCTGCTCAACAGACTGAGAGTAAAAAGGAAGCACGAGAAACTAACTGATGCAGACAGGTGCATGTTAGAAACTGTCATAAGATCCTCCCCTGAAGAGTGTCCCACTGATGCATTACACATCTATGCAACCAATAAAGAGGTAGACAATCACAACAGTGAAGCCATATCCTCACGCTTTTCAAATGTCATTACCATAAATGCACATGATTACAAAAAAGATCCCCGAACAGGAGAAATGAAAAGACAAGCAGCACCATTTAAAGGAGACAATCGTGACCTTATTGACACACTACAGATTGCTATTGGTGCACGAGTGATGCTAACCAGAAATATTGATGTGGAAGATGGACTGGTAAATGGCACTTTTGGCAAGGTGGCAAAAATAACAACTCAGACCCGAGATGGATTGGTTCAATTAATTGGTCTTCATTTAGATAATATGACTGCTGGACAGAAACATCGCAACAAAGCACCTGGTGGAGATGACAACATTGTCTATATTGAGAGGTCAGAGGAACCACTGAAAAGAAAAGGAACAATTCGAAGACAATTTCCCATGAAGCTTGCTTTCGCATGTACCATCCATAAAGTGCAAGGAATGACGACTCACTGCGCTGTTGTATCTCTGAAGCACATATTCGAATCAGGCATGGCATACGTTGCACTCAGCAGAACAACATCACTCAGTGGATTGCACATTACTGACTTTGATGAAAAGAAAGTCTTCTGTAATCCAGAAATAAGTGCCTCCTTGGAGAACATGCCAAGAGCGGATTTTCAAAGTATCCAGCCCATCCTACATATTGTACAGGATTCCAACCTGAATTCAGCTCTTAAAATCATTCATCATAACACAGAGGGACTGGAGTGTCATATGGAGGATTTAAAATGCCACCATGAGCTTCTCTTGGCTGATGTTTTGTGCCTCACTGAAACACACCTGTCAGGCTCAGCTGTTCCTGCACATCTACATCTGGATGGATACACCATGTACAAACGCAACAGGCATGCATCCTACACAAACTATGCACATTTGGCAAACAAGAATGGTGGTGGAGTGGCCATTTATGTGAAGAACAGCTTTAAAGTTTCTCCTCTGATGTATATACAGAATGTTACTGACTTGGAATATTTGGTTTTGAAGATAGAAGCCCCCAAACAAGCACTTCTCGCTGTAATCTACAGACCACCAAGTTATAATTTGGCAGAGTTTTTGGCACACCTGAACGCCCTCTTGACATCTCTGGAGATCATCGATTTCAGGCCTCTAATCGTCTGTGGCGACTTCAATGAAGATCAGCTTTCTCGTTGCAACAAACCTATTCTCAATTTGTTTGAAGATAGAGGATACACACAGCTAATCAGCACCGGGACAACAGAAAAAAACACTCTTCTAGATCCTGTGTTCATAAGCGGCGCACACTCAAACGTCAGAGCAGGAGTTCTACAGACGTATTACAGCTATCATGATCCGGTATATTGTGTTTTAGAGTAGAAACATCAAATATATCATCACTAATCTGCATCACACATTCAACCCTGCTGTAAGATAACATCTTTATTTCAAGAAAAAAAAATACTAATTCAAATAAATGTATACTACAAAACTGTTCACATTGTCTACTTCTTGTGTGCATGTGTGTGTGAATGTGTTACATATAGACTGTGTGTGTGTGTGTTTGTTTGTTTGTTTGTTTGTTTGTTCGTTAGATAAGGAATGGATGGAGAGTGAATGTCCTTTTCCAAGGATCGCCACCTTGACGTGGTGGAAAGGCTTGAGTGTTCCAGTGATCCCAAGAGTGAGTAATTCTGGAGCTTTTTACTCCAGTTTGACTTGCTTACGGGTGAGGTTCCAGACTAAGTGCGATCCAAATTGGCATTAACTAAATAAAATAATTTTTGAAGCATAATTACTTGATTTTGTCTTTCTTGATCCACACACACATTCAGACACACTCACTCACTTACACACACACACACACACACACAAGCACACACGCACAGACACGCTCACTCTCTCACACACACACACACACACACACTTTCACACTCACCACACAAACACTCATACTCACTCACACACACACACACACACACACACACACACACACACACACACACACACACACACACACAGACAAGCTCATTAACTCAACACACACACTCACACACATAGACACACACACTCTCTCTCTCTCTCTCTCTCTCTCTCTCACACACACACACACTCAGAGTTTATATGAGTTTATACTTTATAAGTGTACAAGTTTTTGAGTTAAGAGTTTATAAGTTTAAATGAGTGTGTACAAGTTTTTGAGTTTAGAGTTTATAAGTTTAAATGAGTTTAAGAGTTCAGAGTTTATTAATTTATGAGTTTAAGAGTTCATAAGTCTATGAATTCATGAGTTTATAAGTTAATTAGTTTATAAGTGTATGAGTTTAGTTCATTAGTTTAAATGAGTCTCATTGGCTAATATAGTATATAGAACGGCAGTTTAGTTTACTCTTCAAGGTGTTTAGATTTAAATTTTCGACATACACACACAAGCACAGACACTCACTCTCTCTCACACACACACTCACTAACACACAGACAAGCTCATTAAATCACACACACACACAAACACACTCAGAGTTTATAAGTTTAAATGAGTGTGTACGAGTTTTTGAGTTTACACACACACACACACACACATAGACACACACACTCTCTCTCACACACACAATTACACTAGGTTGTTCTGGGTGGTTGCTATGATGTTGCTAGGTGGTTGCTAGGGTGTTTTGGTGGTTGCTATGGTGTTACTAGGTGGTTGGTAGTTATCACAGATGGTTACTATGGAGTTTTTATAGAGTTCTTAGCATGATCTTGGCATGATTTAACACTTAACTAATCGCTATTAGCATGTAGCTATTCACTGCTAGCATATGTAGCATGTTGGAAGTGCTGTTTGCTAGCATGAGTCAAAAGAGCCAAACCTCATCTCTATACGATGTTCTGATACAGAGATATAGGTCTTGCAAAACGGTTGCTAGGGTACTCAAGTTTGGTTGCTATGGAGTTGCTTGGGAGCTGGGAGCTTTAAACTTAAGAAGTTTAAATTGGTTTGAAGTTTAAAGTAGTTTAAAGTAGTTTGAAGTTTATGATAGATATATAAATAAGTTAGATAGATACAAACAAACACACACACACACACACACACACACACACTCACACAGACTACCTCGCTCACACACTCACTCAGACACACACACACACACACACACACACACTCAGAGTTTATGAGTTTAGAGTTTATAAGTGTACAAGTTTTTGAGTTTAGAGTTTATAAGTTTAAATGAGTTTAGAGTTCAGAATTTATTAATTTATGAGTTTAAGAGTTCATAAGTCTATGAATTCATGAGTTTATTAGTTAATTAGTTATTAAATTTAAGTTAATTAGTTTATAAGTGTATGAGATTAGAGTTTATTAGTTTAAATGAGTTTCATTGGCTAATATATATAGAATGGCAGTTTGAATTAGTTTTCAAGGGATTTAGATTTAAATTTTTGTCGGTTGGTGAGTTTGAATTTTTTTAGAATGCCCAATGTTAAGTCAATGGGAGTTTTTCCGAGTTTTGATCGTCATTTTTAGGAAAACCGTAAGTCCGATCAGTCTGAAAATAGATAGCACACTTAGTCAGAAAAGTTTGAGTGTCTGAGCCGAGTTTGGAGTACGTAGAGTTAAAGCTCTAGGACGAGTTTCATATAGAAATTTTAGTCTCAGAATAATAATAATAAGTTTAAATAGGATTTCAATATGTTGGCTCTCTCAAGCCAACTTAACTAGATGCGAAAGTTCGTCGAGACAAACTTTAAGTTGGCTTGAGAAAGTTTGGACCGGAAAGTTTTTTGCTAGGCGGTTGTTAGGATGTTATGGGTGGTCGCTATGGTGTTGCTAGGTGGTTGCTAAGGTATTCTGGGTGGTTGCTAGGCGGTTGCTAGGGTATTTTGGGTGGTTGCTAGGGTGTTTTGGGTGGTTGCTAGGCGGTTGCTAGGGTGTTTTGGGTGGTTGCTAGGCGGTTGCTAGGTGGTTGCTAGGGTATTCTGGGTGGTTGCTAGGATATTTTTGGTGGTTGCTAGGGTCTTTTGGGTGGTTGCTAGGCGGTTGCTAGGGTGTTTTGGGTGGTTGCTAGGCGGTTGCTAGGGTCTTTTGGGTGGTTGCTAGGGTCTTTTGGGTGGTTGCTAGGCGGTTGCTAGGGTCTTTTGGGTGGTTGCTAGGGTCTTTTGGGTGGTTGCTAGGGTCTTTTGGGTGGTTGCTAGGGTGTTCTGGGTGGTTGCTAGGCGGTTGCTAGGGTGTTCTGGGTGGTTGCTAGGCTGTTTTGGGTGGTTGCTAGGATATTCTGGGTGGTTGCTAGGCGGTTGCTAGGATATTTCTGGTGGTTGCTAGGGTCTTTTGGGTGGTTGCTAGGCGGTTGATAGGATATTTTGGGTGGTTGCTAGGGTCTTTTGGGTGGTTGCTAGGCGGTTGCTAGGGTCTTTTGGGTGGTTGCTAGGGTCTTTTGGGTGGTTGCTAGGCGGTTGCTAGGGTCTTTTGGGTGGTTGCTAGGGTCTTTTGGGTGGTTGCTACGGTGTTCTGGGTGGTTGCTAGGGTCTTTTGGGTGGTTGCTAGGCGGTTGCTAGGGTGTTCTGGGGGGTTGCTATGGTATTCAGGGCGGTTGATATGGTGTTACTAGGTGGTTGGTAGTTATCACAGATGGTTACTATGGAGTTTTTATGGAGTTCTTAGCATGATCTTGGCATGATTTAACGCTTAACTAATCGCTATTAGCATGTAGCTATTCACTGCTAGCATATGTAGCATGTTGGAAGTGCTGTTTGCTAGCATGAGTCAAAAGAGCCAAACCTCATCTCTATACGATGTTCTGATACAGAGATATAGGTCTTGCAAAACGGTTGCTAGGGTACTCAAGTTTGGTTGCTATGGAGTTGCTTGGGAGCTGGGAGCTTTAAACTTAAGAAGTTTAAATTGGTTTGAAGTTTAAAGTAGTTTAAAGTAGTTTGAAGTTTATGATAGATATATAAATAAGTTAGATAGATACAAACAAACACACACACACACACACACACACACACACACACACACTCACACAGACTACCTCGCTCACACACTCACTCAGACACACACACACACACACACACACACACACACACACACACAGAGTTTATGAGTTTAGAGTTTATAAGTGTACAAGTTTTTGAGTTTAGAGTTTATAAGTTTAAATGAGTTTAGAGTTCAGAATTTATTAATTTATGAGTTTAAGAGTTCATAAGTCTATGAATTCATGAGTTTATTAGTTAATTAGTTATTAAATTTAAGTTAATTAGTTTATAAGTGTATGAGATTAGAGTTTATTAGTTTAAATGAGTTTCATTGGCTAATATATATAGAATGGCAGTTTGAATTAGTTTTCAAGGGATTTAGATTTAAATTTTTGTCGGTTGGTGAGTTTGAATTTTTTTAGAATGCCCAATGTTAAGTCAATGGGAGTTTTTCCGAGTTTTGATCGTCATTTGTAGGAAAACCGTAAGTCCGATCAGTCTGAAAAGATATAGCACACTTGGTCAGATCAGTTTGAGTGTCTGAGCCGAGTTTGGAGTATGTAGAGTTAAAGCTCTAGGACGAGTTTGATATAGAAATTTTAGTCTCGGAATAATAATAATAATAATAATAATAACTAGATGCGAAAGTTCGTCGAGACAAACTTTAAGTTGGCTTGAGAAAGTTTGGACCGGAAAGTTTTTTGCTAGGCGGTTGTTAGGATGTTATGGGTGGTCGCTATGGTGTTGCTAGGCGGTTGCTAAGGTATTCTGGGTGGTTGCTAGGCGGTTGCTAGGGTATTTTGGGTGGTTGCTAGGCGGTTGCTAGGGTGTTCTGGATGGTTGCTAGGATATTTTTGGTGGTTGCTAGGGTCTTTTGGGTGGTTGCTAGGCGGTTGCTAGGGTATTTTGGGTGGTTGCTAGGGTGTTCTAGGTGGTTGCTAGGGTGTTATGGGTGGTTGCTATGGTGTTGCTAGGCGGTTGCTAAGGTATTTTGGGTGGTAGCTAGGGTGTTCTGGGTGGTTGCTAGGCAGTTGCTAGGGTGTTATGGGTGGTTGCTATGGTGTTGCTAGGCGTTGCTAAGGTATTCTGGGTGGTTGCTAGGTGGTGGCTAGGGTGTTCTGGGTGGTTGCTAGGCAGTTGCTAGGGTGTTATGGGTGGTTGCTATGGTGTTGCTAGGCGTTGCTAAGGTATTCTGGGTGGTTGCTAGGTGGTGGCTAGGGTGTTCTGGGTGGTTGCTAGGCTGTTTTGGGTGGTTGCTAGGGTATTCTGGATGGTTGCTATGGTCTTTTGGGTGGTTGCTAGGCGGTTGCTAGGGTGTTTTGGGTGGTTACTAGGCGGTTGCTAGGGTCTTTTGGGTGGTTGCTAGGGTCTTTTGGGTGGTTGCTAGGGTGTTCTGGGTGGTTGCTAGGGTCTTTTGGGTGGTTGCTAGGCGGTTGCTAGGGTGTTCTGGGTGGTTGCTAGGCTGTTTTGGGTGGTTGCTAGGATATTCTGGGTGGTTGCTAGGCGGTTGCTAGGATATTTTGGGTGGTTGCTAGGGTCTTTTGGGTGGTTGCTAGGCGGTTGCTAGGATATTTTAGGTGGTTGCTAGGGTCTTTTGGGTGGTTGCTAGGCGGTTGCTAGGGTCTTTTGGGTGGTTGCTAGGATATTTTAGGTGGTTGCTAGGCGGTTGCTAGGGTCTTTTGGGTGGTTGCTAGGCGGTTGCTAGGCGGTTGCTAGGGTCTTTTGGGTGGTTGCTAGGCGGTTGCTAGGGTGTTTTGGGTGGTTGCTAGGGTCTTTTGGGTGGTTGCTAGGCGGTTGCTAGGGTGTTTTGGGTGGTTGCTAGGATATTTTGGGTGGTTGCTAGGGTCTTTTGGGTGGTTGCTAGGCGGTTGCTAGGGTGTTTTGGGTGGTTGCTAGGATCTTTTGGGTGGTTGCTAGGGTCTTTTGGGTGGTTGCTAGGCGGTTGCTAGGGTGTTTTGGGTGGTTGCTAGGGTCTTTTGGGTGGTTGCTAGGCGGTTGCTAGGTCTTTTGGGTGGTTGCTAGGATATTTTGGGTGGTTGCTAGGGTCTTTTGGGTGGTTGCTAGGGTATTTAGGGTGGTTGCTAGGGTGTTCTGGGTGGTTGCTAGGCGGTTGGTAGGGTGTTCTGGGTGGTTGCTAGGGTCTTTTGGGTAGTTGCTAGGCGGTTGCTAGGATATTTTGGGTAGTTGCTAGGGTCTTTTGGGTGGTTGCTAGGATATTTTCGGTGGTTGCTAGGGGTCTTTTGGGTGGTTGCTAGGCGGTTGCTAGGGTATTTTGGGTGGTTGCTAGGATATTTTTGGTGGTTGCTAGGGTCTTTTGGGTGGTTGCTAGGCGGTTGCTAGGGTGTTTTGGGTGGTTGCTAGGATATTTTGGGTGGTTGCTAGGTGGTTGCTAGGGTCTTTTGGGTGGTTGCTAGGTGGTTGCTAGGGTGTTATGGGTGGTTGCTAGGTGTTGCTAGGCAGTTGCTAAGGTATTCAGGGTGGTTGATATGTTGTTACTAGGTGGCTGGTAGTTGTCACAGATGGTTACTATGGAGTTTTTATAGAGTTCTTAGCATGATCTTGGCATGATTTAACACTTAACTAATCACTATTAGCATGTAGCTATTCACTGCTAGCATGTGTAGTATGTTGGAAGTGATGTTTGCTAGCATGAGTCAAAAGAGCCAAACCTCATCTCTATACGATGTTCTGATACAGAGATATAGGTCTTACAAAACGGTTGCTAGGGTACTCGAGTTTGGTTGCTATGGAGTTGCTTGGGAGCTGGAAGATTTAAACTTAACAAGTTTATAGTGGTTTGAAGTTTACAGTAGTTTACAGTAGTTTGAAGTTTGACAGATAGATAAATAAGTTAGATAGACACACACAAACACACACACACACACACACACACACACACACACACACACACACACACACACACACACACCCACTAACTTGCTCACACACTCACTCATAAACTCAGTGTGTGTGTCTGAGTTTAGAGTTTATAAGTGTATACATTGATGAGTTTATAAGTGTATGAGTTCTTGAGTTTTGAGTTTATAAGTTTAAATCAGTTTAGAGTTTATAAGTTTAAATGAGATTAAGAGTTCAGAGTTGATTAATTTATGAGTTTAAGAGTTCATAAGTTTATGAATTCATAAGTTTATAAGTTAATTAGTTTATAAGTGTTTATAGTTTATAGTTTATTAGTTTAAATGAGTCTGAATGGCTCATATAGTATATAGAACGGCAGTTTGGTTTAGTCTTCAAGGTGTTTAGATTTAAATTTTTGTCGGTTTGAATTTTTTAGAACTCCCCAATGTAAGTCAATGGAGTTTTTGAATGAGTTTTTTCGAGTTTTGATCGTCATTTTTAGGAAAACCGTAAGTCCGATCAGTCTGAAAAGATATAGCATACCGAGTCAGATCAGTTTGAGTGTCTGAGCCGAGTTTGGAGTATGTAGGGTTAAAGCTCTAGGACGAGTTTGATATAGATTTTTTTAGGGTCAGAAGAATAATAATAATAAGTTTAAATAGGATTTCAATATGTTGGCTTTCTCAAGCCAACTTAATAAGTTTAAATAGGATTTCAATATGTTGGCTCTCTCAAGCCAACTTAACTAGATGCGAAAGTTCGTCGAGACAAACTTTAAGTTGGCTTGAGAAAGTTTGGACCGGAAAGTTTTTTGCTAGGCGGTTGTTAGGATGTTATGGGTGGTCGCTATGGTGTTGCTAGGCGGTTGCTAAGGTATTCTGGGTGGTTGCTAGGCGGTTGCTAGGGTATTTTGGGTGGTTGCTAGGGTGTTTTGGGTGGTTGCTAGGGTGTTTTGGGTGGTTGCTAGGCGGTTGCCAGGGTCTTTTGTGTGGTTGCTAGGCGGTTGCTAGGGTGTTCTGGGTGGTTGCTAGGATATTTTGGGTGGTTGCTAGGGTCTTTTGGGTGGTTGCTAGGGTATTTTGGGTGGTTGCTAGGCGGTTGCTAGGGTGTTTTGGGTGGTTGCTAGGCGGTTTTGGGTGGTTGCTAGGCGGTTGCTAGGGTATTTTGGGTGGTTGCTAGGGTGTTCTGGGTGGTTGCTAGGCAGTTGCTAGGGTGTTATGGGTGGTTGCTATGGTGTTGCTAGGCGTTGCTAAGGTATTCTGGGTGGTTGCTAGGTGGTGGCCAGGGTGTTCTGGGTGGTTGCTAGGCTGTTTTGGGTGGTTGCTAGGGTATTCTGGGTGGTTGCTAGGGTCTTTTGGGTGGTTGCTAGGGTCTTTTGGGTGGTTGCTAGGGTCTTTTGGGTGGTTGCTAGGCGGTTGCTAGGGTCTTTTGGGTGGTTGCTACGGTGTTCTGGGTGGTTGCTAGGGTCTTTTGGGTGGTTGCTAGGCGGTTGCTAGGGTGTTCTGGGGGGTTGCTATGGTATTCAGGGCGGTTGATATGGTGTTACTAGGTGGTTGGTAGTTATCACAGATGGTTACTATGGAGTTTTTATAGAGTTCTTAGCATGATCTTGGCATGATTTAACACTTAACTAATCGCTATTAGCATGTAGCTATTCACTGCTAGCATATGTAGCATGTTGGAAGTGCTGTTTGCTAGCATGAGTCAAAAGAGCCAAACCTCATCTCTATACGATGTTCTGATACAGAGATATAGGTCTTGCAAAACGGTTGCTAGGGTACTCAAGTTTGGTTGCTATGGAGTTGCTTGGGAGCTGGGAGCTTTAAACTTAAGAAGTTTAAATTGGTTTGAAGTTTAAAGTAGTTTAAAGTAGTTTGAAGTTTATGATAGATATATAAATAAGTTAGATAGATACAAACAAACACACACACACACACACACACACACACACACACACACACACACACACACACACACACACACACACACTCACACAGACTACCTCGCTCACACACTCACTCAGACACACACACACACACACACACACACACACACTCAGAGTTTATGAGTTTAGAGTTTATAAGTGTACAAGTTTTTGAGTTTAGAGTTTATAAGTTTAAATGAGTTTAGAGTTCAGAATTTATTAATTTATGAGTTTAAGAGTTCATAAGTCTATGAATTCATGAGTTTATTAGTTAATTAGTTATTAAATTTAAGTTAATTAGTTTATAAGTGTATGAGATTAGAGTTTATTAGTTTAAATGAGTTTCATTGGCTAATATATATAGAATGGCAGTTTGAATTAGTTTTCAAGGGATTTAGATTTAAATTTTTGTCGGTTGGTGAGTTTGAATTTTTTTAGAATGCCCAATGTTAAGTCAATGGGAGTTTTTCCGAGTTTTGATCGTCATTTTTAGGAAAACCGTAAGTCCGATCAGTCTGAAAATAGATAGCACACTTAGTCAGAAAAGTTTGAGTGTCTGAGCCGAGTTTGGAGTATGTAGAGTTAAAGCTCTAGGACGAGTTTCATATAGAAATTTTAGTCTCAGAATAATAATAATAAGTTTAAATAGGATTTCAATATGTTGGCTCTCTCAAGCCAACTTAATTAAGTGTCATGTGTTTTTCCAAGTATGCTGATAGCCTGGTTGAACTTTTATTAAACTGGGAGAATTCAAAGTGTAGAAATTGATGTGTTTCTCTCTGAATAAACAGTTATTAATAATGGAGTTCCCCAGGGAAGTGTCTTAGGCCCCCTTTTATTCCTCCTATACATAAATGATATGCAAGCAGTTTGTGACTGTAATTTGTTCTCTGCTTTACTGGTTTCAGACGAGGATGTCAGTAAAATACAAGTGATATGAGGAGTTATATAAAGTAAGAGACTCTCTCTGAAAATAAACTCTTATTGCATTTAGGTAAGAAACGGGATCATGTTATGTGAGTCTAAAAGTAAACTGAACAAGGTTCCTAACCTGTCTGTCAAGGTAGGGGATCGTGTAATATCAGACAGAAATAGTGTTAATTATCTTGACTGTGTCCTTGACAATGATTTAAGTGGTGCAAGTATGGCTATGAAAACTTTAGGTAAGGCTAATGCTAGAACAAAACTTCATGCAAGATATGTTAGTTTTCTGGGTAAACAAAATTTAAAACTACTTGTGTCATGTTTAGTGCAATGTCATTTTGAGCAAGCATGCATTTCTTGGATGTCTGATCTGTTTTGTGTATGGTTGGATAAGCTACAGAAATCTCTAAATAAATTTATACGATTTTGGGTTTGAGTAGTTTTGCACATGTTGATGATCCCATTTTAGGGATTCATTGATTTCCCATTGATTTATTTTATTTCTTTCCCCAGCCAAAAAATAAATACAATTTCTTACTGATCCCAAACTTTTGAACGGTAGTGATTAATATTACAAAAGATTTATATTTCTGTTATTTGTAACTTTCTATTAATCAAAGAATCCTGAAAAAAAAATTGAGCATAAAATCATCATATTAGAGTGATTTCTGAAGGATCATGTGACACCGAAGACTGGAGTAATGATGCTAAAATTCAGCTTTGGTCTCAGGAGCAAATTATACTTTACTATATATTCACATATCATTTTTTTATTTGTAATAACATTTCACAACATTACTGTTTTTTTAAATGCAGCATTTGTGAGCAGAAGAGACTTTTAAAAACATGCCTGATAAAAGTTGAATAAGGCCACTGGGAATGGCATCAAATACTACAGCAAACTCTTTAGTAGTTACAGGGATCTTATAATGATTAAGGAATTCACAGTAAAGAGATGTTCATTATTCTTATAACTGTCTGACCAAAATTATACCGTGATTGTACAAGTTTCTGTAAAATAAAGATTTATTTTTAAACGTAATATATTTTTTTGTTCCAAATTACAGAGTTGAGTGGAGAAAAGTTATGCTTAAAAATGAGTTTTTGATAATCTATCATTTATTTCGTCTCGCGGTGATGACGTCACCACTCTCGCGGTCGCGCGTCTCCTGAGTCTTTTGAGGTAAACAGTTCACACGTTAAATCATGTAACTACTATAAAGTTTACACAGTTTACTCAACATTTTACGGGGTCTTTTCAGAAAGGTTTTCATCGTGTGTCTTTCTTTTCCCATACAAAACGGTAAGATGTTAGCTAACTACTTTGTTGTTATGAAGTTTTTAGGGAGTCGGATTCATGTGGACAAATTACAAGGGTTGATAATGTCATCAGTGGCTGTCTTTATATTTACATTTATATTACTGTTGTTATATTTTACTGTATCATTATTGTACTCTATATTCTTGTTGAATGAGTATTGTTAGTCTATGGCTCATCACTATTATCAGAGCAGCTGAAAAGCCTCTTTATTTCATGTCAATAGATCCTGTTTTCTCCTCATTCATTATGCTGATGTCTTCAGATCTGTAAATTGACACATTAAGCTCATTTTATTGTCAACAGATTTGAGCAAACGACACGATCAGCTATTTTGACATCTACAAGATATAGGTAAGTTTCATAATGGCTTTTATTTCAATAATCTGTGATGAACCATGTTTCATATGCAACACAATAAACTAAAAAAGTTGAGTTAACTGTATTGGTGCGCCATTTGTTTCTTGCAAACCTGTAAGTATATTTTTATGTTTTAATCTTATTTTTTTATTCTTAATTTTTTATAATGTGACCATAAATACTTAAAGTGGATGGACTATTTTTTTTTTTTAACTCACTAAGTGATTTCTTCTTGATTTTGTCAGATCTGCTCCTCCTCCTTCAGTGAAGCTCCTCCTCCTTCAGTGAAGCCCCTCCTCCTCCAGTGAAGCTCCTCCTCCTTCAGTGAAGCTCCTCCCGCTGCAATTCACCAATAAATGCTGGAATATTCCCATCAGCTACAAGTGAAGACGAGCATCAAACCATCAGGAAGAGCTGAAATCTGCAAAGACAGAGTTTATTGAAGGACAGTGAGAACATGAGAGATCCAGAACACTGCAGAATGAAACACACTGAAGAACAAAGAGGTTGGTGTTTATTCCTGATTCTTCATTAGTGAGGCTGAAGAACATTAAAGGGCACCTATTATGTAATTTTGAAAATTACCTTTCATGTAGTGTGTAACACAGATCTAAGTGAACAAAAACATCCTGCAAAGTTTTATATATGAAAGTTCACCGTAAAACAAGTTATTGTCTCTCAAAAGTAGGAGTCGACTCTGAGTCAATTTAATGAATCGTTTTTCCAATGAGTCATTTTCCTTTTCGTTTTGACATCAAGACGAAAAATGATCAAATTGGCCGCGCCCACTCATTGCGCGCGCAGACACCAGGGAAAACTTGAAAACATCATGGCCCTGTCCCAAATGGCACACTCTGGACTTGTGGACCTCCTCAGAGTCCACACTTTGGTGACGTCATGTAGTGCAGACCTATAGGGCCCTTGGCGCGAGTCCACGAGGGCACATAAAGAGGTATTTTTGGGACAGACTCGATCGTCACGCCGGAAATAACGGTCTGGTTGTTGTTGGACAGGAGAAATCACATTTTTGCGCTCCGACGTCTTATCTCCATGTCAACTACACAGCCTAATTCAGGGCTTAAAGTATTCCGGCATGAGGGCAGATCCGGCCTCCAGCGCAGGCAAAATTTATTTATCAGGCTGAAAATTACAGTCGGAGGCACTTTAATCTGACTTGAATAACACACCGGTCCCCTTCAACCTACCTGTCACCACTATTGCCACCCGCTGGAGAACTCGACTGTTATATATTTGTATACTTCTTACGGTCCCTGAATGCATCTCACACGCAGCCTCGCTCTAACGTGCTTCTCTCGGAAACCAAAACAATGGCTACGTGGATGCTGTAGCTAGTGTTAATGGCTTATTTACAACTTTAAACATCTAAAAGAAGCGGCGATGGGCGCAGGGCAGGTGGAAGACAGGCCTGTTGTTGCGGATTATGCAAAAGAAGTTTTGCAAAATGGACGCTAATGATCGACCAGACGAGTCATCGGATAAAGAGGCGAAGAGAAGCAAGTGCTACGACTGATCCACAGTGAGTGTAGAGTTTATATGCTTATTCTGTGGAGTAAAGTCGGGCGAACGGGGTCGCTGCGTCGCCGCGCTTATCACCGGCGCTAAAATAAGCACTAAAAGGCTCTGTCGCTCTCATGATTTCATTCGCTGCATCGGATCTGTCCATCTCCGGTACCCCACACGAGAGCACGTGTCGGACCATCCCCGCTCCGCTACGTGCCGTGCGCGCGGTGAGACAGGTGTGCACTGGAAAGACACTCTAGGTAGTGCCACCCCTTTAAAGAATTTCTGGCTCCGCCACTGTGCTGGAGACCAGTGTATTGTGTGTTTTAGGTTATCTTTGCCAATAAAATGTATTCAAATCTGAATTACACAACATTGTATTGGCTGTCAATCACGATGGGAGAGTAGACGAGTTACAGCATGTCCACCATATCTTGTGGGGGTTTTGCATTAAGCCATTTGTGGTGCCCTTACCACATTGTGCCTCATATACTGTAAATGTTAGACCCAGTGACAAGCTGGCATGAAATTGCTTGCATAATACTAAGTAAGAAGGCCATAATATTTTTGACTCATGGCTGAAGTTAAGTTTCTCCAGCTCTCCTAAGGTTGGCAAAAAAAATGCATCTCAAAATGCATCAGATTGATGCTTTTAAAATATGGAATTTTCAAAATGTTCTTCCCGGGGGATCATGCCCCCAGACCCCCCTAAAGGGGTAATATCCTTCTCACCTTTTTCACCCCTGACACATTTTCATGCCTGAAACGGGCTTGGTAAAAGTCCTGGTTGAGCCACAGAAAGTACAGGCTCAGGATTTTTTAGACAAAAGGTGAAAGTCTCCCCTACAGCTAATCCAATCAATCTAACGATTCAACGGGCCAGGGGCTCCGAAAGCCATTTGGCCTCCGAAAGGTGAGAATCTCAGTGATCTGACTCATTTAAAACACAATAGAGAAAACAGGACTGGCCGGAAAGGAGACTCTTGCTGGAGACTCAATAATCATCTGATATCAGTCTACTAAACTTTATCAGTTTATATACTATTGCAGTGGAAAAACTAAATTAAACATTTAATAAATTTGTAATCCTACACCACCTGGGCATTAAAGATTAAAGAAAATAGTCCAACGCCATGTTATAACGAGCACACTCGGCCCTTAAGAGAGCAGCCAGAAAAATGGAGCGCAACTGGAAGAAAACAAAACTAGAGGTATTTCGCATTTCATGGAAGGAGAGGTCTATTGCACACAGGGAGGCTTTAAAAGCTGCTAGATCTGCTTATTTTTCAAACCTATTAGAAGAAAATAAACATAATCCTAGGTATTTATTTGAAACAGTGGCTAAACTAACGAAAAATAAATCCTCAACCCCAGAATTTTCCAAGCAACACAGCAGTAATCACTTTATAAACTTCTTTACTAACAAGATTGATAATATCAGGGAGAAAATTATAACTATGCAACCGTCCACTACAGTATCGCATCAGGCAGTGCACTGTAGTCTCCCTGAGGAAAAATTTGATTCATTCGTTGCTATAGGAGAGGAAGAATTTACTAAACTCATTAAATCATCTAAACCTACAACATGTATGTTAGACCCTATACCGACTAAGCTACTGTAAGAGATGCTTCCAGAGGTCATAGATCCTCTTCTTAATATCATTCATTCATTTTGTCACTAGGATATGTACCGAAAAACTTTAAGCTGGCTATGATTAAACCGCTTGTTAAAAAAACGCAACTTGATCCTACAGAATTAGTCAATTACAGGCCGATCTCGAATCTACCCTTTCTGTCGAAGATATTAGAAAAAGCAGTATCTTCACAACTGTGTTCATTTTTAGAAAGAAATGATATCTGCGAGGATTTCCAGTCAAGATTTAGACCGTACCATAGTACCGAGACAGCTCTCATTAGAGTCACAAATGATTTGCTCTTATCATCCGATCGTGGTTGTATCTCTCTATTAGTGTTACTCGATCTTAGTGCTGCATTTGACACCATTGACCACAACATTCTTTTAAATAGACTCGAAAATTATGTTGGCATTAGTGGAATTGCATTAGCATGGTTTAAATCATACTTATCTGACCGTTATTAGTTTGTAGCAGTAAATGAAGAGATGTCTCATCGATCACAAGTTCAGTATGGCGTACCACAAGGCTCAGTACTAGGACCGCTGCTGTTCACTCTGTACATGCTTCACACACACACACACACACACACACACACACACACACACACACACACACACACACACACACTGTACATGCTACCATTAGGTGATATCATTAGGAAACATGGAATTAGTTTTCACTGTTATGCTGATGATACTCAGCTGTATATTTCTTCACAATCTAACGAAAACTACCAATTCACAAAATTAACGGAATGCATAGCTGATATAAAAAATTGGATGACTAGTAATTTCCTACTACTTGTAGGGACCCCTAAAATAAATATGCCTTTCGTTTTGAAGTATTTTAAAGTATTGAATATTTGTGCTTTTCATCTTAAAAATATATCTAAATTACGCCTGTTAGAGCCAAAAAGCTGCTTTGTATTTGGGTTGTTATTCCGTTGTTTAACACTGGTTGGCGTATGTCTGTAACTTGGCCTTAGGTATAAAGGTAGCAGATACAATGTTGTTTACAGGTGTTTGACCCGGAAGGGCAAAGGGTTTTTGACCGCTTGCGCGCGGCGCTCTGTATTGTTACACTGATGGAAACTATGGACAATGCTGTATTAAAATAAATGGACCACTGTGGATTTCAACTTTCGTCTTTATGCATTTGGTTTAGCACAGGGCAATCAAGTGAGCGTAGTAACATAGCGTGTCAAACACGCCTTCCCCGGGTTCAAACAACTAAGTAGTTCGGCATTAAAACGAACTCCTTAATATTAGTCAAAAACCCCGCATCAACTCGGACCTTGTTTACAAACGTCGGAGTCTTCGGCATGCATGCATGGAATTGAGAGCAGCCGAAGAGCTGTCGGTTTCTTTGTGGATTATTGTTTGGATATAACGTGGGCTTTCTGGTGATAAGGAGTTGGTTGGATACCGAAATCAGACCACGGAGTACAAGGGACCATCTGATGACTGCACGGCGCCCAACGAAAGAGGTATTTGTAGCGCTACAATCTTTAATGGCCATTTAAATTGTGTGCACACATACCCGGGTATAAAAAAAACAAAAACAAACACACGTGTTAAACACCGGCAGATTGACCGGAGACTTTTTATGACTTTGCGAACTTTGCGTTAGACCTACGGACTTAAAAGCGAATCGTTTGATCTATTGTTTATCATGGATAAACAATCTCCCGCGATTGAACAGACTGCAATGCAAGCTGTTAGTAAACCCAGCAGTGTTAGTGTTGGTGATCACAAGGTTTCTAAACGTGCAGAATTGCTTGTTGATAAACTAACTACGTTGCAAGCAGATAGAAAGTCTAAACTGGACAACGCCAGCATAATTAGAAAATCAATGCAAGGTTTAAAAAATCAAAAATCACAGTTACAAAATGCTCTGAAGGAACTAATAGAAACATGTAACGATGCAAAACGTATTCATGAGTCTTTGTTGAGTTTATTGCCTATTGATGAAAAGGAAAAACATGAAACTTGGTTTAAAGCAAAGATGATAGCTAATAATGATGTTATTTCTGAAACAAAGGGCTTTGTTGCAAAGTGTTCTGAAAATGGTAATTTTGCTTTGTCAACTGTGTCACCTGAAATGTTTGACGCTGGTTTAAATGTAAATGCTCATGTAAGGCCTAAAGAAAATGTGGGTTTTAAAGTGGGGATGGTGTCAATCAAAATGACAGTGCGTCTAATATCAGTAGCAAACGGTCACGTAAAAGTGTTAGCAGTGGAAGATCCAGCACTTCCTCAGCTAGGATAAAGGCTGAGGCCGAAAGAGCTGCACTGGTGGCAAGAGCTGCAGCTTTGAAAGAAAAATACGCTCTTGAGGAACAGGAACAGCAACTGAGGAGGAGAAGGGAGCAGCTTGATGTAGATGCAGAGTTGGCTGCATCTGCTGCTAGGTTGTCTGTGCTACAGGCCGCCGATCAGAAAGGTTGTTCAGTAGCATCCTCAAATGGCATGAATTCCTATGTGGAAAAAGAAAAAAGGAAAATGCAATCAAGAAGTGTCTTAAAACCTACAACAAAGGAATTTCAACCTTGATTATCAAAGCTAACACAACATGTCTCCGTCAAAGGACCGCTACCACCTAACAACCCGTTGTCACCAGACGTGCTTAAAAGGCAAACTGAGCTGTGGTGTAGGGATGCCTCTAAACATCAGTACGATCCACGTGAGCTACAGCAAGGAACATTGTAACCAGCCGAGTATCAGCAGCAGGTGACAACCGTGAAACAACACGAACCGCAAAGGCTTTACACAGACCAGTCAGCCAATGGAACTCATTCCCCAGATCTACTGGCCATTATGCAAAGACAAAATGACATCACCGCTACCCTGGTTCGTCAACATCATGCATCATCTCTGCCATTAAGAGAGATTCCTGTGTTTGATGGGGACCCTCTCCAGTTCAGATCGTTCACCAGAGCCTTTGAACAAGGTGTGGAAAGCAAAGCTGGAAGTGCAGACTGTCTTTATTATCTAGAGCTGGGGCCGTATTCACAAAGCATTTTATCTTACCACTAGGAGTACTCCTAAATCGCACTAAAAGATTTTAGCTAGGAGATTTCTCTTAAAAGTTATTCACAACGCCTTTCAGACCTACTCTTAGTAAAGAAAAATGACAACTCCTAAACTAAGAGTGAGTCTTTGTTGCTATGGATGACGTCATTACTCATGCACGAGCTTGACTGAAGTGACCACCTTGATTGGCTGATGATTCTCTTTCGTGTGTCGTCATCAAATGTCCAGCTCAGTAGAACTCAGCCACGTTCTCATCTCAGGTCCCACGTCGAAGAGGCCGGCCTCCGAGGGTGGTTTATACAGTGGACAGGTGGTGATTATGTGCTCAGCGGTCTGCTCTGGCTCCCCACACTCACACACTGCTCTGTCCTCCAGGCCCCACTTCCTCATCGATGCTTTGTAACGTCCAACCCCAGTTCGCAGGCGGTTTAGCAGAGTCCATTGCCGGCGTGGCAGATCCTCTCCTTCAAGACCGCCTCCAGGGTCAAAGATGTAACGGTGGATTCGTGAGGGCCCTGCTGACTCCCACTCCTGCTTCCAGGCTGCCGCGAGCCATGCCTCTGTAGACAGGTCCTCAGGGATGGACCTGAGCAGGTCTTGTGCCGCCTTGTTGTACGGGTGGCGGGACTTCAGTCTATAAGGAGGCAGTGCTGTTGTGGTGGTATTGTGCAGGATATGCCAGTTGTATCTTTGGGCTTTCCTTGCAAGAGCGAGGGTAGCAGCCTCTCGTCGGAGGCCGGCCGGGGCAATTCCCGCTAGTGTTGGCAGATGGTAGACAGGGGTAGGTTTCAGGCAGCCAGTTATAGTCCGAAGGGCGGTGTTTATGGCAGTGTCGACTTTCCTGACGTGTGGGCTTCTGCACCAGGCTGGGGCACAGTATTCAGCTGTGGAGAAGACGAGAGCTACTGTTGATATTCGAAGCACCTTGGCAGTTGCACCCCAGCTAGTACCAGCGAGACGTCGAATTATTGCGACCCTTGATGACACTTTGGCCGTCACTTCTTCAAGGTGTTGTTTGAATGTTAGAGATCTATCCAGGCGTACGCCAAGGTACCGTGGGGCTTGCTGAAACTCAAGGCGCTTGTTATTAACGAATATGTCCAGTTCCCGTCTGGCCTCACTGTTGTTCAGATGGTAAGCTGCTGCAACTGTCTTGCCGATGCTGAGCTGTAAACGCCACTCACGCAGGTAGGCTGCCAAGGTGTCCATGTCCTGGTTTAGGCTGGCCTGCATCTGCTCCCATGTTTGTCGTCTCATCATAATGGCCAGGTCGTCAGCGTAACCATATTTCCGGGATGTTGTTTCCGGTAAGTCGTGGATGTAGATATTGAATAACAGATGATTGTAACGCGGGAATGATTCCAAACAGCTCCCCTACGATGATGATTGACAGGTGACAGGTCTGAGAATGCGTGCGCTACACAAGTAGTGCGAAGGACGGAAGATGATGAATAACTGAATAAATAGCCTAAATGAATAAAGAGTAAGGAAAAACAAATAGCCTAGCCTAATGAAACATATGGATTGATGCAATATCTTTGCAACGTTATTGAATTAATCTGTCACTATATGCCTCTGCCTATATACGTTTGCAAAGAGAAGAACATTTCAATTTGATTCACAATCAAACGTTACAATTAGTTTACATGCAATGAATGAGTAGCCTAGTTTTGGTTGTTGTTGGTGGCGTTATTGCATCCCTAGTTATGCCTACAATGCAAAATTGTTCCCTCGCGATTGGAAGCTCCTGTAGCCGCCGCACACGCATTTCAAAACATCGCGACGTGAAATGCCACAAAAAGCGGTTTGTGAATAGGTCTTAGTGAGTTAGGAGTCCTCTCGACTTCTTTTAAGCTGTCCCAGGCTTAGGTGCTACTTTTAGGGCTAAAATGCTTTGTGAATTACTCTTAGTCAAAAAAATTAGGAGTCCTAAAGTTACGAGAGACACGCCCATTATTTTTAGGAGTTGCTCCTAAATTCGCCAGTTAGGAGCTACTTTTAGCCTTAAAATTCTTTGTGAATACGGCCCCAGTTCACTAGAGGTCAGCCACAAGAGTTGGTGCGTAGCTGTCAGCATATGGCGCCTGATCATGGCTACAAAGTGGCAAAAGGTCTGCTGCAGGAACACTTTGGCAATCCATACAAGGTCGCCACAGCTTATATGAAAAAGGCATTGGCCTGGCAAGTGGTTAAGGCAGAGGATTTAAGAGCACTACAGGACTATTCATTGTTTTTACGTGGCTGCTGCAATATAATGGGGGAGCTTCATTATGTGCAGGAACTGGACATGCCTGTCAATATGAGGACCATTATCTCCAAGCTGCCATATAGGATGAGAGAGCAATGGAGAACTACAGCTCATGACATCATGGAAAGGTCTCATGACCGAGCCCACATTAATGACTTGGTCCAGTTTATTGAACGCCGTGTCAAAATCCTTTCCGACCCTCTGTTTGGCGACATACAGGATCCACATACTTCCTCGGCACCAAGGCTTCCTTCACGGTTTAATTCACAGCCCAGGAGCTATGTAAGGGGTAACATTGTTGCTGCTGCTGTGACTGAAGAGTTGTTTGAGGATGTAAAGGAGCAACCGTTGGGTACAGAGCACATGGAGGAAGCTAAGTGCCTTTGGTGTGATCGTCGCCACCTTGTGGAGGAGTGCAAGCAGTTTAAAGGTAAAATGCATAAGGAGAAGATTCTCTTCCTGAGACAAAAGGGAGTTTGTTTTGCATGTCTACGCGCCGGCCACATGAGCAGGGACTGTGAGGGTCGCTTGGCATGTAAAATCTGTGGACAATCTCACCCTACTGTGTTACACATTAAAAGACAAGTGACTCAGGAACAGTTAACAGCTTCACCTGGCCAGCAACAGTCCTCTCCTCAAACATGTGGACATGCAGGGGCCGGTAAGGACCAGAGTGTGTTATCCATTCTTCCTGTCAAGGTGAAGTCGGCAAAGGGAAGCCAGGTAATAACAACATATGCTTTTCTAGATCCGGGAAGTTCCGCCACATTCTGCTCTGAACATCTGATGCAGAAGTTGAACATCACAGGCAAAGCAACAAGCTTCATGTTGCACACAATGGGGCAAGAAAGGGTCGTTTCATCATTTTCTTTGTCAGGTTTGGAGGTGTCTAATTTGGACGGTAATGATTATTATACCCTCCCTGAGGTATTTACACAGAAAGAAATGCCAGTCACTGTGGATAATATGATACGGTCGGAGGATCTGGCTAAGTGGCCTCATCTATCAAGTGTGCGCATCCCAAGTGTGAAGGCAGATGTTGACCTCTTATTCGGAACTAACGCACCCAAGGTATTAGAACCCTGGGAGGTCATTAATAGCAGCCAGGATGGCCCGTACGCTATTAGGACAGTATTGGGATGGGTGGTTAATGGTCCACTGAGTGGAAAAAGTGATGCATCATTATCCTCAGCCACAGTGAACCATATCTCTCTGCAAAGGCTCGAAGATATGCTTGTCAGTCAATACAACCATGACTTCAGTGAGAAGGCTGCAGAGGAAAGGGAAATGTCTCGAGACAACATCAGATTTATGGAGATCATGGAGGATTCAGCAGTGCTGCAAGATGGAAGGTACTGTTTAAAGTTACCCTTCAAGAAAAAGGATGTTTCTCTGCCTAATAACTTGGTTGTGGTGAAGCAAAGGATGCAGGGCTTAAGAAGAAGGTTCTTGAGTAATGACAGCTTGCACCAGGAGTATGCACAGTATGTGAACGGCCTTATCGCTAACACCTATGCAGAGCTTGTGCCCCAGCAGAAGCTTCAGGGTGAGCCTGGAAGAGTGTGGTACATTCCCCACCATGTGGTCCACCACCCAAGGAAAAGAACACTTCGGGTTGTGTTTGATTGTGGAGCCACTTTTCAAGAAGTAACCTTGAATAAGGAGCTGCTTCAGGGCCCTAACCTCACCAGCTCGCTGCTTGGGGTCTTGTTTCGTTTCAGAGAGGAACCTGTAGCATTCATGGGCGATATACAAGCCATGTTCCACCAGGTAAAGGTTGCAGAAGAAGACCGGGACTTCCTCCGTTTTCTCTGGTGGCCAAATGGAGATGTTACCCAGGACTTGGTGGAGCATAGGATGACCGTTCACTTGTTTGGTGCTGTGTCCTCTCCCAGCTGTGCAAGCTATGCACTGAGGAAAAGCGCTGATGATCATCAGTCTGAGTTTGCTGCCAATGTATGTCAAGCCATCAAGAAAAACTTTTACGTGGACGACACATTGAAGAGCTCCTCCACCGAAGGGGATGCTATCCAGATGATCCAAGACCTAACTTTACTGTGCCAGAAAGGAGGTTTTGTCTTGGAGAAGTGGATTAGCAACAGCCGCGCCGTCTTGCATGCCATCGCTACAGAGCGAAGGGCTAAGGATTTAAAGGAGTTGGATCTAGATCGGGACAAGCTGCCAGTGGAGAGAGCTCTGGGTCTATTGTGGTCTGTAGAAACCGACTCCTTCAAATTTAAGTTTGAATTGAGGCAACAGGCACTTACCAGACGTAGTATGCTGTCAACCATCTGCTCAGTGTATGACCCCCTAGGCTTCCTGGCACCAGTGACACTGCCTGCAAAGGTGATGCAGCAGGAACTATGCCGAAGAGGATGTGCATGGGATGATACCTTGCCATCTGACATCTTAAACCAATGGAAAGTATGGTTGGAAGACCTGGACCAGCTCAATTCTTTTGAGGCACCAAGATGTGTCAAGCCAGTGGACTTCGGTGAGGTCGCCGAAGCCCAGCTGCATCACTTCGCTGACGCCAGTGAAGCTGGTTATGGGACTGTTACATACTTGAGGATGCTGAGCCAGCAACGTCACATTCGAGTTTCCTTTCTGCTTGGCAAGGCTAGGGTGACACCGTTGAAGACCATCACTATTCCACGACTGGAGTTAACAGCAGCAGTTTTTGCTGTACGTGTAGACTCAATGCTAAAGTTGGAATTAAACTTCAGGTTGGAAGATTCGGTCTTTTGGACAGACAGTACTTCCGTTATAAAGTACATCAAGAATGAGGATAGACGGTTTCACACATTTGTGGCTAATAGAATTTCAACCATCCGAGAGGCATCAGAACCCTGGCAATGGAGGCATGTCTGCTCCAAGGACAATCCGGCTGACGACGCATCGAGGGGGTTGACGGCAGCAGACTTTCTACAGACCAACAGGTGGTGGGAAGGTCCTACATTTCTGTGGGAGCAGGAGGAGGACTGGCCTAACACTGCCCTGGATGCTTCATTGAATCCTGATGACCAAGAGGTGAGAAGAGAGGCCACCACAAATGCGATCAATGTGTGTGACTTAGTCAAGCCCACTGACCAGCTTGTTAGCTACTTTTCTGACTGGAGGAAGCTCAAGAGGACAGCCGCTTGGTTTCTCCGTTTGAAGGCAGTGTTGTTGGAAAAGGCTCGCTGGAGAAAACGGCTAAAGGAGCCTTTGGTAATCCAGTCAGAGGAAACTAGTCAATCCAGTTCAAGGCAGACTGATGGGAAAGGGTTCATTGTGATTCCTAGGAGTAAAACCTTGACTGTAGATGACTTGTCAGAAGCAGAGGCTGTAGTGATTAAATATTGCCAGCAGAAACGATTTGAGGAGGAGATTGCTTCATTGTCCTCTAAGAAGGCAGCGGTGAGTCGTCAGAGTCCAATATATAGGCTGGACCCTGTCCTAGTTGATGGTTTATTGAGGGTTGGAGGAAGGCTGAGTAGGGGAGCGATGCCTGAGGAAGTTAAACATCCCATTATCCTCTCCAAAGAGCAGCATGTAGCAACGCTCATCCTCAAATATGTTCATCAGAGTCTGGGCCATGCTGGACGTGCTCACACGTTGTCATCAGTAAGGAAGAAATTCTGGATTACTAAGGCGAATGCGGCCGTCCGAAAAGTTATTACTGAGTGCAGCTTCTGTAGGCGCTACAATGGACGTCTTCTGGAACAAAAGATGGCTGATCTTCCAGAGATGAGAATTCAGCCAGACCTCTACCCCCTTTTACCAATTCGGGAGTGGACTTTTTTGGTCCCTTGGAAGTGAGGAAAGGAAGAGGAATTTGTAAACGGTATGGAGTTATACTTACCTGTTTAGCCAGCAGAGCTGTCCATCTAGAAGTTGCGGCGTCCTTGGAAACTGACGCCTGTATCAATGCTCTGCGGCGCTTTATAAGCAGAAGAGGGCAAGTAACTCACCTGGTGTCTGACAACGGTACAAACTTTGTTGGGGCGAACCGAGAACTGAAGGAAGCTCTCGTTGCACTTAACCATCAGCAGATTGAAGGAGTCCTTTCCCAAGTTGGAATTCGCTGGAGTTTTAACCCACCAGCTGGGTCCCATCATGGCGGTGTGTGGGAGAGGATGATCCGCATCGTAAGAAAAGTCCTTAGCTCTGTCCTACGTCAGCAGACGCTAGATGATGATGGTTTGCATACAGTGTTCTGTGAAGCAGAAGCCATCTTGAACGACCGGCCACTTACCAAACTGTCAGATGATCCAAATGATTTGGAATCACTTACACCCAACCATCTACTTTTGCTTAAGGGGAAGCCAGCCTTACCACCTGGATTGTTCAAGCCTCATGACCTCTACGTAAGAAGAAGGTGGAGACAGGTGCAATACCTCTCAGACTTGTTTTGGAAGAGATGGGTGAGGGAGTACCTGCCTCTACTTCAAGAGAGGCAAAGGTGGAACGACAAGAAGAGGAGTTTGAAGACTGGAGATATTGTGGTCGTCATGGATGCTTCGGCCCCTCGTGGTTCTTGGTCACTCGCCAGAGTACTTGAAGTTTTTCCTGATAAGCAGGGCTTGGTATGCTCTGTGAAGTTGCAGACAAAATCTAATCTAGACCCGTGACCAAACTTTGTTTGGTGTATGGGGTTTAAATGTGAAGATATCATTTTGATTTTCATGATATTTACTTGGTTCCTTTGTTTCATTTGTTTGAATTGTTGTGTCTGCCGGTCATCAACAATTAGGGGCCGGTGTGTTAGAGCCAAAATGCTGCTTTGTATTTGGGTTGTAATACCGTTGTTTAACACTGGTTGGCGTATGTCTGTAACTTGGCCTTAGGTATAAAGGTAGCAGATACAATGTTGTTTACAGGTGTTTGACCCGGAAGGGCAAAGGGTTTTTGACCGCTTGTGCGCGGCGCTCTGTATTGTTACACTGATGGAAACTATGGACAATGCTGTATTAAAATAAATGGACCACTGTGGATTTCAACTTTCGTCTTTATGCCTTTGGTTTAGCACAGGGCAATCAAGTGAGCGTAGTAACATAGCGTGTCAAACACGCCTTCCCCGGGTTCAAACAACTAAGTAGTTCGGCATCAAAACGAACTCCTTAATAACGCCATATGCTCTCATTGACAAATGCGGAACAATTAGTTCATGCATTCAGGACCTCAAGGCTAGATTATTGTAATGCTCTACTGGGTGGTTGCCCTGTACGCTTAATAAACAAACTACAGCTGGTTCAAAACGCAGCAGCTCGAGTTCTTACCAGAACCAGGAGGTATGACCATATTAGCCCGGTTCTGTCAACACTGCACTGGCTCCCTACAAAATCAATTTTAAAATATTGCTGATTACTTACAAAGCACTAAATAGTTTACAGGCATGAAAACTCCTCACCTTTCGGCGAGGGGGGGGGGGGGGGGGTCGAGGCCGAGGCCGAGGCCAGCATTTGTCCCCTATAAAGTTACCATAAAGTTTGCAGCTTTAAAAAACAATCATCATTCCTAATGCCGAAACATGACAGCCAATACGAGTCAGAGTAACGTTAGGGCAGAAACGTTTTCAAAGTCTTTTACACCGCGAGTCTGACAACTGGACACACACTGCCGAACAAAGAACCGCACGTCGAAAAGCAAGCCTGAGGTAAGTTAGTTTACAATGTTAACTGTCCTGTCAGATACAGACAGCGATGTTGCCAATGTAATTATTTTTAATTTTGACATAGAAGTGGACGAGATGATATCGCGGGCGCCGTGAGCGCTGAGCGAGCAGGAACAGTGCAGTGTTATTCATTGCGCGGCTCGCGAGCCTCATGTGGCTCGCCAAGCTTTAATTTGTGGTATATGCCGCATCCTTCTCACCTTTTTTACCCCTGACCTGTTTTCATGCCTGAGTTTAGCTCCGCAGTGCTTGAGCGAGCTCTTAACGCATTATAGTCCTTCACGCCTATTGAGATCTCAAAATTCCGGCCAGTTGATAATACCTAGAATATCTAAATCGACTGCTGGCGATAGGTCCTTCTCCTATTTAGCACCAAATCTCTGGAACAATCTTCCTACCATTGTCCGGGAAGCAGACACACTCTGTCAGTTCAAAGCTAGACTAAAAACACATCTCTTTGGCCTAGCATACACATAACACTTTATAGACTTCTATAATCCAATGTTAGAATTACAATGTTGCAATTAACAACAGAGCTCAAACTATGTGCTATTTATTTTTAGATATAATAATCAACACTCAAATAAAAAAATGTACTGTAAATTGCACATACGGCAGGTTTTGCTTGCTAAATCTAATTATAAAGTACATTTTCTAGTCCAAGTCATTGGACAGAAATGGAATCATTTACTCAGTGGCTGTTGTTTTCATGACAAATTTATTTAAACATACAATAAATAATCAAAACATTATTAACAGGTTAAGTAAATATAATGAATAGACTAATATAGCGCATATATGAAATGCCTCTCTAAATGCAACACTAAAAGCTGGAGGTAAATGTCAGAAATTATTCTCAAGCTGTTTTATTGATATCTTTCCGCAGTTGAAACACTGGTTGAGAGACGTAAACATATCGATCAATTGTCTCTTCTTCTTCTGCACGTTTTACTGTTAGCAAACAGCATTACAGCATGCCTAGTGTCATGCCCCCTTCTGGATTTGAGCCTGGATCGCCTGTGACTTAATGTATTTGTCGTGTGACTGCATGCGCCGAACCATGACATCCGTACCGAACGGTTCTGTGTGAATACATGTACTGTTGCACCCCTAAAATATAGTCACAAACTTGCAATGGTCTCCCACATATTTTTTACAATACTAACTGTCCGTGGTTGGTAGTGATGGATGGTAATTAGGGCTGCACGATTTTTCTCCGGAATTGAGATCACGATTCTCTTACACGATTCTCATTTTTTCAAACAAAATTCATTGCATTCAAGTACAAAAAAAACAACAACAAAAAAACAAAGGACATTCAGTATAATAAAGTGCAGGAGTAACAAAAATTGTCTATTTTCTTTATTTTAGACCCCTTAAAGTGAATAATTTTAAGCTTTATGTTGTTGAACATAAGAGAACATTAACATATACAATAATAGCCTAAATAAAAATAATTAAATAGAACCTGTGCTTTTTGTTCCAATTGGCACAGAATGTACATAGTACTTACATCTACTGTGTTTACGGGAATACTCGACTTGGCATTTTGAAATATTTCTGTGTTTATTTGGCCGTTTAGGCGCGCAACCGAAGACAAAGACTGCTTGGCTGTTTTTTCTGCAGAGATCTGAATGCAGGGAAATACACGGAAGTGAATTGCCATGATTAAGAAATGAGATCGCATTTATGTTTGAATCGAGATTTTGATTTTTTTTCGATTAATCATGCAGCCCTAGTGGTAATAGATGAGAAATATACAGTTTTACACCAGCATGCTGATAATGTTTCTTTATTCGACAAAGCCACTAAAGCCTGAACCACTGCCTGAGGATGCCCGCACATCTCCCTCTCAAAAGCATTTGCCTTCCCACGAGAAATTTTGCGTTTACTCGCAAATATCTCTGAGGTTTTGTGAGTATCAAAAAAGTTTCTTGCGGCAACACAAAAGCATTGAAATATTATTTCCTCCCATCATAATATCCAATTATTAGGGGCTCTATAGATTTGTGCCTTTAATGAATAAATAAAAATAATGTCTAGTACATTAATGTACTCCTTTCATGGAAAATTCCAGGGACATAATGGATCAAAATGATCATAATCTTGTATAACAGTTGTTTGAACAAAACTCAGTACTTTCTGCCATTACATCTGGGTTTTATTTTTTATTTTTTCACTACATCACTTTTCTTTTATTGATTTACTGAGCACTTTTTTAACTTTAGTTTCAGGCCCGATGGATGAAAATGAAGAAGTGAATGAAGTGGAGAAACATCAAAGAAGATCTCAGAAATCTTTCACTTGCACTCAGTGTGGAAAGAGTTTCACACGCAAACGGAGTCTCGAGATTCACATGAGGATCCACACTGGAGAGAAACCGTTCACATGTGATCAGTGTGGGAAGAGTTTTAGACAACAAGGACACCTTCAGGAACACATGAAGATCCACACTGGAGAGAAACCGTTCACATGTGATCAGTGTGGGAAGAGTTTTACACAACAAGGACACCTTCAGGAACACATGATCATCCACACTGGAGAGAAACTGCACAAATGTGATAAATGTGGCAGAATATTTTTTAGGGCTTCAGAACTGAAGAGCCACATGACAGTTCAATCACAGGAGAAACCACATTCATGTTCTTTGTGTGGAAAGAGTTTTTCACGTCTGCAGAGTTTAAAAGAACATCAGAAAATACACACTGGTGTAAGAAATCACATGTGCTTTGAGTGTGAGAAGACTTTTATCACAGCTGAAGATTTGAAACGGCACCAGAGAATTCACACTGGAGAGAAACCTTACAAGTGTTCACACTGCGACAAGAGATTCAGTGTGTCAGGATCCCTAACAAAACATGAGAGGATCCACACTGGAGAGAAACCTTACAAGTGTTCACACTGTGACAAGAGATTCAGTCGAGAGAGAGTATAGAGGGATACCATATGTCACTTTTGAGTGATTTATGGCCCCTCTAAGCCCCGCCCCTTTTGACCGTGGGAATATTCCCACGCTAGCTCCTCCCACTTATGGGCTGTACGTACACCGTGGGAAAATCGGACTTGTGGCACGCCTCCTTATGGGTTGAACATCTGAAGCGTGGGATAATCTCGCATGCTCAGTAGTTCTAAACAGGTGTATATTAAAACTTTTAAGAAATGTACAATAAAGACATAGCCAGAGATGAGATCAGTGTTTTTTATTTATTAAAGAAGACATATGTACATTTAAAACATCAATGAAATAAGTTAAAATTACATTTTTCTCTAAAAAGAGTTATTTCAAGATGTTATTTCAAGATTAAAACATTAAAACAACTTTTTCATTTACAAAAAGATCATTTTTCTCTAAAAAAGAGCTATTAAAAACATTAAAAAAAGATCATTTTTAAAATGTTGATTTGTAAGCATTTAACTTTCACATAGTATTTTGTAAAACTTTTACATAAAACACAGTTTAAAAAGCCTTGCGTTTTTACATACCATTTGTTAAAGACTCGAGGGTTTAAAGACAAAAGTGTTTTCCTTGTGTAATTTTTCTGGAGCAAAGTGAAAAAATGTCCACACACGCCGAAGATTTGTCAGGACTGAGAGTGTGTGTAGGCTGCAGAGAGACACAGTCAGACTCCGCCTCTACCCCCACCCACAACAGATGTCACCGTGGGAAATTCCCACAGTCCCTTCAAGCTCCCAAATAGAAAAAGCGACCGGTCACTTCAGAGTCCGAGCTGGAAATGACCAGAGAATCATGGTGCAACGACTCGAAGAGACCACACCCCCTAACACACCCCTCTCAAAAGTGAGTGGTCAATTTCGATTTAAGGGTGTGTGTAAAAAAAATGACATCACTAACGGGAATCCCCCTCCCACAGCGTCACAGTCACATGAGATGTTTAAAAAGGAGCGCCAAACTTACAGTGAAATGCTATTTGTTAATCACTTTGAACATTCATATGAAATGTCTAATTGTCACAAAGTTATCCTATGTTTTAAAGTTTAGGCCATAGTTTTTAAGGTTATACAACACACACACACACACACACACACACACACACCCGCACACACACACACACACACACACACACACACACACAAACGGTCGGGTCCATCAGGTCTGCAGTTGCGCTGATATCAAGCTGTTTTATGCTTTGTCGAGCGAGAATAAGTTTTTATTACAGGCTGTATCCGGGAAAGATTATCCGGACATGTAAACAAAACGACCATATGTTGTTCTAGTTGTAGAAATCACGACGAAGACTTCACGCTTGTGAAAAAAGGGGTTGTTTTCTTTGAAAAAAATAAGCGGGAGAAATGTGTTTTTCAAATCCCTCGTACAATCTTTAAAAGGAAGCAAACTAATTCATTCATTCACGCACCAAACCATTGAAGGAGACTGACCGTCGAATCGCGAATCCTAGCTTCATCATGTCTGCAGATTATCAGGGAACAGAAGAAGCAGCTATACCGGACCAATATTTTGATGCTGAACTAGCTGGGATTTTAAACGAAATATGTAAGGTTTTTTTTTTCATCATAAATTATACATTATATCCCACAATATTGAAAAGATATTTCAATAAATGCTTTTATTCGCAGATGATGCATCATTTCCAGAAGGAGTATCGCCAGATGACTTTTTACAAGGTATGGTATTTTGTTATGTCTTTTTAATATTTTCTAATTACTATATATTTTAAAGAAAAAACAACTCATTATCTCAACAGAATTCACAGGGGACGTCCCGACTCATAACACCACCCATCCGGCGGAGCCATCAACACGCCCAATGGTTGTTGTTTCAAGCCCGTCCAATCAGATTTACGAAGACGTTACGCCAAACTCGACACCAAGACCTCAAGCCTCCAGAGAGGCAGAGAGTATCGAACGCCAAGTTTCACCAGCGGCCGAAGAGAAATCTCCTACCCGTTTGATAAACAGAGGAGCTGCTAACATCTTTGATGGGTCAAGAGGGATGAAACGTCTGCGGGAAATTTATGGAGAAGAATTCATCTATCCGGACAACGGTAAGAGGAAAAAACTATTTTTGTCTAATCATAATATTTTATTCGTTGATTTTTTATTTTTTTTATTTAAAATAATATAATGTTGTTTTTTAGAAGAAAACACTGAATCTGTTTCATCGACAACTGGAAGCAAAAAACGATTTGAAAAATATTCTCACGAGAGTCCGATTTATTCGGAAGACGGTAAGATTTCTGGGGTCATTATATTTTATCTATATTAAATAAGCCGTGTAATACATGTTTGATTGTTTTTTTGTTTTTTTTCTCTAGAAGAAATCTCAGATGAAAGAGACGAAAGAGACGCAGACCTCTTTTTCGAATCTCAAGATGTTGTTCTGAACACCATCAATTCTGAACGGGAGGCGTCAGAGAACAGTGATGATGACGGAGGTGATGAACGAGCCTTCACACCAGTATTCAACGTTGGAGAGCTTCAAGGACTGAGTTATGCCACTTTACGCTTAGCCAACAGAAACTTTCAACGTGTTTTGGAAATAGCTTCATCGCCACTATCATATCATCAAACGGAGAAGATCGTTTCCGAGTCACAAAGAGAAGTTATAGCGCTACTCCACAGAATCTCAGATCAGCAAACTCACCATACGAATGAATTAAGAAACGCTGTGGAGTTTTTTGGGAGATGCCACGATCAAACATCGGACGAAATCAGACAATTAAGCAATGAAGTGTTTTCACTCCAACAAGAGCTGACAGAGGTGAGGAATGATGATTCATTACGTACAACTGTTTTATCTCTGATTTCTGAAAGATTGAACATTATTCAACGGAATTGGACCAATTCACAAAATCCAAGAAGATAGTTTTTTTTACAAATTTACCCTGTGTGAGATTTTATATTTCATTATATACATCTGTGTTTAGTTTTAAATGATTTTCTCTGTCGTTTTTTATTATTTTTATTATTTTTATTCATTTGGGACTGTTATTGTTGTTTTTTATTCATTTATTCATTTAATTCATTTGAGTGATACTTTTATAGGCTATGTGCTCGTGATTTTGTTTTACTGATAGCCTACTTTTATAATGTATACATATTAACAACATTGTGATCTATATTTGATGTTACGCCTCTGCTTCACACAATTTTAAAATAAAAAAATACCAAAATGCTTTCAAAAAGAGCACATCCCGAATCTGAAAATGAAAATGTAGCTCGCACAAGAGTCAGACGTACAACTACTGAAAATAACGACAGACTCAACTCTTTAATACGGGACCAGCTACAAGCGCTAAATACTACAGACCTCTCCGATAGAGAGAGATTAAATAATATCTTAGTTGAACAACGAGCATGGTTAGATCCGTTCGTGGATGATGAAGATGAGACCATACAGACAGGTGGTGATAGAACAGCTCAAACGAATATGGGGCGTACGGAACTAAGTCAGGAGGAAATAGACAGATTAATGACCGAAGGAGGGCGGGTGGCTGATTTTACAATAACACCAAGACCGCGTTTCAATGGTGTGCAGTTACACAGACCGCTAGATCTCCGTGGAATAGAGGCTTGTGATTTTGCAGAGTACAATTTGCGTTTGCAAAATATCTTGAATGAGGTTGTGGATTTCTCTCAACAGTTTGCAGGGCGAACAGGGTATATGAACGTATCATTAGCTGGAGATTCGCTTGCAACTTCTGTAAATGCTGTTTTAACACCTGAGAGCAACCACGACGCATCAGTTTTCATAAGCCAGATAGAACAAGCCGCTCAAAGCAACCGCGACGTATCGACAGATTCGACCTTGACATTACAAATCTCAATTGTGAGAGATAAATCTGCAGGTGGTCGTAGGAAAATCACAGACCTTGCAATAAGTGAGAGTATTAGTCGGAATAAAATGCACTTATTTAGTCCTGTAAACATCGACAATGAAATGTGTTTGAGCTACTGCCTGGCATATTTTTTTAACCCAACATTCACCGATCAAGAGTTGCAAACACCAGCGACTCAAATCCACACACAATGCGGCTTTACAACGCATGATAAAATAGGATTTCATGATCTAAACATTTTCGAAAGAGAATTAGGAGTAAAAATTGTAGTTTTCCACAGAGACTGTTCAGGAAAGATACAGGTTTACAAAAACACAGACGAAATTCACCCAAAGACCGTACATCTATTTAATCACGAAGGACATTTCCATCTAATAAAAAATTTGAAGGGTTTTCTTGGATCTCCATACGTCTGTCCATACTGTTTTAAAGGATATAGAGATAGGAGAACACACAATTGCAAGTTTGTTTGTAAAATATGCATGACAAACGAGTGTCGAACACATCCAACCAAAAGTAGACAGTGTCCAGACTGTCTCAGATTCTGTAAAAACATCTTCTGCTACAAAACACATAAACAAGAGGGCGCATCTAATGAAAAATCTCAATGTGACACGATCAAATTCTGCTCAAAATGTCACACCATTTATAGATCGTCAGGTGGAAAACCCCACAAGTGTAAATCTGACAGGTGCATGCACTGTGACGAGGTTTTGGTAAGTGAAGGTGTTCATGAGTGCTACATACAGCCTCTAAAACCTGAACTATGTGTCGAGAAATACATATATTATGACTTTGAGACTAGGTATCAGAATGATAAACATGTGGCTAACTATGTTTGCGCCATGACACAGGGAGGAGAGACGTTTGAAGCCGGTGGAACAGATTGTGTGTCGCGTCTAATTAAGCATTTTAGACGTCCAAAATATACAGAATACACTTTCATAGGACATAACTCTTCAGGTTTTGATAATTACCTGATTCTTGAACACCTCACCGACGAAGGTTTAACTCCTAAAGTTATTCTGCAGGGGTGTCGAATTCTATATATGTACGATAGGGTGTTTAAACAGCGTTTTATAGATTCATGGCAATTCATCCCGTTTAAACTCGCAAAGATACCCGCAGCCTTGAATCTGAGTGTCAGTGAAAAGGGTTTCTTTCCACATCGTTTCAATAAGCCAGAAAATGAGGAATATATCGGTCCATATCCTTCAAAAGAGTTTTACGGATATGATTCGATGCATACAGAGGAGCGTGCACAGTTTGATGAGTGGTATGCAGGTGTAGCGGATGGCGTATTTGACTTCAAAAAAGAACTCGCTTTCTACTGTCGGAATGATGTTGTTATTCTACGAGAAGCGTGCAAACGTTACAGAACCGAATTCCTTGCCATCACAAACATTGATCCTTTTAAATCAATAACGCTGGCAGGAACATGCATGAAAACGTTCAAAACCAATTTTCTTCCTCGCGACACGCTGGCTCTAACACACAGCCACGCATACATAAATCAGTATAAAACGTTCTCAAACGTATCCATACAGTGGTTAGAGTATATCAAAACTAGTCAAAGCATTAATATAGAACATGCCTTAAATCACGGAGAACGTGCGGTAGGCCCATATCACCTCGATGGATTTCATGAATCTGATTGCGGGTTAAAAACTGCATATGAGTACTTAGGATGCTTTTTCCACGGTCACGACTGTCGTTTTAAATCAGATGAAATTAACCCTTTATCAAAAGTGTCTTTCGGTACTCTTAGGAGGCAAACTGATGCAAAACTAGAATCACTAGATAAAGTGTATGGCTTGCGTGTCATTTCTATTTGGGATTGTGAGTGGGAGGGGTTAAAACAGACAGATCCTGACGTCATCCGGTTTATGGAGTCTTATGACGCACCTGACAGACTAATAGCTCGTGCTGCTATTTACGGAGGGAGAACAAATGCGTACAAATTGTATCACAAAGCAGCTGAAGATGAGAGAATCGATTATTATGATTTCACATCGTTATACCCTTTTGTTCAGGCCACTAAAACGTATCCTATCGGTCACCCTAAAATTATCTTCAAGGACTTTGAAGAGATAGAGAATTATTTCGGGCTCATAAAGGCGGAAGTTCTACCGCCTCATGGATTGTATCACCCCGTGTTGCCTTACAGATGTGGGGGTAAATTAATGTTTCCTCTCTGTCGAACGTGTGCCGAAAATCAGATTCAGGACACACAATGCTGCCACACAGAGGCTGATAGATGTATTACAGGCACTTGGGTAAGCGCGGAACTCCAGAAGGCTGTTCAACAAGGCTATCGCATAATAAAAATACAAGAGGTCTGGCATTTTCCACACACATCTGACAGCTTATTCAGCGGTTATGTCAAAACATTCCTAAAATTCAAACAGGAAGCCTCAGGATTTCCTTCTCATGTTGTGACAGAGACAGACAAACAATCTTACGTGGATGAATATCTCGAGAAAGAAGGTGTTCAGCTAGAAGTCTCTAAAATAATAAAAAATCCGGCAAAAAGATCCATTGCTAAGCTCATCTTGAACACACTTTGGGGCCGTTTCTCTCTGCGCACGCATCTGCCAACCACAGAGCTCCTAACAGACCCGGAAGACTTCACTCAGCGTCTCTTTAGCCACGCCCACGTAATACGTCATTTCTCTTTCGTATCTGACACAGTGGCAATGATTCAATGCTCTAGCTCAACGCAAGACCCTGCTCCCACGCACGACGTGAATGTGTTCGTGGGCGCTTTCACGACTTGTTGGGCTCGACTCGAATTATATAATCTTTTGGAGAAGTTAGACAGGCGTGCGATTTATTCAGATACAGATTCAGTGGTTTTTGTATCAAAAAAAGATGATTGGATGCCAGAAACAGGGTCTTATCTCGGTCAGCTCACAAACGAGCTAGATCCTGATGACAGCATTTTGCAGTTCGTCTCATCAGGACCAAAGTCATATGCATTTAAAACAGTCAATGGCCGTTCGTGTCTCAAAGCGAAGGGTATTACACTCAATGCAAAGAATGCAGAAATAGTTACACTACAGAGTCTGACCGATCTTGTGCGAGACTATGTCGAAACAGGTGTCAAATTACACCTGACAGCAAAAACAGACACCATCACAAGAAACAAAAGGAGATTCACATTACACAATAGATCAGATGTGAAAAAATTTTCAGTAGTCTACGATAAGAGAGTCCTTCAGCAGGACTATACAACATTACCTTACGGATTCTAGTAATATATTTAAAAATGTGTGAAACAGATGTGTTTGACTACAGAATGCAGCATCCTTTCTCGGGTATAATAGCCGGACAAAGTGGTTCTGGGAAGACTTTTCTTGTGAAAAATCTAATGTATAATTCAGAGAAAATGTGCTCTGTCAAGTTTGACAATTTTGTGTATGTGTATACATCCTGGCAGTCGATGTATGATGAAATGTTACATGCTTTTAATATTAAATTCATTGAAGGCATACCAAAGAAATTGGATGACAAATCTTTATTCCCTCCTGGCAAACTTTCTCTCCTTATCATGGACGACGTTATGAGTCAAGCAGCGTCCAGCCCTGAGGTCGAAAACGTTTTTACACGACTAGTGCATCATATGAAGATTAGCTGTTTGCTATTAATACAGAATCTGTTTTTCCAGGGTAAATCTAGCAGAACAATCGCTCTAAATACAAATTATTTAATTATATTTAAAAACCCTCGCGATAAGCAGCAAATTGGTATTCTGGGTCGCCAAATGTACCCAGCCAATGCACGATTTTTTATCGAGGCGTATAACGATGCAACTGAACGTCCTCACAGTTATTTGTTAATCGATTATAAACCACACACCCCTGAAAAATTTAGGCTCAGAACGGATTTACTATCAGACTATCCGGTGGTGTACGTTCCGAAGTGAAAATGAGCACCCGGCTGTCCAGAAATCTCTACCTCTTAAAGTTATTATATAAGAGCTCCCCCAAGCAGCGACGTGTTATTCTCCAATCATCACCCGACGAGTTAATATTGGCTCTATGCGAAGTGGCTCTCAATATTCTTCATGGTAAAATCCCGTTAACTGTGCAACAGCACGGGACTTTAAAAAGAAGGAAAAAAGAATTAAAATACGTTGCAAATAAAAAGATTAATATCAGCAGGAAGAGACGTATGATTAATCAAAAAGGGGGTTTTCTGCTCCCTCTACTCAGCGTAGCACTTCCTTTCATTTCTAGTCTAATAACTAGGAACTAAATCTGAAGAGAAAAAATGCAACACGCCGAGAAATTGTATCTTGTGCCAAAACATCAGCTGGATAGACTGAGAACTGCCCAGCCTCGTGAAAATATTCATACGACTGTGGAGAATGACTTGGACTCATCCATTAGAGATATACTGCAGAGGCATGATTTGAACACTTACGAAAAATCCAAGCTCTACACTAGTGTTTTACAACGATTCTTAAACGTGGTAAAACATGGTGATATGGAAAGTAGCACTCTAACTCCTACATCCCCGGAACATGAGACACCTGTAACCCCCCATACCCCGGATGTTAGGAATGATGACGTCAGTGAGGACCCTATCGTCTCAGAAGTTTTAAACAATATTCCTCAGAGAAGGTTAAAAAATGTCAAATATATTATGGATAAAATGTCCAAAGCCAAACACGTGTCTTCATGGACAGATGATGGAGAATTTATTTATAAAGGGAGAATCATTTCAGGATCCCATATATTTGATCTGGTAAAAACTATAACTTCACCACAAATGAAACATAACAGTCGACACCCTCCAGGATGGTATGAGTTTCTGGATGCATTTGCGGCATTAAAGATTCCTTATTCGACTGTATCCAATCATAATGTAAGACGGATGATTGAAACGATTAAAACAAAAACACACGCGGATGACTTTGGTGCTGTACCTACTAAGTCATTGAAAAAACGCCACACGCACACACATGCACACGATCCTGATGAAAACGTATTTAACTCCCCCAGAGTAGATGCCTACCAATGGATGAATTTTTAACAAAATATAACCGTGTGAGAGGTTTTGTATCTGTGTTTTATTTTTTTATTTTTTTTAAAACTATGTATGTTATTATGTTGTTAACAAATATTTCTTCAAATAAAAGAAAACGAAATTATTCATCTGCTTACGACTCGTTTTTATGCATTACATATTCTTTATTTATTCGTTACACAGGAATTAATAAGACTGGAACATTTTACCAGACTACACATTGGATACATTTAAATCTTTTACTAACACAAACCATCGGTTTCAATTTTTTCACAAAAAGAGACACCATAGTATCATTTCTTAATAGATTATCGTTATGGTAAAATTTCATTATATCCTTATACTCAAGACCCCGTGAAATATGATACAGAAAAAAGACACAATGTTGTCCACAGGTGACTGATGTAAAATCTTGGACTTGTCTGGTAGAATGATGAACTTGTGTAGAATTGTTTTTTAGAAAGTCAAGAATGGATGGTGGAAAAAAATCTGAATCCGGAGGATTCCCAAAGCTGTCAAAAAAGCATCCGACCCCGTCTCGATCGATATAGATAGCTAACCAGTGGCGTCCCGGTTCGTCCGATCGATCCGTATTACAGATTAATAGGGCCGGGAGATCTGTCAGCGGTTCTTTTGGAAAATGATCGCTAGCGAGTACTCCTAAAAAATTTATATTACACACGATGTTATCCATAATTTCCGTTAACTCCACAGTGTTCATTTCAACTCTTCAGTAGTGTTCTGCCAACACCTGTCTTCGATTTGATATTTCAAGTAGAGAATCGTAGATGGCATAAATTAAAATGTTTACTGTGTTTTGTAGAGGCTCTCTAAAACGGGCTTCCAACCTAATATTTCCTGACCTAATCAGGGACACATGCTGGGAGCACTCCTCGTCGGGAGTGAGGTTATAGGCAAACAGTGTGTAGCCGTTGAGAAAATCTTCCCTGTCTATGGCCAAAGACTGGTTCTTCAGATGTCTCCCCGTGGCGGTAACCAGTTGATAATATTCTTTTACCGCGTTGCCTAAATTAAATTGTGGCTGAAAAGGACGATTTGGGACATGTCCACCATCTGAGGTGAGATTTAAATATTCAAGATGGAAATGTTTGAACGAGAATGGGTTTTTTTCGTATGAGCCAGTAAAAGCATCGTTATCTGTCAGTCCAATAATAATGGATTTCGGAAGAGTTCCAAGGAAGAGATTTTCGTGATTTGAGACGCGAGCTCCAGCCGGCACAGAAAAGGATTTAACACAGACCTTATCATAAGGATATTTTGCTGTAGCCGACAGTAATGCCTGAGCATGGCCCAGACGAAGAGAAGGGGAGACAGATACTCTTTTGATAAAAAGAGATGCGGAGATTATTTTTAGTTTATAATCGATCGCGTCCCCGCGCATAAGGCAGAATTCGTCTTTTGCTCTAGTTAGACGAATACGAATATCAACTCCGTTCAAAAGTAATTTTGGCTGAAAGAATATATCGCTGTGTATCGGAGCTAGTAACTCAACAACATTGCCACCGTCAGTAAACGCAGCTCTCTTTGTCAGTCCTGCATTCGCACCTGCCGGATCCGTAGCATCCATGTGCCCTGCTGTGTCTTTGTAAAACAATCCTGCTGAAAAGTTGTTCTCTAGGGTATCTTTTCCATAATTAATAAGCATCTCCAGAATGGATCTGTAAGGATAAGTGTTGGAGGACTGTGATACCAACCGATCTCCTAGCGACACATCCACCTGCGAAAAAATACACGCTCCAGGGTAGTTGACAAGTCCCACTGGAGCTCCCTGCGGGGGATCAGACCCATCTGGCAGGGTTATTTTAACGCGAGTATATAATAATGTGTTATTCAGATCAGTGTAATCTTCACCAGTCCCTGCAATGAAAAACTCAATCGGAGAAGCATCATTAATCGCTGACATTGGGGGGATTTCCACATAAGTGTTTTTCTCAATAGCTGTCTGAGTTAAGGGAAGTGTAAAAATATCCAGTTCGGATTTAATACATTCGTCTGACAATGCATGAATCAACGACATGATTAGAAGATAGTCTTGCTTCGTCTTTTCAAACTTGTAGATCTTTTTAGACGCTTCGTCCGGCTTCTTCCTCTGCTTTTTGCAACTGGGCGTTTCTTAGTGACGCGGCTAGTCTTCTTTATACCATGACCACGCCCCCTCCTCATACGGGTCCCTGGGGGCTTCAGCCCCCTGCGCATGATCATAAGACCGTGACCGCTCTGCCCCTCTCCGCCGTCATTATTATTAAATGACTTTGATAAGGCACTGGTGACTACATCGCTTACTATATTTTTTGCCGCAGCTTTTATGTGCGGCTTTGCAATACTGAAACCCCTTCTTAGAAACGGGATTGCCATACGATATAAGCCACGAAAGAGACCTCCGATCCCTGACGCAAAACCGGAACCATACATGACTCCACTTCCGGCATAGCCTGGCATTCCATGCCCCGTCTGGGCCTGGTAATATGATATGTAGCGGTGGGGGTCTTCTTGGTAGGGATGGAGATAAGCCATTTTTAAAACAAATGTTTTCTCACCGGTCTAAAGTGAAGCTTCGTCACAACTTTTCCGTAGGTGAATCGTACGTCTGTATTATTATCCCCTTTAATTTCGATCCCAATGTCTGAGATGTAGTTCTTATTAAGACGAACGTAATGAGGCTTGTTGTATCTGACACTGACTGCTTTGTTAATGATCGGTTCAATGTGTACAGTCTCTAATAATGGAACGTACGCGTCACCGACTGCTTGATATTCTATTATATCTATGTATACAAATAGAGTGTAAAATCCTCCGCTTATATCAGCCTGATGTGGTGCGTATGTGCGCTGTTCTTCGTGTTCATCAGAACTGTTTAGATTTTCGATAGGTACGCCGGGTTTTAATCCTAGAATAATGGCTAGCTTTCCGTAAAACGTTAGCGATGCTCTCTGATTTGATTTCAGAGATATCTTATTGTTTATATTATCGTACCTGAGTTGCACTCGTGGTGGAAGAGCTGCGTTTATTTCCTTGAGTAATACTAAAATATCCTCAAAATAACCGTATTTTATTTTTAGGTCTTTCTGAAAAGTTTCAACACTATCCCCGCGCACTTTGCTACGTTCATCCATGTTTAAACATGGTGTACATTCAATAATAAAAGTAGCGTCTTCCTCGTTGAAAGTATACCAAGTTTTTGGATAGTGGAACTCAACCAACGCCACTTCCCATAATCCTTTTAAATGTATTGCTCTTGCCAGTCTAGTTCTGTAATTACCTATCTGATTTTCGGGGTAAACATGACCTGATGCATTACACGGCAGCGTGACGTAGAACCCCTCCTCCTCAGACATTTTTTTAAAAAATGAGAACGTGAGCGACTCTCCTAATGTTTTAAAGGAGTGTGAAGATCAATCACCTGTTTTTCAGGAACCCAGCTATTGAATTTCGATGGCCATCCAAACCATTTCACCAAAACGTACATGGCTTTTCCACGTCGCTTTTTATCGAGAATTTTTTCGACCTTAAATGATTTATCATCACTCACAATAATTTTTTGGAGTTCTTTTTTGTAGAAAAAGCCCTGTATTATCTCGCCATCATAGTCCTGTAATTGATACACAGGTACCTCCCTGGGTATACAAGATGCTATTGTAAAATATTCTTCGGTATAATTCTGCTCGTAGCCTTTGGCAAATATATTCCGGACTTTAGATATTCTGACCACATCACCCACTGAGAATTTAAAGACGGGTGTCTCTTTACGCATTTTTCCGTATAAATTTCTGAATACCATGGATTCGTTTTCTTTATTTACATCCAATGGTCTCATTTTAATGGACTTGTGGTAACAGGAGTTATACCCCTCTGTCAAATCTTGCAGAATATCACAGTAGCGTCTGGAATTTATCGATGTAAGATAGCGCCACATTCGTCCTTTTAAAGTTTTATTAAACCTTTCGATTACACTCGCTTTTAATTCAGAAGCTGTTGAAAAATGTGTTATATTATATTTTTTCATCATCTGTTGAAAAGGCTTGTTGAAAAACTCTGTACCCTTATCTGTCTGTAACTTGACGGGAATTCTCCCCTCTTTCAAAACTGACAAAAATGCTTTAGTTACTTCACACGCGGATTTATTTCGCAACATCCGTGTCCACGCGTACTTGCTAAAGACGTCTATAATGGTAATTATAAACTTGATATTGTCGTTCTCTTTTGCGTATGCGGACATATCGACTAAATCGGCCTGAAATTGTTGGTCTTTCCCATACACCACTTCGCGGTTCCGCTTATAATTTATTGGCGCAGTTCTATGAAGAGTGTATGTGTCCTGACTAGCGAGCCAATTGGACACTTCATTATCAGATAGTCTTACACCGTGTTGTTCTAATACAGCTTGTTTTAATCTATCTTTACCCCCAAAAGCTCCAGAGCTCGCGGGGTCATAGTATATCTTTTTCATTAGTTCTGCCATGTCAACGCTATGAGATTTCAGTCATAATGATTCGAGTTGCAAATTTGTTCAGTATTTATTTATTTTATTTATTTATTTATTTTTTTTATTTCACAACATAAAAGTTACAAAACATTTTTATTTTACAATATAACGTTACAAAAAAACATTGCAAGCAACAAAAATGATTTTATTAGAAAGTTACAAACATGTGTAATGTGTAATGTGAATTATATCACACAAACAAGAAATAAAATTTCACAGACATTTCAAAATTCTTCTCCATAATGTATTCAACTAAAAAATCAATAATATTACATACATCACGTTTTTCGTTACTTAGCAAACTGCAGACATCAGTTACATACGTACAAATACATAATATATTTCCTATTCTAAAAAGAGAGTTCTGATCATCAGACATTAGATCGAGAATGTTTTTGATAACAGCAGATGGTATGTTGTCGCAGGTGACAGACATGTTTACCATATGATTCCATTCATCCGATAATCCACGTACGTCTTTCATTAATTCCATTAGTCGTTTTTCATCCGGACTCACGTCAATATTTGTAGTCCTATTATTCAGGATAATCTTATGGAGCAGGCTAGATATTCCACATTTAACACGTGATTTAAAGAAATATTTTGTAATCCATGAGGTAGAGCAGAAGTTCCCCATTTTTAAACCTGTGTGATCTCCGGATCTTCAGATACGGCAAGTTTCCATTTATCCACAGCCGTGTAAATTATTTCCTCGCATGATTCGTCAATTAATTTCTCACGGATTAAAGATAATTGTTCCACTATGTACATCTCATCTTTGAGCCCGTATAAAATTGCCTCAACAGCTCCCTCGATCCTCTGGAGATGAGGCCTGCCTCCGTACTGACTCAAGGCCTGAGCCAATATGTTTTTTAACTCCGGGGTGAGAAGCTTCACACTGATTTCTTCAAAACATCCATAAAAATAATAGGCAGAAGGTTCAAACAAGCAACTGTGTCTTGTCTGAGATGGATGGTCCACCGTGCAGCCGTCGCAATTCTTTTTCATCCGCTTGTCGACCAAAATTTCCAGAATAACAGCCAAAATAGCTTTGATAATCCGGTGACCTGTATCCCCTAGGCATCCGTCCGTCTCATCGACAGTTGTGTCAGGGGTCTCAGCGTCTGCGGCAGGTGTTGCAACTCCGTAGTTTGTGAGGAAAGCCAGATTGTGATAACCAAGTTCTGTACAGAAATTATTTATCCAATCGATGCTTTTCTGAGGTAATCCATTTGCCATAGTCATTAATCCGTTTGTTGTAAATCCATCAGTAGATCCATGCAGTTGAGATGATGATGAAGAAGGAGAACCAGTATCCTGAGACATGATGCGTGAATGAGGTAAGCTTTCAAGAGCCCGTCTTTTAATGCTTGTAGAGAGTGGGTGGGGTTATATAAGAACCGCGCCTCTCTGGGACCGCCCACTCGGGGTGGAAAAGTTTCACTTTAATGTTGGCGTAGCGTTCATACGCATTGGTCCACTGGAAAAGCTGATTGATCTTGGAAAAAATATTTTCCAACACAGCCAGGTCCTTCCATTGGAACATGAATTTCAGATCATATAATTCTAAATGATCTTTTTCACAAATTGGCCACGAGTATTCTGCAATCTTGCCAAAATCACTACAAAGTATGTAAATATAGTCGTCTGAGTGCTTATTTATTTGGTCCGCTAAAATCCGGTATCTTGTACCCATGGTTAATCCAGCCCACTCACCGATAAAAAGAGGTGTATCCATCCCTTCATTCAAATCTCTCCATACTTTTGTGTAGAATAAAATCCAATCTCTTTCTGTGAATATTAAATCCGGATCATCCGTGGCATTTGTGGTGAATCTCTCGTCAATATCCACGTTAACCAGTCTGACTTCTCTGTTGATTTTGTCATAAGCATATGTACACGCGCGTCCTTCAGACAAGTGAAAGTATATTTCACAGAATCTTCCGGTTCGTGAAGAAATTGTGTTAAACAGGGCCCGTGCGTTCCACGTTTTTTTCGTGGAGCTAGAGTCAAATCATCCATAGCTACATCGATGCTTTTTTCAGGTGTTTTCGGGGTTGCAGCCGTTGCCATTGCAGATTTGTTTTGTAAAATCACAAGTATCTCTTGTCATGTTTGCGCTCCTTTTTAAACATCTCATGTGACTGTGACGCTGTGGGAGGGGGATTCCCGTTAGTGATGTCATTTTTTACACACACCCTTAAATCGAAATTGACCACTCAGTTTTGAGAGGGGTGTGTTAGGGGGTGTGGTCTCTTCGAGTCGTTGCACCATGATTCTCTGGTCATTTCCAGCTCGGACTCTGAAGTGACCGGTCGCTTTTTCTATTTGGGAGTGGATAGGAGATGTGGGAATTTCCCACGGTGACATCTGTTGTGGGTGGGGGTAGAGGCGGAGTCTGACTGTGTCTCTCTGCAGCCTTCACACACTCTCAGTCCTGACAAATCTTCGGCGTGTGTGGACATTTTTTCACTTTGCTCCAGAAAAATTACACAAGGAAAACACTTTTGTCTTTAAACCTTCGAGTCTTTAACAAATGGTATGTAAAAACGCAAGGCTTTTTAAACTGTGTTTTATGTAAAAGTTTTACAAAATACTATGTGAAAGTTAAATGCTTACAAATCAACATTTTAAAAATGATCTTTTTTTAAATGTTTTTAATAGCTCTTTTTTAGAGAAAAATGATCTTTTTGTAAATGAAAAAGTTGTTTTAATGTTTTAATCTTGAAATAACATCTTGAAATAACTCCTTTTAGAGAAAAATGTAATTTTAACTTATTTCATTGATGTTTTAAATGTACATATGTCTTCTTTAATAAATAAAAAACACTGATCTCATCTCTGGCTATGTCTTTATTGTACATTTCTTAAAAAGTTTTAATATACACCTGTTTAGAACTACTGAGCATGGGAGATTATCCCACGCTTCAGATGTTCAACCCATAAGGAGGCGTGCCACAAGTCCGATTTTCCCACGGTGTACGTACAGCCCATAAGTGGGAGGAGCTAGTGTGGGAATATTCCCACGGTCAAAAGGGGCGGGGCTTAGAGGGGCCATAAATCACTCAAAAGTGACATATCCCTCTATACCAGGGGTGGGCAAACTTTTTGGCTCAAGGGCCACACTGGGTTTTAAAATTTGACAGAGGGCCGGCCCAGTAGCAGATTATGAAACACGATCTCATGAAAGTGCGTATCTATTCCACGAATTTAATTTCTCGTGCCATTTATACGCCAAAAATATTTATTTTTTTGTGCATATGCTGTGCACTGTAAACCCCTTGGTTAGGATTAGGGGTGCGGAGTGCAATTTTTGAAAAATATTTGAAATAATTTGAAAGATATTTTGAAAAATGTCGGTAACCAAACAGTTGATGGACCCCATTGACTTCCATAATAGGAAAAAAAAAAAATACTATGGAAGTCAATGGGGTCCATCAACTGTTTGGTTACCGACATTTTTCAAAATATATTCTTTTGTGTTCAGCAGAAAAAAAAAATTCATACAGGTTTGAAACAACTTGAGGGTGAGTAAATGATGACCGAATTTTAATTTTTGGGCGAACTATCCCTTTAAGTGCGTATCATATGCACGCGAAAACTGCGTTTCATAAGAACTACAAATACAATTTGTGGTATTTGCACTTTCATGAGATCGGGCTGAGCAAACACATTTACGTTGTGGCAACGTCTACGCGAAATTCAACAACTGAGAGGACATTCTGACAATACATTTTTTTTATGCTAGATATCCCCCATTTAGCATGTTATGTTTTGAGGTTAATTTTTAATTAGTCAGATGTTTGATAATTATAGCCTATACTTTTTAAATAGTTGTGAGCATGATTATCATGTTGCTAGCATGATGCTAGAATTTTTTTACCATGTTGCTAGCATGGTTTACCATGATTTACCATAGTTTACCATGATTTACTATAGTATACCATGATTTACCACAATTTACCATAGTTTACCATGATTTACTATAGTATACCATGATTTACCATGTTCAAGTATGATTTACTGATTCTAGCATGATTTAGCATAGTTTACCATGATTTACCATAGTTTACCATGATTTACCACGATTTACCATAGTTTACCATGATTTACTATAGTATACCATGATTTACCATGTTCAAGTATGATTTACTGATTCTATCATGATTTATCATAGATTACCATGATTTACCATAGTTTACCATCATTTACCACGATTTACCATAGTTTACCATGATTTACTATAGTATACCATGATTTACCATGTTCAAGTATGATTTACTGATTCTAGCATGATTTATCATAGTTTACCATGATTTACCATAGTTTACCATGATTTACCACGATTTACCACGATTTACCATAGTTTACCATGATTTACTATAGTATACCATGATTTACCATGTTCAAGTATGATTTACTGATTCTAGCATGATTTATCATAGATTACCATGATTTACCATAGTTTACCATGATTTACCACGATTTACCATAGTTTACCATGATTTACTATAGTATACCACGATTTACCATGTTCAAGTATGATTTACTGATTCTAGCATGATTTACCATAGTTTAGCATGATTTAGCATAGTTTACCATGATTTACCATGTTCAAGTATGATTTACTGATTCTAGCATGATTTATCATAGATTACCATGATTTACCATAGTTTACCATGATTTACCACGATTTACCATAGTTTACCATGATTTACTATAGTATACCACGATTTACCATAGTTTACCATGATTTACTATAGTATACCACGATTTACCATGTTCAAGTATGATTTACTGATTCTAGCATGATTTACCATAGTTTAGCATGATTTAGCATAGTTTACCATGATTTACCATGTTCAAGTATGATTTACTGATTCTAACATGATTTATCATAGTTTACCATGATTTACCATAGTTTACCATGATTTACCACGATTTACCATAGTTTACTATGATTTACTATAGTATACCATGATTTACCATGTTCAAGTATGATTTACTGATTGTAGCATAGATAGATAGATAGATAGATAGATAGATAGATAAGGTTTGAAGATAGATAGATAGATAGATAATGTTTGAAGATAGATAGATAGATAGATAGATAGATAGATAGATAGATAGATAGATAGATTGGTTAAAAAGATAGATAGATAGATAG